>NC_060125.1:58295545-58907492 GCF_021461395.2 Schistocerca americana | reverse complement strand
CCTCTTGTACTTAAGTCGGCATTGTGCATTTTGTAATAAATTCCGATGCAATTTCTGTGTTTCATCTTCAATAAGAAGGTGCAAGGTAAACAGTAAACCTGAAGTGATCCATCGGAATCTAAAACTGGACTCACAGGAGAGGTTCAAATCATAGAAAGTCAGAGTGCCAGTCCTCTTTTACTTAAGTCGGCATTGTGCCTTTTGTATTAAATTCGGATGCAATTTCTGTGTATCATCATCAATATGAAGGTGCAAGGTATACAGTAAACCTAAAGTGAAGCATCGGAATCTAAAACTGGACTCACAGGAGAGGTTCAAATCATAGAAAGGGAGAGTGTCAGTTCTCTTCCACTGAAGTCTTCATTGTGCCTTTTGTATTAAATTCCGATGAAATTTCTGTGTTTCATCGTCAATAAGAAGTTCCAAGGGATACAGTAAACCTTAAGTGAAGCATCGGAATCTAAAACTGAACTCACAAGAGAGGTTCAATTGATAGAAAGAGAGAGTGTCAGTCCACTTGTACTTAAGTCGGCATTTTGCCTTTTGTATTAAATTCGGATGCAATTTATGTGTTTCATCGTCAATAAGAGGGTGCAAAGTATACAGTATACCTGAAGTGATCATCGGAATCTAAAACTGGACTAACAGGAGAGATTCAAATCATAGAAATAGCGAGTGACAGTCCTCTTTTACTTAAGTCGGCAGGGTGCCTTTTGCATTAAATTCCGAGGAAATTTCTGTGTTTCATCGTCAATAAGATGGAGCAAGGTATACAGTAAACCTGAAATGAAGCATCGGAATCTAAAACTGGACTGACAGGAGAGGTTTAAATCATAGAAAGTGAGAGTGTCAGTCCTCTTGTACTTAAGTCGGCATTTTGCCTTTTGTATTAAATTCGGATGCAATTTATGTGTTTCATCGTCAATAAGAGGGTGCAAAGTATACAGTACACCTGAAGTGAAGCATCGGAATCTGAAACTGGACTAACAGGAGGGATTCAAATCATAGAAAGAGAGAGTGACAGTCCTCTTTTACTTAAGTCGGCATTGTGCCTTTTGTATTAAATTCGGATGAAATTTTTGAGTTTCATCGTCGATAAGAAGGTGCAAGGGATACAGTAAACCTGAAGTGATGCATCGGATTCTAAAACTTTACTCACAGGAGAGGTTCAAATCATAGACAGGGAGAGTGTCAGTCGTCTTGTACTTAAGTCGGCATTGTGCCTTTTGTATTAAATTCGGATGCAATTTCTGTGTTTCATCGTCAATAAGAAGGTGCAAGGTATACAGTAAACCTAAAGTGAAGCATCGGAATCTAAAACTGGAATCACAGGAGAGGTTCAAATCATAGAAAGTGAGAGTGTCAGTCCTCTTGTACTCAAGTCGGCATTGTGCTTTTTGTATTTAATTCTGATGCAATTTCTGTGTTTCATCGTCAATAAGAGGGTCCAAGGGACACAGTAAACCTGAAGTGAAGCATCGGATTCTAAAACTGGACTCACAGGAGAGGTACAAATCATAGAAAGGGAGAGTGTCAGTCCTCTTGTATTTAAGTCGGCATTGTGCCTTTTGTATTAAATTCGGATCCAATTTCTGTGTTTCATCGTCAATAAGAAGGTGCAAGGTATACAGTAAACCTGAAGTGAAGCATCGGAATCTAAGACTGGACTCACAGGAGAGGTTCAAATTATAGAAAGTGAGAGTGTCAGTCCTCTTGTACTTAAGTCGGCATTGTGCCATTTGTATTAGATTCGGATGCAATTTCTGTGTTTCATCGTCAGTAAGAAGGTCCAAGGGATACAGTAAACCTGAAGTGAAGCATCGGAATCTAAAACTGGACTCACAGGAGAGGTTCAAATCATAGAAAGAGAGAGTGACAGTCCTCTTTTACTTATGTCGGCATTGTGCCTTTTGTATTAAATTCCGATGAAATATTTGTGTTTCATCGTCAATAAGAAGGTCCAAGGGATACAGTAAACCTGAAGTGAAGCATCGGAATCTAAAACTGGACTCACAGGAGAGGTTCAAATCATAGAAAGGGAGAGTGTCAGTCCTCTTGTACTTAAGTCGGCATTGTGCCTTTTGTATTAAATTCGGATGCAATTTCTGTGTTTCATCGTCAATAAGAAGGTGCAAGGTATACAGTAAACCTGAAGTGAAGCATCGGAATCTAAAACTGGACTCACAGGAGAGGTTCAAATCATAGAAAGAGAGAGTGACAGTCCTCTTTTACTTAAGTCGGCATTGTGCATTTTGTATTAAATTCCGATGAAATTTCTGTGTTTCATCGTCAATAAGAAGGTGCAAGGTATACAGTAAACCTGAAGTGAAGCATCGGAATCTAAAACTGGACTCACAGGAGAGGTTCAAATCATAGAAAGTGAGAATGTCACTCCCCTTGTACTTAAGTCGGCATTGTGCCTTTTGTATTAAATTCGGATGCAATTTCTGTGTTTCATCGTCAATAAGGAGGTGCAAGGAATACAGTAAACCTGAAGTGAAGCATTGGAATCTAAAACTGGACTCTCAGGAGAGGTTCAAATCATAGAAAGACAGAGTGACAGTCCTCTTTTAGTTAAATCGGCATTGTACCTTTTGTATTAAATTCCGATGAAATTTCTGTGCTTCATCGTCAATAAGAAGGTGCAAGGTATACAGTATTCCTGAAGTGAAGCATCGGAATCTAAAACTGGACTCACAGGAGAGGTTTTAATCATAGAAAGAGAGAGTGTCAGTCCTCTTTTACTTAAGTCGGCAGGGTGCCTTTTTCTTTAAATTCCGAGGAAATTTCTGTGTTTCATCGTCAATGAGAAGTTGCAAGGTGTACAGTAAACCTGAAGTGATGCATCGGAATCTGAAACTGGACTCACAGGAGAGGTTCAAATCATAGAATGTGAGAGTGTCAGTCCTCTTGTACTTAAGTCGGCATTTTGCCTTTTGTATGAAATTCGGATGCAATTTATGTGTTTCATCGTCAATAAGAGGGTGCAAAGTATACAGTACACCTGAAGTGAAGCATCGGAATCTAAAACTGGACTAACAGGAGAGATTCAAATCATAGAAAGAGAGAGTGACAGTCCTCTTTTACTTAAGTCGGCATTGTGCCTTTTGTATTAAATTCGGATGAAATTTTTGAGTTTCATCGTCGATAAGAAGGTGCAAGGGATACAGTAAACCTGAAGTGATGCATCGGATTCTAAAACTTTACTCACACGAGAGGTTCAAATCATAGACAGGGAGAGTGTCAGTCGTCTTGTACTTAAGTCGGCATTGTGCCTTTTGTATTAAATTCGGATGCAATTTCTGTGTTTCATCGTCAATAAGAAGGTGCAAGGTATACAGTAAACCTCAAGTGAAGCATCGGAATCTAAAACTGGAATCACAGGAGAGGTTCAAATCATAGAAAGTGAGAGTGTCAGTCCTCTTGTACTTAAGTCGGCATTGTGCCTTTTGTATTTAATTCTGATGCAATTTCTGTGTTTCATCGTCAATAAGAGGGTCCAAGGGACACAGTAAACCTGAAGTGAAGCATCGGATTCTAAAACTGGACTCACAGGAGAGGTACAAATCATAGAAAGGGAGAGTGTCAGTCCTCTTGTATTTAAGTCGGCATTGTGCCTTTTGTATTAAATTCGGATGCAATTTCTGTGTTTCATCGTCAATAAGAAGGTGCAAGGTATACAGTAAACCTGAAGTGAAGCATCGGAATCTAAGACTGTACTCACAGGAGAGGTTCAAATTATAGAAAGTGAGAGTGTCAGTCCTCTTGTACTTAAGTCGGCATTGTGCCATTTGTATTAGATTCGGATGCAATTTCTGTGTTTCATCGTCAATAAGAAGGTCCAAGGGATACAGTAAACCTGAAGTGAAGCATCGGAATCTAAAACTGGACTCACAGGAGAGGTTCAAATCATAGAAAGAGAGAGTGACAGTCCTCTTTTACTTATGTCGGCATTGTGCCTTTTGTATTAAATTGCGATGAAATATTTGTGTTTCATCGTCAATAAGAAGGTCCAAGGGATACAGTAAACCTGAAGTGAAGCATCGGAAACTAAAACTGGACTCACAGGAGAGGTTCAAATCATAGAAAGGGAGAGTGTCAGTCCTCTTGTACTTAAGTCGGCATTGTGCCTTTTGTATTAAATTCGGATGCAATTTCTGTGTTTCATCGTCAATGAGAAGGTGCAAGGTATACAGTAAACCTGAAGTGAAGCATCGGAATCTAAAACTGGACTCACAGGAGAGGTTCAAATCATAGAAAGAGAGAGTGACAGTCCTCTTTTACTTAAGTCGGCATTGTGCATTTTGTATTAAATTCCGATGAAATTTCTGTGTTTCATCGTCAATAAGAAGGTGCAAGGTATACAGTAAACCTGAAGTGAAGCATCGGAATCTAAAACTGGACTCACAGGAGAGGTTCAAATCATAGAAAGTAAGAATGTCACTCCTCTTGTACTTAAGTCGGCATTGTGCCTTTTGTATTAAATTCGGATGCAATTTCTGTGTTTCATCGTCAACAAGGAGGTGCAAGGTATACAGTAAACCTGAAGTGAAGCATTGGAATCTAAAACTGGACTCTCAGGAGAGGTTCAAATCATAGAAAGAGAGAGTGACAGTCCTCTTTTAGCTAAATCGGCATTGTACCTTTTGTATTAAATTCCGATGAAATTTCTGTGCTTCATCGTCAATAAGAAGGTGCAAGGTATACAGTATTCCTGAAGTGAAGCATCGGAATCTAAAACTGGACTCACAGGAGAGGTTTTAATCATAGAAAGAGAGAGTGTCAGTCCTCTTTTACTTAAGTCGGCAGGGTGCCTTTTTCTTTAAATTCCGAGGAAATTTCTGTGTTTCATCGTCAATGAGAAGTTGCAAGGTGTACAGTAAACCTGAAGTGATGCATCGGAATCTGAAACTGGACTCACAGGAGAGGTTCAAATCATAGAAAGTGAGAGTGTCAGTCCTCTTGTACTTAAGTCGGCATTGTGCCTTTTGTACTAAATTCGGATGCAATTTCTGTGTTTCATCGTCAATAAGAAGGTGCAAGGTATACAGTAAACCTGAAGTGAAGCATCGGAATCTAAAACTGGACTAACAGGAGAGGTTTAAATCATAGAAAGGGAGAGTGTCAGTTCTCTTGTACTTAAGTCGGCATTGTGCCTTTTGTACTAAATTCGGATGCAATTTATGTGTTCCGTCGTCAATAAGAAGGTGCAAGGTATTCAGTAAACCTGAAGTGAAGCATCGGAATCTAAAACTGGAATCATAGGAGAGGTTCAAATCATAGAAAGAGAGAGTGACAGTCCTCTTTTACTTAAGTCGGCATTGTGCCTTTTGTATTAAATGCCGATGACATTTCTGTGTTTCATCGTCAATAAGAAGTTCCAAGGGATACAGTAAACCTGAATTGAAGCATCGGAATCTAAAACAGGACTCACAGGAGAGGTTCAAATCTTAGAAAGGGAGAGTGTCAGTCCACTTGTATTTAAGTCGGCCTTGTGCCTTTTGTATTAAATTCGGATGCAATTTCTGTGTTTCATCGTCCATAAGAAGAAGCAAGGTATAAAGTAAACCTGAAGTGAAGCATCGGAATCTAAAACTGGAATCACAGATGAGGTTCAAATCATAGAAAGTGAGAGTGCCAGTTATCTTGTACTTAAGTCGGCATTGTGCCTTTTGTATTAAATTCGGATGCAATTTCTGTATTTCCTCGTCAATAAGAAGGTGCAAGGTATACAGTAAACCTGTAGTGAAGCATCAGATTCTAAAACAGGACTCACAGGAGAGGTTCAAATCATAGAGTGTGAGAGTGCCAGTCCGCTTGTACTTAAGTCGACATTGTGCCTTTTGTATTAACTTCGGATGCAATTTCTGTGTTTCATAGTCAGTAAGAAGGTGCAAGGCATACAGTAAACCTGAAGTGAAGCATCGGAACCTAAAACTAGACACACAGGAGAGGTTCAAATTATATAAAGTGAGAGTGTCAGTCCTCTTGTACTTAAGTCGGCGTTGTGCCTTTTGTATTAAATTCGGATGCAATTTATGTGTTCCGTCGTCAATAAGAAGGTGCAAGGTATTCAGTAAACCTGAAGTGAAGCATCGGAATCTAAAACTGGAATCATAGGAGAGGTTCAAATCATAGAAAGAGAGAGTGACAGTCCTCTTTTACTTAAGTCGGCATTGTGCCTTTTGTATTAAATTCCGATGACATTTCTGTGTTTCATCGTCAATAAGAAGTTCCAAGGGATACAGTAAACCTGAAGTGAAGCATCGGAATCTAAAACTGGACTCACCGGAGGGGTTCAAATCATAGAAAAGGAGAGTCTCAGTCCTCTTGTACTTAAGTCGGCCTTGTGCCTTTTTTTTAAAATTGGGATGCAATTTCTGTGTTTCATCGTCAATAAGAAGGAGCAAGGTATAGAGTAAACCTAAAGTGAAGCGTCGGAATCTAAAACTGTAATCACAGGGGAGGTTCAAATCATAGAAAGTGAGAGTGCCAGTCCTCTTGTACTTAAGTCGGCATTGTGCCTCTTGTATTAAATTCCGATACAATTTCTGTATTTCCTCGTCAATAAGAAGGTGCAAGGTATACAGTAAACCTGAAGTGAAGCCTCGGATTCTAAAACTGGACTCACAGGAGAGGTTCAAATCATAGAAAGTGAGAGTGTCAGTCCTCTTGTACTTAAGTCGGCATTGTGCCTTTTGTACTAAATTCGGATGCAATTTCTGTGTTTCATCGTCAATAAGAAGGTGCAAGGTATACAGTAAACCTGAAGTGAAGCATCGGAATCTAAAACTGGACTAACAGGAGAGGTTTAAATCATAGAAAGGGAGAGTGTCAGTTCTCTTCTACTTAAGTCTTCATTGTGCCTTTTGTATTAAATTCGGATGCAATTTCTGTGTTTCATCGTCAGTAAGAAGGTGCAAGGTATACAGTAAACCTAAAGTGAAGCAACGGAATCTAAAACTGTACTCACAGGAGAGGTTCAAATAATAGAAAGTGAGAGTGTCAGTATAGTTGTACTTAAGTCGGCATTGTGCCTTTTGTATCAAATTCCAAAGCAATTTCTGTGTTTCATCGTCCATAAGAAGGTGCAAGGTATACAGTAAACGTGAAGTGAAGCATCGGAATCTAAAACTGGGATCACAGGAGAGGTTCAAATCATAGAAAGTGAGAGTGTCAGTCCTCTTGTATTTAAGTCGGCATTGTGCCTTTTGTATTAAATTCGGATGCAATTTCTGTGTTTCAACGTCAATAAGAAGGTACAAGGTATACAGTACACCTGAAGTGAAGCATCGGAATCTAAAACTGGACTCACAGGAGAGGTTCAAATCATAGAAGGGAAAGTGACAGTCCTCTTTTACTTAAGTCGGCATTGTGCCTTTTGTATTAAATTCCGATAAAATTTCTGTGTTTCATCGTCAACAAGAAGGTCCAAGGGACAAAGTAAACCTGAAGTGAAGCATCGGAATCTAAAACTGGCCTCACAGGTTAGGTTCAAATCATAGAAAGTTAGAGTGTCAGTCCTCTTGTACTTAATTGGGCATTGTGCATTGTGATTTTAATTCCGATGCAATTTTTGTGTTTCATCGTCAATAAGACGGTGCAAGGTATACAGTAAGCCTAAAGTGAAGCATCGGAGTCTAAAAATGAAGTCACAGGAGTGGTTCAAATTATAGGAAGTGAGAGTGTCAGTCCTCTTGTACTTAAGTCGGCATTGTGCATTTTGTAATAAATTCCGATGCAATTTCTGTGTTTCATCTTCAATAAGAAGGTGCAAGGTAAACAGTTAACCTGAAGTGATGCATCGGAATCTAAAACTGGACTCACAGGAGAGGTTCAAATCATAGAAAGTCAGAGTGCCAGTCCTCTTTTACTTAGGTCGGCATTGTGCCTTTTGTATTAAATTCGGATGCAATTTCTGTGTTTCTTCATCAATAAGAAGGTGCAAGGTATACAGTAAACCTAAAGTGAAGCATGGGAATCTAAAACTGGACTCACAGGAGAGGTTCAAATCATAGAAAGAGAGAGTGTCAGTTCTCTTCTACTTAAGTCTTCATTGTGCCTTTTGTATTAAATTCCGATGAAATTTCTGTGTTTCATCGTCAATAAGAAGTTCCAAGGGATACAGTAAACCTGAAGTGAAGCATCGGAATCTAAAACTGAACTCACAGGAGAGGTTCAATTCATAGAAAGAGAGATTGTCAGTCCTCTTGTACTTAAGTCGGCATTTTGCCTTTTGTATTAAATTCGGATGCAATTTATGTGTTTCATCGTCAATAAGAAGGTGCAAAGTATACAGTACACCTGAAGTGAAGCATCGGAATCTAAAACTGGACTAACAGGAGAGATTCAAATCATAGAAATAGAGAGTGACAGTCCTCTTTTACTTAAGTCGGCAGGGTGCCTTTTGCATTAAATTCCGAGGAAATTTCTGTGTTTCTTCGTCAATAAGATGGAGCAAGGTATACAGTAAACCTGAAATGAAGCATCGGAATCTAAAACTGGACTCACAGGAGAGGTTTAAATCATAGAAAGTGAGAGTGTCAGTCCTCTTGTACTTAACTCAGCATTGTGCCTATTGTATTAAATTCGGATGCAATTTCTGTGTTTAATCGTCAATATGAAGGTGCAAGGTATACAGTAAACCTGAAGTGAAGCATAGGAATCTAAAACTGGCCTCACAGGAGAGGTTCAAATCATAGAAAGAGAGAGTGACAGTCCCCTTTTACTTGAGTCGGCATTGTGCCTTTTGTATTAAATTCCGATGAAATTTTTGTGTTTCATCGTCGATAAGAAGGTGCAAGTGATACAGTAAACCTGAAGTGATGCAACGGATTCTAAAACTTTACTCACAGGAGAGGTTCAAATCATAGACAGGGAGAGTGTCAGTCGTCTTGTACTTAAGTCGGCATTGTACCTTTTGTATTAAATTCGGATGCAATTTCTGTGTTTCATCGACAACAAGAAGGTGCACGGTATACAGTAATCCTGAAGTGAAGCATCGGAATCTAAAACTGGACTCACAGGAGAGGTTCAAATCATAGAAAATGAGAGTGCCAGTCCTCTTGTACTTAAGTCGGCATTGTGCCTTTCGTATTAAATTCGGATGCAATTACTGTGTTTCATCGTTAATAAGAAGGTGCAAGGTATACAGTAAACCTGAAGTGAATCATCGGAATCTAAAACTGGACTCACAGGAGAGGTTCAATTCATAGAAAGAGAGAGTGACAGTCCTCTCTTACTTAAGTCGGCATTGTGCCTTTTGTATTCAATTCCGATGAAATTTCTGTGTTTCATCGTCGATAAGAAGGTCCAATGGATACAGTAAACCTGAAGTGAAGCATCGGAATCTAAAACTGGACTCACAGGAGAGGTTCAAATCATAGAAAGAGAGAGTGACAGTCCTCTTTTACTTAAGTCGGCATTGTGCCTTTTGTATTAAATTCCGATGAAATTTCTGTGTTTCATCGTCAATAAGAAGTTGCAAGGTGTACAGTAAACCTGAAGTGTAGCATCGGAATCTGAAACTGGACTCACAGGAGAGGTTCAAATCATAGAAAGTGAGAGTGCTAGTCCTCTTGTACTTAAGTCGGCATTGTGCCTTTTGTATTAAATTCGGATGCAATTTCTGTGTTTCATCGTCAATATGAAGGTGCAAGGTATACAGTAAACCTGAAGTGAAGCATCGGAATCTAAAACTGGACTCACAGGAGAGGTTCAAATCATAGAAAATGAGAGTGCCAGTCCTCTTGTACTTAAGTCGGCATTGTGCCTTTTGTATTAAATTCGGATGCAATTACTGTGTTTCATCGTTAATAAGAAGGTGCAAGGTATACAGTAAACCTGAAGTGAATCATCGGAATCTAAAACTGGACTCACAGGAGAGGTTCAATTCATAGAAAGAGAGAGTGACAGTCCTCTCTTACTTAAGTCGGCATTGTGCCTTTTGTATTCAATTCCGATGAAATTTCTGTGTTTCATCGTCGATAAGAAGGTCCAATGGATACAGTAAACCTGAAGTGAAGCATCGGAATCTAAAACTGGACTCACAGGAGAGGTTCAAATCATAGAAAGGGAGAGTGTCAGTCGTCTTGTACATAAGTCGGCATTGTTCCTTTTGTATAAAATTCGGATGCAATTTCTGTGTTTCATCGTCAATAAGAAGGTGCAAGGTATACAGTAAACCTTAAGTGAAGCATCGGAATCTAAAACTGGAATTACAGGAAAGGTTCAAATCATAGAAAGTGAGAAAGTCAGTCCTCTTGTACTTAAGTCGGCATTGTGCCTTTTGAATTTAATTCCGATGCAATGTCTGTGTTTCATCGTCAATAAGAAGGTCCAAGGGATACAGTAAACCTGAAGTGAAGCATCTGAATCTAAAACTGGACTCACAGGAGAGGTTCAAATCATAGAAAGGCAGAGTGTCAGTCCTCTTGTACTTAAGTCGGCCTTGTGCCTATTGTATTAAATTCGGATACAATTTCCCAGTTTCATCGTCCATAAGAAGGTGCAAGGTATAGAGTAAACCTGAAGTGAAGCATCGGAATCTAAATCTGGAATCACAGGAGAGGTTCAAATCATAGAAATTGAGAGTGTCAGTCCTCTTGTACTTATGTCGGCATTGTGCCTTTTGTATTAAATTCGGATGCAATTTCTGTATTTCCTCGTCAATAAGAAGGTGCAAGTTATACAGTAAACCTGAAGTGAAGCATTGGAATCTAGAACTGGACTCAATGGGGAGGTTCAAATCATAGAATGGGTGAGTGTCAGTCCTCTTGTACTTAAGTCGGCACTGTGCCTTTTGTATTAAATTCGGATGCAATTTCTGTGTTTCACCGTCAATAAGAAGGTGCAAGGTATACAGTAAACCTGAAGTGAAGCATCGGAATCTAAAAGTGGACTCACGGGAGCGGTTCAAATCATAGAAAGGGAGAGTGTCAGTCCTCTTGTACTTATGTCGGCATTGTTCCTTTTGTATTAAATTCCGATGCAATTTCTGTGTTTCATCGTCAATAAGAAGGTGCAAGGTATACATTAAACGTGAAGTGAAGCATCGGAATCTAAAACTGGACACACAGGAGAGGTTCAAATCATAAAAGGCGAGAGGGACAGTCCTCTTTTACTTAAGTCGGCATTGTGCCTTTTGTATTAAATTCCGATGAAATTTCTGTGTTTCATCGTCAATAAGAAGGTGGAAGGTATACAGTAAACCTGAAGCGAAGCATCGGAGTCCAAAAATGCACTCACAGGAGAGGTTCAAATCATAGAAAGTGAGAGTGTCAGTCCTCTTCAACTTAAGTCGGCATTGTGCCTTTTGTATTAAATTCGGATGCAATTTCTGTGTTTCATCGTCAATAAGAAGGTGCAAGGTATACAGTAAACCTGAACTGAAGCATCGGAATCTAAAACTGGACTCACAGGAGAGGTTCATATCATAGAAAAAGAGAGTGACAGTCCTCTTTTACTAAAGTCGGCATTGTGCCTTTTGTATTAAATTCCGGTGAAATTTCTGTGTTTCATCGTCAATAAGAAGGTCCAAGGGATACAGTAAACCTGAATTGAAGCATCGGAATCTAAAACTGGACTCACAGGAGAGGTTCAAATCATAGAAAGAGAGAGTGTCAGTCCTCTTGTACTTAAGTCAGCATTGTGCCTTTTGTATTATATTCGGATGCAATTTCTGTGTTTCATCGTCAATAAGAAGGTGCAAGGTATAGAGTAAACCTGAAGTGAAGCTTCGGATCTAAAACTGGACTCACAGGAGAGGTTCAATTCATAGAAATAAAAAGTGACAGTCCTCTTTTACTTAAGTCGGCATTGTGCCTTTTGTATTAAATTCGGATGCAAGTTCTGTGTTTCATCGTCAATAAGAAGGTGTAAGGTATACAGTAAACCTGAAGTGAAGCATCGGAATCTATAACTGGAATTACAGGAGAGGTTCAAATCATAGCAAGTGAGAGAGTCAGTCCTCTTATACTTAAGTCGGCATTGTGCCTTTTTAATTTAATTCCGATGCAATTTCTGTGTTTCATCGTCAATAAGAAGGTCCAAGGGATACAGTAAACCTGAAGTGAAGCATAGGAATCTAAAGCTGGACTCACTGGAGTGGTTCAAATCATAGAAAGAGAGAGTGTCAGTCCTCTTTTACTTAAGTCGGCATTGTGCCTCTTGTATTAAATTCCGATGCAATTTCTGTGTTTCATCGTCAATAACAAGGTCCAAGGGATACATTAAACCTGAATTGAAGCATCGGAATCTAAAACAGGACTCACAGGAGAGGTTCAAATCATAGAAAGGGAGAGTGTCAGTCCTCTTGTACTTCAGTCGGAGTTGTGCCTTTTGTATTAAATTCGGATGCAATTTCTGTGTTTCATCGTACATAAGAAGGAGCAAGGTATAAAGTAAACCTGAAGTGAAGCATCGGAATCTAAAACTGGAATCACAGGAGAGGTTCAAATCATAGAGAGTGAGAGTGCCAGTCCTCTTGTACTTAAGTCGGCATTGTGCCTTTTGAATTTAATTCCGATGCAATGTCTGTGTTTCATCGTCAATAAGAAGGTCCAAGGGATACAGTAAACCTGAAGTGAAGCATAGGAATCTAAACCTGGAATCACAGGAGAGGTTCAAATCATAGTAATTGAGAGTGTCAGTCCTCTTGTACTTATGTCGGCATTGTGCCTTTTGTATTAAATTCGGATGCAATTTCTGTATTTCCTCGTCAATAAGAAGGTGCAAGCTATACAGTAAACCTGAAGTGAAGCATCGGAATCTAGAACTGGACTCAATGGGGAGGTTCAAATCATAGAATGGGTGAGTGTCAGTCCTCTTGTACTTAAGTCGGCACTGTGCCTTTTGTATTAAATTCCGATGAAATTTCTGTGTTTCATCGTCAATAAGATGGTGCAAGGTATACAGTAAACCTGAAGTGAAGCATCGGAATCTAAAACTGGACACACAGGAGAGGTTCAAATCATAGAAAGGGAGAGTGTCAGTCCTCTTGTACTTATGTCGGCATTGTGCCTTTTGTATTAAATTCCGATGCAATTTCTGTGTTTCATCGTCAATAAGAAGGTCCAAGGAATACAGTAAACCTGAAGTGAAGCATGGGAATCTAAAACTGGACTCACAGGAGAGGTTCAAATCATAGAAAGGGAGAGTGTCAGACCTTTTGTACTTAAGTCGGCATTGTGCCTTTTGTATTACATTCGGATGCAATTTCTGTGTTTCATCGTCAATAAGAAGGTGCAACGTATACAGTATACCTGAAGTGAAGCATCGGAATCTAAAACTGGACTCACAGGAGAGGTTCAAATCATAGAAAGAGAGAGTGACAGTCCTCATTTACTTAAGTCGGCAGGGTGCCTTTTGCATTAAATTCCGAGGAAATTTCTGTGTTTCTTCGTCAATAAGATGGAGCAAGGTATACAGTAAACCTAAAATGAAGCATCGGAATCTAAAACTGGACTCACAGGAGAGGTTTAAATCATAGAAAGTGATAGTGTCAGTCCTATTGTACTTAACTCAGCATTGTGCCTATTGTATTAAATTCGGATGCAATTTCTGTCTTTAATCGTCAATATGAAGGTGCAAGGTATACAGTAAACCTGAAGTGAAGCATCGGAATCTAAAACTGGACTCACAGGAGAGGTTCAAATCATAGAAAGGGAGAGTGTCAGTCCTCTTGTACTTATGTCGGCATTGTTCCTTTTGTATTAAATTCCGATGCAATTTCTGTGTTTCATCGTCAATAAGAAGGTGCAAGGTATACAGTAAACCTTAAGTGAAGCATCGGAATCTAAAACTGGAATTACAGGAAAGGTTCAAATCATAGAAAGTGAGAAAGTCAGTCCTCTTGTACTTAAGTCGGCATTGTGCCTTTTGAATTTAATTCCGATGCAATGTCTGTGTTTCATCGTCAATAAGAAGGTCCAAGGGATACAGTAAACCTGAAGTGAAGCATAGGAATCTAAAACTGGACTCACAGGAGAGGTTCAAATCAGAGAAAGGGAGAGTGTCAGTCCTCTTGTGTCTTTTGTATTAAATTCGGATACAATTTCTGTGTTTCGTCGTCAATTAGAAGGTCCAAGGGATACAGTAAACCTGAAGTGAAGCATCTGAATCTAAAACTGGACTCACAGGAGAGGTTCAAATCATAGAAAGGCAGAGTGTCAGTCCTCTTGTACTTAAGTCGGCCTTGTGCCTATTGTATTAAATTCAGATACAATTTCCCAGTTTCATCGTCCATAAGAAGGTGCAAGGTATAGAGTAAACCTGAAGTGAAGCATCGGAATCTAAATCTGGAATCACAGGAGAGGTTCAAATCATAGAAATTGAGAGTGTCAGTCCTCTTGTACTTATGTCGGCATTGTGCCTTTTGTATTAAATTCGGATGCAATTTCTGTATTTCCTCGTCAATAAGAAGGTGCAAGTTATACAGTAAACCTGAAGTGAAGCATTGGAATCTAGAACTGGACTCAATGGGGAGGTTCAAATCATTGAATGGGTGAGTGTCAGTCCTCTTGTACTTAAGTCGGCACTGTGCCTTTTGTATTAAATTCGGATGCAATTTCTGTGTTTCATCGTCAATAAGAAGGTGCAAGGTATACAGTAAACCTGAAGTGAAGCATCGGAATCTAAAAGTGGACTCACAGGAGCGGTTCAAATCATAGAAAGGGAGAGTGTCAGTCCTCTTGTACTTATGTCGGCATTGTTCCTTTTGTATTAAATTCCGATGCAATTTCTGTGTTTCATCGTCAATAAGAAGGTGCAAGGTATACATTAAACGTGAAGTGAAGCATCGGAATCTAAAACTGGACACACAGGAGAGGTTCAAATCATAAAAGGCGAGAGGGACAGTCCTCTTTTACTTAAGTCGGCATTGTGCCTTTTGTATTAAATTCCGATGAAATTTCTGTGTTTCATCGTCAATAAGAAGGTGCAAGGTATACAGTAAACCTGAAGCGAAGCATCGGAGTCCAAAAATGCACTCACAGGGGGGTTCAAATCTTAGAAAGTGAGAGTGTCAGTCCTCTTCAACTTAAGTCGGCATTGTGCCTTTTGTATTAAATTCGGATGCAATTTCTGTGTTTCATCGTCAATAAGAAGGTGCAAGGTATACAGTAAACCTGAACTGAAGCATCGGAATCTAAAACTGGACTCACAGGAGAGGTTCATATCATAGAAAAAGAGAGTGACAGTCCTCTTTTACTAAAGTCGGCATTGTGCCTTTTGTATTAAATTCCGGTGAAATTTCTGTGTTTCATCGTCAATAAGAAGGTCCAAGGGATACAGTAAACCTGAATTGAAGCATCGGAATCTAAAACTGGACTCACAGGAGAGGTTCAAATCATAGAAAGAGAGAGTGTCAGTCCTCTTGTACTTAAGTCAGCATTGTGCCTTTTGTATTATATTCGGATGCAATTTCTGTGTTTCATCGTCAATAAGAAGGTGCAAGGTATAGAGTAAACCTGAAGTGAAGCTTCGGATCTAAAACTGGACTCACAGGAGAGGTTCAATTCATAGAAATAAAAAGTGACAGTCCTCTTTTACTTAAGTCGGCATTGTGCCTTTTGTATTAAATTCGGATGCAAGTTCTGTGTTTCATCGTCAATAAGAAGGTGTAAGGTATACAGTAAACCTGAAGTGAAGCATCGGAATCTAAAACTGGAATTACAGGAGAGGTTCAAATCATAGAAAGTGAGAGAGTCAGTCCTCTTTTACTTAAGTCGGCATTGTGCCTTTTTAATTTAATTCCGATGCAATTTCTGTGTTTCATCGTCAATAAGAAGGTCCAAGGGATACAGTAAACCTGATGTGAAGCATAGGAATCTAAAGCTGGACTCACAGGAGTGGTTCAAATCATAGAAAGAGAGAATGTCAGTCCTCTTTTACTTAAGTCGGCATTGTGCCTCTTGTATTAAATTCCGATGCAATTTCTGTGTTTCATCGTCAATAACAAGGTCCAAGGGATACATTAAACCTGAATTGAAGCATCGGAATCTAAAACAGGACTCACAGGAGAGGTTCAAATCATAGAAAGGGAGAGTGTCAGTCCTCTTGTACTTCAGTCGGAGTTGTGCCTTTTGTATTAAATTCGGATGCAATTTCTGTGTTTCATCGTACATAAGAAGGAGCAAGGTATAAAGTAAACCTGAAGTGAAGCATCGGAATCTAAAACTGGAATCACAGGAGAGGATCAAATCATAGAGAGTGAGAGTGCCAGTCTTCTTGTACTTAAGTCGGCATTGTGCCTTTTGAATTTAATTCCGATGCAATGTCTGTGTTTCATCGTCAATAAGAAGGTCCAAGGGATACAGTAAACCTGAAGTGAAGCATAGGAATCTAAACTGGACTCACAGGAGAGGTTCAAATCAGAGAAAGGGAGAGTGTCAGTCCTCTTGTACTTAGGTCGGCATTGTGCCTATTGTATTAAATTCGGATACAATTTCTGAGTTTCTTCGTCCATAAGAAGGTGCAAGGTATAGAGTAAACCTGAAGTGAAGCATCGGAATCTAAACCTGGAATCACAGGAGAGGTTCAAATCATAGTAATTGAGAGTGTCAGTCCTCTTGTACTTATGTCGGCATTGTGCCTTTTGTATTAAATTCGGATGCAATTTCTGTATTTCCTCGTCAATAAGAAGGTGCAAGTTATACAGTAAACCTGAAGTGAAGCATCGGAATCTAGAACTGGACTCAATGGGGAGGTTCAAATCATAGAATGGGTGAGTGTCAGTCCTTTTGTACTTAAGTCGGCACTGTGCCTTTTGTATTAAATTCGGATGCAATTTCTGTGTTTCATCGTCAATAAGAAGGTGCAAGGTATACAGTAAACCTGAAGTGAAGCATCGGAATCTAAAACTGGACTCACAGGAGAGGTTCAAATCATAGAAAGGGAGAGTGTCAGTCCTCTTGCACTTAAGTCGGCATTGTGCCTTTTGTATTAAATTCCGATGCAATTTCTGT
Organism: Schistocerca americana; assembly: GCF_021461395.2. Lineage (NCBI taxonomy): Eukaryota > Metazoa > Arthropoda > Insecta > Orthoptera > Acrididae > Schistocerca > Schistocerca americana. The sequence goes on along the minus strand of NC_060125.1, from coordinate 58,890,528 downwards.
GTTTCATCGTCAATAAGAAGGTGCAAGGTATACATTAAACCTGAAGTGAAGCATCGGAATCTAAAACTGGACACACAGGAGAGGTTCAAATCATAGAAGGCGAGAGGGACAGTCCTCTTTTACTTAAGTCGGCATTGTGCCTTTTGTATTAAATTCTGATGAAATTTCTGTGTTTCATCGTCAATAAGAAGGTCCAAGGGATACAGTAAACATGAAGTGAAGCATGGGAATCTAAAACTGGACTCACAGGAGAGGTTCAAATCATAGAAAGGGAGAGAGTCAGACCTCTTGTACTTAAGTCGGCATTGTGCCTTTTGTATTAAATTCGGATGCAATTTCTGTGTTTCATCGTCAATAAGAAGGTGCAAGGTATACAGTATACCTGAAGTGAAGCATCGGAATCTAAAACTGGACTCACAGGAGAGGTTCAAATCATAGAAAGAGAGAGTGACAGTCCTCTTTTACTTAAGTCGGCATTGTGCCTTTTGTATTAAATTCCGATGAAGTTTCTGTGTTTCATCGTCAATAAGAAGGTGCAAGGTATACAGTAAACCTGAAGTGAAGCATCGGAATCCAAAACTGGACTCACAGGAGAGGTTCAAATCATAGAAATTGAGAATGTCACTCCTCTTGTACTTAAGTCGGCATTGTTCCTTTTGTATTAAATTCGGATGGAATTTCTGTGTTTCATCGTCAATAAGAAGGTGCAAGGTATACAGTAAACCTTAAGTGAAGCATCGGAAACTAAAACTGGAATTACAGGAGAGGTTCAAATCATAGAAAGTGAGAAAGTCAGTCCACTTGTACTTAAGTCGGCATTGTGCCTTTTGAATTTAATTCCGATGCAATGTCTGTGTTTCATCGTCAATAAGAAGGTCCAAGGGATACAGTAAACCTGAAGTGAAGCATAGGAATCTAAAACTGGACTCACAGGAGAGGTTCAAATCAGAGAAAGGGAGAGTGTCAGTCCTCTTGTGTCTTTTGTATTAAATTCGGATACAATTTCTGTGTTTCATCGTCAATAAGAAGGTCCAAGGGATACAGTAAACCTGAAGTGAAGCATCTGAATCTAAAACTGGACTCACAGGAGAGGTTCAAATCATAGAAAGGCAGAGTGTCAGTCCTCTTGTACTTAAGTCGGCCTTGTGCCTATTGTATTAAATTCGGATACAATTTTTGAGTTTCATCGTCCATAAGAAGGTGCAAGGTATAGAGTAAACCTGAAGTGAAGCATCGGAATCTAAACCTGGAATCACAGGAGAGGTTCAAATCATAGAAATTGAGAGTGTCAGTCCGCTTGTACTTATGTCGGCATTGTGCCTTTTGTATTAAATTCGGATGCAATTTCTGTATTTCCTCGTCAATAAGAAGGAGCAAGTTATACAGTAAACCTGAAGTGAAGCATCGGAATCTAGAACAGGAGTCAATGGGGAGGTTCAAATCATAGAATGGGTGAGTGTCAGTCCTCTTGTACTTAAGTCGGCACTGTGCCTTTTGTATTAAATTCGGATGCAATTTCTGTGTTTCATCGTCAATAAGAAGGTGCAAGGTATACAGTAAACCTGAAGTGAAGCATCGGAATCTAAAAGTGGACTCACAGGAGAGGTTCAAATCATAGAAAGGGAGAGTGTCAGTCCTCTTGTACTTATGTCGGCATTGTTCCTTTTGTATTAAATTCCGATGCAATATCGGTGTTTCATCGTCAATAAGAAGGTGCAAGGTATACATTAAACCTGAAGTGAAGCATCGGAATCTAAAACTGGACACACAGGAGAGGTTCAAATCATAGAAAGTGAGAGTGTCAGTCCTCTTCAACTTAAGTCGGCATTGTGCCTTTTGTATTAAATTCGGATGCAATTTCTGTGTTTCATCGTCAATAAGAAGGTGCAAGGTATACAGTAAACCTGAACTGAAGCATCGTAATCTAAAACTGGACTCACAGGAGAGGTTCATATCATAGAAAAAGAGAGTGACAGTCCTCTTTTACTAAAGTCGGCATTGTGCCTTTTGTATTAAATTCCGGTGAAATTTCTGTGTTTCATCGTCAATAAGTAGGTCCAAGGGATACAGTAAACCTGAATTGAAGCATCGGAATCTAAAACTGGACTCACAGGAGGGGTTCAAATCATAGAAAGAGAGAGTGTCAGTCCTCTTGTACTTAAGTCGGCATTGTGCCTTTTGTATTATATTCGGATGCAATTTCTGTGTTTCATCGTCAATAAGAAGGTGCAAGGTATACAGTAAACCTGAAGTGAAGCTTCGGATCTAAAACTGGACTCACAGGAGAGGTTCAATTCATAGAAAAAAAAAGTGACAGTCCTCTTTTACTTAAGTCGGCATTGTGCCTTTTGTATTAAATTCGGATGCAAGTTCTGTGTTTCATCGTCAATAAGAAGGTGCAAGGTATACAGTAAACCTGAAGTGAAGCATCGGAATCTAAAACTGGAATTACAGGAGAGGTTCAAATGATAGAAAGAGAGAGAGTCAGTCCTCTTATACTTAAGTCGGCATTGTGCCTTTTGAATTTAATTCCGATGCAATTTCTGTGTTTCATCGTCAATAAGAAGGTCCAAGGGATACAGTAAACCTGAAGTGAAGCATAGGAATCTAAAACTGGACTCACAGGAGTGGATCAATCATAGAAAGAGAGAGTGTCAGTCCTCTTTTACTTAAGTCGGCATTGTGCCTTTTGTATTAAATTCGGATGCAATTTCTGTGTTTCATCGTCAATAACAAGGTCCAAGGGATACATTAAACCTGAATTGAATCATCGGAATCTAAAACAGGACTCACAGGAGGGGTTCAAATCATAGAACGGGAGAGTGTCGGTCCTCTTGTACTTCAGTCGGAGTTGTGCCTTTTGTATTAAATTCGGATGCAATTTCTGTGTTTCATCGTACATAAGAAGGAGCAAGGTATAAAGTAAACCTGAAGTGAAGCATCGGAATCTAAAACTGGAATCACAGGAAAGGTTCAAATCATAGAAAGTGAGAGTGCCAGTCCTCTTGTACTTAAGTCGGCATTGTGCCTTTTGAATTTAATTCCGATGCAATTTCTGTGTTTCATCGTCATTAAGAAGGTGCAAGGCGTACAGTGAACCTGAAGTGAAGCATCGGAATCCAAAACTGGACTCACAGGAGAGGTTCAAATCATAGACAGTTTGAGTGCCAGTCCTCTTGTACTTAAGTCGGCATTATGCCTTTTGAATTTAATTCCGTTGCAATTTCTGTGTTTCATCGTTAATAAGAAGGTGCAAGGTATACAGTAAACCTGAAGTGAAGCATCGGAATCTAAAACTGGACTCACAGGAGAGGTTCAAATCATAGAGAGTTAGAGTGTCAATCCCCTTGTACTTAAGTCGGCATTGTGCCTTTTGAATTTAATTCCTATGCAATTTTTGTGTTTCATCGTCAATGAGACAGTGCAAGGTATAAACCTGAAGTGGAGCATCGGAATCTTAAACAGGACTCACAGGAGTGGTTCAAATCGTAGAAAGTTAGAGTGTCAGTCCTCTTGTACTTAATTCGGCATTGTGCCTTTTGTATCAAATTCGGATGCAATATCTGTATTTCCTCGTCAATAAGAAGGTGCAAGTTATACAGTAAACCTGAAGTGAAGCATCGGAATCTAGAACTGGACTCAATGGAGAGGTTCAAATCATAGAAAGTGAGAGTGTCTGTCCTCTTGTACTTAAGTCGGCATTGTGCCTTTTGTATTAAATTCCGATGAAATTTCTGTGTTTCATCGTCAATAAGAAGGTGCAAGGTATTCAGTAAACCTAACGTGAAGCATCGGAATCTAAAACTGGACTCACAGGAGAGGTTCAAATCTTAGAAAGTTAGAGTGTCAGTCCTCTTGCACTTAAGTCGCATTGTGCCTTTTGAATTTAATTCCGATGCAATTTTTGTGTTTCATCGTCGAAAAGTCGGTGCAAGGTATACAGTAAACCTGAAGTGAAGCATTGGAATCTAAAACTGGAATCACAGGAGAGGTCCAAATCATAGGAAATGAGAGTGTCAGTCCTCTTTTACTTAAGTCGGCATTGTGCCTTTTGTATTAAATTCCGATGCAATTTCTGTGTTTCATCGCCAATAAAAAGGTCCAAGGGATACAGTAAACCTGAAGTGAACCATCGGAATATAAAACTGGACCCACAGGTGAGGTTCAAATCATAGAAAGGGAGAGTGTCAGTCCTCTTGTACTTAAGTCGGCATTGTGCCTTTTGTATTAAATTCCGATGCAATTTCTGTGTTTCGTCGTCAATAAGAAGGAGCAAGGTATACAGTAAACCTGAAATGAAACATCGGAATCTAAAACTAGACTCATAGGAGATGTTTAAATCATAGAAAGAGAGAGTGAAAATCCTCTTTTACTTAAGTCAGCATTGTGCCTTTGTATTACATTCGGATGCAATTTCTGTGTTTCATCGTCAATGAGAAGGTGCCAGGTATACGATAAACCTGAAGTGACGCATCGGAATCTAAAACTGGACTCACAGGAGAAGTTCAAATCATAGAAAGTAAGAGTGTCAGTCCTCTTTTACTTAAATCGGCATTGTGCCTTTTGTATTAAATTCGGATGCAATTTCTGTGTTTCATCGTACATAAGAAGGAGCAAGGTATAAAGTAAACCTGAAGTGAAGCATCGGAATCTAAAACTGGAATCACACGAGAGGTTCAAATCATAGAAAGTGAGAGTGCCAGTCCTCTTGTACTTAAGTCGGCATTGTGCCTTTTGAATTTAATTCCGATGCAATGTCTGTGTTTCATCGTCAATAAGGAGGTCCAAGGGATACAGTAAACCTGAAGTGAAGCATAGGAATCTAAACTGGACTCACAGGAGAGGTTCAAATCAGAGAAAGGGAGAGTGTCAGTCCTCTTGTACTTAGGTCGGCATTGTGCCTATTGTATTAAATTCGGATACAATTTCTGAGTTTCATCGTCCATAAGATGGTGCAAGGTATAGAGTAAACCGGAAGTGAAGCATCGGAATCTAAACCTGGAATCACAGGAGAGGTTCAAATCATAGAAATTGAGAGTGTCAGTCCTCTTGTACTTATGTCGGCATTGTGCGTTTTGTATTAAATTTGGATGCAATTTCTGTATTTCCTCGTCAATAAGAAGGTGCAAGTTATACAGTAAACCTGAAGTGAAGCATCGGAATCTAGAACTGGACTCAATGGGGGGGTTCAAATCATAGAATGGGAGAGTGTCAGTCCTCTTTTACTTAAGTCGGCATTGTGCCTTTTGCATTAAATTCGGATGCAATTTCTGTGTTTCATCGTCAATAAGAAGGTCCAAGGGATACATTAAACCTGAATTGAAGCATCGGAATCTAAAACGGGACTCACAGGAGAGGTTCAAATCTTAGAAAGGGAGAGTGTCAGTCCTCTTGTAATTCAGTCGGAGTTGTGCCTTTTGTATTAAATTCGGATGCAATTTCTGTGTTTCATCGTACTTAAGAAGGAGCAAGGTATAAAGTAAACCTGAAGTGAAGCATCGGAATCTAAAACTGGAATCACAGGAGAGGTTCAAATCATAGTAAGTGAGAGTGCCAGTCCTTTTGTACTTAAGTCGGCATTGTGCCTTTTGTATTAAATTCGGATGCAATTTCTGCGTTTCATCGTCAATAAGAAGGTGCAAGGTATACAGTAAACCTGAAATGTAGCATCGGAATCTAAAACCGGACTCACAGGAGAGGTTCAAATCATAGAAAGTGAGAGTGTCAGTCCTCTTGTACTTAATTCGGCATTGTGCCTTTTGTATCAAATTCGGATGCAATATCTGTATTTCCTCGTCAATAAGAAGGTGCAAGTTATACAGTAAACCTGAAGTGAAGCATCGGAATCTAGAACTGGACTCAATGGAGAGGTTCAAATCATAGAAAGTGAGAGTGTCTGTCCTCTTGTACTTAAGTCGGCATTGTGCCTTTTGTATTAAATTCCGATGAAATTTCTGTGTTTCATCGTCAATAAGAAGGTGCAAGGTATTCAGTAAACCTAAAGTGAAGCATCGGAATCTAAAACTGGACTCACAGGAGAGGTTCAAATCATAGAAAGTGAGAGTGTCAGTCCTCTTAAACTTAAGTCGGCATTGTGCCTTTTTTATTAAATTCGGATGCAATTTCTGAGTTTCATCGTCAATAAGAAGGTGCAAGGTATACAGTAAACCTGAACTGAAGCATCGGAATATAAAACAGGACCCACAGGAGAGGTTCAAATCATAGAAAGTGAGAGTGCCAGTCCTCTTGTACTTAAGTCGGCATTGTGCCTTTTGTATTAAATTCGGATGCAATTTCTATATTTCCTCGTAAATAAGAAGGTGCAAGGTATACAGTAAACCTGAAGTGAAGCATCGGATACTAAAACAGGACTCACAGGAGAGGTTCAAATCATAGAGTGTGAGAAAGTTAGTCCGCTTGTACCTAAGTCGACATTGTGCCTTTTGTATTAAATTCGGATGCAATTTCTGTATTTCCTCGTCAATAAGAAGGTACAAGTTATACAGTAAACCTGAACTGAAGCATCGGAATCTAAAACTGGACTCACAGGAGAGGTTCAAAACATAGAAAGTGAGAGTGTCAGTCCTCTTGTACTTAAGTCGGACTTGTGCTTTTTTTTTTAAAATTGGGATGCAATTTCTGTGTTTCATCGTCAATAAGAAGGAGCAAGGTATAGAGTAAACCTAAAGTAAAGCGTCGGAATCTAAAACAGAAATCACAGGAGAGGTTCAAATCATAGAAAGTGAGAGTACCAGTCCTCTTGTACATAAGTCGGCATTGTGCCTTTTGTATTAAATTCGGATGCAATTTCTGTATTTCCTCGTCAATAAGAAGGTGCAAGGTATACAGTAAACCTGAAGTGAAGCATCGGATTCTAAAACTGGACTCACAGGAGAGGTTCAAATCATAGAAAGGGAGAGTGTCAGTCCTCTTGTACTTAAGTCGGCATTGTGCCTTTTGAATTTAATTCCGATGCAATGTCTGTGTTTCATCGTCAATTAGAAGGTCCAAGGGATACAGTAAACCTGAAGTGAAGCATAGGAATCTAAACTGGACTCACAGGAGAGGTTCAAATCAGAGAAAGGGAGAGTGTCAGTCCTCTTGTACTTAGGTCGGCATTGTGCCTATTGTATTAAATTCGGATACAATTTCTGAGTTTCATCGTCCATAAGAAGGTGCAAGGTATAGAGTAAACCTGAAGTGAAGTATCGGAATCTAAACCTGGAATCACAGGAGAGGTTCAAATCATTGAAATTGAGAGTGTCAGTCCTCTTGTACTTATGTCGGCATTGTGCCTTTTGTATTAAATTCGGATGCAATTTCTGTATTTCCTCGTCAATAAGAAGGTGCAAGTTATACAGTAAACCTGAAGTGAAGCATCCGAATCTAAAACTGGACTCAATGGGGAGGTTCAAATCATAGAATGGGTGAGTGTCAGTCCTCTTGTACTTAAGTCGGCACTGTGCCTTTTGTATTAAATTCGGATGCAATTTCTGTGTTTCATCGTCAATAAGAAGGTGCAAGGTATACAGTAAACCTGAAGTGAAGCATCGGAATCTAAAACTGGACTCACAGGAGAGGTTCAAATAGAAAGGGAGAGTGTCAGTCCTCTTGTACTTATGTCGGCATTGTGCCTTTTGTATTAAATTCCGATGCAATTTCTGTGTTTCATCGTCAATAAGAAGGTGCAAGGTATACATTAAACCTGAAGTGAAGCATCGGAATCTAAAACTGGACACACAGGAGAGGTTCAAATCATAGAAGGCGAGAGGGACAGTCCTCTTTTACTTAAGTCGGCATTGTGCCTTTTGTATTAAATTCCGATGAAATTTCTGTGTTTCATCGTCAATACGAAGGTGCAAGGTATACAGTAAACCTGAAGCGAAGCATCGGAGTCCAAAAATGCACTCACAGGAGAGGTTCAAATCATAGAAAGTGAGAGTGTCAGTCCTCTTCAACTTAAGTCGGCATTGTGCCTTTTGTATTAAATTCGGATGCAATTTCTGTGTTTCATCGTCAATAAGAAGGTGCAAGGTATACAGTAAACCTGAACTGAGGCATCGGAATCTAAAACTGGACTCACAGGAGAGGTTCATATCATAGAAAAAGAGAGTGACAGTCCTCTTTTACTAAAGTCGGCATTGTACCTTTTGTATTAAATTCCGATGACATTTCTGTGTTTCATCGTCAATAAGAAGGTCCAAGGGATACAGTAAACCTTAATTGAAGCATCGGAATTTAAAACTGGACTCACAGGAGAGGTTCAAATCATAGAAAGTGAGAGTGTCAGTCCTCTTGTACTTAAGTCGGCCTTGTGCCTTTTTTTTTTAAATTGGGATGCAATTTCTGTGTTTCATCGTCAATAAGAAGGAGCAAGGTATGGAGTAAACCTAAAGTGAAGCGTCGGAATCTAAAACTGGAATCACAGGAGAGGTTCAAATCATAGAAAGTGAGAGTGCCAGTCCTCTTGTACTTAAGTCGGCATTGTGCCTTTTGTATTAAACTCGGATGCAATTTCTGTATTTCCTCGTCAATAAGAAGGTGCAAGGTATACAGTAAACCTGAAGTGAAGCTTCGGATTCTAAAACTGGACTCACAGGAGAGGTTCAAATCATAGAAAGAGAGAGTGTCAGTCCTCTTGTACTTAAGTCGGCATTGTGCCTTTTGTATTATATTCGGATGCAATTTCTGTGTTTCATCGTCAATAAGAAGGTGCAAGGTATACAGTAAACCTGAAGTGAAGCTTCGGATCTAAAACTGGACTCACAGGAGAGGTTCAATTCATAGAAAAAAAAAGTGACAGGCCTCCTTTACTTAAGTCGGCATTGTGCCTTTTGTATTAAATTCGGATGCAAGTTCTGTGTTTCATCGTCAATAAGAAGGTGCAAGGTATACAGTAAACCTGAAGCGAAGCATCGGAATCTAAAACTGGAATTACAAGAGAGGTTCAAATCATAGAAAGTGAGAGAGTCAGTCCTCTTATACTTAAGTCGGCATTGTGCCTTTTGAATTTAATGCCGATGCAATTTCTGTGTTTCATCGTCAATAAGAAGGTCCAAGGGATACAGTAAACCTGAAGTGAAGCATAGGAATCTAAAACTGGAATCACAGGAGTGGTTCAAATCATAGAAAGAGAGAGTGTCAGTCCTCTTTTACTTAAGTCGGCATCGTGCTTTTGCATTAAATTCGGATGCAATTTCTGTGTTTCATCGTCAATAAGAAGGTCCAAGGGATACATTAAACCTGAATTGAAGCATCGGAATCTAAAACTGGACTCACAGGAGAGGTTCAAATCACAGAAAGAGAGAGTGACAGTCCTCTCTTACTTAACTCGGAATTGTGCCATTTGTATTAACTTCCGATGAAATTTCTGTGTTTCATCGTCAATAAGACGGTGAAAGGTATACAGTACACCTGTAGTGAAGCATCGGAATCTAAAACAGGACTCACAGGAGAGGTTCAAATCATAGAAAGTGAGAATGTCAGTCCTCTTGTACTTAAGTCGGCATTGTGCCTTTTGTATTAAATTCGGATGCAATTTCTGTGTTTTATCGTCAATAAGAAGGTGCAAGGTATACAGTAAACCTGAAGTGTAGCATCGGAATCTAAAACTGGACTCACAGGAGAGGTTCAAATCATAGAAAGTGAGAGTGTCAGTCCTCTTGTACTTAAGTCGGCATTGAGTCTTTTGTATCAAATTCGGATGCAATATCTGTATTTCCTCGTCAATAAGAAGGTGCAAGTTATACAGTAAACCTGAAGTGAAGCATCGGAATCTAGAACTGGACTCAATGGAGAGGTTCAAATCATAGAAAGTGAGAGTGTCAGTCCTCTTGTACTTAAGTCGGCATTGTGCCTTTTGTATTAAATTCGGATGCAATTTCTGTGTTTCATCGTCAATAAGAAGGTCCAAGGGATACAGTAAACCTGAAGTGAAGCATCGGAATCTAAAAGTGGACTCACAGGAGAGGTTCAAATCATAGAAAGGGAGAATGTCAGTCCTCTTGTACTTAGGTCGGCATTGTGCCTTTTGTATTAAATTCGGATGCAATTTCTGTGTTTCATCGTCAATAAGAAGGTGCAAGGTATAGAGTAAACCTGAAGTGAAGCATCAGAATCTAAAACTGGACACACAGGAGAGGTTCAAACCATAGAAAGAGAGAGTGACAGTCCTCTTTTACTTAAGTCGGCATTGTGCCTTTTGTATTAAATTCCGATGAAATTTCTGTGTTTCATCGTCAATAAGAAGGTGCAAGGTATTCAGTAAACCTAAAGTGAAGCATCGGAATCTAAAACTGGACTCACAGGAGAGGTTCAAATCATAGAAAGTGAGAGTGTCAGTCCTCTTAAACTTAAGTCGGCATTGTGCCTTTTTTATTAAATTCGGATGCAATTTCTGAGTTTCATCGTCAATAAGAAGGTGCAAGGTATACAGTAAACCTGAACTGAAGCATCGGAATATAAAACAGGACCCACAGGAGAGGTTCAAATCATAGAAAGTGAGAGTGCCAGTCCTCTTGTACTTAAGTCGGCATTGTGCCTTTTGTATTAAATTCGGATGCAATTTCTGCGTTTCATCGTCAATAAGAAGGTGCAAGGTATACAGTAAACCTGAGGTGTAGCATCGGAATCTAAAACCGGACTCACGGGAGAGGTTCAAATCATAGAAAGTGAGAGTGTCAGTCCTCTTGTACTTAATTCGGCATTGTGCCTTTTGTATGAAATTCGGATGCAATATCTGTATTTCCTCGTCAATAAGAAGGTGCAAGTTATACAGTAAACCTGAAGTGAAGCATCGGAATCTAGAACTGGACTCAATGGAGAGTTTCAAATCATAGAAAGTGAGAGTGTCTGTCCTCTTGTACTTAAGTCGGCATTGTGCCTTTTGTATTAAATACCGATGAAATTTCTGTGTTTCATCGTCAATAAGAAGGTGCAAGGTATTCAGTAAACCTAAAGTGAAGCATCGGAATCTAAAACTGGACTCACAGGAGAGGTTCAAATCATAGAAAGTGAGAGTGTCAGTCCTCATAAACTTAAGTCGGCATTGTGCCTTTTTTATTAAATTCGGATGCAATTTCTGAGTTTCATCGTCAATAAGAAGGTGCAAGGTATACAGTAAACCTGAACTGAAGCATCGGAATATAAAACAGGACCCACAGGAGAGGTTCAAATCATAGAAAGTGAGAGTGCCAGTCCTCTTGTACTTAAGTCGGCATTGTGCCTTTTGTATTAAATTCGGATGCAATTTCTATATTTCCTCGTAAATAAGAAGGTGCAAGGTATACAGTAAACCTGAAGTGAAGCATCGGATACTAAAACAGGACTCACAGGAGAGGTTCAAATCATAGAGTGTGAGAGTGTTAGTCCGCTTGTACCTAAGTCGACATTGTGCCTTTTGTATTAAATTCGGATGCAATTTCTGTATTTCCTCGTCAATAAGAAGGTGCAAGTTATACAGTAAACCTGAACTGAAGCATCGGAATCTAAAACTGGACTCACAGGAGAGGTTCAAAACATAGAAAGTGAGAGTGTCAGTCCTCTTGTACTTAAATCGGCCTTGTGCTTTTTTTTTTAAATTGGGATGCAATTTCTGTGTTTCATCGTCAATAAGAAGGAGCAAGGTATAGAGTAAACCTAAAGTAAAGCGTCGGAATCTAAAACTGAAATCACAGGAGAGGTTCAAATCATAGAAATCGAGAGTACCAGTCCTCTTGTACATAAGTCGGCATTGTGCCTTTTGTATTAAATTCGGATGCAATTTCTGTATTTCCTCGTCAATAAGAAGGTGCAAGGTATACAGTAAACCTAAAGTGAAGCATCGGATTCTAAAACTGGACTCACAGGAGAGGTTCAAATCATAGAAAGGGAGAGTGTCAGTCCTCTTGTACTTAAGTCGGCATTGTGCCTTTTGTATTAAATTCGGATGCAATTTCTGTGTTTCATCGTCAATAAGAAGGTTCAAGGTATACAGTAAACCTGAAGTGAAGCGTCGGATCTAAAACTGGACTCACAGGAGCGGTACAATTCATAGAAAAAGAAAGTGACAGTCCTCTTTTACTTAAGTCGGCATTGTGCCTTTTGTATTAAATTCGGATGCAAGTTCTGTGTTTCATCGTCAATAAAAAGGTGCAAGGTATACAGTAAACCTGAAGTGAAGCATCGGAATCTAAAACTGGAATTACAGGAGAGGTTCAAATCATAGAAAGTGAGAGAGTCATTCCTCTTATACTTAAGTCGGCATTGTGCCTTTTTAATTTAATTCCGATGCAATTTCTGTGTTTCATCGTCAATAAGAAGGTCTAACGCATACAGTAAACCTGAAGTGAAGCATCGGAATCTAAAACTGGACTCACAGGAGAGGTTCAAATCATAGAAAGGAAGAGTGTCAGTCCTCTTGTACTTATGTCGGCATTGTGCCTTTTGTATTAAATTCCGATGCAATTTCTGTGTTTCATCGTCAATAAGGAGGTGCAAGGTATACATTAAACCGGAAGTGAAGCATCGGAATCTAAAACTGGACACACAGGAGAGGTTCAAATCATAGAAGGAGAGAGTGACAGTCCTCTTTTACTTAAGTCGGCATTGTGCCTTTTGTATTAAATTCCGATAAAATTTCTGTGTTTCATCGTCAATAAGAAGGTGTAAGGTATACAGTAAACCTGAAGTGAACCATCGGAATCTAAAACTGGACTCACAGGGGAGGTTCAAATCATAGAAAGTGAGAGTGTCAGTCCTCTTCAACTTAAGTCGGCATTGTGCCTTTTGTATTAAATTCGGATGCAATTTCTGTGTTTCATCGTCAATAAGAAGGTGCAAGGTATACAGTAAACCTGAACTGAAGCATCGGAATCTAAAACTGGACTCACAGGAGAGGTTCATATCATAGAAAGAGAGAATGACAGTCCTCTTTTACTTAAGTCGGCATTGTGCCTTTTGTATTAAATTCCGATGAAATATCTGTGTTTCATCGTCAATAAGACGGTCCAAGGGATACAGTAAACCTGAATTGAAGCATCGGAATCTAAAACTGGACTCACAGGAGAGGTTCAAATCATAGAAAGTGAGAGTGTCAGTCCTCTTGTACTTAAGTCGGTATTGTGCCTTTTTTTTTTAATTGGGATGCAATTTCTGTGTTTCATCGTCAATAAGATGGAGCAAGGTATAGAGTAAACCTAAAGTGAAGCGTCGGAATCTAAAACTGGAATCACAGGAGAGGTTCAAATCACAGAAAGTGAGAGTGCCAGTCCTCTTGTACTTAAGTCGGCATTGTGCCTTTTGTATTAAATTCGGATGCAATTTCTGTATTTCCTCGTCAATAAGAAGGTGCAAGGTATACAGTAAACCTGAAGTGAAGCATCAGATTCTAAAACTGGACTCACAGGAGAGGTTCAAATCATAGAAAGAGAGAGTGTCAGTCCTCTTGTACTTAAGTCGGCATTGTGCCTTTTGTATTACATTCGGATGCAATTTCTGTGTTTCATCGTCAATAAGCAGGTGCAAGGTATACAGTAAACCTGAAGTGAAGCTTCGGATCTAAAACTGGACTCACAGGAGAGGTTCAATTCATAGAAAAAAAAGTGACAGTCCTCTTTTACTTAAGTCGGCATTGTGCCTTTTGTATTTAATTCGGATGCAAGTTCTGTGTTTCATCGTCAATAAGAAGGTGCAAGGTATACAGTAAACCTGAAGTGAAGCATCGGAATCTAAAACTGGAATCATAGGAGAGGTTCAAATCATAGAGAGAGAGAGTGACAGTCCTCTTGTACTTAAGTCGGCATTGTGCCTTTTGTATCAAATTCGGATGCAATATCTGTATTTCCTCGTCAATAAGAAGGTGCAAGTTATACAGTAAACCTGAAGTGAAGCATCGGAATCTAGAACTGGACTCAATGGAGGGGTTCAAATCATAGAAAGTGAGAGTGTCAGTCCTCTTGTACTTAAGTCGGCATTGTGCCTTTTGTATTAAATTCGGATGCAATTTCTGTGTTTCATCGTCAATAAGAAGGTCCAAGGGATACAGTAAACCTGAAGTGAAGCATCGGAATCTAAAAGTGGACTCACAGGAGAGGTTCAAATCATAGAAAGGGAGAATGTCAGTCCTCTTGTACTTAGGTCGGCATTGTGCCTTTTGTATTAAATTCGGATGCAATTTCTGTGTTTCATCGTCAATAAGAAGGTGCAAAGTATAGAGTAAACCTGAAGTGAAGCATCAGAATCTAAAACTGGACACACAGGAGAGGTTCAAATCTTAGAAAGAGAGAGTGACAGTCCTCTTTTACTTAAGTCGGCATTGTGCCTTTTGTATTAAATTCCGATGAAATTTCTGTGTTTCATCGTCAATAGGAAGGTGCAAGGTATTCAGTTAACCTAAAGTGAAGCATCGGAATCTAAAACTGGACTCACAGGAGAGGTTCAAATCATAGAAAGTGAGAGTGTCAGTCCTCTTAAACTTAAGTCGGCATTGTGCCTTTTGTATTAAATTCGGATGCAATTTCTGAGTTTCATCGTCAATAAGAAGGTGCAAGGTATACAGTAAACCTGAACTGAAGCATCGGAATATAAAACTGGACCCACAGGAGAGGTTCAAGTCATAGAAAGTGAGAGTGCCAGTCCTCTTGTACTTAAGTCGGCATTGTGCCTTTTGTATTAAATTCGGATGCAATTTCTATATTTCCTCGTAAATAAGAAGGTGCAAGGTATACAGTAAACCTGAAGTGAAGCATCGGATACTAAAACAGGACTCACAGGAGAGGTTCAAATCATAGAGTGTGAGAGTGTCAGTCCGCTTGTACTTAAGTCGACATTGTGCCTTTTGTATTAAATTCGGATGCAATTTCTGTATTTCCTCGTCAATAAGAAGGTGCAAGTTATACAGTAAACCTGAACTGAAGCATCGGAATCTAAAACTGGACTCACAGGAGAGGTTCAAATCATAGAAAGTGAGAGTGTCAGTCCTCTTGTACTTAAGTCGGCCTTGTGCTTTTTTTTTTTAAATTGGGATGCAATTTCTTTGTTTCATCGTCAATAAGAAGGAGCAAGGTATAGAGTAAACCTAAAGTAAAGCGTCGGAATCTAAAACTGGAATTCCAGGAGAGGTTCAAATCATAGAAAGTGAGAGTACCAGTCCTCTTGTACATAAGTCGGCATTGTGCCTTTTGTATTAAATTCGGATGCAATTTCTGTATTTCCTCGTCAATAAGAAGGTGCAAGGTATACAGTAAACCTGAAGTGAAGCATCGGATTCTAAAACTGGACTCACAGGAGAGGTTCAAATCATAGAAAGAGAGAGTGTCAGTCCTCTTGTACTTAAGTCGGCATTGTGCCTTTTGTATTAAATTCGGATGCAATTTCTGTGTTTCATCGTCAATAAGAAGGTTCAAGGTATACAGTAAACCTGAAGTGAAGCATCGGAATCTAAAACTGGAATTACAGGAGCGGTACAATTCATAGAAAAAGAAAGTGACAGTCCTCTTTTACTTAAGTCGGCATTGTGCCTTTTGTATTAAATTCCGATGAAATATCTGTGTTTCATCGTCAATAAGACGGTCCAAGGGATACAGTAAACCTGAATTGAAGCATCGGAATCTAAAACTGGACTCACAGGAGAGGTTCAAATCATAGAAAGTGAGAGTGTCAGTCCTCTTGTACTTAAGTCGGTATTGTGCCTTTTTTTTTTAATTGGGATGCAATTTCTGTGTTTCATCGTCAATAAGATGGAGCAAGGTATAGAGTAAACCTAAAGTGAAGCGTCGGAATCTAAAACTGGAATCACAGGAGAGGTTCAAATCACAGAAAGTGAGAGTGCCAGTCCTCTTGTACTTAAGTCGGCATTGTGCCTTTTGTATTAAATTCGGATGCAATTTCTGTATTTCCTCGTCAATAAGAAGGTGCAAGGTATACAGTAAACCTGAAGTGAACCATCGGAATCTAAAACTGGACTCACAGGGGAGGTTCAAATCATAGAAAGTGAGAGTGTCAGTCCTCTTCAACTTAAGTCGGCATTGTGCCTTTTGTATTAAATTCGGATGCAATTTCTGTGTTTCATCGTCAATAAGAAGGTGCAAGGTATACAGTAAACCTGAACTGAAGCATCGGAATCTAAAACTGGACTCACAGGAGAGGTTCATATCATAGAAAGAGAGAATGACAGTCCTCTTTTACTTAAGTCGGCATTGTGCCTTTTGTATTAAATTCCGATGAAATATCTGTGTTTCATCGTCAATAAGACGGTCCAAGGGATACAGTAAACCTGAATTGAAGCATCGGAATCTAAAACTGGACTCACAGGAGAGGTTCAAATCATAGAAAGTGAGAGTGTCAGTCCTCTTGTACTTAAGTCGGTATTGTGCCTTTTTTTTTTAATTGGGATGCAATTTCTGTGTTTCATCGTCAATAAGATGGAGCAAGGTATAGAGTAAACCTAAAGTGAAGCGTCGGAATCTAAAACTGGAATCACAGGAGAGGTTCAAATCACAGAAAGTGAGAGTGCCAGTCCTCTTGTACTTAAGTCGGCATTGTGCCTTTTGTATTAAATTCGGATGCAATTTCTGTATTTCCTCGTCAATAAGAAGGTGCAAGGTATACAGTAAACCTGAAGTGAAGCATCAGATTCTAAAACTGGACTCACAGGAGAGGTTCAAATCATAGAAAGAGAGAGTGTCAGTCCTCTTGTACTTAAGTCGGCATTGTGCCTTTTGTATTACATTCGGATGCAATTTCTGTGTTTCATCGTCAATAAGCAGGTGCAAGGTATACAGTAAACCTGAAGTGAAGCTTCGGATCTAAAACTGGACTCACAGGAGAGGTTCAATTCATAGAAAAAAAAGTGACAGTCCTCTTTTACTTAAGTCGGCATTGTGCCTTTTGTATTTAATTCGGATGCAAGTTCTGTGTTTCATCGTCAATAAGAAGGTGCAAGGTATACAGTAAACCTGAAGTGAAGCATCGGAATCTAAAACTGGAATCATAGGAGAGGTTCAAATCATAGAGAGAGAGAGTGACAGTCCTCTTGTACTTAAGTCGGCATTGTGCCTTTTGTATCAAATTCGGATGCAATATCTGTATTTCCTCGTCAATAAGAAGGTGCAAGTTATACAGTAAACCTGAAGTGAAGCATCGGAATCTAGAACTGGACTCAATGGAGGGGTTCAAATCATAGAAAGTGAGAGTGTCAGTCCTCTTGTACTTAAGTCGGCATTGTGCCTTTTGTATTAAATTCGGATGCAATTTCTGTGTTTCATCGTCAATAAGAAGGTCCAAGGGATACAGTAAACCTGAAGTGAAGCATCGGAATCTAAAAGTGGACTCACAGGAGAGGTTCAAATCATAGAAAGGGAGAATGTCAGTCCTCTTGTACTTAGGTCGGCATTGTGCCTTTTGTATTAAATTCGGATGCAATTTCTGTGTTTCATCGTCAATAAGAAGGTGCAAAGTATAGAGTAAACCTGAAGTGAAGCATCAGAATCTAAAACTGGACACACAGGAGAGGTTCAAATCTTAGAAAGAGAGAGTGACAGTCCTCTTTTACTTAAGTCGGCATTGTGCCTTTTGTATTAAATTCCGATGAAATTTCTGTGTTTCATCGTCAATAGGAAGGTGCAAGGTATTCAGTTAACCTAAAGTGAAGCATCGGAATCTAAAACTGGACTCACAGGAGAGGTTCAAATCATAGAAAGTGAGAGTGTCAGTCCTCTTAAACTTAAGTCGGCATTGTGCCTTTTGTATTAAATTCGGATGCAATTTCTGAGTTTCATCGTCAATAAGAAGGTGCAAGGTATACAGTAAACCTGAACTGAAGCATCGGAATATAAAACTGGACCCACAGGAGAGGTTCAAGTCATAGAAAGTGAGAGTGCCAGTCCTCTTGTACTTAAGTCGGCATTGTGCCTTTTGTATTAAATTCGGATGCAATTTCTATATTTCCTCGTAAATAAGAAGGTGCAAGGTATACAGTAAACCTGAAGTGAAGCATCGGATACTAAAACAGGACTCACAGGAGAGGTTCAAATCATAGAGTGTGAGAGTGTCAGTCCGCTTGTACTTAAGTCGACATTGTGCCTTTTGTATTAAATTCGGATGCAATTTCTGTATTTCCTCGTCAATAAGAAGGTGCAAGTTATACAGTAAACCTGAACTGAAGCATCGGAATCTAAAACTGGACTCACAGGAGAGGTTCAAATCATAGAAAGTGAGAGTGTCAGTCCTCTTGTACTTAAGTCGGCCTTGTGCTTTTTTTTTTTAAATTGGGATGCAATTTCTTTGTTTCATCGTCAATAAGAAGGAGCAAGGTATAGAGTAAACCTAAAGTAAAGCGTCGGAATCTAAAACTGGAATTCCAGGAGAGGTTCAAATCATAGAAAGTGAGAGTACCAGTCCTCTTGTACATAAGTCGGCATTGTGCCTTTTGTATTAAATTCGGATGCAATTTCTGTATTTCCTCGTCAATAAGAAGGTGCAAGGTATACAGTAAACCTGAAGTGAAGCATCGGATTCTAAAACTGGACTCACAGGAGAGGTTCAAGTCATAGAAAGTGAGAGTGCCAGTCCTCTTGTACTTAAGTCGGCATTGTGCCTTTTGTATTAAATTCGGATGCAATTTCTATATTTCCTCGTAAATAAGAAGGTGCAAGGTATACAGTAAACCTGAAGTGAAGCATCGGATACTAAAACAGGACTCACAGGAGAGGTTCAAATCATAGAGTGTGAGAGTGTTAGTCCGCTTGTACCTAAGTCGACATTGTGCCTTTTGTATTAAATTCGGATGCAATTTCTGTATTTCCTCGTCAATAAGAAGGTGCAAGTTATACAGTAAACCTGAACTGAAGCATCGGAATCTAAAACTGGACTCACAGGAGAGGTTCAAAACATAGAAAGTGAGAGTGTCAGTCCTCTTGTACTTAAATCGGCCTTGTGCTTTTTTTTTTAAATTGGGATGCAATTTCTGTGTTTCATCGTCAATAAGAAGGAGCAAGGTATAGAGTAAACCTAAAGTAAAGCGTCGGAATCTAAAACTGAAATCACAGGAGAGGTTCAAATCATAGAAATCGAGAGTACCAGTCCTCTTGTACATAAGTCGGCATTGTGCCTTTTGTATTAAATTCGGATGCAATTTCTGTATTTCCTCGTCAATAAGAAGGTGCAAGGTATACAGTAAACCTAAAGTGAAGCATCGGATTCTAAAACTGGACTCACAGGAGAGGTTCAAATCATAGAAAGGGAGAGTGTCAGTCCTCTTGTACTTAAGTCGGCATTGTGCCTTTTGTATTAAATTCGGATGCAATTTCTGTGTTTCATCGTCAATAAGAAGGTTCAAGGTATACAGTAAACCTGAAGTGAAGCGTCGGATCTAAAACTGGACTCACAGGAGCGGTACAATTCATAGAAAAAGAAAGTGACAGTCCTCTTTTACTTAAGTCGGCATTGTGCCTTTTGTATTAAATTCGGATGCAAGTTCTGTGTTTCATCGTCAATAAAAAGGTGCAAGGTATACAGTAAACCTGAAGTGAAGCATCGGAATCTAAAACTGGAATTACAGGAGAGGTTCAAATCATAGAAAGTGAGAGAGTCATTCCTCTTATACTTAAGTCGGCATTGTGCCTTTTTAATTTAATTCCGATGCAATTTCTGTGTTTCATCGTCAATAAGAAGGTCTAACGCATACAGTAAACCTGAAGTGAAGCATCGGAATCTAAAACTGGACTCACAGGAGAGGTTCAAATCATAGAAAGGAAGAGTGTCAGTCCTCTTGTACTTATGTCGGCATTGTGCCTTTTGTATTAAATTCCGATGCAATTTCTGTGTTTCATCGTCAATAAGGAGGTGCAAGGTATACATTAAACCGGAAGTGAAGCATCGGAATCTAAAACTGGACACACAGGAGAGGTTCAAATCATAGAAGGAGAGAGTGACAGTCCTCTTTTACTTAAGTCGGCATTGTGCCTTTTGTATTAAATTCCGATAAAATTTCTGTGTTTCATCGTCAATAAGAAGGTGTAAGGTATACAGTAAACCTGAAGTGAACCATCGGAATCTAAAACTGGACTCACAGGGGAGGTTCAAATCATAGAAAGTGAGAGTGTCAGTCCTCTTCAACTTAAGTCGGCATTGTGCCTTTTGTATTAAATTCGGATGCAATTTCTGTGTTTCATCGTCAATAAGAAGGTGCAAGGTATACAGTAAACCTGAACTGAAGCATCGGAATCTAAAACTGGACTCACAGGAGAGGTTCATATCATAGAAAGAGAGAATGACAGTCCTCTTTTACTTAAGTCGGCATTGTGCCTTTTGTATTAAATTCCGATGAAATATCTGTGTTTCATCGTCAATAAGACGGTCCAAGGGATACAGTAAACCTGAATTGAAGCATCGGAATCTAAAACTGGACTCACAGGAGAGGTTCAAATCATAGAAAGTGAGAGTGTCAGTCCTCTTGTACTTAAGTCGGTATTGTGCCTTTTTTTTTTAATTGGGATGCAATTTCTGTGTTTCATCGTCAATAAGATGGAGCAAGGTATAGAGTAAACCTAAAGTGAAGCGTCGGAATCTAAAACTGGAATCACAGGAGAGGTTCAAATCACAGAAAGTGAGAGTGCCAGTCCTCTTGTACTTAAGTCGGCATTGTGCCTTTTGTATTAAATTCGGATGCAATTTCTGTATTTCCTCGTCAATAAGAAGGTGCAAGGTATACAGTAAACCTGAAGTGAAGCATCAGATTCTAAAACTGGACTCACAGGAGAGGTTCAAATCATAGAAAGAGAGAGTGTCAGTCCTCTTGTACTTAAGTCGGCATTGTGCCTTTTGTATTACATTCGGATGCAATTTCTGTGTTTCATCGTCAATAAGCAGGTGCAAGGTATACAGTAAACCTGAAGTGAAGCTTCGGATCTAAAACTGGACTCACAGGAGAGGTTCAATTCATAGAAAAAAAAGTGACAGTCCTCTTTTACTTAAGTCGGCATTGTGCCTTTTGTATTTAATTCGGATGCAAGTTCTGTGTTTCATCGTCAATAAGAAGGTGCAAGGTATACAGTAAACCTGAAGTGAAGCATCGGAATCTAAAACTGGAATCATAGGAGAGGTTCAAATCATAGAGAGAGAGAGTGACAGTCCTCTTGTACTTAAGTCGGCATTGTGCCTTTTGTATCAAATTCGGATGCAATATCTGTATTTCCTCGTCAATAAGAAGGTGCAAGTTATACAGTAAACCTGAAGTGAAGCATCGGAATCTAGAACTGGACTCAATGGAGGGGTTCAAATCATAGAAAGTGAGAGTGTCAGTCCTCTTGTACTTAAGTCGGCATTGTGCCTTTTGTATTAAATTCGGATGCAATTTCTGTGTTTCATCGTCAATAAGAAGGTCCAAGGGATACAGTAAACCTGAAGTGAAGCATCGGAATCTAAAAGTGGACTCACAGGAGAGGTTCAAATCATAGAAAGGGAGAATGTCAGTCCTCTTGTACTTAGGTCGGCATTGTGCCTTTTGTATTAAATTCGGATGCAATTTCTGTGTTTCATCGTCAATAAGAAGGTGCAAAGTATAGAGTAAACCTGAAGTGAAGCATCAGAATCTAAAACTGGACACACAGGAGAGGTTCAAATCTTAGAAAGTGAGAGTGACAGTCCTCTTTTACTTAAGTCGGCATTGTGCCTTTTGTATTAAATTCCGATGAAATTTCTGTGTTTCATCGTCAATAGGAAGGTGCAAGGTATTCAGTTAACCTAAAGTGAAGCATCGGAATCTAAAACTGGACTCACAGGAGAGGTTCAAATCATAGAAAGTGAGAGTGTCAGTCCTCTTAAACTTAAGTCGGCATTGTGCCTTTTGTATTAAATTCGGATGCAATTTCTGAGTTTCATCGTCAATAAGAAGGTGCAAGGTATACAGTAAACCTGAACTGAAGCATCGGAATATAAAACTGGACCCACAGGAGAGGTTCAAGTCATAGAAAGTGAGAGTGCCAGTCCTCTTGTACTTAAGTCGGCATTGTGCCTTTTGTATTAAATTCGGATGCAATTTCTATATTTCCTCGTAAATAAGAAGGTGCAAGGTATACAGTAAACCTGAAGTGAAGCATCGGATACTAAAACAGGACTCACAGGAGAGGTTCAAATCATAGAGTGTGAGAGTGTCAGTCCGCTTGTACTTAAGTCGACATTGTGCCTTTTGTATTAAATTCGGATGCAATTTCTGTATTTCCTCGTCAATAAGAAGGTGCAAGTTATACAGTAAACCTGAACTGAAGCATCGGAATCTAAAACTGGACTCACAGGAGAGGTTCAAATCATAGAAAGTGAGAGTGTCAGTCCTCTTGTACTTAAGTCGGCCTTGTGCTTTTTTTTTTTAAATTGGGATGCAATTTCTTTGTTTCATCGTCAATAAGAAGGAGCAAGGTATAGAGTAAACCTAAAGTAAAGCGTCGGAATCTAAAACTGGAATTCCAGGAGAGGTTCAAATCATAGAAAGTGAGAGTACCAGTCCTCTTGTACATAAGTCGGCATTGTGCCTTTTGTATTAAATTCGGATGCAATTTCTGTATTTCCTCGTCAATAAGAAGGTGCAAGGTATACAGTAAACCTGAAGTGAAGCATCGGATTCTAAAACTGGACTCACAGGAGAGGTTCAAATCATAGAAAGAGAGAGTGTCAGTCCTCTTGTACTTAAGTCGGCATTGTGCCTTTTGTATTAAATTCGGATGCAATTTCTGTGTTTCATCGTCAATAAGAAGGTTCAAGGTATACAGTAAACCTGAAGTGAAGCGTCGGATCTAAAACTGGACTCACAGGAGCGGTACAATTCATGGAAAAAAAAAGTGACAGTCCTCTTTTACTTAAGTCGGCATTGTGCCTTTTGTATTAAATTCGGATGCAAGTTCTGTGTTTCATCGTCAATAAGAAGGTGCAAGGTATACAGTAAACCTGAAGTGAAGCATCGGAATCTAAAACTGGAATTACAGGAGAGGTTCAAATCATAGAAAGTGAGAGCGTCATTCCTCTTATACTTAAGTCGGCATTGTGCCTTTTGAATTTAATTCCGATGCAATTTCTGTGTTTCATCGTCAATAAGAAGGTCCAAAGGATACAGTAAACCTGAAGTGAAGCATAGGAATCTAAAACTGGACTCACAGGAGAGGTTCAAATCATAGAAAGTGAGAGTGCCAGTCCTCTTGTACTTAAGTCGGCATTGTGCCTTCTGAATTTAATTCCGATGCAATGTCTGTGTTTCATCGTCAATAAGAAGGTCTAAGGGATACAGTAAACCTGAAGTGAACCATAAAAATCTAAACTGGACTCACAGGAGGGGTTCAAATCAGAGAAAGGGAGAGTGTCAGTCCTCTTGTACTTAGGTCGGCATTGTGCCTATTGTATTAAATTCGGATACAATTTCTGAGTTTCATCGTCCATAAGAAGGTGCAAGGTATAGAGTAAACCTGAAGTGAAGCATCGGAATCTAAACCTGGAATCACAGGAGAGGTTCAAATCATAGAAATTGAGAGTGTCAGTCCTCTTGTACTTATGTCGGCATTGTGCCTTTTGTATTAAATTCGGATGCAATTTCTGTATTTCCTCGTCAATAAGAAGGTGCAAGTTATACAGTAAACCTGTAGTGAAGCATCGGAATCTAGAACTGGACTCAATGGGGAGGTTCAAATCATAGAATGGGTGAGTGTCAGTCCTCTTGTACTTAAGTCGGCACTGTGCCTTTTGTATTAAATTCGGATGCAATTTCTGTGTTTCATCGTCAATAAGAAGGTGCAAGGTATACAGTAAACCTGAAGTGAAGCATCGGAATCTAAAAGTGGACTCACAGGAGAGGTTCAAATCATAGAAAGGGAGAATGTCAGTCCTCTTGTACTTAGGTCGGCATTGTGCCTTTTGTATTAAATTCGGATGCAATTTCTGTGTTTCATCGGCAATAAGAAGGTGCAAGGTATAGAGTAAACCTGAAGTGAAGCATCAGAATCTAAAACTGGACACACAGGAGAGGTTCAAATCATAGAAAGAGAGAGTGGCAGTCCTCTTTTACTTAAGTCGGCATTGTGCCTTTTGTATTAAATTCCGATGAAATTTCTGTGTTTCATCGTCAATAAGAGGGTGCAAGGTATTCAGTAAACCTAAAGTGAAGCATCGGAATCTGAAACTGGACTCACAGGAGAGGTTCAAATCATAGAAAGTGAGAGTGTCAGCCCTCTTAAACTTAAGTCGGCATTGTGCCTTTTGTATTAAATTCGGATGCAATTTCTGTGTTTCATCGTCAATAAGAAGGTGCAAGGTATACAGTAAACCTGAACTGAAGCATCGGAATATAAAACTGGACTCACAGGAGAGGTTCAAATCATAGAAAGTGAGAGTGCCAGTCCTCTTGTACTTAAGTCGGCATTGTGCCTTTTGTATTAAATTCGGATGCAATTTCTATATTTCCTCGTCAACAAGAAGGTGCAAGGTATACAGTAAACCTGAAGTGAAGCATCGGATACTAAAACAGGACTCACAGGAGAGGTTCAAATCATAGAGTGTGAGAGTGTCAGTCCGCTTGTACTTAAGTCGACATTGTGCCTTTTGTATTAAATTCGGATGCAATTTCTGTATTTCCTCGTCAATAAGAAGGTGCAAGGTATACAGTAAACCTGAAGTGTAGCATCGGAATCTAAAACTGGACTCACAGGAGAGGTTCAAATCATAGAAAGTGAGAGTGTCAGTCCTCTTGTACTTAAGTCGGCATTGAGCCTTTTGTATCAAATTCGGATGCAATATCTGTATTTCCTCGACAATAAGAAGGTGCAAGTTATACAGTAAACCTGAAGTGAAGCATCGGAATCTAGAACTGGACTCAATGGAGAGGTTCAAATCATAGAAAGTGAGAGCGTCAGTCCTCTTGTACTTAAGTCGGCATTGTGCCTTTTGTATTAAATTCGGATGCAATTTCTGTGTTTCATCGTCAATAAGAAGGTCCAAGGGATACAGTAAACCTGAAGTGAAGCATGGGAATCTAAAAGTGGACTCACAGGAGAGGTTCAAATCATAGAAAGGGAGAATGTCAGTCCTCTTGTACTTAGGTCGGCATTGTGCCTTTTGTATTAAATTCGGATGCAATTTCTGTGTTTCATCGTCAATAAGAAGGTGCAAGGTATAGCGTAAACCTGAAGTGAAGCATCAGAATCTAAAACTGGACACACAGGAGAAGTTCAAATCATAGAAAGAGAGAGTGACAGTCCTCTTTTACTTAAGTCGGCATTGTGCTTTTTGTATTAAATTCCGATGAAATTTCTGTGTTTCATCGTCAATAAGAAGGTGCAAGGTATTCAGTAAACCTAAAGTGAAGCATCGGATTCTGAAACTGGACTCACAGGAGAGGTTCAATTCATAGAAAGTGAGAGTGTCAGTCCTCTTAAACTTAAGTCGGCATTGTGCCTTTTGTATTAAATTCGGATGCAATGTCTGTGTTTCATCGTCAATAAGAAGGTGCAAGGTATACAGTAAACCTGAACTGAAGCATCGGAATATAAAACTGGACTCACAGGAGAGGTTCAAATCATAGAAAGTGAGAGTGCCAGTCCTCTTGTACTTAAGTCGGCATTGTGCCTTTTGTATTAAATTCGGATGCAATTTCTATATTTCCTCGTCAATAAGAAGGTGCAAGGTATACAGTAAACCTGAAGTGAAGCATCGGATACTAAAACAGGACTCACAGGAGAGGTTCAAATCATAGAGTGTGAGAGTGTCAGTCCGCTTGTACTTAAGTCGACATTGTGCCTTTTGTATTAAATTCGGATGCAATATCTGTATTTCCTCGTCAATAAGAAGGTGCAAGTTATACAGTAAACCTGAACTGAAGCATCGGAATCTAAAACTGGACTCACAGGAGAGGTTCAAATCATAGAAAGTGAGAGTGTCAGTCCTCTTGTACTTAAGTCGGCCTTGTGCTTTTTTTTTAAAAATTGGGATGCAATTTCTGTGTTTCATCGTCAATAAGAAGGAGCAAGGTATAGAGTAAACCTAAAGTGAAGCGTCGGAATCTAAAACTGGAATCACAGGAGAGGTTCAAATCATAGAAAGTGAGAGTACCAGTCCTCTTGTACATAAGTCGGCATTGTGCCTTTTGTATTAAATTCGGATGCAATTTCTGTATTTCCACGTCAATAAGAAGGTGCAAGGTATACAGTAAACCTGAAGTGAAGCATCGGATTCTAAAACTGGACTCACAGGAGGGGTTCAAATCATAGAAAGAGAGAGTGTCAGTCCTCTTGTACTTGCGTCGGCATTGTGCCTTTTGTATTAAATTCGGATGCAATTTCTGTGTTTCATCGTCAATAAGAAGGTTCAAGGTATACAGTAAACCTGAAGTGAAGCTTCGGATCTAAAACTGGACTCACAGGAGAGGTACAATTCATAGAAAAAAAAAGTGACAGTCCTCTTTTACTTAAGTCGGCATTGTGCCTTTTGTATTAAATTCGGATGCAAGTTCTGTGTTTCATCGTCAATAAGAAGGTGCAAGGTATACAGTAAACCTGAAGTGAAGCATCGGAATCTAAAACTGGAATTACAGGAGAGGTTCAAATCATAGAAAGTGAGAGAGTCAGTCCTCTTATACTTATGTCGCCATTGTGCCTTTTTAATTTAATTCCGATGCAATTTCTGTGTTTCATCGTCGATAAGAAGGTCCAACGTATACAGTAAACCTAAAGTGAAGCATCGGAATCTAAAACTGGACTCACAGGAGGGGTTCAAATCATAGAAAGGATGAGTGTCAGTCCTCTTGTACTTATGTCGGCATTGTGCCTTTTGTATTAAATTCCGATGCAATTTCTGTGTTTCATCGTCAATAAGAAGGTGCAAGGTATACATTAAACCGGTAGTGAAGCATCGGAATCTAAAACTGGACACACAGGCGAGGTTCAATTCATAGAAGGAGAGAGTGACAGTCCTCTTTTACTTAAGTCGGCATTGTGCCTTTTGTATTAAATTCCGATGAAATTTCTGTGTTTCATCGTCAATAAGAAGGCGTAAGGTATACAGTAAACCTGAAGTGAACCATCGGAATCTAAAACTGGACTCACAGGAGAGGTTCAAATCATAGAAAGTGAGAGTGTCAGTCCTCTTCAACTTAAGTCGGCATTGTGCCTTTTGTATTAAATTCGGATGCAATTTCTGTGTTTCATCGTCAATAAGAAGGTGCAAGGTATACAGTAAACCTGAACTGAAGCATCGGAATCTAAAACTGGACTCACAGGAGAGGTTCATATCATAGAAAGAGAGAATGACAGTCCTCTTTTACTTAAGTCGGCATTGTGCCTTTTGTATTAAATTCCGATGAAATTTCTGTGTTTCATCATCAATAAGACGGTCCAAGGGATACAGTAAACCTGAATTGAAGCATCGGAATCTAAAACTGGACTCACAGGAGAGGTTCAAATCATAGAAAGTGAGAGTGTCAGTCCTCTTGTACATAAGTCGGTATTGTGCCTTTTTTTTTTAATTGGGAAGCAATTTCTGTGTTTCATCGTCAATAAGATGGAGCAAGGTATAGAGTAAACCTAAAGTGAAGCGTCGGAATCTAAAACTGGAATCACAGGAGAGGTTCAAATCATAGAAAGTGAGAGTGCCAGTCCTCTTGTACTTAAGTCGGCATTGTGCCTTTTGTATTAAATTCGGATGCATTTCTGTATTTCCCGTCAATAAGAAGGTGCAAGGTGTACAGTAAAACTGAAGTGAAGCATCGGATTCTAAAACTGGACTCACAGGAGAGGTTCAAATCATAGAAAGAGAGAGTGTCAGTCCTCTTGTACTTAAGTCGGCATTGTGCCTTTTGTATTACATTCGGATGCAATTTCTGTGTTTCATCGTCAATAAGAAGGTGCAAGGTATACAGTAAACCTGAAGTGAAGCATCGGAATCTAAAACTGGAATCATAGGAGAGCTTCAAATCATAGAAAGAGAGAGTGACAGTCCTCTTTTACTTAAGTCGGCATTGTGCCTTTTGTATTAAATTCCGATGAAATTTCTGTGTTTCATCGTCAATAAGAAGTTCCAAGGGATACAGTAAACCTGAGGTGAAGCATCGGAATCTAAAACTGGACTCACCGGAGAGGTTCAAATCATAGAAAGGGAGAGTCTCAGTCCTCTTGTACTTAAGTCGGCATTGTGCCTTTTGTATTAAATTCGCATGCAATTTCTGTGATTCATCGTCAATAAGAAGGTGCAAAGAATACAGTAAACCTGAAGTGAAGCATCGGAATCTAAAACTGGACTCACAGGAGGGGTTCAAATCACAGAAAGAGAGAGTGACTGTCCTCTTTTACTTAAGTCGGAATTGTGCTTTTTGTATTAACTTCCGATGAAATTTCTGTGTTTCATCGTCAATAAGAAGGTGCAAGGTATACCGTAAACCTGAAGTGTAGCATCGGAATCTAAAACTGGACTCACAGGAGAGGTTCAAATCATAGAAAGTGAGAGTGTCAGTCCTCTTGTACTTAAGTCGGCATTGTGCCTTTTGTATTAAATTCTGATGTAATTTCTGTGTTTCATCGTCAATAAGAAGGTGCAAGGTTTTCAGTAAACCTGAAGTGAAGCATCGGAATCTAAAACTGGACTCACAGGAGAGGTTCAAATCATAGAAAGTGAGAGTGTCAGTCCTCTTAAACTTAAGTCGGCATTGTGCGTTTTGTATTAAATTCGGATGCAATTTCTGTGTTTCATCGTCAATAAGAAGGTGCAAGGTAGACAGTAAACCTGAACTGAAGCATCGGAATATAAAACTGGACTCACAGGAGAGGTTCAAATCATAGAAAGTGAGAGTGCCAGTCCTCTTGTACTAAAGTCGGCATTGTGCCTTTTGTATTAAATTCGGATGCAATTTCTGTATTTCCTCGTCAATAAGAATGTGCAAGGTATACAGTAAACCTGAAGTGAAGCATCGGATTCTAAAACAGAACTCACAGGAGAGGTTCAAATCATAGAGTGTGAGAGTGTCAGTCCGCTTGTACTTAAGCCGACATTGTGCCTTTTGTATTAAATTCGGAAGCAATTTCTGTATTTCCTCGTCAATAAGAAGGTGCAAGTTATACAGTAAACCTGAACTGAAGCATCGGAATCTAAAACTGGACTCACAGGAGAGGTTCAAATCATAGAAAGTGAGAGTGTCAGTCCTCTTGTACTTAAGTCGGCCTTGTGCCTTTTTTTTAAAATTGTGATGCAATTTCTGTGTTTCATCGTCAATAAGAAGGAGCAAGGTATAGAGTAAACCTAAAGTGAAGCGTCGGAATCTAAAACTGGAATCACAGGAGAGGTTCAAATCATAGAAAGTGAGAGTGCCAGTCCTCTTGTACTTAAGTCGGCATTATGCCTTTTGTATTAAATTTGGATGCAATTTCTGTACTTCCTCGTCAATAAGAAGGTGCAAGGTATACAGTAAACCTGAAGTGAAGCATCGGATTCTAAAACTGGACTCACAGGAGAGGTTCAAATCATAGCAAGTGAAAGTGTCAGTCCTCTGGTACTTAAGTCGGCATTGTGCCTTTTGTATTAAATTCGGATGCAAATTCTGTGTTTCATCGTCAATAAGAAGGTGCAAGGTATAGAGTAAACCTGAAGTGAAGCATCAGAATCTAGAACTGGACTCAATGGAGAGGTTCAAATCATAGAAAGTGAGAGTGTCAGTCCTCTTGTACTTAAGTCGACATTGTGGCTTTTGTATTAAATTCGGATGCAAATTCTGTGTTTCATCGTCAATAAGAAGGTGCAAGGTATAGAGTAAACCTGAAGTGAAGCATCAGAATCTACAACTGGACACACAGGAGAGGTTCAAATCATAGAAAGAGAGAGTGACAGTCCTCTTTTACTTAAGTCGGCATTGTGCCTTTTGTATTAAATTCCGATGAAATTTCTGTGTTTCATCGTCAATAAGAAGGTGCAAGGTATTCAGTAAACCTAAAGTGAAGCATCGGAATCTGAAACTGGACTCACAGGAGAGGTTCAAATCATAGAAAGTGAGAGTGTCAGTCCGCTTGTACTTAAGCCGACATTGTGCCTTTTGTATTAAATTCGGAAGCAATTTCTGTATTTCCTCGTCAATAAGAAGGTGCAAGGTATACAGTAAACCTGAAGTGAAGCATCGGATTCTAAAACTGGACTCACAGGAGAGGTACAATTCATAGAAAAAAAAAGTGACAGTCCTCCTTTAC
Organism: Schistocerca americana; assembly: GCF_021461395.2. Lineage (NCBI taxonomy): Eukaryota > Metazoa > Arthropoda > Insecta > Orthoptera > Acrididae > Schistocerca > Schistocerca americana. Next base: position 58,860,349 of record NC_060125.1, on the reverse strand, counting down.
TTAAGTCGGCATTGTGCCTTTTGTATTAAATTAGGATGCAAGTTCTGTGTTTCATCGTCAATAAGAAGGTGCAAGGTATACAGTAAACCTGAAGTGAAGCATCGGAATCTAAAACTGGAATTATAGGAGAGGTTCAAATCATAGAAAGTGAGAGAGTCAGTCCTCTTATACTTAAGTCGGCATTGTGCCTTTTGATTTAATTCCGATGCAATTTCTGTGTTTCTTCGTCAATAAGAAGGTCCAAGGTATACAGTAAACCTGAAGTGAAGCATCGGAATCTAAAACTGGACTCACAGGAGAGGTTCAAATCATAGAAAGGAAGAGTGTCAGTCCTCTAGTAATTATGTCGGCATTGTCATTTTGTATTAAATTCCGATGCAATTTCTGTATTTCATCGTCAATAAGAAGGTGTAAGGTATACAGTAAACCTGAAGTGAAGCATCGGAATCTAAAACTGGACTCACAGGAGAGGTTCAAATCCTAGAAAGTGAGAGAGTCAGTCTTCTTCAACTTAAGTCGGCATTGTGCTATTTGTATTAAATTCGGATGCAATTTCTGTGTTTCATCGTCAATAAGAATGTGCAAGGTATACAGTAAACCTGAACTGAAGCATCGGAATCTAAAACTGGACTCACAGGAGAGGTTCATATCATAGAAAGAAGGAATGACAGTCCTCTTTTACTTAAGTCGGCATTGTGCCTTTTATATTAAATTCCGATGAAATTTCTGTGTTTCATCGTCAATAAGAAGGTCCAAGGGATACAGTAAACCTGAATTGAAGCATCGGAATCTAAAACTGGACTCACAGGAGAGGTTCAAATCATAGAAAGTGAGAGTGTCAGTCCTCTTGTACTTAAGTCGGCCTTGTGCCTTTTTTTTAAAATTGGGATGCAATTTCTGTGTTTCATCGTCAATAAGAAGGAGCAAGGTATAGAGTAAACCTAAAGTGAAGCGTCGGAATCTAAAACTGGAATCACCGGAGGGGTTCAAATCATAGAAAGTGAGAGTGCCAGTCCTCTTGTACTTAAGTCGGCATTGTGCCTTTTGTATTAAATTCGGATGCAATTTCTGTATTTCCTTGTCAATAAGAAGGTGCAAGGTATACAGTAAACCTGAAGTGAAGCATCGGATTCTAAAACTGGACTCACAGGAGAGGTTCAAATCATAGAAAGAGAGAGTGTCAGTCCTCTAGTACTTAAGTCAGCATTGTGCCTTTTGTATTAAATTCGGATGCAATTTCTGTGTTTCATCGTCAATAAGAAGGTGCAAGGTATACAGTAAACCTGAAGTGAAGCTTCGGATCTAAAACTGGACTCACAGGAGAGGTTCAATTCATAGAAAAAAAAAATGACAGTCCTCTTTTACTTAAGTCGGCATTGTGCCTTTTGTATTAAATTCGGATGCAAGTTCTGTGTTTCATCGTCAATAAGATGGTGCTAGGTATACAGTAAACCTGAAGTGAAGCATCGGAATCTAAAACTGGACTCACAGGAGAGGTTCAAATCCTAGAAAGTGAGAGTGTCAGTCTTCTTCAACTTAAGTCGGCATTGTGCTATTTGTATTAAATTCGGATGCAATTTCTGTGTTTCATCGTCAATAAGAATGTGCAAGGTATACAGTAAACCTGAACTGAAGCATCGGAATCTAAAACTGGACTCACAGGAGAGGTTCATATCATAGAAAGAAGGAATGACAGTCCTCTTATACTTAAGTCGGCATTGTGCTTTTTGAATTAAATTCCGATGCAATTTCTGTGTTTCATCGTCAATAAGAAGGTCCAAGGGATACAGTAAACCTGAAGTGAAGCATAGGAATCTAAAACTGTACTCACAGGAGTGGTTCAAATCATAGAAAGGGAGAGTGTCAGTCCTTGTTTACTTAAGTCGGCATTGTGCCTTTTGTATTAAATTCGGATGCAATTTCTGTGTTTCATCGTCAATAAGAAGGAGCAAGGTATAAAGTAAACCTGAAGTGAAGCGTCGGAATCTAAAACTGGAATCACAGGAGAGGTTCAAATCATAGAAAGTGAGAGTGCCAGTCCTCTTGTACTTAAGTCGGCATTGTGCCTTTTGTATTAAATTCGGATGCAATTTCTGTATTTCCTCGTCAATAAGAAGGTGCAAGGTATACAGTAAACCTGAAGTGAAGCATCGGATTCTAAAACAGGACTCACAGGAGAGGTTCAAATCATAGAGTGTGAGAGTGTCAGTCCGCTTGTACTTAAGTCGACATTGTGCCTTTTGTATTAAACTCGGATGCAATTTCTGTGTTTCATCGTCAATAAGAAGGTGCCAGGCATACAGTAAACCTGAAGTGAAGCATCGGAATCTAAAACTGGACACACAGGAGAGGTTAAAATTGTATAAAGTGAGAGTGTCAGTCCTCTTGTACTTAAGTAGGCATTGTGCCTTTTGTATTAAATTCGGATGCAATTTATGTGTTCCATCGTCAATAAGAAGGTGCAAGGTATACAGTAAACCTGAAGTGAAGCATCGGAATCTAAAACTGGAATCATAGGAGAGGTTCAAATCATAGAAAGAGAGAGTGACAGTCCTCTTTTACATAAGTCGGCATTGTGCCTTTTGTATTAAATTCCGATGAAATTTCTGTGTTTCATCGTCAATAAGAAGTTCCAAGGGATACAGTAAACCTGAAGTGAAGCATCGGAATCTGAAACTGGACTCACCGGAGAGGTTCAAATCATAGAAAGGGAGAGTGTCAGTCCTCTTGTACTTAAGTCGGCATTGTGCTTTTGTATTAAATTCGGATGCAATTTCTGTGATTCATCGTCAATACGAAGGTGCAAAGTATACAGTAAACCTGAAGTGAAGCATCGGAATCTAAAACTGGACTCACAGGAGAGGTTCAAATCACAGAAAGGGAGAGTGACAGTCCTCTTTTACTTAAGTCGGAATTGTGCATTTTGTATTAACTTCCGATGAAATTTCTGTGTTTCATCGTCAATAAGAAGGTGAATGGTATACAGTACACCTGAAGTGAAGCATCGGAATCTAAAACAGGACTCACAGGATAGGTTCAAATCATAGAAAGTGAGAATGTCAGTCCTCTTGTACTTAAGTCAGCATTGTGCCTTTTGTATTAAATTCGGATGCAATTTCTGTGTTTCATCGTCAAAAAGAAGGTGCAAGGTATACAGTAAACCTGAAGTGAAGCATCGGAATCTAAAGCTGGACTCGCAGGAGAGGTTCAAATCATAGAAACAGAGAGTGTCAGTAATCTTGTACTAAAGTCGGCATTGTGCCTTTTGTATTAAATTCGGATGCAATTTCTGCGATTCATCGTCAATACGAAGGTGCAAAGTATACAGTAAACCTGAAGTGAAGCATCGGAATCTAAAACTGGACTCACAGGAGAGGTTCAAATCACAGAAAGGGAGAGTGACAGTCCTCTTTTACTTAAGTCGGAATTGTGCCTTTTGTATTAACTTCCGATGAAATTTCTGTGTTTCATCGTCAATAAGAAGGTGAATGGTATACAGTACACCTGAAGTGAAGCATCGGAATCTAAAACAGGACTCACAGGAGAGGTTCAAATCATAGAAAGAGAGAGTGTCAGTCCTCTTGTACTTAAGTCGGCAATGTGCCTTTTGTATTAAATTCCGGTTAAGTTTCTGTGTTTCATCGTCAATAAGAAGGTGCAAGGTATACAGTAAACCTGAAGTGAAGCATCGGAATCTAAAACTGGTCTCACAGGACAGATTCAAACCATAGAAAGTGAGAGTGTCAGTCCTCTTGTACTTAAGTCGGCATTGTGCCTTTTGTACTAAATTCGGATGCAATTTCTGTGTTTCATCGTCAATAAGAAGGTCCAAGGGATACAGTAAACCTGAAGTGAAGCATCGGAATCTAAAAGTGGACTCACTGGAGAGGTTCAAATCATAGAAAGGGAGAATGTCAGTCCTCTTGTACTTAGGTCGGCATTGTGCCTTTTGTATTAAATTCGGATGCAATTTCTGTGTTTCATCGTCAATAAGAAGGTGCAAGGTATAGAGTAAACTTGAAGTGAAGCATCAGAATCTAAAACTGGACACACAGGAGAGGTTCAAATCACAGAAAGGGAGAGTGACAGTCCTCTTTTACTTAAGTCGGAATTGTGCCTTTTGTATTAACTTCCGATGAAATTTCTGTGTTTCATCGTCAATAAGAAGGTGAATGGTATACAGTACACCTGAAGTGAAGCATCGGAATCTAAAACAGGACTCACAGGAGAGGTTCAAATCATAGAAAGAGAGAGTGTCAGTCCTCTTGTACTTAAGTCGGCAATGTGCCTTTTGTATTAAATTCCGGTTAAGTTTCTGTGTTTCATCGTCAATAAGAAGGTGCAAGGTATACAGTAAACCTGAAGTGAAGCATCGGAATCTAAAACTGGTCTCACAGGACAGATTCAAACCATAGAAAGTGAGAGTGTCAGTCCCCTTAAACTTAAGTCGGCATTGTGCCTTTTGTATTAAATTCTGATGCAATTTCTGTGTTTCATCGTCAATAAGAAGGTGCAAGGTATACAGTAAACCTGAACTGAAGCATCGGAATATAAAACTGGACTCACAGGAGAGGTTCAATCATAGAAAGAGAGAGTGACAGTCCTCTTTTACTTAAGTCGGCATTGTGCCTATTGTAATAAATTCCAATGAAATTTCTGATTTCCATCGTCAATAAGAAGGTCCAAGGGATACAGTAAACCTGAATTGAAGCATCGGAAGCTAAAACTGGTCTCACAGGAAAGCTTCAAACCATAGAAAGGGAGAGTGTCAGTCCTCTTGTACTTAAGTCGGCCTTGTGCCTTTTGTATTAAATTCGAATGCAATTTCTGTGTTTCATCGACAATAAGAAGGTGCAAGGTATACATTAAACCTGAAGTGAAGCATCGGAATCGAAAACTAGACTCACAGGAGACGTTCAAATTATAGAAAGTGAGAGTGTCAGTCCTCTTGTACTTAAGTCGGCCTGTGCCTTTTGTATTAAATTCGGATGCAATTTCTGTGTTTCATCGTCCATAAGAAGGTGCAAGGTATAGAGTAAACCTGAGGTGAAGCATCAGAATCTAAAACTGGACCCACAGGAGAGGTTCAAATCATAGAAAGTGAGAGTGTCAGTCCTCTTGTACTTAAGTCGGCATTGTGCCTTTTGTATTAAATTCGGATGCAATTTCTGTGTTTCATCGTCAATAAGAAGGTGCCAGGCATACAGTAAACCTGAAGTGAAGCATCGGAATCTAAAACTGGACACACAAGAGAGGTTCAAATTGTATAAAGTGAGAGTGTCAGTCCTCTTGTACTTAAGTAGGCATTGTGCCTTTTGTATTAAATTCGGATGCAATTTATGTGTTCCATCGTCAATAGGAAGGTGCAAGGTATACAGTAAACCTGAAGTGAAGCATCGGAATCTAAAACTGGAATCATAGGAGAGGTTCAAATCATAGAAAGAGAGAGTGACAGTCCTCTTTTACTTAAGTCGGCATTGTGCCTTTTGTATTAAATTCCGATGAAATTTCTGTGTTTCATCGTCAATAAGAAGTTCCAAGGGATACAGTAAACCTGAAGTGAAGCATCGGAATCTAAAACTGGACTCACAGGAGAGGTTCAAATCACAGAAAGGGAGAGTGACAGTCCTCTTTTACTTAAGTCGGAATTGTGCCTTTTGTATTAACTTCCGATGAAATTTCTGTGTTTCATCGTCAATAAGAAGGTGAATGGTATACAGTACACCTGAAGTGAAGCATCGGAATCTAAAACAGGACTCACAGGATAGGTTCAAATCATAGAAAGTGAGAATGTCAGTCCTCTTGTACTTAAGTCGGCATTGTGCCTTTTGTATTAAATTCGGATGCAATTTCTGTGTTTCATCGTCAATAAGAAGGTGCAAGGTATACAGTAAACCTGAAGTGAAGCATCGGAATCTAAAGCTGGACTCGCAGGAGAGGTTCAAATCATAGAAAGAGAGAGTGACAGTCCTCTTTACTTAAATCGGCATTGTGCCTTTTGTATTAAATTCTGATGAAATTTCTGTGTTTCGTCGTCAATAAGTAGGTGCAAGGTATAAAGTAAACCTGAAGTGAAGCATCGGAATCTAAAACTGGACTCACAGGAGAGGTTCAAATCATAGAAAGAGAGAGTGTCAGTCCTCTTGTACTTAAGTCGGCAATGTGCCTTTTGTATTAAATTCCGGTTAAATTTCTGTGTTTCATCGTCAATAAGAAGGTGCAAGGTATACAGTAAACCTGAAGTGAAGCATCGGAATCTAAAACTGGTCTCTCAGGAGAGATTCAAACCATAGAAAGTGAGAGTGTCAGTCCTCTTGTACTTAAGTCGGCATTGTGCCTTTTGTATTAAATTCGGATGCAATTTCTGTGTTTCATCGTCAATAAGAAGGTCCAAGGGATACAGTAAACCTGAAGTGAAGCATCGGAATCTAAAAGTGGACTCACTGGAGAGGTTCAAATCATAGAAAGGGAGAATGTCAGTCCTCTTGTACTTAGGTCGGCATTGTGCCTTTTGTATTAAATTCGGATGCAATTTCTGTGTTTCATCGTCAATAAGAAGGTGCAAGGTATAGAGTAAACTTGAAGTGAAGCATCAGAATCTAAAACTGGACACACAGGAGAGGTTCAAATCATAGAAAGAGAGAGTGACAGTCCTCTTTTACTTAAGTCGGCATTGTGCCTTTTGTATTAAATTCCGATGAAATATCTGTGTTTCATCGTCAATAAGAAGGTGCAAGGTATTCAGTAAACCTGAAGTGAAGCATCGGAATCTAAAACTGGACTCACAGGAGAGGTTCAAATCATAGAAAGTGAGAGTGTCAGTCCTCTTAAACTTAAGTCGGCATTGTGCCTTTTGTATTAAATTCGGATGCAATTTCTGTGTTTCATCGTCAATAAGAAGGTGCAAGGTATTCAGTAAACCTGAACTGAAGCATCGGAATATAAAACTGGACTCACAGGAGAGGTTCAATCGTAGAAAGAGAGAGTGACAGTCCTCTTTTACTTAAGTCGGCATTGTGCCTATTGTAATAAATTCCAATGAAATTTCTGATTTCCATCGTCAATAAGAAGGTCCAAGGGATACAGTAAACCTGAATTGAAGCATCGGAAGCTAAAACTGGTCTCACAGGAAAGCTTCAAACCATAGAAAGGGAGAGTGTCAGTCCTCTTGTACTTAAGTCGGCCTTGTGCCTTTTGTATTAAATTCGAATGCAATTTCTGTGTTTCATCGTCCGTAAAATGGAGCTAGGTATAGAGTAAACCTGAAGTGAAGCACCGGAATCTAAAACTGGAATCACAGGAGAGGTTCAAATCATAGAATGTGAGAGTGTCAGTCCTCTTGTACCTAAGTCGGCATTGTGCCATTTGTATTAAATTCGAACGCAATTTTTGTGTTTCCTCGTCGATAAGAAGGTGCAAGGTATACAGTAAATCTGAAGTGAAGCATCGGATTCTAAAACTGGACGCACAGGAGAGGTTTAAATCATAGAATGGGAGAGTGTCAGTCCTCTTGTACTTAAGACGGCATTGTGCCTTTTGTATTAAATTCGGATGCAATTTCTGTGTTTCATCGACAATAAGAAGGTGCAAGGTATACATTAAACCTGAAGTCAAGCATCGGAATCGAAAACTAGACTCACAGGAGACGTTCAAATTATAGAAAGTGAGAGTGTCAGTCCTCTTGTACTTAAGTCGGCCTGTGCCTTTTGTATTAAATTCGGATGCAATTTCTGTGTTTCATCGCCCATAAGACAGTGCAAGGTATAGAGTAAACCTGAGGTGAAGCATCAGAATCTAAAACTGGACTCACAGGAGAGGTTCAAATCATAGAAAGTGAGAGTGTCAGTCCTCTTGTACTTAAGTCGGCATTGTGCCTTTTGTATTAAATTCGGATGCAATTTCTGTATTTCCTCGTCAATAAGAAGGTGCAAGGTATACAGTAAACCTGAAGTGAAGCATCGGATTCTAAAACTGGACTCACAGGAGAGGTTCAAATCATAGAAAGGGAGAATGTCAGTCGTCTTGCACTTAAGTCGGCATTGTGCCTTTTGTATTAAATTCGGATGCATTTTCTGTGTTTCATCGTCAGTAAGAAGGTGCAAGGTATACAGTAAACCTGAAGTCAAGCATCGGAATCTAAAACTGGATTCACAGGAGAGGTTCAAATCATAGAAAGGGAGAGTGTCAATCCCCTTGTACTTAAGTCGGCATTGTGCATTTTTTATTAAATTCGGATGCAATTTCTGTGTTTCATCGTCAATAAGAAGGTGCGAGGAATACAGTAAACCTGAAGTGAAGCATCGGAATCAAAAACTGGACACTAAGGAGAGGTTCAATTCATCGAAAGAGAGAGTGAAAGTCCTCTTTGACTTAAGTCTTCATTGTGCCTTTTGTATTAAATTCCGATGAAATTTCTCTGTTTTATGGACAATAAGAAGGTGCAAGGTATACAGTAAACCTGAAGTGAAGCATCGGAATCTAAAACTGGACCCACAGGAGAGGTTCAAATCATAGAAAGTGAGAATGTCAGTCCTCTTGTACTTAAGTCGGCATTGTGCCTTTTGTATTAAATTCGGATGCAATTTCTGTGTTTCATCGTCAATAAGAAGGTGCATGGGATACAGTAAACCTGAAGTGAAGCATCGGAATCTAAAACTGGACTCACAGGAGAAATTCAAATCATAGAAAGAGAGAGTGACAGTGCTCTTTTACTTAAATCGGCATTGTGCCTTTTGTATTAAATTACGATGAAATTTCAGTGTTTCATCGTCAATAAGAAGGTGCAAGGTGAACAGTAAACCTGAAGTGAAGCATCGGAATCTAAAACTGGACTCATTGGAGATGTTCAAACCATAGAAAGAGAGAGTGTCAGTTCTCTTGTACCTAAGTCGGCATTGTGCCTTTTGTATTAAATTCCGTTGAAATTTCTGTGTTTCATCTTCACTAAGAAGTTGCAATGTATACAGTAAACCTGAAGTGAAGCATCGGAATCTAAAACTGGACTCACAGGAGAGGTTCAAATCATAGAAAGTGAGAGTGTCAGTCCTCTTGTACTTAAGTCGGCGTTGTGCCTTTTGTATTAAATTCGGATGCAATTTCTGTGTTTCATCGTCAATAAGAAGGTGCAAGGTATACAGTATACCTGAAGTGAAGCATCGGAATCTAAAACTGGACTCACAGGAGAGGTTGAAATCATAGAAAGTGAGAGTGTCAGTCCTCTTGTACTTAAGTCGGCATTGTGCCTTTTGTATTAAATTCGGATGCAATTTCTGTGTTTCATCGTCAATAAGAATGTGCAAGGTATACAGTAAACCTGAGGTGAAGCACCGGAATCTAAAACTGGACTCACAGGAGAGGTTCAAATCATAGAAAGGGAGATAGTCATCCTCTTGTACTTAAGTCGGCATTGTGCCTTTTGTATTACATTCGGATGCAATTTCTGTGATTCATCGTGAATAAGAAGGTGCAAGTTATACAGTAAACCTGAAGTGAAGCATCGGAATCTAAAACTGGACTCACAGGAGAGGTTCAAATCACAATAAGGGAGAGTGACAGTCCTCTTTTACTTAAGTCGGAATTGTGCCTTTTGTATTAACTTCCGATGAAATTTCTGTGTTTCATCGTCAATAAGAAGGTGAAAGGTATACAGTACACCTGAAGTGAAGCATCGGAATCTAAAACAGGACTCACAGGAGAGGTTCAAATCATAGAAAGTGAGAATGTCAGTCCTCTTTTACTTAAGTCGGCATTGTGCCTTTTGTATTAAATTCGGATGCAATTTCTGTGTTTCATCGTCAATAAGAAGGTGCAAGGTATACAGTAAACCTGAAGTGAAGCATCGGAATCTACAGCTGGACTCGCAGGAGAGGTTCAAATCATAGAAAGAGAGAGTGACAGTCCTCTTTTACTTAAATCGGCATTGTGCCTTTTGTATTAAATTCTGATGAAATTTCTGTGTTTCATCGTCAATAAGTAGGTGCAAGGTATAAAGTAAACCTGAAGTGAAGCATCGGAATCTAAAACTGGACTCACAGGAGAGGTTCAAATCATAGAAAGAGAGAGTGTCAGTCCTCTTGTACTTAAGTCGGCATTGTGCCTTTTGTATTAAATTCGGATGCAATTTCTGTGTTTCATCGTCAATAAGAAGGTGCAAGGTATACAGAAAACCTGAAGTGAAGCATCGGAATCTAAAACGGGACTCACAGGAGAGGTTCAAATCACAGAATGTGAGAGTGTCAGTCCTCTTGTACTTAAGTCGGCGTTGTGCCTTTTATATTAAATTCGGATGCAATTTCTGTGTTTCATCGTCAATAAGAAGGTGCAAGGTATACAGTATACCTGAAGTGAAGCATCGGAATCTAAAACTGGACTCACAGGAGAGGTTCAAATGATAAAAAGAGAATGTGTCAGTCCTCTTGTACTTAAGTCGGCATTGTGCCTTTTGTATTAAATTCGGATGCAATTTCTGTGTTTCATCGTCAATAAGAAGGTGCAAGGTATACAGTATACCTGAAGTGAAGCATCGGAATCTAAAACTGGACTCACAGGAGAGGTTCAAATGATAAAAAGAGAATGTGTCAGTCCTCTTGTACTTAAGTCGGCATTGTGCCTTTTGTATTAAATTCGGATGCAATTTCTGTGTTTCATCGTCAATAAGAAGGTGCAAGGTATACAGAAAACCTGAAGTGAAGCATCGGAATCTAAAACCGGACTCACAGAAGAGGTTCAAATCACAGAAAGTGAGAGTGTCAGTCCTCTTGTACTTAAGTCGGCATTGTGCCTTTTGTATCAAATTCGGATGCAATTTCTGTATTTCCTCGTCAATAAGAAGATTCAAGTTATACAGTAAACCTGAAGTGAAGCATCTGAATCTGGAACTGGACTCAATAGAGAGGTCCAAATCATAGAAAGGGAGAGTGTCAGTCCTCTTGTACTTAAGTCGGCATTGTGCCTTTTGTATTAAATTCGGATGCAATTTCTGTTTTTCATCGTCAATAAGAAGGTCCAAGGGATACAGTAACCCTAAAGTGAAGCATCGGAATCTAAAACCGGACTCACAGGAGAGGTTCAAATCATAGAAAGGGAGAGTGTCAGTCCTCTTGTACTTAGGCCGGCATTGTGCCTTTTGTATAAAATTCGGATGCAATTTCTGTGTTTCATCGTCAATAAGAAGGTGCAAGGTCTACAGTAAACCTGAAGTGAAGCATCAGAATCTAAAACTAGACACACAGGAGAGGTTCAAATCATAGAAAGAGAGAGTGACAGTCCTCTTTTACTTAAGTCGGCATTGTGCCTTTTGTATTAAATTCGGATGCAATTTCTGTGTTTCATCGTCAATAAGAAGGTGCAAAGTATACAGTAAACCAGAAGTGAAGCATCGGAATCTAAAACTGGACTCACAGGAGAGGTTCAAATTATAGAAAGAGAGAATGACAGTCCTCTTTTACTTAAGTCGGCATTGTGCCTTTTGTATTAACTTCCGATGAAATTACTGTGTTTCATCGTCAATAAGAAGGTGCAAGGTATACAGTAAACCTGAAGTGAAGCATCGGAATATAAGACTGGACTCACAGGAGACGTTCAAATCATAGAAAGTGAGAATGTCAGTTTTCTTGTACTTAAGTCGGCATTGTGCCTTTTGTATTAAATTCGGATGCACTTTCTGTGTTTCATCGTCAATAAGAAAGTGCAAGGTATACAGTAAACCTGAAGTGAAGCATTGGAGTCTAAAACTGGACTCACAGGAGAGGTTCAAATCATAGAAAGAGAGAGTGACAGTCCTCTTTCTTTAAGTCGGCATTGTGCCTTTAGTATTAAATTCCGATGAAATTTCTGTCTTTCATCGTCAATAAGAAGGTCCAAGGGATACAGTAAACCTGAATAGAAGGATCGGAATCTAAAACTGGACTCACAGGAGAGGTTCAAATCATAGAAAGAGAGAGAGACAGTCCTCTTGCACTTAAGTCGGCCTGTGCCTTTTGTATTAAATTCCGAGGAAATTTCTGTGTTTCAACGTCAATAAAAAGGTGCAAGGTATAGAGTAAACCTGAAGTGAAGGATCGGAATCTAAAACTGGACTCACAGGAGAGGTTCAAATCATAGAAAGTGAGAGTGTCAGTCCTCTTGTACTTAAGTCGGCGTTGTGCCTTTTGTATTAAATTCGGTTGCAATTTCTGTATTTCATCGTCAATAAGAAGGTGCAAGGTATACAGTATACCTGAAGTGAAGCATCGGAATCTAAAACTGGACTCACAGGAGAGGTTCAAATCATAGAAAGTGAGAGTGTCAGTCCTCTTGTACTTACGTCGGCATTGTGCCTTTTGTATTAAATTCGGATGCAATTTCTGTGTTTCATCGTCAATAAGAAGGTGCAAGGTATACAGTAAACCTGAAGTGAAGCATCGGAATCTAAAACTGGACTCACAGGAGAGGTTCAAATCATAGAAAGTGAGAATGTCAGTCCTCTTGTACTTAAGTCAGCATTGTGCCTTTTGTATTAAATTCGGATGCAGTTTCTGTGTTTCATCGTCAATAAGAAAGTGCAAGGTATACAGTAAACCTGAAGTGAAGCATTGGAGACTAAAACTGGACTCACAGGAGAGGTTCAAATCATAGAAAGAGAGAGTGACAGTCCTCTTTCTTTAAGTCGGCATTGTGCCTTTAGTATTAAATTCCGATGAAATTTCTGTGTTTCATCGTCAATAAGAAGGTCCAAGGGATACAGTAAACCTGAATAGAAGGATCGGAATCTAAAACTGGGCTCACAGGAGAGGTTCAAATCATAGAAAGAGAGAGAGACAGTCCTCTTGCACTTAAGTCGGCCTGTGCCTTTTGTATTAAATTCCGAGGAAATTTCTGTGTTTCATCGTCAATAAGAAGGTGCAAGGTATAGAGTAAACCTGAAGTGAAGGATCGGAATCTAAAACTGGACTCACAGGAGAGGTTCAAATCATAGAAAGTGAGAGCGTCAGTCCTCTTGTACTTAAGTCGGCATTGTGCCTTTTGTATTAAATTCGGATGCAATTTCTGTGTTTCATCGTCAGTAAGAAGGTACAAGGTATACAGTAAACCTGAAGTGAAGCATCGGAATCTAAAACTGGATTCACGGGAGAGGTTCAAATCATAGAAAGAGAGAGTGTTAATCCCCTTGTACTTAAGTCGGCATTGTGCCTTTTGTATTAAATTCGGATGCAATTTCTGTGTTTCATCGTCAATAAGAAGGTGCGAGGTATACAGTAAGACTGAAGTGAAGCATCGGAATCTAAAACTGGACTCACAGGAGATGTTCAATTCGACGAAAGAGAGAGTGAAAGTCCTCTTTTACTTAAGTCGGCATTGTGCCTTTTGTTTAAATTCCGATGAAATTTCTGTGTTTCATCGTCAATAAGAAGATGCAAGGTATACAGTAACCCTGAAGTGAAGCATCGGAATCTAAAACTGGAATCACAGGAGAGGTTCAAATCATAGAATGTGAGAGTGTCAGTCCTCTTGTATTTAAGTCGGCATTTTGCCTTTTGTATTAAATTCCGATGCAATTTCTGTGTTTCATCGTCAATAAGAAGGTCCAAGGGATACGATAAACCTGAAGTGAAGCAACGGAATCCAAAACCGGACCCACAGGAGAGGGTCAAATCATAGAAAGTGAGAGTGTCAGTCCTCATGTACTTACGTCGGCATTGTGCCTTTTTATTAAATTCGGATGCAATTTCTGTGTTTCATCGTCAATAAGAAGGTGCAAAGTATACAGTAAACCTGAAGTGAAGCAACGGAATCCAAAACCGGACCCACAGGAGAGGGTCAAATCACAGAAAGTGAGAGTGTTAGTCCTCATTTACTTAAGACGTCATTGTGAATTTTGTGTTAAATTCGGATGCAATTTCTGTGTTTCATCGTCAATAAGAAGGTCCAAGGGATACAGTAAACCTGAAGTGAAGCATCGGAATCTAAAACTGGACACAGAGGAGAGATTCAAATCATAGAAAGAGAGAGTGACAGTCCTCTTTTACTTAAATCGGCATTGTGCCTTTTGTATTAAATTGCGATGAAATTTTTGTGTTTCATCGTCAATAAGAAGATGCAAGGTAAACAGTAAACCTGAAGTGAAGCATTGGAATCTGAAACTGGACTCATTGGAGAGGTTCAAATCATAGAAAGAGAGAGTGTCAGTCCTCTTGTACTTAAGTCGGCATTGTGCCTTTTGTATAAAATTCCGATGAAATTTCTGTGTTTCATATTCACTAAGAAGTTGCAATGTATACAGTAAACCTGAAGTGAAGCATCGGAATCTAAAACTGGACTCACAGGAGAGGTTCAAATCATAGAAAGTGAGAGAGTCAGTCCTCTTGTACTTAAGTGGGCGTTGTGCCTTTTGTATTAAATTCGGTTGCAATTTCTGTGTTTCATCGTCAATAAGAAGGTGCAAGATATACAGTAAACCTGAAGTGAAGCATCGGAATCTAAAACTGGACTCACAGGAGAGGTTCAAATCACAGAAAGGGAGATAGTCAGTCCTCTTGTACTTAAGTCGGCATTGTGCCTTTTGTATTAAATTCGGATGCAATTTCTGTGATTCATCGTCAATAAGAAGGTGCAAGTTATACAGTAAACCTGAAGTGAAGCATCGGAATCTAAAACTGGACTTACAGGAGTGGTTCAAATCATAGAAAGAGAAAGCGTCAGTCCTCTTGTACTTAAGTCAGCATTGTGCCTTTTGTATTAAACTCCGATGAAATTTCTGTGTCTCATCTTCAATAAGAAGGTGCAACGTATACAGTAAACCTGAAGTGAAGCATCGGAATCTAAAACTGGACTCACAGGAGAGGTTCAAATCATGGAAATTGAGAGTGTCAGTCCTCTTGTACTTAAGTCGGCATTGTGCCTTTTGTATTAAATTCGGATGCAATTTCTGTGTTTCATCGTCAATAAGAAGGTGCATGGGATACAGTAAACCTGAAGTGAAGCATCGGAATCTAAAACTGGACTCACAGGAGAGATTCAAATCAAAGAAAGAGAGAGTGACAGTCCTCTTTTAGTTAAATCGGCATTGTGCCTTTTGTATTAAATGGCGATGAAATTTCTGTGTTTCATCGACAATAAGAAGATGCAAGGTATACAGTAAACCTGAAGTGAAGCATCGGAATCTAAAACTGGACTCACAGGAGAGGTTCAAATCATAGAAAGTGAGAGTGTCAGTCCTCTTGTTCTTAAGTCGGCGTTATGCCTTTTGTATTAAATTCGGATGCAATTTCTGTGTTTCATCGTCAATAAGAAGGTGCAAGGTATACAGTATACCTGAAGTGAAGCATCGGAATCTAAAACTGGACACACAGGGGAGGTTCAAATCATAGAAAGTGAGAGTGTCAGTCCTCTTGTTCTTAAGTCGGCATTGTGCCTCTTGTATAAAATTCGCATGCAATTTCTGTGTTTCATCGTCAATAAGAAGGTGCAAGGTTTTACAGTAAACCTGAAGTGAAGCATTGGAATCTAAAACAGGACTCACAGGAGAGGTTCTAATCATAGAAAGGGAGATAGTCAGTCCTCTTGTACTTAAGTCGGCATTGTGCCTTTTGTATTAAATTCGGATGCAATTTCTGTGTTTCATCGTCAATAAGAAGGTGCAAGTTATACAGTAAACCTGAAATTAAGCATCGGAATCTAAAACTGGACTCACAGGAGAGGTTCAAATCATAGAAAGAAAAAGTGTCAGTCCTCTTGTACTTACGTCGGTATTGTGCCTTTTTATTAAATTCCGATGAAATTTCTGTGTCTCATCTTCAATAAGAAGGTGCAAGGTATACAGTAAACCTGAAGTGAAGCATCGGAATCTAAAACTGGACTCACAGGAGAGGTTCAAATCATGGAAATTGAGAGTGTCAGTCCTCTTGTACTTAAGTCGGCATTGTGGCTTTTGTATTAAATTCGGATGCAATTTCTGTGTTTCATCGTCAATAAGAAGGTGCAAGGTATACAGAAAACCTGAAGTGAAGCATCGGAATCTAAAACTGGACTCACAGGAGAGGTTCAAATCATAGAAAGTGAGAGTGTCAGTCCTCTTGTACTTAAGTCGGCATTGTGCCTTTTGTATCATATTCGGATGCAATTTCTGTATTTCCTCGTCAATAAGAAGGTTCAAGTTATACAGTAAACCTGAAGTGAAGCATCGGAATCCAGAACTGGACTCAATAGTGAGGTTCAAATCATAGAATGTGGGAGTGTCAGTCCTCTTGTACTGAAGTCGGCATTGTGCCTTTTGTATTAAATTCGGATGCAATTACTGTGTTTCATCGTCAATAAGAAGGGCCAAGGGATACAGTAACCCTGAAGTGAAGCATCGGAATCTAAAACTGGACTCACAGGAGAGGTTCAAATCATAGAAAGGGAGAGTGTCAGTCCTCTTGTGCTTAGGTCGGCATTGTGCCTTTTGTATTAAATTCGGATGCAATTTCTGTGTTTCATCGTCAATAAGAAGGTGCAAGCTATACTGTAAACCTGAAGTGAAGCATTAGAATCTAAAACTGGACACACAGGAGAGGTTCAAATCATAGAAAGTGAGAGTGACAGTCCTCTTTTACTTAAATCGGCATTGTGCCTTTTGTATTCAATTCCCATGAAATTTCTGTGTTTCATCGTCAATAAGGAGGTGCAAGGTATACAGTAAACCTGAAGTGAAGCATCGGAATCTAAAACTGGACTCACAGGAGAGGTTCAAATAAAAAAAGTGAGAGTGTCAGTCCTCTTAAACTTAAGTCGGCATTGTGCCTTTTGTATTAAATTCGGATGCAATTTCTGTGTTTCATCGTCAATAAGAAGGTGCAAGGTACACAGTAATCCTGAACTGAAGCATCGGAATCTAAAACTGGACTCACAGGAGAGGTTCAAATCATAGAATGAGAGAGTGACAGTCCTCTTTTACTTAAGTCGGCATTCTGCCTTTTGTATTAAATTCCGATGAAATTTCTGTGTTCCATCGTCCATACGAAGGTCCAAGGGATACAGTAAACCTGAATTGAAGCATCGGAATCTAAAACTGGACTCACAGGAGGGGTTCAAACCATAGAAAGGGAGAGTGTCTGTCCTCTTGTACTTAAGTCGACCTTGTGCCTTTTGTATTAAATTCGAATGCAATTTCTGTGTTTCATCGTCCATAAGAAGGAGCAAGTTATAGAGTAAACCTGAGGTGAAGCATCGGAATCTAAAACTGGAATCACAGGAGAGGTTCAAATCATAGAAAATGAGAGTGTCAGTCCTCTTGTAGTTAAGTCGGCATTGTGCCTTTTGTATTAAATTCGGATGCAATTTCTGTGTTTCATCGTCAATAAGAAGGTGCAAAGTATATAATAAACCAGAAGTGAAGCATCGGAATCTAAAACTGGACGCACAGGAGGGGTTCAAATCATAGAAAGAGAGAATGACAGTCCATTTTTACTTAAGTCGGCATTGTGCCGTTAGTATTAAATTCCGATGAAATTTCTGTGTTTCATCGTCAATAAGAAGGTCCGAGGGATACAGTGAACCTGAAGAGAAGCATCGGAATCTAAAACTGGACTCACAGGAGAGGTTCGAATCATAGAAAGAGAGAGTGACAGTCCTCTTGCACTTAAGTCGGCCTGTGCCTTTTGTATTAAATTCCGAGGAAATTTCTGTGTTTCATCGTCAATAAGAAGGTGCAAGGTATAGAGTAAACCTGAAGTGAAGGATCGGAATCGGAAAGTGGACTCACAGGAGAGGTTCAAATCATAGAAAGTGAGAGTGTCAGTCCTCTTGTACTTAAGTCGGCATTGTGCCTTTTGTATTAAATTCGGATGCAATTTCTGTGTTTCATCGTCAATAAGAAGGTGCAAGGTATACAGTAAACCTGAAGTGAAGCATTGGAGTCTAAAAGTGGACTCACAGGAGTGGTTCAAATCATAGAAAGAGAGAGTGACAGTAGTCTTTTACTTAAGTCGGCATTGTGCCTTTTGTATTAAATTCCGATGAAATTTCTGTGTCTCATCGTCAATAAGGAGGTGCAAGGTATACAGTAAACCTGAAGTGAAGCATCGGAATCTAAAACTGGACTCACAGGAGAGGTTCAAATCATAGAAAGTGAGAGTATCAGTCCTCTTAAACTTAAGTCGGCATTGTGCCTTTTGTATTAATTTCAGATGCAATTTCTGTGTTTCATCGTCAATAAGAAGGTGCAAGGTATACAGTAAACCTGAAGTGAAGCATCGGAATCTAAAACTGGACTCACAGGAGACGTTCAAATTATAGAAACTGAGAGTGTCAGTCCTCTTGTACTTAAGTCGGCATTGTGCCTTTTGTATTAAGTTTGGATGCAATTTCTTTGTTTCATCGTCAATAAGAAGGTGCAAGGTATACAGAAAACCTGAGGTGAAGCATCGGAATCTAAAACTGGAATCACAGTAGAGGTTCAAATCATAGAAAGTGAGAGTTTCAGTCCTCTTGTACTTAAGTCGGCATTGTGCCTTTTGTATTAAATTGGAATGCAATTTCTGTATTTCCTCGTCAATAAGAAGGTGCAAGGTATGCAGTAAACCTGAAGTGAAGCATCGGATTCTAAAACTAGACTCACAGGAGAGGTTCAAATCATAGTATGGGAGAGTGTCAGTCCTCGTGTACTTAAGTCGGCATTGTGCCTTTTGTATTACATTCGGATGCAATTTCTGTGTTTCATCGTCAATAAGAAGGTGCAAGGTATACAGTAAACCTGAAGTGAAGCATCGGAATCTAAAGCTGGACTCACAGGAGAGGTTCAAATTATAGAATGTGAGAGTGTCCGTCCTCTGGTACTTAAGTCGGCATTGTGCCTTTTGTATTAAATTCGGATGCAATTTCTGTGTTTCATCGTCAATAAGAAGGTGCAAGGTATACAGTAAACCTGAAGTGAAGCATCGGAAATCTAAAACTGGAATCACAGGAGAGGTTCGAATCATAGAAAGAGAGTGACAGTCCTCTTTTACTGAAGTCGCCATTGTGCCTTTTGTATTAAATTCCGATGAAATTACTGTGTTTCATCGTCAATAAGAAGTTCCAAGGGATACAGTAAACCTGAAGTGAAGCATCGGAATCTAAAACTGGACTCACAGGAGAGGTTCAAATCATAGAAAGAGAGAGTGACAGTGGTCTTTTACTTAAGTCGGCATTGTTGCCTTTTGTATTAAATTCCGATGAAATTTCTGTGTTTCATCGTCAATAAGAATGTGCAAGGTATACAGTAAACCTGAAGTGAAGCATCGGAATCTAAAACCGGACTCACAGGTGAGGTTTGAATCATAGAAAGTGAGAATGTCAGTCCTCTTGTACTTAAGTCGGCATTGTGCCTTTTTGTATTAAATTCGGATGCACTTTCTGTGTTTCATCGTCAATAAGAAAGTGCGAGGGTATACAGTAAACCTGAAGTGAAGCATTGGAGTCTAAAACTGGACTCAATGGAGAGGTTCAAATCAGTAGAAAGGGAGAGTGTCAGTCCTCTTGTACTTAAGTCGGCATTGTGCCTTTTGTATTAAATTAGGATGCAATTTCTGTGTTTCATCGTCAATAAGAAGGTCAAGGGATACAGTAACCCTGAAGTGAAGCATCGAAATCTAAAACTGGACTCACAGGAGAGGTTCAAATCATAGAAAGTGTGAGTGTCAGTCCTCTTGTACTTAGGTCGACATTGTGCCTTTTGTATTAAATTCGGATGCAATTTCTTTTTTTCATCGTCAATGAGAAGGTGCAAGGTATACAGTAAACCTGAAGTGAAGCATCAGAATCTAAAACTGGACACACAGAGAGGTTCAAATCATAGAAAGAGAGAGTGACAGTCCTCTTTTTACTTAAGTCGGCATTGTGCCTTTTGTATTAAATTCCGATGAAATCTCTGTGTTTCATCGTCAATAAGGAGGTGCAAGGTATACAGTAAACCTGAAGTGAAGCATCGGAATCTAAAACTGGACTCACAGGAGAGGTTCAAATCATAGAAAGTGAGAGTGTCAGTCCCTCTGAAACTTAAGTCGGGCATTGTGCCTTTTGTATTAAATTCGGATGCAATTTCTGTGTTTCATCGTCAATAAGAAGGTGCAAGGTATACAGTAAACCTGAACTGAAGCATTGGAATATAAAACTGGACTCACAGGAGAGGTTCAAATCATAGAAAGAGAGAGTGACAGTCCTCTTTTACTTAAGTCGGCATTGTGCCTTTTGTATTACATTCCGATGAAATTTCTGTGTTCCATCGTCAATAAGAAGGTCCAAGGGATACAGTAAACCTGAATTGAAGCATCGGAATCTAAAACTGGACTCACAGGACAGGTTCAAACCATAGAAAGGGAGAGTGTCTGTCCTCTTGTACTTAAGTCGGCCTTGTGCCTTTTGTATTAAATTCCGAATGCAATTTCCGTGTTTCATCGTCCATAAGAAGGAGCAAGGTATGGAGTAAACCTGAGTGAAGGGATCGGAATCTAAAACTGGACTCACAGGAGAGGTTCAAATCATAGAAAGTGAGAGTGTCTGTCCTCTTGTACTTAAGTCAGTATTGTGCCTTTTGTATTAAATTCGGATGCAATTTCTGTGTTTCATCGACAATGAAGAAGGTGCAAGGTATACAGTAAACCTGAAGTGAGGCATTGGAGTCTAAAACTGGACTCACAGGAGTGGTTCAAATCATAGAAAGAGAGAGTGACAGTAGTCCTTTTACTTAAGTCGGCATTGTGCCTTTTGTATTAAATTCCGATGAAATCTCTGTGTTTCATCGTCAATAAGAAGATGCAAGGTATACAGTAAACCTGAAGTGAAGCATTGGAATCTAAAACTGGACTCACAGGAGAGGTTCGAATCATAGAAAATGAGAATGTCAGTCCTCGTGTACTTAAGTCGGCATTGTGCCTTTTGTATTAAATTCGGATGCACTTTCTGTGTTTCATCGTCAATAAGAAAGTGCAAGGTATACAGTAAACCTGAAGTGAAGCATTGGAGTCTAAAACTGGACTTAATGGAGAGGTGCAATACATAGAGAGGGAGAGTGTCAGTCCTCTTGTACTTAAGTCCGCATTGTGCCTTTAGTATTAAATTCGGATGCAATTTCTGTGTTTCATCGTCAATAAGATGGTCCAAGGGATACAGTAACCCTGAAGTGAAGCATCGGAATCTAAAACTGGACTCACAGGAGAGGTTCAAATCATAGAAAGAGTGAGTGACAGTCCTCTTTTACTTAAGTCGGCATTGTGCCTTATGTATTACATTCCGATGAAATCTCTGTGATTCATCGTCAATAAGGAGGTGCAAGGTATACAGTAAACCTGAAGTGAAGCATCGGAATCTAAAACTGGACTCACAGGAGAGGTTCAAATCATAGAAAGTGAGAGTGTCAGTCCTCTTAAACTTAAGCCGGCATTGTGCCTTTTGTATTAAGTTCGGATGCAATTTCTGTGTTTCATCGTCAATAAGAAGGTGCAAGGTATACAGTAAACCTGAACTGAAGCATCGGAATCTAAAACTAGACTCACAGGAGAGGTTCAAATCATAGAAAGAGAGAGTGACAGTCCTCTTTTACTTAAGTCGGCATTGTGCCTTTTGTATTAATATCCGATGAAATTTCTGTGTTCCATCGTCAATAAGAAGGTCCAAGGGATACATTAAACCTGAAGTGAAGCATCGGAATCTAAAACTGGACTCACAGGAGACGTTCAAATTATAGAAAGTGTGAGTGTCAGTACTCTTGTACTTAAGTCCGCATTGTGCCTTTTGTATTAAATTCGGATGCAATTTCTGTGTTTCATCGTCATTAAGAAGGTGCAAGGTATACAGTAAACCTGAAGTGAAGCATCAGAATCTAGAACTGGAATCACAGGAGAGGGTCAAATCATAGAAAGTGAGAGTGTCAGTACTCTTGTGCTTAAGTCGGCATTGTGCCTTTTGTATTAAATTCGAATGCAATTTCTGTATTTCCTCGTCAATAAGAAGGTGCAAGGTATACAGTAAACCTGAAGTGAAGCATCGGATTCCAAAACTGGACTCACAGGAGAGGTTCAAATCATAGAATGGGCGAGTGTCAGTCCTCTTGTACTTAGGTCGGCATTGTGCCTTTTATATTAAATTCGGATGCAATATCTGTGTTTCATCGTCAATAAGAAGGTGCAAGGTATACAGTAAACCAGAAGTGAAGCATCGGAATCTAAAACTGGACTCATAGGAGACGTTCAAATTATAGAAAGTGAGAGTGTCAGTCCTCTTGTACTTAAGTCGGCATTGTGCCTTTTGTATTAAATTCGGATGCAATTTCTGTGTTTCATCGTCAATAAGAAGGTGCAAGGTATACAGTAAACCAGAAGTGAAGCATCGGAATCTAAAACTGGACTCATAGGAGCCGTTCAAATTATAGAAAGAGTGACAATCCTCTTTTACTTAAGTCGTCATTGTGCCTTTTGTATTAAATTCCGATGAAATTACTGTGTTTCATCGTCAATAAGAAGTTCCAAGGGATACAGTAAACCTGAAGTGAAGCATCGGAATCTAAAACTGGACTCACCGGAGAGGTTCAAATCATAGAAGGGGAGAGTGTCAGTCCTCTTGTACTTAAGTCGGCATTGTGCATTAAATTCGGATGCAATTTCTGTGTTTCATCGTCAATAAGAAAGTGCAAGGTATACAATAAACCTGAAGTGAAGCATTGGAGTCTAAAACTGGACTCACGGGAGAGGTTCAAATCATAGAAAGAGAGAGTGACAGTCCGCTTTTACATAAGTCGGCATTGTGCCTTTTGTATTAAATTCCGATGAAGTTTCTGTGTTTCATCGTCATTAAGAAGGTCCAAGGGATACAGTAAACCTGAATTGAAGCATCGGATTCTAAATCTGGACTCACAGGAGAGGTTCAAATCATAGAAAGAGAGAGTGACAGTCCTCTTGCACTTAAGTCGGCCTGTGCCTTTTGTATTAAATTCCGATGAAATTTCTGTGTTTCATCGTCAATAAGATGGTGCAAGGTATAGAGTTAACCTGAAGTGAAGGATCGGAATCTAAAACTGGTCTCACAGGAGAGGTTCAAATCATAGAAAGTGAGAGTGTCGGTCCTCTTGTACTTCAGTCGGCATTGTGCTTTTTGTATTAATTTCGGATGCAATTTCTGTGTTTCTTCGTCAATAAGAAGGTGCAAAGTATTCAGTAAACCTAAAGTGAAGCATTGGAGTCTAAAACTGGACTCACAGGAGTGGTACAAATCATAGAAAGGGAGAGTGACAGTGCTCTTTTACTTAAGTCGGCATTGTGCCTTTTGCATTTAATTCCGATGAAATTTCTGTGTTTCGTCGTCAATAAGAAGGTCCAAGGTATACAGTAAACCTGAATTGAAGCATCTGAATCTAAAACTGGACTCACAGGAGAGGTTCAAATCATAGAAAGGGAGAGTGTCAGTCCTCTTATACTTAAGTCGGCCTGTGCCTTTTGTATTAAATTCGGATGCAATTTCTGTGTTTCATCGTCCATAAGAAGGTGCAAGGTATAGAGTAAACCTGAGGTGAAGCATCGGAATCTAAAACTGGACTCACAGGAGTGGTTCAAATCATAGAAAGTGAGAGTGTCAGTCCTCTTGTACTTAAGTCGGCATTGTGCCTTTTGTATTAAATTCGGATGCAATTTCTGTTTTTCCTCGTCAATAAGAAGGTGCAAGGTATACCTTAAACCTGAAGTGAAGCATCAGAATCTAAAACTGGACACACAGGAGAGGTTCAAATCATAGAAAGAGAGAGTGGCAGTCCTCTTTTACTTATGTCGGCATTGTGCGTTTTGTATTAAAGTCCGATGCAATTTCTGTATTTCCTCATCAATAAGAAGGTGCAAGGTATACAGTAAACCTGAAGTGAAGCGTCGGATTCTAAAACTGGTTTCACAGGAGACGGTCAAATCATAGAAAGGGAGAGTGTCAGTCGTCTTGTACGGAAGTCGGCATTGTGCCTTTTGTATTAAATTCGGACGCAATTTCTGCGTTTCATCGTCAGTAAGAAGGTGCAAGGTATACAGTGAACCTGAAGTGAAGCATCGGAATCTAAAACTGGACTCACAGGAGAGGTTCAAATCATAGAAAGTGAGAGTGTCAGTCCTCTTGTACTTAAGCCGGCATTGTGCCTTTTGTACTAAATTCGGATGCAATTCCTGTGTTTCATCGTCAGTAAGAAGGTTCAAGGTATACAGTAAACCTGAAGTGAAGCATCGGAATCTAAAACTGGACTCACAGGAGAGGTTCAAATCATAGAAAGTGAGAGTGTCAGTCCTCCTGTACTTAAGTCGGCATTGTGCCTTTTGTATTTAATTCGGATGCAATTTCTGTGTTTCATCGTCAATAAGAAGGTGCAAGGTATACAGTATACCTGAAGTGATGCATCGGAATCTAAAAATGGACTCACAGGAGAGGTTCAAATCATAGAAAGTGAGAGTGTCAGTCCTCTTGTACCTAAGTCGGCATTGTGCCTTTTGTATTAAATTCCGATAAAATTTCTGTGTCTCATCTTCACTAAGAAGTTGCAATGTATACAGTAAACCAGAAGTGAAGCATCGGAATCTAAAACTGGACTCACAGGAGAGGTTCAAATCATAGAAAGTGAGAGTGTCAGTCCTCTTGTACTTAAGTCGGCATTGTGCCTTTTGTATTAAATTCGGATGCAATTTCTGTGTTTCATCGTCAATAAGAAGGTGCAAGGTATACAGTAAACCTGAAGTGAAGCATCGGAATGTAAAACTGGACTCACAGGAGAGGGTCAAATCATAGAAAGGGAGAGAGTCAGTCCTCTTGTACTTAAGTCGGCATTGTGCCTTTTGTATTAAATTCAGATGCAATTTCTGTGTTTCATCGTCAATAAGAAGGTGCAAGGTATACAGTTAACCTGAAGTAAAGCATCGGAATCTAAAACTGGACTCACAGGAGAGGTTCAAATCATAGAAAGAGAGAGTGGCAGTCCTCTTGTACTTAGGTCGGCATTGTGCCTTTGTATTAAATTCCGATGAAATTTCTGTGTTTCATCGTCAATAAGAAGGTGCAAGGTATACAGTAAACCTGAAGTGAAGCATCGGAATCTAAATCTTGACTCACAGGAGAGGTTCAAATTATAGAAAGTGAGAGTGTCAGTCCTCTTGTACTTAAGTCGGCATTGTGCCTTTTGTATTAAATTCGGATGCAATTTCTGTGTCTCATCGACAATAAGAAGGTGCAAGGTATACAGTAAACCTGAAGTGAAGCATCGGAAACTAAAACTGGACTCACAGGAGAGGTTCAAATCATAGAAAGTGAGAGAGACAGTCCTCTTTTACTTAAGTCTGCATTGTGCCTTTTGTATTAAATTCCGATGAAATTTCTGTGTTTCATCGTCAATAAGAAGGTCCAAGGGATGCAGTAAACCTGAAGTGAAGCATCGGAATCTAAAACTGGACTCACAGGAGTGGTTCAAATCATAGAAAGGGAGAGTGTCAGTCCTCTTTTACTTAAGTCGGCATTGTGCCTTTTGTATTAAATTCGGATGCAATTTCTGAGTTTCATCGTCAATAAGAAGGTGCAAGGTATACAGTAAACCTGAAGTGAAGCATCGGAGTATAAAACTGGACCCACAGGAGAGGTTCAAATCTTAGAAAGAGAGAGTGACAGTCCTCTTTTACTTAAATTGGCATTGTGCCTTTTTTATTAAATTCTGATGAAATTTCTGTGTTTCATCGTCAATAAGAAGGTCCAAGGGATAAAGTAAACCTGAAGTGAAGCGGAATCTAAAACTGGACTCACAGGAGAGGTTCAATTCATAGAAAGAGAGAGTGAGTGTCCTCTTTTACTTAAGTCGGCATTGTGCCTTTTGTATTAAATTCCGATGAAATTTCTGTGTTTCATCGTCAATAAGAAGGTGCAAGGTATACAGTAAACCTGAAGTGAAGCAACGGAATCTAAAACTGGACTCACAGGAGAGGTTCAAATCGTAGAAAGAGAGAGTTACAGTCCTCTTTTACTTAAGTCGCCATTGTGCCTTTTGTATTAAATCCCGATGAAATTTCTGTGTGTCATCGTCAATACGAAGGTGCAAGGTATACAGTAAACCTGAGGTGAAGGATCGGAATCTAAAACTGGACTCACAGGAGAAGTTCAAATCATAGAACGTGAGAGTGTCAGTCCTCTTGTACTTAAGTCGGCATTGTGCCTTTTGTATTAAATTTGGAAGCAATTTCTGTATTTCCTCGTCAATAAGAAGGTGCAAGGTATACGGTAAACCTGAAGTGAAGCATCAGAATCTAAAACTGGACACACAGGAGAGGTTCAAATCATAGAAAAGAGAGTGACAGTCCTCTTTTACTTAAGTCGGCATTGTGCCTTTTGTATTAAATTCCGATGCAATTTCTGTATTTCCTCGTCAATAAGTAGGTGCAAGGTATACAGTAAACCTGAAGTGAAGCATCGGATTCTAAAACTGGTTTCACAGGAGAGGTTCAAATCATAGAATGGGAGAGTGTCAGTCGTCTTGTACTGAAGTCGGCATTGTGCCTTTTGTATTACATTCGGATGCAATTTCTGTGTTTCATCGTCAGTAGGAAGGTGCAAGGTATACAGTGAACCTGAAGTGAAGCATCGGAATCTAAAACTGGACTCACAGGAGAGGTTCAAATCATAGAAAGTGAGAGTGTCAGTCCTCTTGTACTTAAGTCGGCATTGTGCCTTTTGTATTAAATTCGGATGCAATTCCTGTGTTTCAACATCAGTAAGAAGGTGCAAGGTATACAGTAAACCTGAAGTGAAGCATCGGAATCTAAAACTGGACTCACAGGAGAGGTTCAAATCATAGAAAGTGAGAGTGTCAGTCCTCTTGTACTTAAGTCGGCATTGTGCCTTTTGTATTAAATTCGGATGCAATTTCTGTGTTTCATCGTCAATAAGAAGGTGCAAGGTATACAGTTTACCTGAAGTGAAGCATCGGAATCTAAAACTGGACTCACAGGAGAGGTTCAAATCATAGAAAGGGAGAGTGTCAGTCCTCTTATACTTAAGTCGGCCTGTGCCTTTTGTATCAAATTCGGATGCAATTTCTGTGTTTCATCGTCCATAAGAAGGTGCAAGGTATAGAGTAAACCTGAGGTGAAGCATCGGAATCTAAAACTGGACTCACAGGAGAGGTTAAAATCATAGAAAGTGAGAGTGTCAGTAATCTTGTACTTAAGTCGGCATTGTGCCTTTTGTCTTAAATTCGGATGCAATTTCTGTGTTTCATCGTCAATAAGAAGGTGCAAGGTATACAGTAAACCTGAAGTGAAGCATCGGAATCTAAAACTGGACTTGCAGGAGAGGTTCAAATCATAGAAAGGGAGAGAGTCAGTCCTCTTTTACTTGAGTCGGCATTGTGCCTTTTGTATTAAATTCGGATGCAATTTCTGTGTTTCATCGTCAATAAGAAGGTGCAAGGTATACAGTAAACCTGAAGTGAAGCATCGGAATCTAAAACTGGTCTCACAGGAGAGGTTCAAGTCATAGGAAGTGAGTGAGCCAGTCCTCTTGTACTTAAGTCGACATTGTGCCTTTTGTATTAGATTCGGATGCAATTTCTGTGTTTCATCGTCAATAAGAAGGTGAAAGGTATACAGTAAACCTGAAGTAAAGCATCGGAATCTAAGACTGGACTCACAGGAGGGGTTCAAATCATAGAAAGAGAGAGTGACAGTCCTGTTTTACTTGAGTCGGCATTGTGCCTTTTGTATTACATTCCGATGAAATTTCTGTGTTTCATCGTCAATACGAAGGTGCAAGGTATACAGTAAACCTGAGGTGAAGGATCGGAATCTAAAACTGGACTCACAGGAGAGGGTCAAATCATAGAACATGAGAGTGTCAGTCCTCTTGTACTTAAGTCGGCATTGTGTCTTTTGTATTAAATTCGGATGCAATATCTGCGTTTCATCGTCAATAAGAAGGTCCAAGGGATACAGTAAACCGGAAGTGAAGCATCGGAATCTAAAACTGGTCTCACAGGAGAGGTTCAAGACATAGAAAGAGAGAGTGACAGTCCTGTTTTACTTAAGTCGGCATTGAGCCTTTTGTATTAAATTCCGATGAAATATCTGTGTTTCATCGTCAATAAGAAGGTCCTACGGATACAGTAAACCTGAATTGAAGCATAGTCAGCATTGTGTCTTTTGTATTAAATTCGGATGCAATTTCTGCGTTTCATCGTCAATAAGAAGGTCCAAGGGATACAGTAAACCGGAAGTGAAGCATCGGAATCTAAAACTGGACTCACAGGAGAGGTTCAAGACATAGTAAGAGAGAGTGACAGTCCTGTTTTACTTAAGTCGGCATTGAGCTATTTGTATTAAATTCCGATGAAATTTCTGTGTTTCATCGTCAATACGAAGGTACTAGGGATACAGTAAACCTGAATTGAAGCATAGGAATCTTAAACTGGGCTCACAGGAGGGGTTCAAATCATAGAAAGGGAGAGTGTCAGTCCTCATGTACTTAAGTCGGCCTGTGCCTTTTGTATTAAATTCGGATGCAATTTCTGTGTTTCATCGTCCATTAAGAAGGTGCAAGGTATAGAGTTAACCTGAAGTGAAGCATCGGAATCTAAAACTGGAATCACAGGAGAGGATCAAATCATAGAAAGTGAGAGTGTCAGTCCTCTTGTACTTAAGTCGGCATTGTGACTTCTGTATTAATTTCGGATGCAATTTCTGTATTTCCTCGTCAATAAGAAGGTGCAAGGTATACAGTGAACCTGAAGTGAAGCATCGGATTCTAAAACTGGACTCACAGGAGAGGTTCAAATCATAGAAAGTGAGAGTGTCAGTCCTCTTGTACTTAAGTCGGCATTGTGCCTTTTGTATTAAATTCGGATGCAATTCCTGTGTTTCATCGACAATAAGAAGGTGCAAGGTATACAGTAAACCTGAAGTGAAGCCTCGGAATCTAAAACTGGACTCACAGGAGAGGTTCAAATCATAGAAAGAGAGAGAGACAGTCCTCTTTTACTTAAGTCAGCATTGTGCCTTTTGTATTAAATTCCGGCGAAATTTCTGTGTTTAATCGTCAATAAGAAGGACCAAGGAATACAGTACACCTAAAGTGAAGCATCGTAATATAAAACTGGACTCACAGGAGAGGTTCAAATCTCAGAAAGAGAGAGTGACAGTCCTCTTTTACTTAAGTCGGCATTGTGCCTTTTGTATTAAATGCCGATGAAATTTCTGTGTTTCATCGTCAATAAGAAGGTGCAAGGTATACGGTAAACCTGAAGTGAAGCAACGGAATCTAGAACTGGACTCACAGGAGAGGTTCAAATCATTGAAAGAGAGAGAGACAGTCCTCTTTTACTTAAGTCGGCATTGTGCCTTTTGTATAAAATCCCGATGAAATTTCTGTGTTTCATCGTCAATACGAAGGTGCAAGGTATACAGTAAACCTAAGGTGAAGGATCGGAATCTAAAACTGGACTCACAGGAGAGGTTCAAATCATAGAAAGGGAGAGTGTCAGTCCTCTTGTACTTAAGTCGGCATTGTGCCTTTTGTATTAAATTCGGATGCAATTTCTGTGTTTCATCGACAATAAGAAGGTGCAAGGTATACAGTAAACCTGAAGTGAAGCATCGGAATCTAAAACTGGACTCACAGGAGAGGTTCAAATCATAGAAAGAGAGAGAGACAGTCCTCTTTTACTTATGTCGGCATTGCGCCTTTTGTAATAAATTCGGATTAAATTTCTGTGTTTCATCGTCAATAAGAAGGTCCAAGGGATACAGTAAACCTGAAGTGAAGCATCGGAATCTAAATCTGGACTCACAGAAGAGGTTCAAATCATAGGAAGTGAGAGTGTCAGTCCTCTTGTACTTAAGTCGGCATTGTGCCTTTTGTATTAAATTCGGATGCAATTTCTGTGTTTCATCGTCAATAAGAAGGTGCAAGGTATACAGTAAACCTGAAGTGAAGCATCGGAATCTATAACTGGACTCACAGGAGAGGTTCAAATCATAGAAAGTGAGAGTGTCAGTCCTCTTGTATTTAAGTCGGCATTGTGCCTTTTGTATTAAATTCGGTTGCAATTTCTGTGCTTCATCGTCAATAAGAAGGTCCAAGGTATACTGTAAACCTGAAGTGAAGCATCGGAATCTAAAACTGGACTCACAGGAGAGGTTCAAATCATAGAAAGGGAGAGTGTCAGTCCTCTTGTACTTAAGTCGGCATTGTGCCTTTTGTATTAAATTCGGATGCAATTTCTGTGTTTCATCGTCAATAAGAAGGTCCAAGGGATACAGTAAACCTGACGTGAAGCATCGGAATCTAAAACTAGAATCACAGGAGAGGTTCAAATCATAGAAAGTGTGAGTTTCAGTCCCCTTGTACTTAAGTCGGCATTGTGCCTTTTGTATTAAATTCCGATGCAAAATATGTGTTTTATTGTCAATAAGAAGGTGCAAGGTATACAGTAAACTTGAAGTAAAGCATCGGAATCTAAAACTGGACTTACATTAGAGGTTCAAATCATAGAAAGAGAGAGTGACAGTCCTCTTTCACTTAAGTCGGCATTGTGCCTTTTGTATTAAATTCGGATGCAATTTCCGTAATTCATCGTCAATAAGAAGGTACAAGGGATACAGTAAACCTGAAGTGAAGCATCGGAGTCTGAAACTGGACTCACAGGAGAGGTTCAAATCATAGAAAGGGAGAGTGTCAGTCCTCTTGTACTTATGTCGGCATTGTGCCTTTTGTATTAAATTCGGATGGAATTTCTGTGATTCATCGTCAATAGGAAGGTGCAAGTAATACAGTTAACCTGAAGTGAAGCATCGGTTTCTAAAACTGGAATCACAGGAGAGGTTCAAGTCATAGAAAGTGAGAGTGTCAGTCCTCTTGTACCTAAGTCGGCATTGTGCACTTCGAATTTGATTCCGATGCAATTTCTGTGTTTCAACGTCAATATGAAGGTCCAGGGGATACAGTAAACCTGACGTGAAGCATCGGAATCTAAAACTGGACTCACAGCTGAGGTTCAAATCTTAGAAACCGAGAGTGTCAATCCTCTTGTACTTAAGTCGGCATTGTGCCTTTTGTAATAAATTCGGATGCAATTTCTGTGTTTCATCGTCAATAAGAAGGTCCAAGGGATACAGTAAACCTGAAGTGAAGCATCGGAATCTAAAACTGGACTCACAGGAGGGGTTCAAATCATAGAAAGGGAGAGTGTCAGTGCTCTTGTACTTAAGTCGGCATTGTGCCTTTTGTATTGAATTCCGATGAAATTTCTGTGTTTCATCGTCAAAAAGAAGTTGCAAGGTATACAGTAAACCTGAAGTGAAGCAACGGAATCTAAAACTGGACTCACAGGAGAGGTTCAAATCATAGAAAGAGAGAGTGACAGTCCTCTTTTACTTAAGTCGGCATTGTGCCTTTTGTATTAAATCCCGATGAAATTTCTTTGTTTCATCGTCAATACGAAGGTGCAATTGATACAGTAAACCTGAGGTGAAGGATCGGAATTTAAAACTGGACTCACAGGAGAGTTTCAAATCATAGAACGTGAGAGTGTCAGTCCTCTTGTACTTAAGTCGGCATTGTGTCTTTTGTATTAAATTCGGATGCAATTTCTGCGTTTCTTCGTCAAAAAGAAGGTGCAAGGTATACAGTAAACCTGAAGTGAAGCATCGGAATCTAAAACTGGACTCACAGGAGAGGTTCAAATCATAGAAAGAGAGAGTGACAGTAGACTTTTACTTAAGTCGGCATTGTGCCTTTTGTATTAAATTCCGATGAAATTTCTGTGTTTCATCGTCAATAAGAAGGTCCAAGGGATACCGTAAACCTGAATTGAAGCATCGGAATCTAAAACTGGACGCACAGGAGAGGTTCAAATCATAGAAAGGGAGAGTGTCAGTCCTCTTGTACTTAAGTCGGCATTGTGCCTTATGTATTAAATTCGGATGCAATTTCTGTGTTTCATAGTCAATAAGAAGGTGCAAGGTATACAGTAAACCTGACGTGAAGCTTCGGAATCTAAAACTGGAATCACAGGAGAGGTTCAAATCATAGAAAGTGAGAGTGTCAGTCCTCCTGTACTTAAGACGGCATTGTGCCCTTTGAATCTAATTCCGATGCAATTTCTGTGTTTCAACGTCAATATGACGGTCCAGGGGATACAGTAAACCTGAAGTGAAGCATCGGAATCTAAAACTGGACTCACAGGAAGGTTCAAATCATAGAAACAGAGAGTGTCAGTCCTCTTGTACTTTAGTCGGCATTGTGCCTTTTGTATTAAATTCGGATGCAATTTCTGTGTTTCATCGTCAATATGAAGGTCCAAGGGATACAGTAAACCTGAAGTGAAGCATCGGAATCTAAAACGGGATGCACAGGAGAGGTTGAAATCATAGAAAGGGAGAGTGTCAGTGCTCTTGTACTTAAGTCGGCATTGTGCCTTTTGTATTAAATTCCGATGAAATTTCTGTGTTTCATCGTCAAAAAGAAGTTGCAAGGTATACAGTAAACCTGAAGTGAAGCAACGGAATCTAAAACGGGATTCACAGGAGAGGTTGAAATCATAGAAAGAGAGAGTGACAGTCCTCTTTTACTTAAGTCGGCATTGTGCCTTTTGTATTAAATCCCGATGAAATTTCTGTGTTTCATCGTCAATACGAAGGTGCAAGGTATACAGTAAACCTGAGGTGAAGGATCGGAATCTAAAACTGGACTCACAGGAGAGTTTCAAATCATAGAACGTGAGAGTGTCAGTCCTCTTGTACTTAAGTCGGCATTGTGTCTTTTGTATTAAATTCGGATGCAATTTCTGCGTTTCATCGTCAAAAAGAAGGTGCAAGGTATACAGTAAACCTGAAGTGAAGCATCGGAATCTAAAACTGGACTAACAGGAGAGGTTCAAATCATAGAAAGAGAGAGTGACAGTAGACTTTTACTTAAGTCGGCATTGTGCCTTTTGTATTAAATTCCGATGAAATTTCTGTGTTTCATCGTCAATAAGAAGGTCCAAGGGATACAGTAAACCTGAATTGAAGCATCGGAATCTAAAACTGGACGCACAGGAGAGGTTCAAATCATAGAAAGGGAGAGTGTCAGTCCTCTTGTACTTAAGTCGGCATTGTGCCTTATGTATTAAATTCGGATGCAATTTCTGTGTTTCATAGTCAATAAGAAGGTGCAAGGTATACAGTAAACCTGACGTGAAGCATCGGAATCTAAAACTGGATTCACAGGAGAGGTTCAAATCATAGAAAGTGAGAGTGTCAGTCCTCTTGTACTTAAGACGGCATTGTGCCCTTTGAATTTAATTCCGATGCAATTTCTGTGTTTCAACGTCAATATGAAGGTCCAGGGGATACAGTAAACCTGAAGTGAAGCATCGGAATCTAAAACTGGACTCACAGGAAGGTTCAAATCATAGAAACAGAGAGTGTCAGTCCTCTTGTACTTTAGTCGGCATTGTGCCTTTTGTATTAAATTCGGATGCAATTTCTGTGTTTCATCGTCAATAAGAAGGTCCAAGGGATACAGTAAACCTGAAGTGAAGCATCGGAATCTAAAACGGGACTCACAGGAGAGGTTCAAATCATAGAAAGTGTGAGTTTCAGTCCTCTTGCACTTAAGTCGGTATTGTGCCTTTTGTATTAAATTCCGATGCAAAATATGTGTTTTATCGTCAATAAGAGGGTGCAAGGTATACAGTAAACTTGAAGTAAAGCATCGGAATCTAAAACTGGACTTACATTAGTGGTTCAAATCATAGAAAGAGAGAGTGACAGTCCTCTTTCACTTAAGTCGGCATTGTGCCTTTTGTATTAAATACGGATGCAATTTCCGTGATTCATCGTCAATAAGAAGGTCCAAGGGATACAGTAAATCTGAAGTGAAGCATCGGAGTCTGAAACTGGACTCACAGGAGAGGTTCAAATCATAGAAAGGGAGAGTGTCAGTCCTCTTGTACTTAAGTCGGCATTGTGCCTTTTGTATTAAATTCGGATGCAATTTCTGTGTTTCATCGTCAATAGGAAGGTGCAAGTAATACAGTTAACCTGAAGTGAAGCATCGGATTTTAAAACTGGAATCACAGAAGAGGTTCAAGTCATAGCAAGTGAGAGTGTCAGTCCTCTTGTACTTAAGTCGGCATTGTGCCCTTTGAATTTAATTCCGATGCAATTTCTGTGTTTCAACGTCAATATGAAGGTCCAGGGGATACAGTAAACCTGAAGTGAAGCATCGGAATCTAAAACTGGACTCACAGCAGAGGTTCAAATCATAGAAACCAAGAGTGTCAATCCTCTTGTACTTAAGTCGGCATTGTGCCTATTGTATTAAATTCGGATGCAATTTCTGTGTTGCATCGTCAACAAGAAGGTCCAAGGGATACAGTAAACCTGAAGTGAAGCAACGGAATCTAAAACTGGACTCACAGGAGAGGTTCAAAACATAGAAAGAGAGAGTGACAGTCCTCTTTCACTTAAGTCGGCATTGTGCCTTTTGTATTAAATCCCGATGAAATTTCTGTGTGTCATCGTCAATACGAAGGTGCAAGGTATACAGTAAACCTGAGGTGAAGGATCGGAATCTAAAAGTGGACTCACAGGAGAGGTTCAAATCATAGAACGAGAAAGTGTCAGTCCTCTTGTACTTAAGTCGGCATTGTGCCTTTTGTATTAAATTCGGATGCAATTTCTGCGTTTCATCGTCAATAAGAAGGTGCAAGGTAAACAGTAAACCTGACGTGAAGCATCGGAATCTAAAACTAGAATCACAGGAGAGGTTCAAATCATAGAAAGTGATAGTGTCAGTCCACTTGTACTTAAGTCGGCATTGTGCCCTTTGAATTTAATTCCGATGCAATTTCTGTGTTTCAACGTCAATATGAAGGTCCAGGGGATACAGTAAACCTGAAGTGAAGCATCTGAATCTAAAACTGGACTCACAGGAGAGGTTCAAATCATAGAAACAGAGAGTGTCAGTCCTCTTGTACTTTAGTCGGCATTGTGCCTTTTGTATTAAATTCGGATGCAATTTCCGTGTTTCATCGTCAATAAGAAGGTCCAAGGGATACAGTAAACCTGAAGTGAAGCATCGGAATCTAAAACTGGACTCACAGGAAAGGTTGAAATCCTAGAAAGGGAGAGTGTCAGTCCTCTTGTACTTAAGTCGGCATTGTGCCTTTTGTATTGAATTCGGATGCTATTATTGTGTTTCATCGTCAATAAGAAGGTGCAAGGTATACAGTAAACCTGAAGTGAAGCATCGGAATCTAAAACTGGAATCACAGGAGAGGTTCAAATCATAGAAAGTGTGAGTTTCAGTCCCCTTGTACTTAAGTCGGCATTGTGCCTTTTGTATTAAATTCCGATGCAAAATATGTGTTTTACGTCAATAAGAAGGTGCAAGGTATACTGTAAACTTGAAGTAAAGCATCGGAATCTAAAACTGGACTTACATTAGAGGTTCAAATCATAGAAAGAGAGAGTGACAGTCCTCTTTCACTTAAGTCGGCATTGTGCCTTTTGTATTAAATTCGGATGCAATTTCCGTAATTCATCGTCAATAAGAAGGTACAAGGGATACAGTAAACGTGAAGTGAAGCATCGGAGTCTGAAACTGGACTCACAGGAGAGGTTCAAATCATAGAAAGGGAGAGTGTCAGTCCTCTTGTACTTAAGACGGCATTGTGCCTTTTGTATTAAATTCGGATGGAATTTCTGTGATTCATCGTCAATAGGAAGGTGCAAGTAATACAGTTAACCTGAAGTAAAGCATCGGTTTCTAAAACTGGAATCACAGGAGAGGTTCAAGTCATAGAAAGTGAGAGTGTCAGTCCTCTTGTACTTAAGTCGGCATTGTGCACTTTGAATTTGATTCCGATGCAATTTCTGTGTTTCAACGTCAATATGAAGGTCCAAGGGATACAGTAAACCTGAAGTGAAGCATCGGAATCTAAAACTGGACTCACAGCTGAGGTTCAAATCTTAGAAACCGAGAGTGTCAATGCTCTTGTACTTAAGTCGGCATTGTGCTTTTTGTATTATATTCGGATGCAATTTCTGTGTTTCATCGTCAATAAGAAGGTCCAAGGGATACAGTAAACCTGAAGTGAAGCATCGGAATCTAAAACTGGACTCACAGGAGAGGTTCAAATCATAGAAAGCGAGAGTGTCAGTGCTCTTGTACTTAAGTCGGCATTGTGCCTTTTGTATTGAATTCCGATGAAATTTCTGAGTTTCATCGTCAAAAAGAAGGTGCAAGGTATACAGTAAACCTGAAGTGAAGCAACGGAATCTAAAACTGGACTCACAGGAGAGGTTCAAATCATAGAAAGAGAGAGTGACAGTCCTCTTTTACTTAAGTCGGCATTGTGCCTTTTGTATTAAATCCCGATGAAATTTCTGTGTTTCATCGTCAATACGAAGTTGCAAGGTATACAGTAAACCTGAGGTGAAGGATCGGAATCTAAAACTGGACTCACAGGAGAGTTTCAAATCATAGAACGTGAGAGTGTCAGTCCTCTTGTACTTAAGTCGGCATTGTGTCTTTTGTATTAAATTCGGATGCAATTTCTGCGTTTCATCGTCAAAAAGAAGGTGCAAGGTATACAGTAAACCTGAAGTGAAGCATCGGAATCGAAAACTGGACTCACAGGAGAGGTTCAAATCATAGAAAGAGAGAGTGACAATAGACTTTTACTTAAGTCGGCATTGTGCCTTTTGTATTAAATTCCGATGAAATTTCTGTGTTTCATCGTCAATAAGAAGGTCCAAGGGATACAGTAAACCTGAATTAAAGCATCGGAATCTAAAACTGGACGCACAGGAGAGGTTCAAATCATAGAAAGGGAGAGTGTCAGTCCTCTTGTACTTAAGTCGGCATTGTGCCTTATGTATTAAATTCGGATGCAATTTCTGTGTTTCATAGTCAATAAGAAGGTGCAAGGTATACAGTAAACCTGACGTGAAGCATCGGAATCTAAAACTGGAATCACAGGAGAGGTTCAAATCATAGAAAGTGAGAGTGTCAGTCCTCTTGTACTTAAGACGGCATTGTGCCCTTTGAATTTAATTCCGATGCAATTTCTGTGTTTCAACGTCAATATGACGGTCCAGGGGATACAGTAAACCTGAAGTGAAGCATCGGAATCTAAAACTGGACTCACAGGAAGGTTCAAATCATAGAAACAGAGAGTGTCAGTCCTCTTGTACTTTAGTCGGAATTGTGCCTTTTGTATTAAATTCGGATGCAATTTCTGTGTTTCATCGTCAATAAGAAGGTCCAAGGGATACAGTAAACCAGAAGTGAAGCATCGGAATCTAAAACGGGACTCACAGGAGAGGTTGAAATCATAGAAAGGGAGAGTGTCAGTCCTCTTGTACTTAAGTCGGCATTGTGCCTTTTGTATTGAATTCGGATGCTATTATTGTGTTTCATCGTCAATAAGAAGGTGCAAGGTATACAGTAAACCTGAAGTGAAGCATCGGAATCTAAAACTGGAATCACAGGAGAGGTTCAAATCATAGAAAGTGTGAGTTTCAGTCCTCTTGTACTTAAGTCGGCATTGTGCCATTTGTATTAAATTCCGATGCAAAATATGTGTTTTATCGTCAATAAGAGGGTGCAAGGTATACAGTAAACTTGAAGTAAAGCATCGGAATCTAAAACTGGACTTACATTAGAGGTTCAAATCATAGAAAGAGAGAGTGACAGTCCTCTTTCACTTAAGTCGGCATTGTGCCTTTTGTATTAAATTCGGATGCAATTTCCGTGATTCATCGTCAATAAGAAGGTCCA
The DNA here is from genome assembly GCF_021461395.2 of Schistocerca americana. Taxonomy (NCBI): domain Eukaryota; kingdom Metazoa; phylum Arthropoda; class Insecta; order Orthoptera; family Acrididae; genus Schistocerca; species Schistocerca americana. Next base: position 58,822,591 of record NC_060125.1, on the reverse strand, counting down.
AGGGATACAGTAAATCTGAAGTGAAGCATCGGAATCTGAAACTGGACTCACAGGAGAGGTTCAAATCATAGAAAGGGAGAGTGTCAGTCCTCTTGTACTTAAGTCGGCATTGTGACTTTTGTATTAAATTCGGATGCAATTTCTGTGTTTCATCGTCAATAGGAAGGTGCAAGTAATACAGTTAACCTGAAGTGAAGCTTCGGATTCTAAAACTGGAATCACAGGAGAGGTTCAAGTCATAGAAAGTGAGAGTGTCAGTCCTCTTGTACTTAAGTCGGCATTGTGCCCTTTGAATTTAATTCCGATGCAATTTCTGTGTTTCAACGTCAATATGAAGGTCCAGGGGATACAGTAAACCTGAAATGAAGCATCGGAATCTAAAACTGGACTCACAGCAGAGGTTCAAATCATAGAAACCGAGAGTGTCAATCCTCTTGTACTTAAGTCGGCATTGTGCCTTTTGTATTAAATTCGGGTGCAATTTCTGTGTTGCATCGTCAACAAGAAGGTCCAAGGGATACAGTAAACCTGAAGTGAAGCAACGGAATCTAAAACTGGACTCACAGGAGAGGTTCAAATCATAGAAAGAGAGAGTGACAGTCCTCTTTCACTTAAGTCGGCATTGTGCCTTTTGTATTAAATCCCGATGAAATTTCTGTGTTTCATCGTCAATACGAAGGTGCAAGGTATACAGTAAACCTGAGGTGAAGGATCAGAATCTAAAAGTGGACTCACAGGAGAGGTTCAAATCATAGAACGTGAGAGTGTCAGTCCTCTTGTACTTAAGTCGGCATTGTGCCTTTTGTATTAAATTCCGATGAAATTTCTGTTTTTCATCGTCAATAAGAAGGTCCAAGGGATACAGTAAACCTGAATTGAAGCATCGGAATCTAAAACTGGACTCACAGGAGAGGTTCAAATCATAGAAAGGGAGAGTGTCAGTCCTCTTGTACTTAAGTAGGCCTGTGCCTTTTGTATCTAAATCGGATGCAATTTCTGTGTTTCATCGTCCATAAGAAGGTGCAAGGTATACAGTAAACCTGATGTGAAGCATTGGAATCTAAAACTGGACTCACAGGAGAGGTTCAAATCATAGAAAGGGAGAGTGTCAGTCCTCTTGTACTTAAATCGGCATTGTGCCTTTTGTATTAATTTCAGATGCAATTTCTGTGTTTCATCGTCAATAAGAAGCTGCAAGGTATACAGTAAACCTGAAGTGAAGCATCGGAATCTAAAACTGGACTCACAGGAGAGGTTCAAATTATAGAAAGTGAGAGTGTCAGTCCTCTTGTACTTAAGTCGGCATTGTGCCTTTTGTATTAAATTCGGAAGCAATTTCTTTGTATCATCGACAATAAGAAGGTGAATGGTATACAGTAAACCTGAAGTGAAGCATCGGAATCTAAAACTGGACTCACAGGAGAGGTTCAAATCATAGAAAGGCAGAGAGACAGTCCTCTTTTACTTACGTCGGCATTGTGCCTTTTGTAATAAATTCCGATTAAATTTCTGTGTTTCATCGTCAATAAGAAGGTCCAAGGGATACAGTAAACCTGAAGTGAAGCATCGGAATCTAAATCTGGACTCACAGCAGAGGTTCAAATCATAGAAAGTGAGAGTGTCAGTCCTCTTGTACTTAAGTCGGCATTGTTCCTTTTGTATTAAATTCGGATACAATTTCTGTGTTTCATCGTCAATAAGAAGGTGCAAGGTATACAGTAAACCTGAAGTAAAGCATCGGAATCTAAAACTGGACTCACAGGAGAGGTTCAAATCATTGAAAGTGAGAGTGTCAGTCCTCTTGTATTTAAGTCGGCATTGTGCCTTTTGTATTAAATTCGGTTGCTATTTCTGTGCTTCATCGTCAATAAGAAGGTCCAAGGTATACTGTAAACCTGAAGTGAAGCATCGGAATCTAAAACTGGACTCACAGGAGAGTTTCAAATCATAGAAAGTGAGAATTTCAGTCCTCTTGTACTTAAGTCGGCATTGTGCCTTTTGTATTAAATTCGGATGCAATTTCTGTGTTTCGTCGTTAATAAGAAGGTCCAAGGGATACAGTAAACCTGAAGTGAAGCATCGGAATCTAAAACTGGAATCACAGGAGAGGTTCAACTCATAGAAAGAGAGAGAGCCACTTCTCTTTTACTGAAGTCGGCATTGTGCCTTTTGTATTAAATTCCGATGCAATTTCTGTGTTTCATCGTCAATAAGAAGGTCCAAGGGATACAGTAAACCTGAAGTGAAGCATCGGAATCTAAATCTGGACTCACAGGAGAGGTTCAAATCATAGAAAGAGAGAGTGCCAATCCTCTTTTACTTAAGTCGGCATTGTGCCTTTTGTATTGAATTCAGATGCAATTTCTGTGTTTCATCGTCAATAAGAAGGTCCAAGGGATACAGTAAACCTGAAGTGAAGCATCGGAATCTGAAACTGGACTCACAGGAGAGGTTCTAATCATAGAAAGTTAGAGTGTCAGTCCTCTTGTAGTTAAGTCGGCATTGTGACTTTTGTATTAAAGTCGGATGCAATTTCTGTGTTTCATCGTCAATAAGAAGGTCCAAGGGATACAGTAAACCTGAAGTGAAGCATCGGAGACTAAAACTGGACTCACAGGGAGGTTCAAATCATAGAAAGTGAGACTGTCAGTCCTCTTTTACTTAAGTCGGCATTGCGCCTCATGTAATAAAATCCGATGCAATTTCTGTGATTCATCGTCAATAAAAAGGTGCAAGGTATAGAGTAAACCTGAAGTGAAGCATCGGAATCTAAAACTGGACTCACAGGAGAGGTTCAAATCATAGAAAGAGAGAGTGCCAGTTCTCTTTTACTGAAGTCATCATTGTGCCTTTTGTATTAAATTCCGATGCAATTTCAGTGTTTCATCGTCAATATGAAGGTCCAAGGGATACAGTAAACCTGAAGTGAAGCATCGGAAACTAAAACTGGACTCACAGGAGAGTTTCAAATCATAGATAGTTAGAGTGTCAGTCCTCTTGCACTTAAGTCGGCATTGTGCCTTTTGAATTTAATTCCGATGCAATTTCTGTGTTTCATCGTCAATAAGAATGTGCAAGGTATACAGTAAACCTGAAGTGAAGCATCGGAATCTAAAACTGGACTCACAGGAGAGGTTAGTTAGGTTAGTGTATAACGTCCCGTCGACAACGAGGTCATTAGAGACGGAGCGCAAGCTCGGGTTAGGGTAGGATTGGGAAGGAAATCGGCCGTGCCCTATCAAAGGAACCATCCCGGCATTTGCCTGAAACGATTTAGGGAAATCACGGAAAACCTAAGTCAGGATGGCTGGAGACGGGATTGAACCGTCGTCCTCCCGAATGCGAGTCCAGTGTGTTACCACTGCGCCACCTCGCTCGGTCACAGGAGAGGTTCAAATCATAGGAAGGGAGTGTGTCAGTCCTCTTGTAGTTAAGTCGGCATTGAGCCTTTTGTATTCAATTCGGATGCAATTTCTGAGTTTCATCGTCAATAAGAAGGTCCAAGGTATACAGTATACCTGAAGTGAAGCATCGGAATCTAAAAATGGAATCACAGGAGAGGTTCAAATCATAGAAAGGGAGAGTGTCAGTCCTCTTGTACTTAAGTCAGCATTGCGCTTTTGTATTAAATTCGGATGCAATTTCTGTGTTTCATCGTCAATAAGAAGGTGCAAGGTATACAGTTAAACTGAAGTGAAGCATCGGAATCTAAAACTGGACTCACAGGAGAGGTTCGAATCTTAGAAAGAGATAGTGACAGTCCTCTTTTACGTACGTCGGCATTGTGCCTTTTGTATTAAATTCGGATGCAATTTCTGTGTTTCATCGTCAATAAGAAGGTCCAAGGGATACAGTAAACCTGAAGTGGAGCATCGGAATCTAAAACTGGACTCACTGGAGAGGTTCAAATCATAGAAAGGGAGAGTGTCAGTCCACTTGTACTTAAGTCGGCATTGTGCCTTTTGTATTAAATTCGGAAGCAATTTCTGTGTTTCATCGTCAATAAGAAGGTCGAAGGGATACAGTAAACGTGAAGTGAAGCATCGAATCTAAAACTGGACTCACAGGAGAGGTTCAAATCATAGATAGTTAGAGTGTCAGTCCTCTTGTACTTCAGTCGGCATTGTGTTTTTGAATTTAATTCCGATGCAATTTCTGTGTTTTATCGTTAATAAGAAGCTGCAAGGTATACAGTAACCCAGAAGTGAAGCATCGGAATCTAAAACTGGACTCACAGGAGAGGTAAAAATCATAGAGAGTTAGAGTGTCAGTCCTCTTGTACTTAAGTCGTCATTGTGCCTTTTGAATCTAATTCCGATGCAATTTCTGTGTTTCATCGTCAATAAGAAGGTCCAAGGGATACAGTAAACCTGAATTGAAGCATCGGAATCTAAAACTGGACTCACAGGAGAGGTTCAAATCATAGAAAGTTAGAGTGTCAGTCCGCTTCTACTTAAGTCGGCATTGTGCCTTTTGACTTTAATTCCGATGCAATATCTGTGTTTCATCGTCAATAATAAGGTGCAAGGTATACACTAAACCTGAAGTGAAGCATCGGAATCTGAAACTGGACTCACAGGAGAGGTTCAAATCATAGAAAGTGAGAATGTCAGTCATCTTTTACTTAAGTCGGCATTGTGCCTCATGTAATAAATTCCGATGCAATTTCTGTGTTTCATCGTCAATAAAAATTTGCAAGGTATACAGTAAACCTGAAGTGAAGCATCGGAATCTACAACTGGACTCACGGGAGAGGTTCAAATCATAGTAAGAGAGTGTGCCAGTTCTCTTTTACTGAAGTCATCATTGTGCCTTTTGTATTAAATTACGATGCAATATCAGAGTTTCATCGTCAATAAGAAGGTCCAAGGGATACAGTAAACCTGAAGTGAAGCATCGGAAACTAAAACTGGACTCACAGGTGAGTTTCAAATCATAGATAGTTAGAGTGTCAGTCCACTTGCACTTCAGTCGGCATTGTGCTTTTGAATTTAATTCCGATGCAATTTCTTTGTTTCATCGTGAATAAGAAGGTGCAAGGTATACAGTAAACCTGAAGTGAAGCATCGGAATCTAAAACTGGACTCACAGGAGAGGTTCAAATCATAGAGAGAGAGAGTGACAGTCCTCTTTTACTTAAGTTGGCATTGCGCCTTTTGTATTAAATTCCGATGAAATTTCTGAGTTTCATCGTCAATAAGAAGGTCCGAGGGATACAGTAAACCTGAAGTGAAGCATCGGAATCTAAAACTGGAATCACAGGAGAGGTTCAAATCATAGAAAGTGAGAGTGTCAGTCCTCTTGTACTTAAGTCGGCATTGTGCCCTTTGAATTTAATTCCGATGCGATTTCAGTGTTTCATCGTCAATAAGAAGGTCCAAGGGATACAGTAAAACTTAAGTGTAGCATCGGAATCTAAAACTGGACTCACAGGAGAGGTTCAAATCATAGAAAGGGAGTGTGACAGTCCTTTTTTACTTAAGTCGGCATTGTGCCTTTGTATTAAATTCGGATGCAATTTCTGTGTTTCATCGTCAATAAGAAGGTGTAAGGGATACAGTAAACCTGAAGTGATCCTTCGGAATCTAAAACTGGACACACAGGAGAGGTTCAAATCATAGAAAGGGAGAGTGTCAGTCCTCTTGTACTTAAGTCGGCGATGTGCCTTTTGTATTGAATTCGGATGTAGTTTCTGTGTTTCATCGTCAATAAGAAGGTGCAAGGTATACAGTAAACCTGAAGTGAAGCATCGGAATCTAAAACTGGAATCACAGGAGAGGTTCAAATCATAGAAAGTGTGAGTTTCAGACCTCATGTACTTAAGTCGGCATTGTGCCTTTTGTATTAATTTCCGATGCAATTTCTGTGTTTCATCGTCAATAAGATGGTGCAAGATATACAGTAAACCTGACGTGAAGCATCGTAATCTAAAACTGGGCTCACTGGAGTGGCTGAAATCATAGAAAGAGAGAGTGACAATCCTCTTTTACTTAAGTCGGCATTGTGCCTTTTGTATTAAATTCGGATGCAATTTCTGTGTTTCATCGGCCATAAGAAGGTCCAAGGGATACAGTAAACCTGAAGTGAAGCATCGGAATCTAAAACGGGACTCACAGGAGAGGTTCAAATCATAGAAAGTGACAGTGTCAGTCCTCTTGTACTTAAGTCGACATTGTCCCTTTTGTATTAAATTCCGATGAAATTTCTGTGTTTCATCGTCAATAAGAAGGTGCAAGGTATACAGTAAACCTGAAGTGAAGCATCGGAATCTAAAACTGGAATCACAGGAGAGGTTCAAATCATAGAAAGTGAGAGTGTCAGTCCTCTTGTACTTAAGTCGGCATTGTGCCTTTGTATTAAATTCGGATGCAATCTCTGTGTTTCATCGTCAATAAGAAGGTGTAAGGGATACAGTAAACCTGAAGTGATCCTTCGGAATCTAAAACTGGACTCACAGGAGAGGTTCAAATCATAGAAAGGGAGTGTGTCAGTCCTCTTGTAATTAAGTCGGCGATGTGCCTTTTGTATTGAATTCGGATGTAATTTCTGTGTTTCATCGTCAATAAGATGGTGCAAGGTATACAGTAAACCTGAAGTGAAGCATCGGAATCTAAAACTGGAATCACAGGAGAGGTTCAAATCATAGAAAGTGTGAGTTTCAGACCTCATGTACTTAAGTCGGCATTGTGCCTTTTGTATTAGTTTCCGATGTAATTCCTGTGTTTCATCGTCAATAAGATGGTGCAAGGTATACAGTAAACCTGACGTGAAGCATCGTAATCTAAAACTGGGCTCACTGGAGAGGTTCAAATCATAGAAAGAGAGAGTGACAATCCTCTTTTACTTAAGTCGGCATTGTGCCTTTTGTATTAAATTCGGATGCAATTTCTGTGTTTCATCGTCAATAAGAAGGTCCAAGGGATACAGTAAACCTGAAGTGAAGCATCGGAATCTATAACGGGACTCACAGGAGATGTTCAAATCATAGAAAGTGACATTGTCAGTCCTCTTGTACTTAAGTCGACATTGTGCCTTTTGTATTAAATTCCGATGAAATTTCTGTGTTTCATCGTCAATAAGAAGGTGCAAGGTATACAGTAAACCTGAAGTGAAGCATCGGAATCTAAAACTGGAATCACAGGAGAGGTTCAAATCATAGATAGTGAGAGTATCAGTCCTCTTGTACTTAAGTCGGCATTCTGCCTTTTGTATTAAATTCGGATGCAATTTCTGAGTTTCATCGTCAATAAGAAGGTCCAAGGTATACAGTAAACCTGAAGTGAAGCATCGGAATCTAAAACTTGAAACACAGGAGAGGTTCAAATCATAGAAAGTGAGAGTGTCAGTCCTCTTGCACTTAAGTCGGCATTGTGCCATTTGTATTAAATTCCGATGCAATTTCTGTGTTTCATCGTCAATAAGAAGGTAGGAGGTATACAGTAAACCTGAAGTGAAGCATCGGAATCTAAAACTGGACTCACAGGAGAGGTTCAAATCATAGAAAGAGAGAGTGACAGTCCTCTTTTACTTAAGTCGGCATTGTGCCTTTTGTATTAAATTCGGATGCAATTTCTGTGTTTCATCGTCAATAAGAAGGTCCAAGGGATACAGTAAACCTGTAGTGAAGCATCGGAATCTAAAACTGGACTCACAGGAGAGGTTCAAATCATAGAAAGGGAGAGTGTCAGTCCTCTTGTACTTCTGTCGGCATTGTGCCCTTGTATATCATTCGGATGCAATTTCTGTGTATCATCGTCAATAAGAAGGTGCAAGGTATACAGTAAACCTGAAGTGAAGCATCGGAATCTAAAACTGGACTCACAGGAGAGGTTCAAATCATAGAAAGTAGTAGTGACAGTCCTCTTTTACTTATGTCGGCATTCTGCCTTTTGTATTAAATTCGGATGCAATTTCTGTGTTTCATCGTCAATAAGAAGGTCCAAGGAATACAGTAAACCTGAAGTGAAGCATCGGAATCTAAAACTGGACTCACAGGAGAGGTTCAAATCATAGAAAGGGAGAATGTCAGTCCTCTTGTACTTAAGCCGGCATTGTGCCTTTGTATTAAATTCGGATGCAATTTCTGTGTTACATCGTCAACAAGAAGGTCCAAGGGATACAGTTAACCTGAAGTGAACCATCGGAATCTAAAACTGGACTCACAGGAGAGGTTCAAATCATAGAAAGGGAGAGTGTCAGTCCTCTTGTACTTAAGTCGGCAATGTGCCTTTTGTATTGAATTCGGATGCAATTTCTATGTTTCATCGTCAATACGAAGGGGCAAGGTATACAGTAAACCTGAAGTAAAGCATCGGAATCTGAAACTGGAATCACAGGAGAGGTTCAAATCATAGAAAGTGTGAGTTTCAGTCCTCTTGTACTTAAGTCGGCATTGTGCCTTTTGTATTAATTTCCGATGCAATTTCTGTGTTTCATCGTCAATAAGATGGTGCAAGGTATACAGTAAACCTGAAGTGAAGCATCGGAATCTAAAACTTGGCTCACTGGAGAGGTTCAAATCATAGAAAGAGAGAGTGACAATCCTCTTTTACTTAAGTCGGCATTGTGCCTTTTGTGTTAAATTCGGATGCAATTTCTGTGTTTCATCGTCAATAAGAAGGTCCAAGGGATACAGTAAACCTGAAGTGAAGCATCGGAATCTAAAACTGGACTCACAGGAGAGGTTCAAATCATAGAAAGGGACAGTGTCAGTCCTCTTGTACTTAAGTCGACATTGTGCCTTTTGTATTAAATTCCGATGAAATTTCTGTGTTTCATCGTCAATAAGATGGTGCAAGGTATACAGAACACCTGACGTGAAGCATCGGAATCTAAAACTGGAATCACAGGAGAGGTTCAAATCATAGAAAGAGAGAGTGACAGTCATCTTTTACTTAAGTCGGCATTGTGCCTTTTGTATTAAATTCGAATGCAATTTCTGTGTTTCATCGTCAATAAGAAGGTCCAAGGGATACAGTAAAACTGAAGTGAAGCATCGGAATCTAAAACTGGACTCACAGGAGAGGTACAAATCATAGATAGTTAGAGTGTCAGTCCTCTTATACTTAAGTCGGCATTGTGTTATTGAATTTAATTCCGATGCAATTTCTGTGTTTCATCGATAATAAGAAGCTGCAAGGTATACAGTAACCCAGAAGTGAAACATCGGAATCTAAAACTGGACTCACAGGAGAGGTTCAAATCATAGAGAGTTGGAGTGTCAGTCCTCTTGTACTTAAGTCGTCAGTGGGCCTTTTGAATGTAATTCCGATGCAATTTCTGTGTTTCATCGTCAATAAGAAGGTCCAAGGGATACAGTAAACCTGAAGTGAAGCATCGGAATCTAAAACTGGACTCACAGGAGAGGTTCAAATCATAGAAAGGGAGAGTGTCAGTCCTTTTGTACTTAAGTCGGCATTGTGCCTTTGTATTAAATTCGGATGCAATTTCTGTGTTTCATCGTCAATAAGAAGGTCCAAGGTATACAGTAAACCTGAAGTGAAGCATCGGAATCTAAAACTGGACTCACAGGAGAGTTTCAAATCATAGACTGTTAGAGTGTCAGTCCTCTTTCACTTAAGTCGGCATTGTGCTTTTTGAATTTCATTCCGATGCAATTTCTGTGTTTCATCGTCAATAAGAAGGTGCAAGGTTTACAGTAAACTTGAAGTGAAGCATCGGAATGTAAAACTGGACTCATCGGAGAGGTTCATATCATAGAAAGTTAGAGTGTCAGTCCTCTTGTACTTAAGTCGGCATTGTGCCTTTTGTATTTAATTCGGATGCAATTTCAGTATTTCATCGTCAATAAGAAGGTCCAAGGGATACAGTAAACCTGAAGTGAAGCATCGGAATCTAAGACTGGACGTACAGGAGTGGTTCAAATCATAGAAAGGGAGAGTGTCAGTCCTCTTGTACTTAAGTCGGCATTGTGCCTTTTGTATTAAATTCGGATGCAATTTCTGTGTTTCATCGTCAATAAGAAGGTCCAAGGGATACAGTAAACCTGAAGTGAAGCATCGGAATCTAAAACTGGACTCACAGGAGAGGTTCAAATCATAGAAAGGGGGAGTGCCTGTCCTCTTGTACTGAAGTAAGCATTGTGCCTTTGTATTAAATTCGGATGCAATTTCTGTGTTTCACCGTCAGTAAGAAGGTCAAAGGGATACAGTAAACCTGAAGTGAAGCATCGGAATCTGAAACTGGACTCACAGGAGTGGTTCAAATCATAGGAAGGGTGAGTGTCAGTCGTCTTGTACTTAAGTTGGCATTGTGCCTTTTGTATTGAATTCGGATGCAATTTCTGTGTTTCATCGTCAATTTAGAAGACGCAAGGTATATAGTAAACCTGAAATGAAGCATCGGAATCTAAAACTGGAATCACAGGAGAGGTTCAAATCATAGAAAGTGTGAGTTTCAGTCCTCTTGTAATTAAGTCGGCATTGTGCCTTTTGTATTAAATTCCGATGCAATTTCCGTGTTTCATCGTCAATAAGAAGGTCCAAGGTATACAGTATTCCTGAAGTGAAGCATCGGAATCTCAAACTGGACTCACAGGAGAGGTTCAAATCATAGAAAGAGAGAGTGACAGTCCTCCTTTACTTAAGTCGGCATTGTGCCTTTTGTATTAAATTCGGATGCAATTTCAGTGTTTCATCGTCAATAAGAAGGTCCAAGGGGTACAGTAAACCTGAAGTGAAGCATCGGAGTTTAAAACTGGACTCACAGGAGAGGTTCAAATCATACAAAGGGACAGTGTCAGTCCTCTTGTACTTAAGTCGTCATTGTGCCTTTTCCATTAAATTCCGATGAAGTTTCTGTGTTTCATCGTCAATAAGAAGGTGCAAGGTATACAGTAAACCTGAAGTGAACCATCGGAATCTAAAACTGGACTCACAGGAGAGGTTCAAATCATAGAAAGTGTGAGTGTCAGTCCTCTTGTACTTAAGTCGGCACTGTGCGTCTTGTATTAAATTCGGATGCACTTTCTGTGTTTCATCGTCAATAAGAAGGTCCAAGGTATACAGTAAACCTGAAGTGAAGCATCGGAATCTAAAACTGGAATCAAAGGAGAGGATCAAATCATAGAAAGTGAGAGTGTCAGTCCTCTTGTACTTTAGTCGCATTGTGCCTTTTGTATTAAATTCGGATGCAATTTCTGTGTTTCATCGTCAATAAGAAGGTCCAAGGGATACAGTAAACCTGAAGTGAAGCATCGGAATCTAAAACTGGACTCACAGGAGAGGTTCAAATCATAGAAAGGGAGAGTGCCTGTCCTCTTGTACTTAAGTCGGCATTGTGCCTTTGTATTAAATTCGGATGCAATTTCTGTGTTTCACCGTCAGTAAGAAGGTCAATGGGATACAGTAAACCCGAAGTGAAGCATCGGAATCTAAAACTGGACTCACAGGAGAGGTTCAAATCATAGGAAGGGTGAGTGTCAGTCGTCTTGTACTTATGTTGGCATTGTGCCTTTTGTATTGAATTCGGAAGCAATTTCTGTGTTTCATCGTCAATTTAGAAGGTGCAAGGTATACAGTAAACCTGAAATGAAGCATCGGAATCTAAAACTGGAATCACAGGAGAGGTTTAAATCATAGAAAGTGTGAGTTTCAGTCCTCTTGTAATTAAGTCGGCATTGTGCCTTTTGTATTAAATTCCGATGCAATTTCCGTGTTTCATCGTCAATAAGAAGGTCCAAGGTATACAGTAAACCTGAAGTGAAGCATCGGAATCTCAAACTGGACTCACAGGAGAGGTTCAAATCATAGAAAGAGAGAGTGACAGTCCTCTTTTACTTAAGTCGGCATTGTGCCTTTTGTATTAAATTCGGATGCAATTTCAGTGTTTCATCGTCAATAAGAAGGTCCAAGGGGTACAGTAAACCTGAAGTGAAGCATCGGAATTTAAAACTGGACTCACAGGAGAGGTTCAAATCATACAAAGGGACAGTGTCAGTCCTCTTGTACTTAAGTCGACATTGTGCCCTTTCTATTAAATTCCGATGAAATTTCTGTGTTTCATCGTCAATAAGAAGGTGCAAGGTATACAGTAAACCTGAAGTGAACCATCGGAATCTAAAACTGGACTCACAGGAGAGGTTCAAATCATAGAAAGTGTGACTGTCAGTCCTCTTGTACTTACGTCGTCATTGTGCATTTTGAATTAAATTCCGATGAAATTTCTGTGTTTCATCGTCAATAAGAAGGTGCAAGGTAAACAGTAAACCTGAAGTGAAGCATCGAAATCAAAAACTGGAGTTACAGGAGAGGTTCAAATCATAGAGAGTGAGAGTGTCAGTCCTCTTGTACTTAAGGCTTCATTGTGCGTTTTGTATTAAATTCGGATGCAATTTCTGTGTTTCATCGTCAATAAGAAGGTCCTAGGTATACAGTAAACCTGAAGTGAAGAATTCGAATCTAAAACTGGAATCACAGGAGAGGTTCAAATCATAGAAAGTGAGAGTGTCAGTCCCCTTGTACTTAAGTCGTCATTGTGCCTTTTGAATTAAATTCCGATGAAATTTCTGTGTTTCATCGTCAATAAGAAGGTGCAAGGTAAACAGTAAACCTGAAGCGAAGCATCGGAATCTAAAACTGGACTCACAGGAGAGGTTCAAATCATAGAAAGGGAGAGTGTCAGTCCTCTTGTACTTAAGTCGGCATTGTGCCTTTGTATTAAATTCGGATGCAATTTCTGTGTTTCATCGTCAGTAAGAAGGTCAAAGGGATACAGTAATCCTGAAGTGAAGCATCGGAATCTAAAACTGGACTCACAGGAGAGGTTCTAATCATAGAAAGAGTGAGTGTCAGTCCTCTTGTACTTAAGTCGGCATTGTGCCTTTTGTATTAAATTCCGATGCAATTTCTGTGTTTCATCGTCAATAAGAAGGTCCAAGGTATACAGTAAACCTGAAGTGAAGCATCGGAATCTAAAACTGGACTCACAGGAGAGGTTCAAATCATAGTAAGAGAGAGGGACGGTCCTGTTTCACTTAAGTCAGCCTTGTGCCTTTTGTATTAAATTCCGATGCAATTTCTGTGTTCCATCGTCAATAAGAAGGTCCAAGGGATACAGTAAACCTGAAGTGAAGCATCGGAATCGAAATCTGGACTCACAGGAGAGGTTCAAATCATAGAAAGGGAGAGTGTCAGTCCTCTTGTACTTAAGTCGGCATTGTGCCTTCTGTATTAAATTCGGATGCAATTTCTTTCTGTGTTTCATCGTCAATAAGAAGGTGCAAGGTATACAGTAACCCTGAAGTGAAGCATCGGAATCAATAACTGGACTCACAGAAGAGGTTCAAATCTTAGAAAGAGATAGTGACAGTCCTCTTTTAGTTAAGTCGGCATTGTGCCTTTTGTATTAAAATCGGATGCAATTTCTGTGTTTCATCGTCAATAAGAAGTTGCAAGGTATACAGTAAACCTGAAGTGAAGCATCGGAATCTAAAACTGGACTCACAGGACAGGTTCATATCATAGATAGTTAGAGTGTCAGTCCTCTTGTACTTAAGTCGGCATTGTGTTTTTGAAATTAATTCCGATGCAATTTCTGTGTTTCTATGTCAATAAGAAGTTGCAAGGTATACAGTAAACCTGAATTGAAGCATAGGAATCTAAAAGTGGACTCACAGGAGAGGTTCAAATCATAGAAAGTTAGAGTGTCAGTCCTCTTCTACTTAAGTCGGCATTGTGCCTTTTGAATTTCATTTCGATGCAATTTCTGTGTTTCATCGTCAATAAGAAGGTGCAAGGTATACAGAAAACCTGAAGTGAAGCATCGGAATCTAAAACTGGACTCACAGGAGAGGTTCAAATCACAGAAAGTGAGAGTGTCAGTCCTCTTTTACTTAAGTCGGCATTGTGCCTTGTGTATTAAATTGGGATGCAATTTCTGCGTTTCATCGTCAATACGAAGGTCCAAGGGATACAGTAAACCTGAAGTGAAGCATCGGAATCTAAAACTGGACTCACAGGAGAGGTTCAAATCACAGAAAGTGAGAGTGTCAGTCCTCTTTTACTTAAGTCGTCATTGTGCCTTGTGTATTAAATTGGGATGCAATTTCTGCGTTTCATCGTCAATAAGAAGGTCCAAGGGATACAGTAAACCTGAAGTGAAGCATCGGAATCTAAAACTGGAATCACAGGAGAGGTTCAAATCACTGAAAGTGAGAGTGTCAGTCCTCTTTTACTTAAGTCGGCATTGTGCCTTTTGTATTAAATTCGGATGCAATTTCTGTGTTTCATCGTGAATAAGAAGGTCCAAGGGATACAGTAAACCTGAAGTGAGGCATCGGAATCTAAAACTGGACTCACAGGAGAGGTTCAAATCATAGAAAGGGAGAATGTCAGTCCTCTTGTACTTAAGTCGGCATTGTGCCTTTGTATAAAATTCGGATGCAATTTCTGTGTTTCATCGTCAGTAAGAAGGTCAAAGGGATACAGTAATCCTGAAGTGAAGCATCGGAATCTAAAACTGGACTCACAGGAGAGGTTCTAATCATAGAAAGAGTGAGTGTCAGTCCTCTTGTACTTAAGTCGGCATTGTGCCTTTTGTATTAAATTCCGATGCAATTTCTGTGTTTCATCGTCAATAAGAAGGTCCAAGGTATACAGTAAACCTGAAGTGAAGCATCGGAATCTAAAACTGGACTCACAGGAGAGTTTCAAATCATAGAAAGAGAGAGTGACAGTTCTCTTTTACTTAAGTCGGCATTGTGCCTTTAGTATTAAATTCGGACGCAATTTCAGTGTTTCATCGTCAATAAGAAGGTCCAAGGGGTACAGTAACCCTGAAGTGAAGCATCGAAATCTAAAACTAGACTCACAGGAGAGTTTCAAATCATAGAAAGAGAGAGTGACAGTTCTCTTTTACTTAAGTCAGCATTGTGCCTTTTGAATTAAATTCCGATGTAATTTCTGTGTTTCATCGTCAATAAGAAGGTGCAAGGTAAACAGTAAACCTGAAGTGATGCATCGAAATCTAAAACTGGAGTTACAGGAGAGGTTCAAATCATAGAGAGTGAGAGTGTCAGTCCTCTTGTACTTAAGGCTTCATTGTGCGTTTTGTATTAAATTCGGATGCAATTTCTGTGTTTCATCGTCAATAAGAAGGTCCTAGGTATACAGTAAACCTGAAGTGAAGAATTCGAATCTAAAACTGGAATCACAGGAGAGGTTCAAATCATAGAAAGTGAGAGTGTCAGTCCTCTTGTACTTAAGTCGGCATTGTGCCTTTTGTATTAAATTCCGATGCAATTTCTGTGTTTCATTGTCAATAAGAAGTTGCAAGGTATACAGTAAACCTGAAGTGAAGCATAGGAATCTAAAACTGGACTCACAGGAGAGGTTCAAATCATAGTAAGAGAGAGTGGCGGTCCTGTTTTACTTAAGTCGGCATTGTGCCTTTTGTATTAAATTCCGATGCAATTTCTGTGTTCCATCGTCAATAAGAAGGTCCAAGGGATACAGTAAACCTGAAGTGAAGCATCGGAATCGAAATCTGGACTCACAGGAGAGGTTCAAATCGTAGAAAGGGAGAGTGTCAGTCCTCTTGTACTTAAGTCGGCATTGTGCCTTTTGTATTAAATTCGGATGCAATTTCTTTCTGTGTGTCATCGTCAATAAGAAGGTGCAAGGTATACAGTCACCCTGAAGTGAAGCATCGGAATCAATAACTGGACTCACAGAAGAGGTTCAAATCTTAGAAAGAGATAGTGACAGTCCTCTTTTACTTAAGTCGGCATTGTGCCTTTTGTATTAAAATCGGATGCAATTTCTGTGTTTCATCGTCAATAAGAAGTTGCAAGGTATACAGTAAACCTGAAGTGAAGCATCGGAATCTAAAACTGGACTCACAGGACAGGTTCAAATCATAGATAGTTAGAGTGTCAGTCCTCTTGTACTTAAGTCGGCATTGTGTTTTTGAAATTAATTCCGATGCAATTTCTGTGTTTCTATGTCAATAAGAAGTTGCAAGGTATACAGTAAACCTGAATTGAAGCATCGGAATCTAAAAGTGGACTCACAGGAGAGGTTCAAATCATAGAAAGTTAGAGTGTCAGTCCTCTTCTACTTAAGTCGGCATTGTGCCTTTTGAATTTCATTTCGATGCAATTTCTGTGTTTCATCGTCAATAAGAAGGTGCAAGGTATACAGAAAACCTGAAGTGAAGCATCGGAATCTAAAACTGGACTCACAGGAGAGGTTCAAATCACAGAAAGTGAGAGTGTCAGTCCTCTTTTACTTAAGTCGGCATTGTGCCTTGTGTATTAAATTGGGATGCAATTTCTGCGCTTCATCGTCAATAAGAAGGTCCAAGGGATACAGTAAACCTGAAGTGAAGCATCGGAATCTAAAACTGGACTCACAGGAGAGGTTCAAATCACAGAAAGTGAGAGTGTCAGTCCTCTTTTACTTAAGTCGGCATTGTGCCTTGTGTATTAAATTGGGATGCAATTTCTGCGTTTCATCGTCAATAAGAAGGTCCAAGGGATACAGTAAACCTGAAGTGAAGCATCGGAATCTAAAACTGGAATCACAGGAGAGGTTCAAATCACAGAAAGTGAGAGTGTCAGTCCTCTTTTACTTAAGTCGGCATTGTGCCTTTTGTATTAAATTCGGATGCAATTTCTGTGTTTCATCGTCAATACGAAGGTCCAAGGGATACAGTAAACCTGAAGTGAGGCATCGGAATCAAAAACTGGACTCACAGGAGAGGTTCAAATCATAGAAAGGGAGAATGTCAGTCCTCTTGTACTTAAGTCGGCATTGTGCCTTTGTATTAAATTCGGATGCAATTTCTGTGTTTCATCGTCAACAAGAAGGTCCAAGGGATACAGTAAACCTGAAGTGAACCATCGGAATCTAAAACTTGGCTCACTGCAGAGGTTCAAATCATAGAAAGAGAGAGTGACAATCCTCTTTTACTTAAGTCAGCATTGTGCCTTTTGTGTTAAATTCGGATGCAATTTCTGTGTTTCATCGTCAATAAGAAGGTCCAAGGGATACAATAAACCTGAAGTGAAGGATCGGAATCTAAAACTGGACTCACAGGAGAGGTTCAAATCATAGAAAGGGACAGTGTCAGTCCTCTTGTACTTAAGTCGACATTGTGCCTTTTGTATTAAATTCCGATGAAATTTCTGTGTTTCATCGTCAATAAGATGGTGCAAGGTATATAGAATACCTGACGTGAAGCATCGGAATCTAAAACTGGAATCACAGGAGAGGTTCAAATCATAGAAAGAGAGAGTGACAGTCCTCTTTTACTTAAGTCGGCAATGTGCCTTTTGTATTAAATTCGGATGCAGTTTCTGTGTTTGATCGTCAATAAGAAGGTCCAAGGGATACAGTAAACCTGAAGTGAAGCATCGGAATCTAAAACTGGACTCACAGATGAGGTTCAAATCATAGAAAGGGAGAGTGTCAGTCCTCTTGTACTTCTGTCGGCATTGTGCCTTTGTATTAAATTCGGATGCAATTTCTGTGTTTCATCGTCAATAAGAAGGTGCAAGGTATACAGTTAACCTGAAGTGAAGCATCGGAATCTAAAACTGGACTCACAGGAGAGGTTCATAACATAGAAAGTGTGTGTGTCAGTCCTCTTGTTCATAAGTCGGCATTGTGCCTTTTGTATTAAATTCCGATGCAATTACTGTGTTTCATCGTCAATAAGAAGGTCCAAGGGATACAGTAAACCTGAAGTGAAGCATCGGAATCTAAAACTGGACTCACAGGAGAGGTACAAATCATAGATAGTTACAGTGTCAGTCCTCTTATACTTAAGTCGGCATTGTGTTTTTGAATTTAATTCCGATGCAATTTCTGTGTTTCATCGTTAATAAGAAGCTGCAAGGTATACAGTAACCCAGAAGTGAAGCATCGGAATCTAAAACTGGACTCACAGGAGAGGTTCAAATCATAGAGAGTTGGAGTGTCAGTCGTCTTGTACTTAAGTCGTCATTGGGCCTTTTGAATGTAATTCCGATGCAATTTCTGTGTTTCATCGTCAATAAGAAGGTCCAAGGGATACAGTAAACCTGAAGTGAAGCATCGGAATCTAAAACTGGACTCACAGGAGAGGTTCAAATCATAGAAAGGGAGAGCGTCAGTCCTTTTGTACTTAAGTCGGCATTGTGCCTTTGTATTAAATTCGGATGCAACTTCTGTGTTTCATCGTCAATAAGAAGGTGCAAGGTATACAGTTAACCTGAAGTGAAGCATCGGAATCTAAAACTGGACTCACAGGAGAGGTTCATAACATAGAAAGTGTGTGTGTCAGTCCTCTTGTTCATAAGTCGGCATTGTGCCTTTTGTATTAAATTCCGATGCAATTACTGTGTTTCATCGTCAATAAGAAGGTCCAAGGGATACAGTAAACCTGAAGTGAAGCATCGGAATCTAAAACTGGACTCACAGGAGAGGTACAAATCATAGATAGTTACAGTGTCAGTCCTCTTATACTTAAGTCGGCATTGTGTTTTTGAATTTAATTCCGATGCAATTTCTGTGTTTCATCGTTAATAAGAAGCTGCAAGGTATACAGTAACCCAGAAGTGAAGCATCGGAATTTAAAACAGGACTCACAGGAGAGGTTCAAATCATAGAGAGTTGGAGTGTCAGTCGTCTTGTACTTAAGTCGTCATTGGGCCTTTTCAATGTAATTCCGATGCAATTTCTGTGTTTCATCGTCAATAAGAAGGTCCAAGGGATACAGTAAACCTGAAGTGAAGCATCGGAATCTAAAACTGGACTCACAGGAGAGGTTCAAATCATAGATAGAGAGAGTGACAATCCTCTTTTACTTAAGCCGGCATTGTGCCTTTTGTATTAAATTCGGAAGCAATTTCTGTGTTTCATCATCAATATGGAGGTCCAAGGGATACAGTAAACCAGAAGTGAAGCATCGGAATCTAAAACTGGAATCACTGGAGAGGTTCAAATCATAGAAAGGGACAGTGTCAGTCCTCTTGTACTTAAGTCGGCATTGTGCCTTTGTATTAAATTCCGATGCAATATCTGTGTTTCATCGTCAATCGGAAGGTCCAAGTGATACAGTAAACCTGAAGGGAAGCATCAGAATCTAAAACTGGACTCACAGGAGAGGTTCAAATCACAGAAAGGGAGAATGTCAGTCCTCTTGTACCTAAACCGGCATTGTGCCTTTTGTATTGAATTCGAATGCAATTTCTGTGTTTCATCGTCAATAAGAAGGTGCAAGGTATACAGTAAACCTTAAGTGAAGCATCGGAATCTAAAACTGGAATCACAGGAGAGGTTCAAATCATAGAAAGAGTGAGTTTCAGTCCTCTTGTACTTAAGTCGGCATTGTGCCTTTTGTATTAAATTCCGATGCAATTTCTGTGTTTCATCGTCAATAAGAAGGTCCAAGTGATACAGTAAACCTGAAGGGAAGCATCGGAATCTAAAACTGGACTCACAGGAGTGGTTCAAATCATAGAAAGGGACTGTGTCAGTCCTCTTGTACTTAAGTCGACATTGTGCCTATTGTAGTAAATTCCGATGAAATTTCTGTGTCTCATCGTCAATAAGAAGGTGCAAGGTATACAGTAAACCTGAAGTGAAGCATCGGAATCTAAAACTGGACTCACAGGA
This sequence comes from Schistocerca americana, assembly GCF_021461395.2. Lineage (NCBI taxonomy): Eukaryota > Metazoa > Arthropoda > Insecta > Orthoptera > Acrididae > Schistocerca > Schistocerca americana. The sequence continues at coordinate 58,802,972 of NC_060125.1, read as the reverse complement.
GAGTTTCAAATCATAGATTGTTAGAGTGTCAGTCCTCTTTCACTTAAGTCGGCATTGTGCTTTTTGAATTTCATTCCGATGCAATTTCTGTGTTTCATCGTCAATAAGAAGGTGCAAGGATTACAGTAAACTTGAAGTGAAGCATCAGAATGTAAAACTGGACTCATCGGAGAAGTTCATATCATAGAAAGTTAGAGTGTCAGTCCTCTTGTACTTAAGTCGGCATTGTGCCTTTTGTATTTAATTCGTATGCAATTTCAGTATTTCATCGTCAATAAGAAGGTCCAAGGGATACAGTAAACCTGAAGTGAAGCATCGGAATCTAAGACTGGACTTACACGAGTGGTTCAAATCATAGAAAGGGAGAGTGTCAGTCCTCTTGTACTTAAGTCGGCATTGTGCCTTTTGTATTAAATTCGGATGCAATTTCTGTGTTTCCTCGTCAATAAGAAGGTCCAAGGGATACAGTAAACCTGAAGTGAAGCATCGGAATCTAAAACTGGACTCACAGGAGAGGTTCAAATCATAGAAAGGGAGAGTGCCTGTCCTCTTGTACTTAAGTCGGCATTGTGCCTTTGTATTAAATTCGGATGCAATTTCTGTGTTTCACCGTCAGTAAGAAGGTCAAAGGGATACAGTAAACCTGAAGTGAAGCATCGGAATCTAAAACTGGACTCACAGGAGAGGTTCAAATCATAGGAAGGGTGAGTGTCAGTCCTTTTGTACTTAAGTTGGCATTGTGCCTTTTGTATTGAAATCGGGTGCAATTTCTGTGTTTCATCGTCAATTTAGAAGGTGCAAGGTATACAGTAAACCTGAAATGAAGCATCGGAATCTAAAACTGGAATCACAGGAGAGGTTCAAATCATAGAAAGTGTGAGTTTCAGTCCTCTTGTAATTAAGTCGGCATTGTGCCTTTTGTATTAAATTCCGATGCAATTTCCGTGTTTCATCGTCAATAAGAAGGTCCAAGGTATACAGTAAACCTGAAGTGAAGCATCGGAATCTCAAACTGGACTCACAGGAGAGGTTCAAATCATAGAAAGGGAGAGTGTCAGTCCTTTTGTACTTAAGTCGGCATTGTGCCTTTGTATTAAATTCGGATGCAATTTCTGTGTTTCATCGTCAATAAGAAGGTCCAAGGGATACAGTAAACCTGAAGTGAAGCATCGGAATCTAAAACTCGACTCACAGGAGAGGTTCAATTCATGGAAAGGGAGAGTATCAGTCCTCTTGTACTTAAGTCGGCATTGTGCCATTTGTATTGAATTCGGATGCAATTTCTGTGTTTCATCGTCAATAAAAAGGTGCAAGGTATACAGTAAACCTGAAGTGAAGCATCGTAATCTAAAACTGGACTCACAGGAGAGGTTCAAATCATAGATAGAGAGAGCGACAATCCTCTTTTACTTAAGCCGGCATTGTGCGTTTTGTATTAAATTCGGAAGCAATTTCTGTGTTTCATCGTCAATATGGAGGTCCAAGGGATACAGTAAACCAGAAGTGAAGCATCGGAATCTAAAACTGGAATCACTGGAGAGGTTCAAATCATAGAAAGTGAGAGTGTCAGTCCTCTTGTACTTAAGTCGGCATTGTGCCTTTTGTATTAAATTCGGATGCAAATTCTGTGTTTCATCGTCAGTAAGAAGGTAGAAGGTATACAGTAAACCTGAAGTGAAGCATCGGAATCTAAAACTGGACTCACAGGAGAGGTTCAAATCATAGAAAGGGACAGTGTCAGTCCTCTTGTACTTAAGTAGGCATTGTGCCTTTGTATTAAATTCCGATGCAATTTCTGTGTTTCATCGTCAATCAGAAGGTCCAAGTGATACAGTAAACCTGAAGGGAAGCATCAGAATCTAAAACTGGACTCACAGGAGAGGTTCAAATCATAGAAAGGGAGAATGTCAGTCCTCTTGTACCTAAACCGGCATTGTGCCTTTTGTATTGAATTCGAATGCAATTTCTGTGTTTCATCGTCAATAAGAACGTGCAAGGTATACAGTAAACCTTAAGTGAAGCATCGGAATCTAAAACTGGAATCACAGGAGAGGTTCAAATCATAGAAAGAGTGAGTTTCAGTCCTCTTGTACTTAAGTCGGCATTGTGCCTTTTGTATTAAATTCCGATGCAATTTCTGTGTTTCATCGTCAATAAGAAGGTCCAAGTGATACAGTAAACCTGAAGGGAAGCATCGGAATCTAAAACTGGACTCACAGGAGAGGTTCAGATCATAGAAAGGGACAGTGTCAGTCCTCTTGTACTTAAGTCGACATTGTGCCTTTTGTAGTAAATTCCGATGAAATTTCTGTGTCTCATCGTCAATAAGAAGGTGCAAGGTATACAGTAAACCTGAAGTGAAGCATCGGAATCTAAAACTGGACTCACAGGAGAGTTTCAAATCATAGATTGTTAGAGTGTCAGTTCTCTTTCACTTAAGTCGGCATTGTGCTTTTTGAATTTCATTCCGATGCAATTTCTGTGTTTCATCGTCAATAAGAAGGTGCAGGGTTTACAGTAAACTTGAAGTGAAGCATCGGAATGTAAAACTGGACTCATCAGAGAGGTTCATATCATAGAAAGTTAGAGTGTCAGTCCTCTTTTACTTAAGTCGGCATTGTGCCTTTTGTATTTAATTCGGATGCAATTTCAGTATTTCATCGTCAATAAGAAGGTCCAAGGGATACAGTAAACCTGAAGTGAAGCATCGGAATCTAAAACTGGACTCACAGGAGAGGTTCAAATCATAGAAAGGGAGAGTGCCTGTCCTCTTGTACTTAAGTCGGCATTGTGCCTTTGTATTAAATTCGGATGCAATTTCTGTGTTTCACCGTCAGTAAGAAGGTCAAAGGGATACAGTAAACCTGAAGTGAAGCATCGGAATCTAAAACTGGACTCACAGGAGAGGTTCAAATCATAGGAAGGGTGAGTGTCAGTCCTCTTGTACGTAAGTTGGCATTGTGCCTTTTGTATTGAATTCGGATGCAATTTCTGTGTTTCATCGTCAATTTAGAAGGTGCAAGGTATACAGTAAACCTGAAATGAAGCATCGGAATCTAAAACTGGAATCACAGGAGAGGTTCAAATCATACAAAGTGTGAGTTTCAGTCCTCTTGTAAAGAAGTCGGCATTGTGCCTTTTGTATTAAATTCCGATGCAATTTCCGTGTTTCATCATCAATAAGAAGGTCCAAGGTATACAGTAAACCTGAAGTGAAGCATCGGAATCTCAAACTGGACTCACAGGAGAGGTTCAAATCATAGAAAGAGAGAGTGACAGTCCTCTTTTACTTAAGTCGGCATTGTGCCTTTTGTATTAAATTCGGATGCAATTTCAGTGTTTCATCGTCAATAAGAAGGTCCAAGGGGTACAGTAAACCTGAAGTGAAACATCGGAATTTAAATCTGGACTCACAGGAGAGGTTCAAATCATACTAAGGGACAGTGTCAGTCCTCTTGTACTTAAGTCGACATTGTGCCTTTTCTATTAAATTCCGATGAAATTTCTGTGTTTCATCGTCAATAAGAAGGTGCAAGGTATACAGTAAACCTGAAGTGTGCCATCGGAATCTAAAACTGGACTCACAGGAGAGGTTCAAATCATAGAAAGTGTGAGTGTCAGTCCTCTTGTACTTAAGTCGGCATTGTGCGTCTTGTATTAAATTCGGATGCACTTTCTGTGTTTCATCGTCAATAAGAAGGTCCAAGGTATACAGTAAACCTGAAGTGAAGCATCGGAATCTAAAACTGGAATCAAAGGAGAGGTTCAAATCATAGAAAGTGAGAGTGTCAGTCCTCTTGTACTTTAGTCGCATTGTGATTTTTGTATTAAATTCCGATGCAATTTCTGTGTTTCATCGACAATAAGAAAGTGCAAGGTATACAGTAAACCTGAAGTGAAGCATCGGAATCCTAAACTGGACTCACAGGAGAGGTTCACATCATAGAGAGTTAGAGTGTCAGTCCTCTTGTACTTACGTCGTCATTGTGCCTTTTCAATTTAATTCCGGTGCAATTTCTGTGTTTCATTGTCAGTAAGAAGTTGCAAGGTATGCAGTAAACCTGAATTGAAGCATCGGAATCTGAAAGTGGACTCACAGGAGTGGTTCAAATCATAGAAACTTAGAGTGTCAGTCCTCTTATACTTAAGTCGGCATTGTGCCTTTTGAATATAATTCCGATGCAATTTCTGTGTTTCATCGTCAATAAGAAGGTGCAAGGTAAACAGTAAACCTGAAGTGAAGCATCGGAATCTAAAACTGGACTCACAGAGGAGGTTCAAATCATAGAAAGAGAGGGTGACAGTGCTCTTTTACTTAAGTCGGCATTGTGCCTTTTGTATTAAATTCCGATGCAATTTCTGTGTTTCATCGTCAATAATAAGGTCCAAGGGATACAGTAAACCTGAAGTGAAGCATCGGAATCTAAAACTGGACCCACAGGAGCGGTTCAAATCATAGAAAGAGAGAGTGTCAATCCTCTTTTACTTAAGTCGGCATTGTACATTTTGTATTAAATTCAGATACAATTTCTGTGTTTCATCGTCAATTAGAAGGTCCAAGGGATACAGTAAACCTGAAGTGCAGCATCGGAAACAAAAACTGGACACACAGGAGAGTTTCAAATCATAGATAGTTAGAGTGTCAGTCCACTTGCACTTAAGTCGGCATTGTGCCTTTTGAATTTAATTCCGATGCAATTTCTGTGTTTCATCGTCAATAAGAAGGTGCAAGGTTTACAGTAAACCTGAATTGAAGCTTCGGAATCTAAAACTGGAATCACAGGAGAGGTTCAAATCATAGAAAGTGAGAGTGTCAGTCCTCTTCTACTTAAGTCGGCATTGTGCCTTTTCAATTTAATTCCGATGCAATTTCTGTGTTTCATCGTCAATAAGAAGGTCCAAGGGAGACAGTAAACCTGAAGTGAAGCATCAGAATCTAAAACTGGACTTACAGGAGAGGTTCAAATCATAGAATGGGAGAGTGTCAGTCCTCTTGTGCTTAAGTCGGCATTGTGCCTTTGTATTAAATTCGGATGCAATTTCTGTGTTTCATCGTCAGTAAGAAGGTCAAAGGGATACAGTAATCCTGAAGTGAAGCATCGGAATCTAAAACTGGACTCACAGGAGAGGTTCAAATCATAGAAAGGGTGAGTGTCAGTCCTCTTGTACTTAAGTCGGCATTGTGCCTTTTGTACTAAATTCCGATGCAATTTCTGTGTTTCATCGTCAATAAGAAGGTCCAAGGTATACAGTAAACCTGAAGTGAAGCATCGGAATCTAAAACTGGCCTCACAGGAGAGTTTCAAATCATAGAAAGAGAGAGTGACAGTTCTCTATTACTTAAGTCGGCATTGTGCCTTTAGTATTAAATTCGGATGCAATTTCAGTGTTTCATCGTCAATAAGAAGGTCCAAGGAGTACAGTAAACCTGAAGTGAAGCATCGGAATCTAAAACTGGACTCACAGGAGAGTTTCAAATCATAGAAAGAGAGAGTGACAGTTCTCTTTTGCTTAAGTCCGCATTGTGCCTTTTGAATTAAATTCCGATGAAATTTCTGTGTTTCATCGTCAATAAGAAAGTGCAAGGTATACAGTAAACCTGAAGTGAAGCATCGAAATCTAAAACTGGAGTTACAGGAGAGGTTCAAATCATAGAGAGTGAGAGTGTCAGTCGTCTTGTACTTAAGTCGGCATTGTGCTTTTTGTATTAAATTCCGATGCAATTTCTGTGTTTCATAGTCAATAAGAAGGTGCAAGGTATACAGTAAACCTGAAGTGAAGAATTCGAATCTAAAACTGGAATCACAGGAGAGGTTCAAATCATAGAAAGTGAGAGTGTCAGTCCTCTTGTACTTAAGTCGGCATTGTGCCTTTTGTATTAAATTCCGCTGCAATTTCTGTGTTTCATAGTCAATAAGAAGGTGCAAGGTATACAGTAAACCTGAAGTGAAGCATAGGAATCTAAAACTGGACTCACAGGAGAGGTTCAAATCATAGTAAGGGAGAGTGACGGTCCTGTTTTACTTAAGTCGGCATTGTGCCTTTTGTATTAAATTCCGATGCAATTTATGTGTTCCATCGTCAATAAGAAGGTCCAAGGGATACAGTAAACCTGAAGTGAAGCATCGGAATCGAAATCTGGACTCACAGGAGAGGTCCAAATCATAGAAAGGGAGAGTGTCAGTCCTCTTGTACTTAAGTCGGCATTGTGCCTTTTGTATTAAATTCGGATGCAATTTCTTTCTGTGTTTCATCGTCAATAAGAAGGTGCAAGGTATACAGTCACCCTGAAGTGAAGCATCGGAATCAATAACTGGACTCACAGAAGAGGTTCAAATCTTAGAAAGAGATAGTGACAGTCCTCTTTTACTTAAGTCGGCATTATGCCTTTTGTATTAAATTCGGATGCAATTTCTGTGTTTCATCGCAATAAGAAGTTGCAAAGTATACAGTAAACCTGAAGTGAAGCATCGGAATCTAAAACTGGACTCACAGGAGAGGTTCAAATCATAGATAGTTAGAGTGTCAGTCCTCTTGTACTTTAGTCGGCATTGTGTTTTTGAAATTAATTCCGATGCAATTTCTGTGTTTCATCGTTAATAAGAAGCTGCAAGGTATACAGTAACCCTGAAGTGAACCATCGGAATCTAAAACTGGACTCACAGGAGAGGTTCAAATCATAGAAAGTGAGAGTGTCAGTCCTCCTTTACTTAAGTCGGCATTGTGCCTTATGTATTAAATTCCAATGCAATTTCTGTGTTTCATCGTCAATAAAAATGTGCAAGGTATACAGTAAACCTGAAGTGAAGCATCGGAATCTAAAACTGGACTCACAGGAGAGGTTCAACTCATAGAAAGAGAGAGTGCCAGGTATCTTTTACTGAAGTCGGCATTGTGCCTTTTGTATTAAATTCGGATGCAATTTCTGTGTTTCATCGTCAATAAGAAGGTGCAAGGTATACAGTAAACCTGAAGTGAAGCATCGGAATCTAAAACTGGAATCACAGGAGAGGTTCAAATCATAGAAAGTGTGAGTTTCAGTCCTCTTTAACTTAAGTCGGCATTGTGCCTTTTGTATTAAAGTCGGATGCAATTTCTGTGTTTCATCATCAATAAGATGGTCCAGGGGATGCAGTAAACCTGAAGTGAAGCATCGGAATCTAAAACTGGACTCACAGGAGAGGTTCAAATCATAGAAAGGGAGAGTGTCAGTCCTCTTGTACTTAAGTCGGCATTGTGCCTTTGTATTAAATTCGGATGCAATTTCTGTGTTTCATCGTCAGCAAGAAGGTCAAAGGGATACAGTAAACCTGAAATGAAGCATCGGAATCTAAAACTGGACTCACAGGAGAGGTTCAAATCATAGAAAGGGTAAGTGTTAGTCCTCTTGTACTTAAGTCGGCATTGTGCCTTTTGTATTGAATTCGGATGCAATTTCTGTGTTCCATCGTCAATAAGAAGGTGCAAGGTATACAGTAAACCTGAAGTGAAGCATCGTAATCTAAAACTGGAATCACAGGAGAGGTTCAAATCATAGAATGTGTGAGTTTCAGTCCTCTTTTACTTAAGTCGGCATTGTGCCTTTTGTATTAAATTCGGATGCAATTTCTGTGTTTCATCATCAATAAGAAGGTCCAAGGGATACAGTAAACCTGAAGTGAAGCATCGGAATCTAAAACTGGACTCACAGGAGAGTATCAAATCATAGAAAGAGAGAGTGACAGTCCTCTTTTACTTAAGTCGGCATTGTGCCTTTTGTATTAAATTCGGATGCAATTTCAGTGTTTCATCGTCAATAAGAAGGTCCAAGGGGTACAGTAAACCTGAAGTGAAGCATCGGAATCTAAAACTGGACTCACAGGAGAGGTTCAAATCATAGAAAGGGACAGTGTCAGTCCTCTTGTACTTATGTCGACATTGTGCCTTTTGTATTAAATTCCGATGAAATTTTTGTGTTTCATCGTCAATAAGAAGGTCCAAGGGATACAGTAAACCTGAAGTGAAGCATCGGAATCGAAAACTGGACTCACAGGACAGGTTCAAATCATAGAAAGGGAGAGTGTCAGTCCTCTTGTACTTAAGTCGGCATTGTGCCTTTTGAATTTAATTCCGATGCAATTTCTGTGTTTCATCGTCAATAAGAAGGTCCAAGGGAGACAGTAAACCTGAAGTGAAGCATCAGAATCTAAAACTGGACTTACAGGAGAGGTTCAAATCATAGAATGGGAGAGTGTCAGTCCTCTTGTACTTAAGTCGGCATTGTGCCTTTGTATTAAATTCGGATGCAATTTCTGTGTTTCATCGTCAGTAAGAAGGTCAAAGGGATACAGTAATCCTGAAGTGAAGCATCGGAATCTAAAACTGGACTCACAGGGGAGTTTCAAATCATAGAAAGAGAGAGTGACAGTTCTCTTTTGCTTAAGTCGGCATTGTGCCTTTTGAATTAAATTCCGATGAAATTTCTGTGTTTCATCGTCAATAAGAAAGTGCAAGGTATACAGTAAACCTGAAGTGAAGCATCGAAATCTAAAACTGGAGTTACAGGAGAGGTTCAAATCATAGAGAGTGAGAGTGTCAGTCGTCTTGTACTTAAGTCGGCATTGTGCCTTTTGTATTAAATTCCGATGCAATTTCTGTGTTTCATAGTCAATAAGAAGGTGCAATGTATACAGTAAACCTGAAGTGAAGAATTCGAATCTAAAACTGGAATCACAGGAGAGGTTCAAATCATAGAAAGTGAGAGTGTCAGTCCTCTTGTACTTAAGTCGGCATTGTGCCTTTTGTATTAAATTCCGATGCAATTTCTGTGTTTCATAGTCAATAAGAAGGTGCAAGGTATACAGTAAACCTGAAGTGAAGCATAGGAATCTAAAACTGGACTCACAGGAGAGGTTCAAATCATAGTAAGGGAGAGTGACGGTCCTGTTTTACTTAAGTCGGCATTGTGCCTTTTGTATTAAATTCCGATGCAATTTATGTGTTCCATCGTCAATAAGAAGGTCCAAGGGATACAGTAAACCTGAAGTGAAGCATCGGAATCGAAATCTGGACTCACAGGAGAGGTTCAAATCATAGAAAGGGAGAGTGTCAGTCCTCTTGTACTTAAGTCGGCATTGTGCCTTTTGTATTAAATTCGGATGCAATTTCTTTCTGTGTTTCATCGTCAATAAGAAGGTGCAAGGTATACAGTCACCCTGAAGTGAAGCATCGGAATCAATAACTGGACTCACAGAAGAGGTTCAAATCTTAGAAAGAGACAGTGACAGTCCTCTTTTACTTAAGTCGGCATTGTGCCTTTTGTATTAAATTCGGACGCAATTTCTGTGTTTCATCGCAATAAGAAGTTGCAAAGTATACAGTAAACCTGAAGTGAAGCATCGGAATCTAAAACTGGACTCACAGGAGAGGTTCAAATCATAGATAGTTAGAGTGTCAGTCCTCTTGTACTTAAGTCGGCATTGTGTTTTTGAAATTAATTCCGATGCAATTTCTGTGTTTCATCGTTAATAAGAAGCTGCAAGGTATACAGTAACCCTGAAGTGAACCATCGGAATCTAAAACTGGACTCACAGAAGAGGTTCAAATCATAGAAAGTGAGAGTGTCAGTCCTCCTTTACTTAAGTCGGCATTGTGCCTTATGTATTAAATTCCAATGCAATTTCTATGTCTCATCGTCAATAAAAATGTGCAAGGTATACAGTAAACCTGAAGTGAAGCATCGGAATCTAAAACTGGACTCACAGGAGAGGTTCAACTCATAGAAAGAGAGAGTGCCAGGTATCTTTTACTGAAGTCGGCATTGTGCCTTTTGTATTAAATTCGGATGCAATGTCAGTGTTTCATCGTCAATAAGAAGGTCCAAGGGGTACAGTAAACCTGAAGTGAAGCATCGGAATCTAAAACTGGACTCACAGGAGAGGTTCAAATCATAGAAAGGGACAGTGTCAGTCCTCTTGTACTTAGGTTGACATTGTGCCTTTTGTATTAAATTCGGATGCAATTTCTGTGTTTTATCGTCAATAAGAAGGTGCAAGGTATACAGTAAACCTGAAGTGAAGCATCGGAATCTAAAACTGGAATCACAGGAGAGGTTCAAATCATAGAAAGTGTGAGTTTCAGTCCTCTTTAACTTAAGTCGGCATTGTGCCTTTTGTATTAAATTCGGATGCAATTTCTGTGTTTCATCATCAATAAGATGGTCCAGGGGATGCAGTAAACCTGAAGTGAAGCATCGGAATCTAAAACTGGACTCACAGGAGAGGTTCAAATCATAGAAAGGGAGAGTGTCAGTCCTCTTGTACTTAAGTCGGCATTGTGCCTTTGTATTAAATTCGGATGCAATTTCTGTGTTTCATCGTCAGTAAGAAGGTCAAAGGGATACAGTAAACCTGAAATGAAGCATCGGAATCTAAAACTGGACTCACAGGAGGGGTTCAAATCATAGAAAGGGTAAGTGTTAGTCCTCTTGTACTTAAGTCGGCATTGTGCCTTTTGTATTGAATTCGGATGCAATTTCTGTGTTCCATCGTCAATAAGAGGGTGCAAGGTATACAGTAAACCTGAAGTGAAGCATCGTAATCTAAAACTGGAATCACAGGAGAGGTTCAAATCATAGAATGTGTGAGTTTCAGTCCTCTTTTACTTAAGTCGGCATTGTGCCTTTTGTATTAAATTCGGATGCAATTTCTGTGTTTCATCATCAATAAGAAGGTCCAAGGGATACAGTAAACCTGAAGTGAAGCATCGGAATCTAAAACTGGACTCACAGGAGAGTATCAAATCATAGAAAGCGAGAGTGACAGTCCTCTTTTACTTAAGTCGGCATTGTGCCTTTTGTATTAAATTCGGATGCAATTTCAGTGTTTCATCGTCAATAAGAAGGTCCAAGGGGTACAGTAAACCTGAAGTGAAGCATCGGAATCTAAAACTGGACTCACAGGAGAGGTTCAAATCATAGAAAGGGAGAGTGTCAGTCCTCTTGTACTTAAGTCGGCATTGTGCCTTTTGTATTAAATTCGGATGCAATTTCTGTGTTTCATCGTCAATAAGAAGGTGCAAGGTATACAGTAAACCTGAAGTGAAGCATCGGAATCTAACACTGGACTCACAGGAGAGGTTCAAATCATAGATAGTTAGAGTGTCAGTCCTCCTGTACTTAAGTCGGCATTGTGTTTTTGAAATTAATTCCGATGCAATATCTGTGTTTCATCGTTAATAAGAAGCTGCAAGGTATACAGTAACCCAGAAGTGAAGCATCGGAATCTAAAACTGGACTCACGGGAGAGGTTCACATCATAGAGTGTTAGAGTGTCAGTCCTCATGTACATAAGTCGTCATTGTGCCTTTTGAATTTAATTCCGATGCAATTTCTGTGTTTCATTGTCAATAAGAAGTTGCAAGGTCTACAGTAAACCTGAATTGAAGCACCGGAATCTAAAAGTGGACTCACAGGAGAGGTTCAAATCATAGAGAGTGAGAGTGTCAGTCCTCTTGTACTTAAGTCTTCATTGTGCGTTTTGTATTAAATTCGGATGCAATTTCTGTGTTTCATCGTCAATAAGAAGGTCCTAGGTATACAGTAAACCTGAAGTGAAGCATCGGAATCTAAAACTGGACTCACAGGAGAGGTTCAAATCACAGAAAGTGAGAGTGCCAGTCCTCTTTTACTTAAGTCGGCATTGTGCCTTGTGTATTTAATTGGGATGCAATTTCTGTGTTTCATCGTCAATAAGAAGGTCCAAGGGATACAGTAGACCTGAAGTGAAGCATCGGAATCTAAAACTGGACTCACAGGAGAGGTTCTAATCATAGAAAGTGAGAGTGTCAGTCCTCTTTTACTTATGTCGGCATTGTGCCTTATGTATTAAATTCCAATGCAATTTCTGTGTTTCATCGTCAATAAAAAGCTGCAAGGGATACAGTAAACCTGATGTGGAGCATCGGAATCTAAAACTGGACTCACAGGAGAGGTTCAAATCATAGAAAGGGAGAGGGTCAGTCCTCTTGTACTTAAGTCGGCCTTGTGCCTTTTGTATTAAATTCGGATGCAATTTCTGTGTTTCATCGTCAATAAGAAGGTGCAAGGTATACAGTAAACCTGAAGTGAAGCATCGGAATCTAAAACTGGACTCACAGGAGAGGTTCAAATCATTGATAGTTAGAGTGTCAGTCCTCTTGTACTTAAGTCGGCATTGTGTTTTTGAAATTAATTCCGATGCAATATCTGTGTTTCATCGTTAATAAGAAGCTGCAAGGTATACAGTAACCCAGAAGTGAAGCATCGGAATCTAAAACTGGACTCACAGGAGAGGTTCAAATCATAGAAAGAGAGAGTGACTGTCCTCTTTTACTTAAGTCGGCATTGTGCCTTTTGTATTAAATTCGGATGCAATTTCAGTGTTTCATCGTCAATAAGAAGGTCCAAGGGGTACAGTAAACCTGAAGTGAAGCATCGGAATTTAAAACTGGACTCACAGGAGAGGTTCGAATCATACAAAGGGACAGTGTCAGTCCTCTTGTACTTAAGTCGACATTGTGCCTTTTCTATTAAATTCCGATGAAATTTCTGTGTTTCATCGTCATTAAGAAGGTGCAAGGTATACAGTAAACCTGAAGTGTGCCATCGGAATCTAAAACTGGACTCACAGGAGAGGTTCAATTCATAGAAAGTGTGAGTGTCAGTACTCTTGTACTTAAGTCGGCATTGTGTGTCTTGTATTAAATTCGGATGCACTTTCTGTGTTTCATCGTCAATAAGAAGGTCCAAGGTATACAGTAAACCTGAAGTGAAGCATCGGAATCTAAAACTGGAATCAAAGGAGAGGTTCAAATCATAGAAAGTGAGAGTGTCAGTCCTATTGTACTTTAGTCGCATTGTGCCTTTTGTATTAAATTCCGATGCAATTTCTGTGTTTCATCGTCAATAAGAAAGTGCAAGGTATACAGTAAACGTGAAGTGAAGCATCGGAATCCTAAACTGGACTCACAGGAGAGGTTCAAATCATAGAAAGAGAGAGTGACAGTCCTCTTTTCCTTAAGTCGGCATTGTGCCTTTTGTATTAAATTCCGATACAATTTCTGTGTTTCATCGTCAATAAGAAGGTCCAAGGGATACAGTAAGCCTGATGTGAAGCATCGGAATCGAAAAGTGGACTCACAGGAGAGGTTCAAATCATACAAAGGGAGAGTGTCAGTCCTCTTGTACTTAAGTCGGCATTGTGTTTTTGAAATTAATTCCGATGCCATTTCTGTGTTTCATCGTTAATAAGAAGCTGCAAGGTATACAGTAACCCAGAAGTGAAGCATCGAAAACTAAAACTGGACTCACAGGGGAGGTTCACATCATAGAGAGTTAGAGTGTCAGTCCTCTTGTACTTACGTCGTCATTGTGCCTTTTGAATTTAATTCCGGTGCAATTTCTGTGTTTCATTGTCAGTAAGAAGTTGCAAGGTATGCAGTGAAGCTGAATTGAAGCATCGGAATCTGAAAGTGGACTCACAGGAGTGGTTCAAATCATAGAAACTTAGAGTGTCAGTCCTCTTATACTTAAGTCGGCATTGTGCCTTTAGAATTTAATTCCGATGCAATTTCTGTGTTTCATCGTCAATAAGAAGGTGCAAGGTAAACAGTAAACCTGAAGTGAAGCATCGGAATCTAAAACTGGACTCACAGAGGAGGTTCAAATCATAGAAAGAGAGAGTGACAGTCCTCTTTTACTTAAGTCGGCATTGTGCCTTTTGTATTAAATTCCGATGCAATTTCTGTGTTTCATCGTCAATAATAAGGTCCAAGGGATACAGTAAACCTGAAGTGAAGCATCGGAATCTAAAACTGGACCCACAGGAGCGGTTCAAATCATAGAAAGAGAGAGTGTCAATCCTCATTTACTTAAGTCGGCATTGTACATTTTGTATTAAATTCAGATACAATTTCTGTGTTTCATCGTCAATAAGAAGGTCCAAGGGATACAGTAAACCTGAAGTGCAGCATCGGAAACAAAAACTGGACACACAGGAGAGTTTCAAATCATAGATAGTTAGAGTGTCAGTCCACTTGCACTTAAGTCGGCATTGTGCCTTTTGTATTTAATTCCGATGCAATTTCTGTGTTTCATCGTCAATAAGAAGGTGCAAGGTTTACAGTAAACCTGAAGTGAAGCATCGGAATCTAAAACTGGACTCACAGGAGAGGTTCATATCATAGAATGTTAGAGTGTCAGTCCTCTTGTACTTAAGTCGGCATTGTGCCTTTGTATTTAATTCGGATGCAATTTCAGTATTTCATCGTCAATAAGAAGGTCCAAGGTATACAGTAAACCTGAAGTGAGGCATCGGAATCTAATACTGGACTTACAGGAGATGTTCAAATCATAGAAAGGTAGAGTGTCAGTCCTCTTGTACTTAAGTCGGCATTGTGCCTTTTGTATTAAATTCGGATGCAATTTCTCTGTTTCATCGTCATTAAGAAGGTGCAAGGTATACAGTAAACCTGAAGTGAAGCTTCGGAATCTAAAACTGGAACCACTGGAGAGGTTCAAATCATAGAAAGTGAGAGTGTCAGTCCTCTTGTACTTAAGTCGGCATTGTGCCTTTTGTATTAAATTCCGATGCAATTTCTGTGTTTCATCGTCAATAAGAAGGTCCAAGGTATACAGTAAACCTGAAGTGAGCATCGGAATCTAAAACTGGACTCACAGGAGAGTTTCAAATCATAGAAAGAGAGAGTGACAGTTCTCTTTTACTTAAGTCGGCATTGTGCCTTTAGTATTAAATTCGGATGCAATTTCAGTGTTTCATCGTCATTAAGAAGGTCCAAGGAGTACAGTAAACCTGAAGTGAAGCATCGGAATCTAAAACTGGACTCATAGGAGAGTTTCAAATCATAGAAAGAGAGAGTGACAGTTCTCTTTTACTTAAGTCGGCATTGTGCCTTTTGAATTAAATTCCGATGAAATTTCTGTGTTTCATCGTCAATAAGAAGGTGCAAGGTATACAGTAAACCTGAAGTGAAGCATCGAAATCTAAAACTGGAGTTACAGGAGAGGTTCAAATCATAGAGAGTGAGAGTGTCAGTCGTCTTGTACTTAAGTCTTCATTGTGCGTTTTGTATTAAATTCGGATGCAATTTCTGTGTTTCATCGTCAATAAGAAGGTCCTAGGTATACAGTAAACCTGAAGTGAAGAATTCGAATCTAAAACTGGAATCACAGGAGAGGTTCAAATCATAGAAAGTGAGAGTGTCAGTCCTCTTGTACTTAAGTCGGCATTGTGCCTTTTGTATTAAATTCCGATGCAATTTCTGTGTTTCATAGTCAATAGGAAGGTGCAAGTTATACAGTAAACCTGAAGTGAAGCATAGGAATCTAAAACTGGACTCACAGGAGAGGTTCAAATCATAGTATGGGAGAGTGACGGTCCTGTTTTACTTTAGTCGGCATTGTGCCTTTTGTATTAAATTCCGATGCAATTTCTGTGTTCCATCGTCAATATGAAGGTCCAAGGGATACAGTAAACCTGAAGTGAAGCATCGGAATCGAAATCTGGACTCACAGGAGAGGTTCAAATCATAGAAAGGGAGAGTGTCAGTCCTCTTGTACTTAAGTCGGCATTGTGCCTTTTGTATTAAATTCGGATGCAATTTCTTTCTGTGTTTCATCGTCAATAAGAAGGTGCAAGGTATACAGTCACCCTGAAGTGAAGCATCGGAATCAATAACTGGACTCACAGAAGAGGTTCAAATCTTAGAAAAAGATAGTGACAGTCCTCTTTTACTTAAGTCGGCATTGTGCCTTTTGTATTATATTCGGATGCAATTTCTGTGTTTCATCGCAATAAGAAGTTGCAAGGTATACAGTAAACCTGAAGTGAAGCATCAGAATCTAAAACTGGACTCACAGGAGAGGTTCAAATCATAGATAGTTAGAGTGTCAGTCCTCTTGTACTTAAGTCGGCATTGTGCCTTTTGAATTTCATTTCGATGCAATTTCTGTGTTTCATCGTCAATAAGAAGGTGCAAGGTATACAGTAAACCTGAAGTGAAGCATCGGAATCTAAAACTGGACTCACAGGAGAGGTTCAAATCACAGAAAGTGAGAGTGTCAGTCCTCTTTTACTTAAGTCGGCATTGTGCCTTGTGTATTAAATTGGGATGCAATTTCTGCGTTTCATCGTCAATAAGAAGGTCCAAGGGATACAGTAAACCTGAAGTGAAGCATCGGAATCTAAAACTGGACTCACAGGAGAGGTTCTAATCATAGAAAGTTAGAGTGTCAGTCCTCTTGTAGTTAAGTCGGCATTGTGCCTTTACTATTAAATTCGGATGCAAACTCTGTGTTTCATCGTCAATAAGAAGGTCCAAGGGATACAGTAAACCTGAAGTGAAGCATCGGAATCTAAAACTGGACTCACAGGAGAGGTTCAAATCATAGAAAGTGAGAGTGTCAGTCCTCTTTTACTTAAGTCGGCATTGTGCCTTATGTATTAAATTCCAATGCAATTTCTGTGTTTCATCGTCAATAAAAATGTGCAAGGTATACAGTAAACCTGAAGTGAAGCATCGGAATCTAAAACTGGACTCACAGGAGAGGTTCAACTCATAGAAAGAGAGAGTGCCAGGTATCTTTTACTGAAGTCGGCATTGTGCCTTTTGTATTAAATTCGGATGCAATTTCTGTGTTTCATCGTCAATAAGAAGGTGCAAGGTATACAGTAAACCTGAAGTGAAGCATCGGAATCTAAAACTGGAATCACAGGAGAGGTTCAAATCATAGAAAGTGTGAGTTTCAGTCCTCTTTAACTTAAGTCGGCATTGTGCCTTTTGTATTAAATTCGGATGCAATTTCTGTGTTTCATCATCAATAAGAAGGTCCCAGGGATACAGTAAACCTGAAGTGAAGCATCGGAATCTAAAACTGGACTCACAGGAGAGTATCAAATCATAGAAAGAGAGAGTGACAGTCCTCTTTTACTTAAGTCGGCATTGTGCCTTTTGTATTAAATTCGGATGCAATTTCAGTGTTTCATCGTCAATAAGAAGGTCCAAGGGGTACAGTAAACCTGAAGTGAAGCATCGGAATCTAAAACTGGACTCACAGGAGAGTATCAAATCATAGAAAGAGAGAGTGACAGTCCTCTTTTACTTAAGTCGGCATTGTGCCTTTTGTATTAAATTCGGATGCAATTTCAGTGTTTCATCGTCAATAAGAAGGTCCAAGGGGTACAGTAAACCTGAAGTGAAGCATCGGAATCTAAAACTGGACTCACAGGAGAGGTTCAAATCATAGAAAGGGACAGTGTCAGTCCTCTTGTACTTAAGTCGACATTGTGCCTTTTGTATTAAATTCCGATGAAATTTTTGTGTTTCATCGTCAATAAGAAGGTGCAAGGTATACAGTAAACCTGAAGTGAAGCATCGGAATCTAAAACTGGACTCACAGGAGAGGTTCAAATCATAGAATGTGAGAGTGTCAGTCCTCTTGTACTTAAGTCGGCATTGTGCGTATTGTATTACATTCGGATGCAATTTCTGTGTTTCATCGTCAATAAGAAGGTCCTAGGTATACAGTAAACCTGAAGTGAAGCATCGTAATCTAAAACTGGAATCACAGGAGAGGTTCAAATCATAGAATGTGTGAGTTTCAGTCCTCATTTACTTAAGTCGGCATTGTACCTTTTGTATTAAATTCGGATGCAATTTCTGTGTTTCATCATCAATAAGAAGGTCCCAGGGATACAGTAAACCTGAAGTGAAGCATCGGAATCTAAAACTGGACTCACAGGAGAGTATCAAATCATAGAAAGAGAGAGTGACAGTCCTCTTTTACTTAAGTCGGCATTGTGCCTTTTGTATTAAATTCGGATGCAATTTCAGTGTTTCATCGTCAATAAGAAGGTCCAAGGGGTACAGTAAACCTGAAGTGAAGCATCGGAATCTAAAACTGGACTCACAGGAGAGTATCAAATCATAGAAAGAGAGAGTGACAGTCCTCTTTTACCTAAGTCGGCATTGTGCCTTTTGTATTAAATTCGGATGCAATTTCAGTGTTTCATCGTCAATAAGAAGGTCCAAGGGGTACAGTAAACCTGAAGTGAAGCATCGGAATCTAAAACTGGACTCACAGGAGAGGTTCAAATCATAGAAAGGGACAGTGTCAGTCCTCTTGTACTTAAGTCGACATTGTGCCTTTTGTATTAAATTCCGATGAAATTTTTGTGTTTCATCGTCAATAAGAAGGTGCAAGGTATACAGTAAACCTGAAGTGAAGCATCGGAATCTAAAACTGGACTCACAGGAGAGGTTCAAATCATAGAAAGTAAGAGTGTCAGTCCTCTTGTACTTAAGTCGGCATTGTGCGTATTGTATTACATTCGGATGCAATTTCTGTGTTTCATCGTCAATAAGAAGGTCCTAGGTATACAGTAAACCTGAAGTGAAGCATCGTAATCTAAAACTGGAATCACAGGAGAGGTTCAAATCATAGAATGTGTGAGTTTCAGTCCTCTTTTACTTAAGTCGGCATTGTGCCTTTTGTATTAAATTCGGATGCAATTTCTGTGTTTCATCATCAATAAGAAGGTCCCAGGGATACAGTAAACCTGAAGTGAAGCATCGGAATGTAAAACTGGACTCACAGGAGAGTATCAAATCATAGAAAGAGAGAGTGACAGTCCTCTTTTACTTAAGTCGGCATTGTGCCTTTTGTATTAAATTCGGATGCAATTTCAGTGTTTCATCGTCAATAAGAAGGTCCAAGGGGTACAGTAAACCTGAAGTGAAGCATCGGAATCTAAAACTGGACTCACAGGAGAGGTTCAAATCATAGAAAGGGACAGTGTCAGTCCTCTTGTACTTAAGTCGACATTGTGCCTTTTGTATTAAATTCCGATGAAATTTTTGTGTTTCATCGTCAATAAGAAGGTGCAAGGTATACAGTAAACCTGAAGTGAAGCATCGGAATCTAAAACTGGACTCACAGGAGAGGTTCAAATCATAGAAAGTAAGAGTGTCAGTCCTCTTGTACTTAAGTCGGCATTGTGCGTATTGTATTACATTCGGATGCAATTTCTGTGTTTCATCGTCAATAAGAAGGTCCTAGGTATACAGTAAACCTGAAGTGAAGCATCGGAATCTAAAACTGGAATCACAGGAGAGGTTCAACACCATAGAAAGTCAGAGTGACAGTCCTCTTGTACTTAAGTCGGCATTGTGCCTTTTGTATTAAATTCCGATGCAATTTCTGTGTTTCATCGTCAATAAGATGGTGCAAGGTATACAATAAACCTAAAGTGAAGCTTCGGAATCTAAAACTGGACTCACAGGAGAGGTTCAAATCATAGAAAGAGAGAGTGACTGTCCTCTTTTACTTAAGTCGGCATTGTGCATTTTGTATTAAATTCCGATCCAATTTCTGTGTTTCATCGTCAATAAGAAGGTCCAAGGGATACAGTAAACCTGAAGTGAAGCATCGGAATCGAAAACTGGACTCACAGGAGAGGTTCAAATCATAGAAAGGGAGAGTGTCAGTCCTCTTCTACTTAAGTCGGCATTGTGCCTTTTGTATTAAATTCGGATGCAATTTCTGTGTTTCATCGTCAATAAGAAGGTGCAAGGTATACAGTAAACCTGAAGTGAAACAGCGGAATCAATAACTGGACTCACAGGAGAGGTTCAAATCTTAGAAAGAGATAGTGATAGTCCTCTTTTACATAAGGCGGCATTGTGCCTTTTGTATTAAATTCAGATGCAATTTCTGTATTTCATCATCAATAAGAAGGACCAAGGGATACAGTAAACCTGAAGTGGAGCATCGGAATCTAAAACTGGACTCACAGGAGAGGTTCAAATCATAGAAAGGGAGAGTGTCAGTCCTCTTGTACTTAAGTCGGCATTGTGCCTATTGTATTAAATTCGGATGCAATTTCTGTGTTTCATTGTCAATAAGAAGGTGCAAGGTATACAGTAAACCTGAAGTGAAGCATCGGAATCTAACACTGGACTCACAGGAGAGGTTCAAATCATAGATAGTTAGAGTGTCAGTCCTCTTGTACTTAAGTCGGCATTGTGTTTTTGAAATTAATTCCGATGCAATATCTGTGTTTCATCGTTAATAAGAAGCTGCAAGGTATACAGTAACCCAGAAGTGAAGCATCGGAATCTAAAACTGGACTCACGGGAGAGGTTCACATCATAGAGAGTTAGAGTGTCAGTCCTCTTGTACTTAAGTCGTCATTGTGCCTTTTGAATTTAATTCCGATGCAATTTCTGTGTTTCATTGTCAATAAGAAGTTGCAAGGTATACAGTAAACCTGAATTGAAGCACCGGAATCTAAAAGTGGACTCACAGGAGAGGTTCAAATCATAGAGAGTGACAGTGTCAGTCCTCTTGTACTTAAGTCTTCATTGTGCGTTTTGTATTAAATTCGGATGCAATATCTGTGTTTCATCGTCAATAAGAAGGACCTAGGTATACAGTAAACCTGAAGTGAAGCATAGGAATCTAAAACTGGACTCACAGGAGAGGTTCAAATCACAGAAAGTGAGAGTGCCAGTCCTCTTTTAATTAAGTCGGCATTGTGCCTTGTGTATTTAATTGGGATGCAATTTCTGTGTTTCATCGTCAATAAGAAGGTCCAAGGGATACAGTAGACCTGAAGTGAAGCATCGGAATCTAAAACTGGACTCGCAGGAGAAGTTCTAATCATAGAAAGTTAGAGTGTCAGTCCTCTTGTAGTTAAGTCGGCATTGTGCCTTTTCTATTAAATTCGGATGCAAACTCTGTGTTTCATCGTCAATAAGAAGGTCCAAGGGATACAGTAAACCTGAAGTGTAGCATCGGAATCTAAAACTGGACTCACAGGAGAGGTTCAAATCATAGAAAGTGAGAGTGTCAGTCCTCTTTTACTTATGTCGGCATTGTGCCTTATGTATTAAATTCCAATGCAATTTCTGCGTTTCATCGTCAATAAAAAGGTGCAAGGGATACAGTAAACCTGATGTGGAGCATCGGAATCTAAAACTGGACTCACAGGAGAGGTTCAAATCATAGAAAGGGAGGGTGTCAGTACTCTTGTACTTAAGTCGGCCTTGTGCCTTTTGTATTAAATTCGGATGCAATTTCTGTGTTTCATCGTCAATAAGAAGTTGCAAGGTATACAGTAAACCTGAAGTGAAGCATCGGAATCTAAAACTGGACTCACAGGAGAGGTTCAAATCATAGATAGTTAGAGTCTCAGTCCTCTTGTACTTAAGTCGGCATTGTGTTTTAGAAGGTAATTCCGATGCAATTTCTGTGTTTCATCGTTAATAAGAAGCTGCAAGGTATACAGGAACCCAGAAGTGAACCATCGGAATCTAAAACTGGACTCACAGGAGAGGTTCACATCATAGAGAGTTACAGTGTCAGTCCTCTTATACTTAAGTCGTCATTGTGCCTTTTGAATTTAATTCCGAGCAATTTCTGTGTTTTATTGCCAATACGAAGTTGCAAGGTATACAGAAAACCTGAATTGAAGCATCGGAAACTAAAAGTGGACTCACAGGAGAGGTTCAAATCATAGAAAGTTAGAGTGTCAGTCCTCTTCTACTTAAGTCGGCATTGTGCCTTTTGAATTTCATTTCGATGCAATTTCTTTGTTTCATCGTCAATAAGAAGGTGCAAGGTATACAGTAAACCTGAAGTGAAGCATCGGAATCTAAAACTGGACTCACAGGAGAGGTTCAAATCACAGAAAGTGAGAGTGTCAGTCCTCTTTTACTTCAGTCGGCATTGTGCCTTGTGTATTTGATTGGGATGCAATTTCTGTGTTTCATCGTCAATAAGTAGGTCCAAGGGATGCAGTAAACCTGAAGTGAAGCATCGGAATCTAAAGCTGGACTCACAGGAGAGGTTCTAATCATAGAAAGTTAGAGTGTCAGTCCTATTGTAGTTAAGTCGGCATTGTGCCTTTGTATTAAGTTCGGATGCAATTTCTGTGTTTCATCGTCAGTAAGAAGGTCAAAGGGATACAGTAAACCTGAAATGAAGCATCGGAATCTAAAGCTGGACTCACAGGAGAGGTTCAAATCATAGAAAGTATAAGTGTTAGTCCTCTTGTACTTAAGTCGGCATTGTGCCTTTTGTATTGAATTCGGATGCAATTTCTGTGTTTCATCGTCAATAACAAGGTGCAAGGTATACAGTAGACCTGAAGTGAAGCATCGGAATCTAAAACTGGAATCACAGGAGAGGTTCAACTCATAGAATGTGTGAGTTTCAGTCCTCTTTTACTTAAGTCGTTATTGTGCCTTTTGTATTAAATTCGGATGCAATTTCTGTGTTTCATCATCAATAAGAAGATCCAAGGGACACAGTAAACCTGAAGTGAAGTATCGGAATCTAAAACTGGACTCACAGGAGGGTATCAAATCATAGTAAGAGAGAGTGACAGTCCTCTTTTACTTAAGTCGGCATTGTGACTTTTGTATTAAATTCGGATGCAATTTCAGTGTGTCATCGTCAATAAGAAGGTCCAAGGGGTACAGTAAACTTGAAGTGAAGCATCTGAATCTAAAACTGGACTCACAGAAGAGGTTCAAATCATAGAAAGGGACAGTGTCAGTCCTCTTGTACTTAAGTCGACATTGTGCCTTTTGTATTAAATTCCGATGAAATTTTTGTGTTTCATCGTCAATTAGAAGGTGGTAGGTATACAGTAAACCTGAAGTGAAGCATCGGAATCTAAAACTGGAGTCACAGGAGAGGTTCAAATCATAGAAAGTAAGAGTGTCACTCCTCTTGTACTTAAGTCGGCATTGTGCCATTTGTATTACATTCGGATGCAATTTCTGTGTTTCATCGTCAATAAGAAGGTCCTAGGTATACAGTAAACCTGAAGTGAAGCATCGGAATCTAAAACTGGAATCACAGGAGAGGTTCAAATCATAGAAAGTCAGAGTGACAGTCCTCTTGTACTTAAGTCGGCATTGTGCCTTTTGTATTAAATTCCGATGCAATTTCTGTGTTTCATCGTCAATAAGATGGTGCAAGGTATACAGTAAACCTGAAGTGAAGCATCGGAATCTAAAACTGGACTCACAGGAGAGTTTCAAATCATAGAAGGAGAGAGTGATAGTCCTCTTTTACTTAAGTCGGCATTGTGCATTTTGTATTAAATTCCGATCCAATTTCTGTGTTTCATCGTCAATAAGAAGGTCCAAGGGATACAGTAAACCTGAAGTGAAGCATCGAAATCGAAAACTGGACTCACAGGAGAGGTTCAAATCATAGAAAGGGAGAGTGTCAGTCCTCTTCTACTTAAGTCGGCATTGTGCCTTTTGTATTAAATTCGGATGCAATTTCTGTGTTTCATCGTCAATAAGAAGGTGCAAGGTATACAGTAAACCTGAAGTGAAGCATCGGAATCAATAACTGGACTCACAGGAGAGGTTCAAATCTTAGAAAGAGATAGTGACAGTCCTCTTTTACTTAAGGCGGCATTGTGCCTTTTGTATTAAAGTCGGATGCAATTTCTGTGTTTCATCATCAATAAGAAGGACCAAGGGATACAGTAAACCTGAAGTGGAGCATCGGAATCTAAAACTGGACTCACAGGAGAGGTTCAAATCATAGAAAGGGAGAGTGTCAGTCCTCTTGTACTTAAGTCGGCATTGTGCCTTTTGTATTAAATTCGGATGCAATTTCTGTGTTTCATCGTCAATAAGAAGGTGCAAGGTATACAGTAAACCTGAAGTGAAGCATCGGAATCTAAAACTGGACTCACAGAAGAGGTTCAAATCATAGATAGTTAGATTGTCAGTACTCTTGTACTTAAGTCGGCATTGTGTTTTTGAAATTAATTCCGATTCAATATCTGTGTTTCATCGTTAATAAGAAGCTGCAAGGTATACAGTAACCCAGAAGTGAAGCATCGGAATCTAAAACTGGACTCACAGGAGAGGTTCACACCATAGAGAGTTAGAGTGTCAGTCCTCTTGTACTTAAGTCGTCATTGTGCCTTTTGAATTTAATTTCGATGCAATTTCTGTGTTTCATTGTCAATAAGAAGTTGCAAGGTATACAGTAAACCTGAAATAAAGCATCGGAATCTAAAAGTGGACTCACACGAGAGGTTCAAATCATAGAAAGTTAGAGTGTCAGTCCTCTTCTACTTAAGTTGGCATTGTGCCTTTTGAATTTCATTCCGATGCAATTTCTGTGTTTCATCGTCAATAAGTAGGTGCGAGGTATACAGTAAACCTGAAGTGCAGCATCGGAATCTAAAACTGGACTCACAGGAGAGGTTCAAATCACAGAAAGTGAGAGTGTCAGTCCTCTTTTACTTAAGTTGGCATTGTGCCTTTTGTATTAAATTGGGATGCAATTTCTGTGTTTCATCGTCAATAAGAAGGTGCAAGGTATACAGTAAACCTGAAGTGAAGCATCGGAATCTAAAACTGGAATCACAGGAGAGGTTCAAATCATAGAAAGTGTGAGTTTCAGTCCTCTTTAACTTAAGTCGGCATTGTACCTTTTGTATTAACTTCGGATGCAATTTCTGTGTTTCATCATCAATAAGAAGGTCCAGGGGATGCAGTAAACCTGAAGTGAAGCATCGGAATCTAAAACTAGACTCACAGGAGAAGTTCAAATCATAGAAAGGGGGAGTGTCAGTCCTCTTGTACTTATTCGGCATTGTGCCTTTGTATTAAGTTCGGATGCAATTTCTGTGTTTCATCGTCAGTAAGAACGTCAAAGGGATACAGTAAACCTGAAATGAAGCATCGGAATCTAAAACTGGACTCACAGGAGAGGTTCAAATCATAGAAAGGGTAAGTGTTAGTCCTCTTGTACTTAAGTCGGCATTGTGCCTCTTGTATTGAATTCGGATGCAATTTCTGTGTTTCATCGTCAATAACAAGGTGCAAGGTATACAGTAGACCTGAAGTGAAGCATCGGAATCTAAAACTGGAATCACAGGAGAGGTTCAAATCATAGAAAGTGAGAGTGCCAGTCCTCTTTTACTTAAGTCGGCATTGTGCCTTGTGTATTAAATTCCAATGCAATTTCTGTGTTTCATCGACAATAAAATGTTGCAAGGTATACAGTAAACCTGAAGTGAAGCAACGGAATCTAAAACTGGACTTACAGGAGAGGTTCAACTCATAGAAAGAGAGAGTGCCAGGTATCTTTTACTGAAGTCGGCATTGTGCTTTTGTATTGAATTCGGATGCAATTTCTGTGTTTCATCGTCAATAACAAGGTGCAAGGTATACAGTAGACCTGAAGTGAAGCATCGGAATCTAAAACTGGAATCACAGGAGAGGTTCAAATCATAGAATGTGTGAGTTTCAGTCCTCTTTTACTTAAGTCGGCATTGTGCCTTTTGTATTAAATTCGGATGCAATTTCTGTGTTTCATCATCAATAAGAAGGTCCAAGGGACACGGTAAACCTGAAGTGAAGCATCGGAATCTAAAATTGGACTCACAGGAGAAGTTCAAATCATAGAAAGGGGGAGTGTCAGTCCTCTTTTACTTAAGTTGGCATTGTGCCTTTTGTATTAAATTGAGATGCAATTTCTGTGTTTCATCGTCAATAAGAAGGTGCAAGGTATACAGTAAACCTGAAGTGAAGCATCGGAATCTAAAATCTACTTAAGTTGGCATTGTGCCTTTTGAATTTCATTCCGATGCAATTTCTGTGTTTCATCGTCAATAAGTAGGTGCAAGGTATACAGTAAACCTGAAGTGCAGCATCGGAATCTAAAACTGGACTCACAGGAGAGGTTCAAATCACAGAAAGTGAGAGTGTCAGTCCTCTTTTACTTAAGTTGGCATTGTGCCTTGTGTATTAATTTGGGATGCAATTTCTGTGTTTCATCGTCAATAAGAAGGTCCAAGGGATACAGCAAACATGAAGTGAAGCATCGGAATCTAAAACTGGACTCACAGGAGAGGTTCAAATCATAGAAAGAGAGAGTGTCAATCCTCTTTTACTTAAGTCAGCATTGTCCCTTTTGTATTAAATTCAGATTCAATTTCTGTGTTTCATCGACAATAAGAAGGTCCAAGGAATACAGTAAACCTGAAGCGAAGCATCGGAATCTAAAACTGGACTCACAGGAGAGGTTCAAATCATAGAAATTTAGATTGTCAGTCCTCTTGTAGTTAAGTCGGCATTGTGCCTTTTGTATTAAATTCGGATGCAAACTCTGAGTTTCATCGTCAATAAGAAGGTCCAAGGGATACAGTAAACCTGAAGTGAAGCATCGGTATCTAAAACTGGACTCACAGGAGAGGTTCAAATCATAGAAAGGGTCAGTGTCAGTCCTCTTGTACTTAAGTCGACATTGTGCCTTTTGTATTAAATTCCGATGAAATTTTAGTGTTTCATCGTCAATAAGAAGGTGCAAGGTACACAGTAAACCTGAAGTGAAGCATCGGAATCCAAAACTGGACTCACAGGAGAGTATCAAATCATAGAAAGAGAGAGTGACAGTCCTCTTTTACTTATGTCGGCATTGTGCCTTTTGTATTAAATTCGGATGCAATTTCAGTGTTTCATCGTCAATAAGAAGATCCTAGGTATACAGTAAACCTGAAGTGAAGCATCGGAATCTAAAACTGGACTCACAGGAGAGGTTCAAATCATAGAAAGGGTCAGTGTCAGTCCTCTTGTACTTAAGTCGACATTGTGCCTTTTCTATTAAATTCCGATGAAATTTTTGTGTTTCATCGTCAATAAGAAGGTGCAAGGTATACAGTAAACCTGAAGTGAAGCATCGGAATCTGAAACTGGAGTCACAGGAGAGGTTTAAATCATAGAAAGTAAGAGTGTCAGTCCTCTTGTACTTAAGTCGGCATTGTGCGTTTTGTATTACATTCGGATGCAATTTCTGTGTTTCATTGTCAATAAGAAGGTCCTAGGTATACAGTAAACCTGAAGTGAAGCATCGGAATCTAAAACTGGAATCACAGGAGAGGTTCAAATCATAGAAAGTCAGAGTGACAGTCCTCTTGTACTTAAGTCGGCATTGTGCCTTTTGTATTACATTCCGATGCAATTTCTGTGTTTCATCATCAATAAGAAGGTCCAAGGGATACAGTAAACCTGAAGTGAAGCATCGGAATCTAATACTGGACTCACAGGAGAGTATCAAATCATAGAAAGAGAGAGTGACAGTCCTCTTTTACTTAAGTCGGCATTGAGCCTTTTGTATTAAATTCGGATGCAATTTCAGTGTTTCATCTTTAAATTAGAAGGTCCAAGGGGTACAGTAAACCTGAAGTGAAGCATCGGAATCTAAAACTGGACTCACAGGACAGGTTCAAATCATAGAAAGGGTCAGTGTCAGTCCTCTTGTACTTAAGTCGACATTGTGCCTTTTGTATTAAATTCCGATGAAATTTTTGTGTTTCATCGTCAGTAAGAAGGTGCAAGGTATACACTAAACCTGAAGTGAAGCATCGGAAACAAAAACTGGACTCACAGGAGAGTATCAAATCATAGAAAGAGATAGTGACAGTCCTCTTTTACTTAAGTCGGCATTGTGCCTTTTGTATTAAATTCGGATGCAATTTCAGTGTTTCATCTTTAATTTAGAAGGTCCAAGGGGTACAGTAAACCTGAAGTGAAGCATCAGAATCTAAAACTGGACTCACAGGAGAGGCTCAAATCATAGAAAGTGTCAGTGTCAGTCCTCTTGTACTTAAGTCGACATTGTGCCTTTTGTATTAAATTCCGATGAAATTTTTGTGTTTCATCGTCAATAGGAAGGTGCAAGGTATACAGTAAACCTGAAGTAAAGCAACGGAATCTAAAACTGGAGTCACAGGAGAGGTTCAAATCATAGAAAGTAAGAGTGTCAGTCCTCTTGTACTTAAGTCGGCATTGTGCGTTTTGTATTACATTCGGATGCAATTTCTGTGTTTCATCGTCAATAAGAAGGTCCTAGGTATACAGTAAACCTGAAGTGAAGCATCGGAAACTAAAACTGGAATCACAGGAGAGGTTCAAATCATAGAAAGTCAGAGTGACAATCCTCTTGTACTTAAGTCGGCATTGTGCCTTTTGTATTAAATTCCGATGCAATTTCTGTGTTTCATCGTCAATAAGAAGGCGTAAGGTATACAGTAAACCTGAAGTGAAGCATCGGAATCTAAAACTGGACTCACAGGAGAGGTTCAAATCATAGAAAGAGAGAGTGACAGTCCTCTTTTACTTAAGTCGGCATTGTGCATTTTGTACTAAATTCCGATCCAATTTCTGTGTTTCATCGCCAATAAGAAGGTCCAAGGGATACAGTAAACCTGAAGTGAAGCATCGGAATCGAAAGCTGGACTCACAGGAGAGGTTCAAATCATAGAAAGGGAGAGTGTCAGTCCTCTTCTACTTAAGTCGGCATTGTGCCTTTTGTATTAAATTCGGATGCAATTTCTGTGTTTCATCGTCAATAAGAAGGTGCAAGGTATACAGTAAACCTGAAGTGAAGCATCGGAAACAATAACTGGACTCACAGGAGAGGTTCAAATCTTAGAAAGGGATAGTAACAGTCCTCTTTTACTTAAGGCGGCATTGTGTCTTTTGTATTAAATTCGGATGCAATTTCTGTGTTTCATCATCAATAAGAAGGACCAAGGGATACAGTAAACCTGAAGTGGAGCAACGGAATCTAAAACTGGACTCACAGGAGAGGTTCAAATCATAGAAGAGGAGAGTGTCAGTCCTCTTGTACTTAAGTCGGCATTGTGCCTTTTGTATTAAATTCGGATGCAATTTCTGTGTTTCATCATCAATAAGAAGGTGCAAGGTATACAGTAAACCTGAAGTGAAGCATCGGAATCTAAAACTCGACTCACAGGAGAGGTTCAAATCATAGATAGTTAGAGTGTCAGTCCTCTTGTACTTAAGTCGGCATTGTGTTTTTGAAATTAATTCCGATGCAATATCTGTGTTTCATCGTTAATAAGAAGCTGCAAGGTATACAGTAACCCAGAAGTGAAGCATCGGAATCTAAAACTGGACTCACTGGAGAGGTTCAAATCATAGAAAGGGAGAGAGTCAGTCCTCTTGTACTTAAGTCGTCATTGTGCCTTTTGAATTTAATTCCGATGCAATTTCTGTGTTTCATTGTCAATGAGATGTTGCAAGGTATACAGTAAACCTGAATTGAAGCATCGGAATCTACAAGTGGACTCGCAGGAGAGGTTCAAATCATAGAAAGTTAGAGTGTCAGTCCTCTTCTACTTAAGTCGGCATTGTGCCTTTTGTATTAAATTGGGATGCAATTTCTGTGTTTTATCGTCAATAAGAAGGTCCAAGGGATACAGCAAACATGAAGTTAAGCATCGGAATCTAAAACTGGACTCACAGGAGAGGTTCTAATCATAGAAATTTAGAATGTCAGTCCTCGTGTAGTTAAGTCGGCATTGTGCCTTTTGTATTAAATTCGGATGCAAACTCTGTGTTTCATCGTCAATAAGAAGGTCCAAGGGATACAGTAAACCTGAAGTGAAGCATCGGAATCTAAAACTGGACTCACAGGAGAGGTTCAAATCATAAAAAGTGAGAGTGTCAAACCTCTATTTACTTAAGTCGGCATTGTGCCTTATGTATTAAATTCCAATGCAATTTCTGTGTTTCATCGTCAATAAAATGGTGCAAGGTATACAGTAAACCTGAAGTGAAGCATCGGAATCTAAAAGTGGACTCACAGGAGAGGTTCAAACCACAGAAAGTTAGAGTGTCAGTCCTCTTGTACTTAAGTCGGCATTGTGATATTTGTATTAAATTCGGATGCAATTTCTGTATTTCATCGTCAATAAGAAGGTCCAAGGGATACAGTAAACCTGAAGTGAATCATCGGAATCTAAAACTGGACTCACAGGAGAGGTTCAAATCATAGAAAGTTAGAGTGTCATTCCTCTTGTACTTAAGTCGGCATTGTGCCTTTTGAATTTAATTCCGATGCAATTTTTGTGTTTCATCGTCAATAAGACGGTGCAAGGTATGCAGTAAACTTGAAGTGAAGCATCGGAATCTAAAACTGGACTCACAGGAGAGGTTCAAATCATAGAGAGAGTGACATTCCTCTTTTACTTATGTCGGCATTGTGCCTATTGTATTAAATTCCGATGAAATTTCTGTGTTTCATCGTCAATAAGAAGGTCCAAGGGATACAGTAAACATGAAGTGAAGCATCGGATTCTAAAACTGGACTCACATAAGAGGTTCAAATCATAGAAAGGGAGAGTGTCAGTCCTCTTGTACTTAAGTCGGTAATGTGCCTTTTGTATTAAATTCGGATGCAATTTCTGTAATTCATCGTCATTAAGCAGGTGCTAGGAATACAGTAAACCTGAAGTGAAGCCTTGGAATCTAAAAGTGGACTCTCAGGAGAGGTTGAAATCAGAGATAGTTAGAGTGTCAGTCCTCTTGTACTTAAGTCGGCATTGTGTTTTTGAAATTAATTCCGATGCAATATCTGTGTTTCATCGTTAATAAGAAGCTGCAAGTTATACAGTAACCCAGAAGCGGAGCATCGGAATCTAAATCTGGACTCACAGGAGCGGTTCACATCATAGAGAGTTAGAGTGTCAGTCCTCTTGTACTTAAGTCGCCATTGTGACTTTTGAATTTCATTCCGATGCAATTTCTGTGTTTCATCGTCAATAAGAAGGTGCAAGGTATACAGTAAACCTGAAGTGAAGCATCGGAATCTAAAACTGGACTCACAGGAGAGGTTCAAATCACAGAAAGTGAGAGTGTCAGTCCTCTTTTACTTAAGTCGGCATTGTGCCTTTTGTATTAAATTGGGATGCTATTTCTGTGTTTCATCGTCAATAAGAAGGTCCTAGGGATACAGCAAACATGAAGTGAAGCATCGGATTCTAAAACTGGACTCCCAGGAGAGGTTCTAATCATAGAAATTTAGAGTGTCAGTCTTCTTTTAGTTAAGTCGGCATTGTGCCTTTTGTATTAAATTCGGATGCAAACTCTGTGTTTCATCGTCAATAAGAAGGTCCAAGGGATACAGTAAACCTGAAGTGAGGCATCGGAATCTAAAACTGGACTCACAGGACAGCTTCAAATCGTAGAAAGTGAGAGTGTCAGTGCTCTTTTACTTAAGCGGCATTGTGCCTTATGTATTAAATTCCAATGCAATTTCTGTGTTTCATCGTCAATAAAAAGGTGCAAGGTATACAGTAAACCTGAAGTGAAGCATCGGAATCTAAAACTGGAATCACAGGTTAGGTTCAACTCATAGAAAGAGAGAGTGCCAGTTCTCTTTTACTGAAGTCGGCATTGTGCCTTTTGTATTAAATTCCGATGAAATTTCTGTGTTTCATCGTCAAAAAGAAGGTCCAAGGGATACAGTAAACCTGAAGTGAAGCATCGGAATCTAAAACTAGAATCACAGGAGAGGTTCAAATCATAGAAAGAGAGAGTGTCAATCCTCTTTTACTTAAGTCGGCATTGTGATTTTTGTATTAAATTCAGATGCAATTTCTGTGTTTCTACGTCAATAAGAAGGTCCAAGGGATACAGTAAACCTGAAGTGAAGCATCGGAAACTAAAACTGGACTCACAGGAGAGTTTCAAATCATAGATAGCAAAAGTGTCAGTCCTCTTGCACTTAAGTCGGCATTGTGCCTTTTGAATTTAATTCCGATGCAATTTTTGTGTTTCATCGTCAATAAGACGGTGCAAGGTATACAGTAAACCTGATGTGAAGCATCGGAATTTAAAACTGGCATCACAGGAGAGGTTCAAATCTTAGAAAGTGAGAGTGTCAGTCCTCTTGTACTTAAGTCGGCATTGTGCCTTTTGTATTAAATTCCGATGCAATTTCTGTGTTTCATCGTCAATAAGAAGGTTCAAAATATACGGTAAACCTGATGTGAAACATCGGAGTCTAAAACTGGACTCACAGATGAGGTTCAAATCATACAAAGGGAGAGTGTCAGTCCTCTTGTACTTAAGTCGGTATTGTGCCTTTTGTATTAAATTCGGATGCAATTTCTGTATTTCATCGTCATTAAGATGGTCCTAGGGATACAGTAAACCTGAAGTGAAGCCTCGGAATCTAAAACTGGACTCACAGGAGAGGTTCAAATCATGGAAAGTTAGAGCGTCAGTCCCCTTGTACGTAAGTCGGCATTGTGCCTTTTGTATTAAATTCGGACGCAATTTCTGTGTTTCATCGTCAATAAGAAGGTGCAAGGTATACAGTAAACCTGAAGTGAAGCATCGGAATCATTAACTGGACTCACAAGAGAGGTTCAAATCTTAGAAAGAGATAGTGACAGTCCTCTTGTACTTAAGTCGACATTGTGCCTTTTGTATTACATTCGGATGCAATTTCTGTGTTTCATCATCAATAAGAAGGTCCAAGGGATACAGTAAACCTGAAGTGGTGCATCGGAATCTAAAACTGGACTCACAGGAGAGGTTCAAATCATAGAAAGGGAGAGTGTCAGTCCTCTTGTACTTAAGTCGGCATTGTGCCTTTTGTATTAAATTCGGATGCAATTTCTGTGTTTCATCGTCAATAAGAAAGTGCAAGGTATACAGTAAACCTGAAGTGAAGCATCGGAATCTAAAACTGGACTCACAGGAGAGGTTCAAATCACAGAAAGTGAGAGTGTCAGTCCTCTTCTACTTAAGTCGGCATTGTGCATTTTGTATTAAATTGGGATGCTATTTCTGTGTTTCATCGTCAATAAGAAGGTCCGAGGGATACAGCAAACATGAAGTGAAGCATCGGATTCTAAAACTGGACTCTCAGGAGAGGTTCTAATCATAGAAATTTAGAGTGTCAGTCCTCTTGTAGTTAAGTCGGCATTGTGCCTTTTGTATTAAATTCGGATGCAAACTCTGTGTTTCATCGTCAATAAGAAGGTCCGAGGTATACAGTAAACCTGAAGTGAAGCATCGGAATCTAAAACTGGACTCACAGGACAGTTTCAAATCATAGAAAGTGAGAGTATCAGTCCTCTTTTACTTTAGTCGGCATTGTGCCTTATGTATTAAATTCCAATGCAATTTCTGTGTTTCATCGTCAATAAAAAGGTGCAAGGTATACAGTTAACCAGAAGTGAAGCATCGGAATCTAAAACTGGAATCACAGGAGAGGTTCAACTCATAGAAAGAGAGAGTGCCAGTTCTCTTTTACTGAAGTCGGCATTGTGCCTTTTGTATTAAATTCTGATGCAATTTCTGTGTTTCATCGTCAATAAGAAGGTCCAAGGGACACAGTAAACCTGAAGTGAAGCATCGGAAACTACAACTGGACTCACAGGAGAGTTTCAAATCATAGATAGTTAAAGTGTCAGTCCTCTTGCACTTAAGTCGGCATTGTGCCTTTTGAATTTAATTCCGATGCAATATCTGTGTTTCATCGTCAATAAGAATGTGCAAGGTATACAGCAAACCTGAAGTGAAGCATCGGAATCTAAAACTGGACTCACATTAAAGGTTCAAATCATAGAAAGTTAGAGTGTCAGTCCTCTTGTACTTAAGTCGGCATTGTGCCTATTGAATTTAATTCCGATGCAATTTTTGTGTTTCATCGTCAATAAGACGGTGCAAGGTATACAGTAAACCTGATGTAGAGCATCGGAATCTAAAACTGGAATCACAGGAGAGGTTCAAATCATAGAAAGTGAGAGCGTCAGTCCTCTTGTACTTAAGTCGGCATTGTGCCTTTTGTATTATTTTCCGATGCAATTTCTGTGTTTCATCGTCAATAAGAAGGTGCAAGGTATACAGTAAACCTGATGTGAAAGATCGGAGTATAAAACTGGACTCACAGGAGAGGTTCAAATCATAGAGAGAGTGACAGTCCTCTTTTACTTAGGTCGGAATTGTGCCTGATGTATTAAATTCCGATCAAACTTTCTGTGTTTCATCGTCAATAACAAGGTCCAAGGGATACAGTAAACATGAAGTGAAGCATCGGAATCTAAAACTGGACTCACAGGAGAGGTTCAAATCATACAAAGGGAGAGTGTCAGTCCTCTTGTACTTATGTCGGTATTGTGCCTTTTGTATTAAATTCGGATGTAATTTCTGTATTTCATCGTCATTAAGATGGTCCTAGGGATACAGTATACCTGAAGTGAAGCCTCGGAATCTAAAACTGGACTCACAGGTGAGGTTCAAATCATAGAAAGTTAGAGTGTCAGTTCCCTTGTACTTAAGTCGGCATTGTGCCTTTTGTATTAAATTCGGATGCAATTTCTGTGTATCATCGTCAATAAGAAGGTGCAAGGTATACAGTAAACCTGAAGTGAAGCATCGGAATCAATAACTGGACTCACAAGAGAGGTTCAAATCTTAGAAAGAGATAGTGACAGTCCTCTTGCACTTAAGTCGGCATTGTGCATTTTGTACTAAATTGGGACGCAATTTCTGTGTTTCATCGTCAATAAGAAGGTCCAATGGATACAGCAAACATGAAGTGAAGCATCGGAATCTAAAACTGGACTCACAGGAGGGGTTCAAATCATAGAGAGAGTGACAGTCCTCTTTTACTTAGGTCGGAATTGTGCCTGATGTATTAAATTCCGATCAAAATTTCTGTGTTTCATCGTCAATAAGAAGGTCCAAGGGATACAGTAAACCTGAAGTGAAGCATCGGAATCTAAAAGTGGACTCACAGGAGAGGTACAAATCATAGAAAGTGAGAGTGTCAGTCCTCTTTTTACTTAAGTCGGCTTTGTGCCTTATGTATTTAATTCCAATGCAATTTCTGTGTTTCATCGTCAATAAGAAGGTCCAAGGGATACAGTAAACCTGAAGTGAAGCATCGGAATCTAAAACTGGACTCACAGGAGAGGTTCAAATCATAGAAAGAGAGAGTGTCAATCCTCTTTTACTTAAGTCGGCATTGTGCCTTTTGTATTAAATTCAGATGCAATTTCTGTGTTTCATCGTCAATAAGTAGGTCCAAGGGATACAGTAAACCTGAAGTGAAGCATCGGAATCTAAAACTGGATCACAGGAGAGGTTCAAATCATAGAAAGTGAGAGTGTCAGTCCTCTTGTACTTAAGTCGGCATTGTGCCTTTTGTATTAAATTCCGATGCAATTTCTGTGTTTCATCGTCAATAAGAAGGTGCAAGGTATACAGTAAACCTGATGTGAAACATTGGAGTCTAAAACTGGACTCACAGGAGAGGTTCAAATCATAGAGAGAGTGACAGTCCTCTTTTACTTATGTCGGCATTGTGCCTTTTGTATTAAATTCCGATGAAATTTCTGTGTTTCATCGTCAATAAGAAGGTCCAAGGGATACAGTGAACATGAAGTTAAGCATCGGAATCTAAAACTGGACTCACAGGAGAGGTTCAAATCATAGAAAGGGGGGGTGTCAGTCCTCTTGTATTTAAGTCGGCATTGTGTTCTAGAAATTAATTCCGATGCAATATCTGTGTTTCATCGTTAATAAGAAGCTGCAAGGTATACAGTAACCCAGAAGTGAAGCATCGGAATCTAAAACTGGACTCACTGGAGAGGTTCACATCATAGAGAGTTAGAGTGTCAGTCCTCATGTACTTAAGTCGTCATTGTGCCTTTTGAATTTAATTCCGATGCAATTTCTGTGTTTCATTGTCAATAACAAGTTGCAAGGTATACAGTAAACCTGAATTGAAGCATCGGAATCTAAAAGTGGACTCACAGGAGAGGTTCAAATCATAGAAAGTTAGAGTGTCAGTCCTCTTCTACTTAAGTCGGCATTGTGCCTTTTGAAATTCATTCCGATGCAATTTCTGTGTTTCATCGTCAATAAGAAGGTGCAAGGTATATAGTAAACCTGAAGTGAAGCATCGGAATCTAAAACTGGACTCACAGGAGAAGTTCAAAACACAGAAAGTGAGAGTGTCAGTCCTCTTTTACTTAAGTCGGCATTGTGCCTTTTGTATTAAATTGGGATGCAATTTCTGTGTTTTATCGTCAATAAGAAGGTCCAAGGGATACAGCAAACATGAAGTGAAGCATCGGAATCCAAAACTGGACTCACAGGAGAGGTTCTAATCATAGAAATTTAGAGTCTCAGTCCTCTTGTAGTTAAGTCGGCATTGTGCCTTTTGTATTAAATTCGGATGCAAACTCTGTGTTTCATCGTCACTAAGAAGGTCAAAGGGATACAGTAAACCTGAAGTGAAGCATCGGAATCTAAAACTGGACTCACAGGAGAGGTTCAAATCATAGAAAGTGAGAGTGCCAGTTCTCTTTTACTGAAGTCGGCATTGTGCCTTTTGTATTAAATTCCGATGCAATTTCTGTGTTTCATCGACAATAAGAAGGTGCAAGGGATACAGTAAACCTGAAGTGAAGCATCGGAATCTAAAACTGGACTCACAGGAGAGGTTCAAATCATAGAAAGAGAGAGTGTCAATCCTCTTTTACTTAAGTCGGCATTGTGCCTTTTGTATTAAATTCAGATGCAATTTCTGTGTTTCATCGTCAATAAGAAGGTCCAAGGGATACAGTAAACCTGAAGTGAAGCATCGGAAACTAAAACTGGACTCACAGGAGAGTTTCAAATCATAGACAGTTAGAGTGTCAGTCCTCTTGCACTTAAGTCGGCATTGTGCCTTTTGAATTTAATTCCGATGCAATATCTGTGTTTCATCGATAATAAGAAGGTGCAAGGTATACAGTAAACCTGAAGTGAAGCATCGGAATCTAAAACTGGACTCACAGGAGAGGTTCAAATCACAGAAAGTTAGAGTGTAAGTCCTCTTGTACTTAAGTCGGCATTGTGATATTTGTATTACATTCGGATGCAATTTCTGTATTTCATCGTCAATAAGAAGGTCCAAACGATACAGTAAACCTGAAGTGAAGTATCGGAATCTGAAACTGGACTCACAGGAGAGGTTCAAATCATAGAAAGTGAGAGTGTCAGTCCTCTTGTACTTAAGTCGGCATTGTGCCTTTTGTATTAAATTCCGATGCAATTTCTGTGTTTCATCGTCAATAAGAAGGTGCAAGGTATACAGTAAACCTGATGTGAAACATTATAGTCTAAAACTGGACTCACAGGAGAGGTTCAAATCATAGAGAGAGTGACAGTCCTCTTTTACTTATGTCGGCATTGTGCCTTTTGTATTAAATTCCGATGAAATTTCTGTGTTTCATCGTCAATAAGAAGGTCCAAGGGATACAGTGAACATGAAGTGAAGCATCGGAATCTAAAACTGGACTCACAGGAGAGGTTCAAATCATAGAAAGGGGGAGTGTCAGTCCTCTTGTACTTAAGTCGGCATTGTGTTCTAGAAATTAATTCCGATGCAATATCTGTGTTTCATCGTTAATAAGAAGCTGCAAGGTATACAGTAACCTAGAAGTGAAGCATCGGAATCTAAAACTGGACTCACTGGAGAGGTTCACATCATAGAGAGTTAGAGTGTCAGTCCTCATGTACTTAAGTCGTCATTGTGCCTTTTGAATTTAATTCCGATGCAATTTCTGTGTTTCATTGTCAATAAGAAGTTGCAAGGTATACAGTAAACCTGAATTGAAGCATCGGAATCTAAAAGTGGACTCACAGGAGAGGTTCAAATCATAGAAATTTAGAGTCTCAGTCCTCTTGTAGTTAAGTCGGCATTGTGCCTTTTGTATTAAATTCGGATGCAAACTCTGTGTTTCATCGTCAATAAGAAGGTCAAAGGGATACAGTAAACCTGAAGTGAAGCATCGGAATCTAAAACTGGACTCACAGGAGAGGTTCAAATCATAGAAAGTGAGAGTGCCAGTTCTCTTTTACTGAAGTCGGCATTGTGCCTTTTGTATTAAATTCCGATGCAATTTCTGTGTTTCATCGACAATAAGAAGGTGCAAGGGATACAGTAAACCTGAAGTGAAGCATCGGAATCTAAAACTGGACTCACAGGAGAGGGTCAAATCATAGAAAGAGAGAGTGTCAATCCTCTTTTACTTAAGTCGGCATTGTGCCTTTTGTATTAAATTCAGATGCAATTTCTGTGTTTCATCGTCAATAAGAAGGTCCAAGGGATACAGTAAACCTGAAGTGAAGCATCGGAAACTAAAACTGGACTCACAGGAGAGTTTCAAATCATAGACAGTTAGAGTGTCAGTTCTCTTGCACTTAAGTCGAAATTGTGCCTTTTGAATTTAATTCCGATGCAAAATCTGTGTTTCATCGATAATAAGAAGGTGCAAGGTATACAGTAAACCTGAAGTGAAGCATCAGAATCTAAAACTGGACTCACAGGAGAGGTTCAAATCACAGAAAGTTAGAGTGTAAGTCCTCTTGTACTTAAGTCGGCATTGTGATATTTGTATTACATTCGGATGCAATTTCTGTATTTCATCGTCAATAAGAAGGTCCAAGGTATACAGTAAACCTGAAGTGAAGTATCGGAATCTGAAACTGGACTCACAGGAGAGGTTCAAATCATAGAAAGTGAGAGTGTCAGTCCTCTTGTACTTAAGTCGGCATTGTGCCTTTTGAATTTAATTCCGATGCAATTTTTGTGTTTCATCGTTAATAAGACGGTGCAAGGAATAAAGTAAACCTGAAGTGAAGCATCGGAATCTAAAACTGGAATCACAGTAGAGGTTCAAATCATAGAAAGTGAGAGTGTCAGTCCTCTTGTACTTAAGTCGGCATTGTGCCTTTTGTATTAAATTCCGATGCAATTTCTGTGTTTCATCGTAATTAAGAAGGTGCAAGGTATACAGTAAACCTGATGTGAAACATCGGAGTCTAAAACTGGACTCACAGGAGAGGTTCAAATCATCGAGAGAGTGACAGTCCTCTTTTAGTTAGGTCGGCATTGTGCCTGTTGTATTAAATTCCGATAAAATTTCTGTGTTTCATCGTCAATAAGAAGGTCCAAGGGATACAGTAAACATGAAGTGAAGCATCGGAATCTAAAACTGGACTCACAGGAGAGGTTCAAATGATAGAAAGGGAGAGCGTCAGTCCTCTTGTACTTAAGTCGGTATTGTGCCTTTTGTATTAAATTCGGATGCAATTTCTGTATTTCATCGTCATTAAGATGGTCGTAGGGATACAGTAAACCTGAAGTGAAGCCTCGGAATCTAAAACTGGACTCACAGGGACGTTCAAATCATAGAAAGTTAGAGTGTCAATCCCCTTGTACTTAAGTCAGCATTCTGCCTTTTGAATTTAATTCTGATGCTATTTTTGTGTTTCATCGTCAATAAGAAGGTGCAAGGTATACAGTAAACCTGAAGTGAAGCAATGGAATCTAAAACTGGACTCACAGGAAAGGTTCAAATCATAGAAAGGGAGAGTGTCCGTCCTCTTGTACTTAGGTTGACATTGTGCCTTTTGTATTAAATTCGGATGCAATTTCTGTGTTTCATCGTCAATAAGAGGGTGCAAGGTATACAGTAAACCTGAAGTAAAGCATCGGAATCTAAAACTGGACTCACAGGAGAGGTTCAAATCATAGAAAGTGATAGTGACAGTCCTCTTTTACCTAAGTCGGCATTGTGCCTTTTGTATTAAATTCGTATGCAATTTCTGTGTTTCATCGTCAATAATAATGTCCAAGGGATACGGTAAATCTGAAGTGGAGCATCGGAATCTAAAACTGGACTCACATTAGAGGTTCAAATCATAGAAAGGGAGAGTGTCAGTCCTCTTGTACTTAAGTCGGCATTGTGCCTTTTGTATTACATTTGGATGCAATTTCTGTGTTTCATCGTCAATGAGAAAGTGCAAGGTATACAGTAAACCTGAAGTGAAGCATCGGAATCTAAAACTGGACTCACAGGAGAGGTTAAATCATAGAAAGTGAGAGTGTCAGTCGTCTTGTACTTAAGTCGGCATTGTGCCTTTTGTATTACATTCGGATGCAGTTTCTGTGTTTCATCGTCAATAAGAAAGTCCGAGGGATACAGTAAACCAGAAGTGAAGCATCGGAATCTAAAACTGGAGGCACAGGAGAGGTTCAAATCATAGATAGTTAGAGTGTCAGACCTCTTGTACTTAAGTCGGCATTGTGTTTTTGAATTTGATTCCGATGCAATTTCTGTGTTTCATCGTTAATAAGAAGCTGCAAGGTATACAGTAACCCAGAAGTGAAGCATCGGAATCTAAAACTGGACTCACAGGAGAGGTTCAAATCATAGAGAGTTAGAGTGTCAGTCCTCTTGCACTTAAGTCGCCATTGTGCCTTTTGAATTTAATTCCGATGCAATTTCTGTGTTTCATCGTCAATAAGATGATGCAAGGTATACAGTAAACATGAATTGAAGCATCGGAATCTGAAACTGGACTGACAGGAGAGGTTCAAATCAAAGAAAGTTAGAGTGTCAGTCCTCTTGTACTTAAGTCGGCATTGTGAAGTTTGAATTACATTCGAACGCAATTTCTGTATTTCATCGTCAATATGAAGGTCCAAGGGATACAGTAAACCTGTAGTGAAGCATCGGAATCTAAATCTGGACTCACAGGAGAGGTTCAAATCATAGAAAGTTAGAGTGTCAGTCCTCTTGTACTTAAGTCGGCATTGCGCCTTTTGAATTTAATTCCGATGCAATTTTTGTGTTTCATCGTTAATAAGACGGTGCAAGGTATACAGTAAACCTGAAGTGAAGCATCGGAATCTAAAACTGGAATCACAGGATAGGTTCAAATCATAGAAAGTGAGAGTGTCAGTCCTCTTGTACTTAAGTCGGCATTGTGCCTTTTGTATTAAATTCCGATGCAATATCTGTGTTTCATCGTCAATAAGAAGGTGCAAGGTATACAGTAAACCTGACGTGAAACATCGGAGTCTAAAACTGGACTCACAGGAGAGGGAAATCAAAGAGAGAGTGACAGTCCTCTTTTACTTAGGTCGGCATTGTGCCTGTTGTATTAAGTCCCGATGAAATTTCTATGTTTCATCGTCAATAAGAATCCCAAGGGATACAGTAAACATGAAGTGAAGCATCGGAATCTAAAACTGGACTCACAGGAGAGGTTCAAATCATAGAAAGGGAGAGTGTCAGTCCTCTTGTACTTAAGTCGGTATTGTGCCTTTTGTATTAAATTCGGATGCAATTTCTGTAATTCATCGTCATTAAGATGGTACTAGGGATACAGTAAACCTGAAGTGAAGCCTCGGAATCTAAAACTGGACTCACGGGAGAGGTTCAAATCATATAAAGTTAGAGTGTCAGTCCCCTTGTACTTAAGTCAGCATTCTGCATTTTGAATTTAATTCCGATTCAATTTTTGTGTTTCATCGTCAATAAGAAGGTGCAAGGTATACAGTAAACCTGAAGTGAAGCATCGGAATCTAAAACTGGACTCTTAGGAAAGGTTCAAATCATGGAAAGGGAGAGTGTCCGTCCTCTTGTACTTAAGTCGGCATTGTTCCTTTAGTATTGAATTCGGATGCAATTTCTGTGTTTCATCGTCAATAAGAAGGTGCAAGTTATACAGTAAACCTGAAGTGAAGCATCGGAATCTAAAACTGGAATCACTGGAGAGGTTCAAATCATAGAAAGTGTGAGTTTCAGTCCTCTTTTACTTAAGTCGGCATTGTGCCTTTTGTATTAAATTGCGATGCTATTTCTGTGTTTCATCGTCAATAAGAAGGTGCAAGGTATACAGTAAACCTGAAGAATAGCATCGGAATCTAAAACTGGACTCACAGGTGAGGTTCAAATCATAGAAAGAGAGAGTGACAGTCCTCTTTTACTTAAGTCGGCATTGTGCCTTTTGTATTAAATTCGGATGTAATTTCTGTGTTTTATCGTCAATAAGAAAGTCCAAAGGATACAGTAAACCTGAAGTGAAGCATCGGAATCTAAAATTGGACTCACAGGGGAGGTCCAAATCATAGAAACGGACAGTGTCAGTACTCTTGTACTTAAGTTGACATTGTGCCTTTTGTATTAAATTCCGATGACATTTCTGTGTTTCATCGTCAATAAGAAGGTGCAAGGTATACAGTAAACCTGAAGTGAAGCATCGGAATCTAAAACTGGAATCACAGGAAAGGTTCAAATCATAGAAAGTGAGAGTGTCAGTCCTCTTGTACTTAAGTCGGCATTGTGCCTTTTGTATTAAATTCCGATGCAATTTCTGTGTTTCATCGTCAATAAGAAGGTCCAAGGGATACAGTAAACCTGAAGTGAAGCATCGGAATCTAAATCTGGACTCACAGGAGAGGTTCAAATCATAGAAAAAGAGAGTGTCAATCCTCTTTTACTTAAGTCGGCATTGTGCCTTTTGTATTAAATTCAGATGCAATTTCTGTGTTTCATCGTCAATAAGAAGGTCCAAGGGATACAGTAAACCTGAAGTGAAGCATCGGAAACTAAAACTGGACTCACAGGAGAGTTTCAAATCATAGACAGTTAGAGTGTCAGTCCTCTTGCACTTAAGTCGGCATTGTGCCTTTTGAATTTATTTCCGATGCAATATCTGTGTTTCATCGATAATAAGAAGGTGCAAGGTATACAGTAAACCTGAAGTGAAGCATCGGAATCTAAAACTGGACTCACAGGAGAGGTTCATATCACAGAAAGTTAGAGTGTCAGTCCTCTTGTACTTAAGTCGGCATTGTGATATTTGTATTACATTCGGATGCAATTTCTCTATTTCATCGTCAATAAGAAGGTCCAACGGATACAGTAAACCTGAAGTGAATCATCGGAATCTAAAACTTAACTCACAGGAGAGGTTCAAATCATAGAAAGTTAGAGTGTCAATCCTCTTGTACTTAAGTCGGCATTGTGAATTTTGAATTACATTCGAACGCAATTTCTGTATTTCATCGTCAATAAGAAGGTCCAAGGGATACAGTAAACCTGAAGTGAAGCATCGGAATCTAAATCTGGACTCACAGGAGAGGTTCAAATCATAGAAAGTTAGAGTGTCAGTCCTCTTGTACTTAAGTCGGCATTGCGCCTTTTGAATTTAATTCCGATGCAATTTTTGTGTTTCATCGTTAATAAGACGGTGCAAGGTATACAGTAAACATGAATTGAAGCATCGGAATCTGAAACTGGACTGACAGGAGAGGTTCAAATCAAAGAAAATTAGAGTGTCAGTCCTCTTGTACTTAAGTCGGCATTGTGAATTTTGAATTACATTCGAACGCAATTTCTGTATTTCATCGTCAATAAGAAGGTCCAAGGGATACAGTAAACCTGAAGTGAAGCATCGGAATCTAAATCTGGACTCACAGGAGAGGTTCAAATCATAGAAAGTTAGAGTGTCAGTCCTCTTGTACTTAAGTCGGCATTGCGCCTTTTGAATTTAATTCCGATGCAATTTTTGTGTTTCATCGTTAATAAGATGGTGCAAGGTATACAGTAAACCTGAAGTGAAGCATCGGAATCTAAAACTGGAATCACAGGATAGGTTCAAATCATAGAAAGTGAGAGTGTCAGTCCTCTTGTACTTAAGTCGGCATTGTGCCTTTTGTATTAAATTCCGATGCAATTTCTGTGTTTCATCGTCAATAAGAAGGTGCAAGGTATACAGTAAACCTGATGTGAAACATCGGAGTCTAAAACTGGACTCACAGGAGAGGGAAATCAAAGAGAGAGTGACAGTCC
This sequence comes from Schistocerca americana, assembly GCF_021461395.2. NCBI lineage: Eukaryota > Metazoa > Arthropoda > Insecta > Orthoptera > Acrididae > Schistocerca > Schistocerca americana. The sequence continues at coordinate 58,759,437 of NC_060125.1, read as the reverse complement.
TCTTTTACTTAGGTCGGCATTGTGCCTGTTGTATTAAGTTCCGATGAAATTTCTATGTTTCATCGTCAATAAGAATCCCAAGGAATACAGTAAACATGAAGTGAAGCATCGGAATCTAAAACTGGACTCACAGGAGAGGTTCAAATCATAGAAAGGGAGAGTGTCAGTCCTCTTGTACTTAAGTCGGTATTGTGCCTTTTGTATTAAATTCGGATGCAATTTCTGTAATTCATCGTCATTAAGATGGTACTAGGGATACAGTAAACCTGAAGTGAAGCCTCGGAATCTAAAACTGGACTCATGGGAGAGGTTCAAATCTAATAAAGTTAGAGTGTCAGTCCCCTTGTACTTAAGTCAGCATTCTGCATTTTGAATTTAATTCCGATTCAATTTTTGTGTTTCATCGTCAATAAGAAGGTGCAAGGTATACAGTAAACCTGAAGTGAAGCATCGGAATCTAAAACTGGACTCTTAGGAAAGGTTCAAATCATAGAAAGGGAGAGTGTCCGTCCTCTTGTACTTAAGTCGGCATTGTTCCTTTAGTATTGAATTCGGATGCAATTTCTGTGTTTCATCGTCAATAAGGAGGTGCAAGTTATACAGTAAACCTGAAGTGAAGCATCGGAATCTAGAACTGGAATCACAGGAGAGGTTCAAATCATAGAAAGTGTGAGTTTCAGTCCTCTTTTACTTAAGTGGGCATTGTGCCTTTTGTATTAAATTGCGATGCTATTTCTGTGTTTCATCGTCAATAAGAAGGTGCAAGGTATACAGTAAACCTGAAGTATAGCATCGGAATCTAAAACTGGACTCACAGGTGAGGTTCAAATCATAGAAAGAGAGAGTGACAGTCCTCTTTTACTTAAGTCGGCATTGTGCCTTTTGTATTAAATTCGGATGTAATTTCTGTGTTTTATCGTCAATAAGAAAGTCCAAAGGATACAGTAAACCTGAAGTGAAGCATCGGAATCTAAAATTGGACTCACAGGGGAGGTCCAAATCATAGAAACGGACAGTGTCAGTACTCTTGTACTTAAGTTGACATTGTGCCTTTTGTATTAAATTCCGATGACATTTCTGTGTTTCATCGTCAATAAGAAGGTGCAAGGTGTACAGTAAACCTGAAGTGAAGCATCGGAATCTAAAACTGGAATCACAGGAAAAGTTCAAATCATAGAAAGTGAGAGTGTCAGTCCTCTTGTACTTAAGTCGGCATTGTGCCTTTTGTATTAAATTCCAATGCAATTTCTGTGTTTCATCGTCAATAAGAAGGTCCAAGGGATACAGTAAACCTGAAGTGAAGCATCGGAATCTAAATCTGGACTCACAGGAGAGGTTCAAATCATAGAAAAAGAGAGTGTCAATCCTCTTTTACTTAAGTCGGCATTGTGCCTTTTGTATTAAATTCAGATGCAATTTCTGTGTTTCATCGTCAATAAGAAGGTCCAAGGGATACAGTAAACCTGAAGTGAAGCATCGGAAACTAAAACTGGACTCACAGGAGAGTTTCAAATCATAGACAGTTAGAGTGTCAGTCCTCTTGCACTTAAGTCGGCATTGTGCCTTTTGAATTTATTTCCGATGCAATATCTGTGTTTCATCGATAATAAGAAGGTGCAAGGTATACAGTAAACCTGAAGTGAAGCATCGGAATCTACAACTGGACTCACAGGAGAGGTTCAAATCACAGAAAGTTAGAGTGTCAGTCCTCTTGTACTTAAGTCGGCATTGTGATATTTGTATTACATTCGGATGCAATTTCTCTATTTCATCGTCAATAAGAGGGTCCAAGGGATACAGTAAACCTGAAGTGAATCATCGGAATCTAAAACTTAACTCACAGGAGAGGTTCAAATCATAGAAAGTTAGAGTGTCAGTCCTCTTGTACTTAAGTCGGCATTGTGCCTTTTGAAATTAATTCCGATGCAATTTTTGTGTTTCATCGTTAATAAGACGGTGCAAGGTATACAGTAAACCTGAAGTGAAGCATCGGAATCTAAAACTGGAATCACAGGAGAGGTTCAAATCATAGAAAGTGAGAGTGTCAGTCCTCTAGCACTTAACTCGGCATTGTGCCTTTTGTATTGAATTCCGATGCAATTTCTGTGTTTCATCGTCAATAAGAAGGTGGAAGGTATACAGTAAACCTGATGTGAAACATCGGAGTCTAAAACTGGACTCACAGGAGAGGTTCAAATCATAGAGAGAGTTACAGTCCTCTTTTAGTTAGGTCGGCATTGTGCCTGTTGTTTAAATTCCGATGAAATTTCTGTATTTCATCGTCAATAAGATGGTCCAAGGGATACAGTAAACATGAAGTGAAGCATCGGAATCTAAAACTGGACTCACAGGAGAGGTTCAAATCATAGAAAGGGAGAGGGTCAGTTCTCTTGTACTTAAGTCGGTATTGAGCCTTTTGTATTAAATTCGGATGCAATTTCTGTATTTCATCGTCATTAAGATGGTCCTACGGATACAGTAAACCTGAAGTGAAGCCTCGGAATCTAAAGCTGGACTCACAGGGAGGTTCAAATCATAGAAAGTTAGAGTGTCAGTCCCCTTGTACTTAAGTCAGCATTCGGCCTTTTGAATTTAATTCTGATGCAATTTAAGTGTTTCATCGTCAATAAGAAAGTGCAAGGTATACAGTAAACCTGAAGTGAAGCATTGGAATCTAAAACTGGACTCACAGGAAAGGTTCAAATCATAGAAAGGGAGAGTGTCCGTCATCTTGTACTTAGGTTGACATTGTGCCTTTTGTATTAAATTCGGGTGCAATTTCTGTGTTTCATCGTCAATAAGAAGGTGCAAGGTATACAGTAAACCTGAAGTAAAGCATCGGAATCTAAAACTGGAGTCACAGGAGAGGTTCAAATCATAGAAAGTGATAGTGACAGTCCTCTTTTACCTAAGTCGGCATTGTGCCTTTTGTATTAAATTCGTATGCAATTTCTGTGTTTCATTGTCAATAATAAGGTCCAAGGGATACAGTAAATCTGAAGTGGAGCATCGGAATCTAAAACTGGACTCACATTAGAGGTTCAAATCATAGAAAGGGAGAGTGACAGTCCTCTTTTACCTAAGTCGGCATTGTGCCTTTTGTATTAAATTCGTATGCAATTTCTGTGCTTCATCGTCAATAATAAGGTTCAAGGGATACAGTAAATCTGAAGTGGAGCATCGGAATCTAAAACTGGACTCACATTAGAGGTTCAAATCATAGAAAGGGAGAGTGTCAGTCCTCTTGTACTTAAGTCGGCATTGTGCCTTTTGTATTAAATTCCGATGCAATTTCTGTGTTTCATCGTCAATAAGAAGGTGCAAGGTATACAGTAAACCTGAAGTGAAGCATCGGAATCTAAAACTGGAATCACAGGAGAGGGTCAAATCATAGAAAGTGAGAGTGTCAGTCCTCTTGTACTTAAGTCGGCATTGTGCCTTTTGTATTAAATTCCGATGCAATTTCTGTGTTTCATCGTCAATAAGAAGGTGCAAGGTATACAGTAAACCTGATGTGAAACATCGGAGTCTAAAACTGGACTCACAGGAGAGGTTCAAATCATAGAGAGAGTGACAGTCCTCTTTCACTTAGGTCGGCATTGTGCCTGTTGTATTAAGTTCCGACGAAATTTCTGTGTTTCATCGTCAATAAGAATCCCAAGGGATACAGTAAACATGAAGTGAAGCATCGGAATCTAAAACTGGACTCACAGGAAAGGTTCAAATCATAGAAAGGGAGAGTGTCCGTCCTTTTGTACTTAGGTTGACATTGTGCCTTTTGTATTAAATTCGGATGCAATTTCTGTGTTTCATCGCCAATAAGAAGGTGCATAGTATACAGTAAACCTGAAGTAAAGCATCGGAATCTAAAACTGGACTCACAGGAGAGGTTCAAATCATAGAAAGTGATAGTGACAGTCCTCTTTTACCTAAGTCGGCATTGTGCCTTTTGTATTAAATTCGTATGCAATTTCTGTGCTTCATCGTCAATAATAAGGTTCAAGGGATACAGTAAATCTGAAGTGGAGCATCGGAATCTAAAACTGGACTCACATTAGAGGTTCAAATCATAGAAAGGGAGAGTGTCAGTCCTCTTGTACTTAAGTCGGCTTTGTTCTTTTTGTATTACATTTGGATGCAATTTCTGTGTTTCATCGTCAATGAGAAGGTGCAAGGTATACAGTAAACCTGAAGTGAAACATCGGAATCTAAAACTGGACTCACAGGAGAGGTTCAAATCATATAAAGTGAGAGTGTTAGTCCTCTTGTACTTAAGTCGGCATTGTGCCTTTTGTATTACATTCGGATGCAATTTCTGTGTTTCATCGTCTATAAGAAGGTCTGAGGGATACAGTAAACCAGAAGTGAAGCATCGGAATCTAAAACTGGAGGCACAGGAGAGGTTCAAATCATAGATAGTTAGAGTGTCAGACCTCTTGTACCTAAGTCGGCATTGTGTTTTTGAATTTAATTCCGATGCAATTTCTGTGTTTCATCGTTAATAAGAAGCTGCAAGGTATACAGTAAACCTGAAGTGAAGCATCGGAATCTAAAACTGGAATCACAGGAGAGGGTCAAATCATAGAAAGTGAGAGTGTCAGTCCTCTTGTACTTAAGTCGGCATTGTGCCTTTTGTATTAAATTCCGATGCAATTTCTGTGTTTCATCGTCAATAAGAAGGTGCAAGGTATACAGTAAACCTGATGTGAAACATCGGAGTCTAAAACTGGACTCACAGGAGAGGTTCAAATCATAGAGAGAGTGACAGTCCTCTTTCACTTAGGTCGGCATTGTGCCTGTTGTATTAAGTTCCGATGAAATTTCTGTGTTTCATCGTCAATAAGAATCCCAAGGGATACAGTAAACATGAAGTGAAGCATCGGAATCTAAAACTGGACTCACAGGAAAGGTTCAAATCATAGAAAGGGAGAGTGTCCGTCCTCTTGTACTTAGGTTTTCATTGTGCCTTTTGTATTAAATTCGGATGCAATTTCTGTGTTTCATCGTCAATAAGAAGGTGCATAGTATACAGTAAACCTGAAGTAAAGCATCGGAATCTAAAACTGGACTCACAGGAGAGGTTCAAATCATAGAAAGTGATAGTGACAGTCCTCTTTTACCTAAGTCGGCATTGTGCCTTTTGTATTAAATTCGTATGCAATTTCTGTGCTTCATCGTCAATAATAAGGTTCAAGGGATACAGTAAATCTGAAGTGGAGCATCGGAATCTAAAACTGGACTCACATTAGAGGTTCAAATCATAGAAAGGGAGAGTGTCAGTCCTCTTGTACTTAAGTCGGCTTTGTTCTTTTTGTATTACATTTGGATGCAATTTCTGTGTTTCATCGTCAATGAGAAGGTGCAAGGTATACAGTAAACCTGAAGTGAAACATCGGAATCTAAAACTGGACTCACAGGAGAGGTTCATATCATATAAAGTGAGAGTGTTAGTCCTCTTGTACTTAAGTCGGCATTGTGCCTTTTGTATTACATTCGGATGCAATTTCTGTGTTTCATCGTCTATAAGAAGGTCTGAGGGATACAGTAAACCAGAAGTGAAGCATCGGAATCTAAAACTGGAGGCACAGGAGAGGTTCAAATCATAGATAGTTAGAGTGTCAGACCTCTTGTACCTAAGTCGGCATTGTGTTTTTGAATTTAATTCCGATCCAATTTCTGTGTTTCATCGTTAATAAGAAGCTGCAAGGTATACAGTAAACCTGAAGTGAAGCATCGGAATCTAAAACTGGAATCACAGGAGAGGGTCAAATCATAGAAAGTGAGAGTGTCAGTCCTCTTGTACTTAAGTCGGCATTGTGCCTTTTGTATTAAATTCCGATGCAATTTCTGTGTTTCATCGTCAATAATAAGGTGCAAGGTATACAGTAAACCTGATGTGAAACATCGGAGTCTAAAACTGGACTCACAGGAGAGGTTCAAATCATAGAGAGAGTGACAGTCCTCTTTTACTTAGGCCGGCATTGTGCCTGTTGTATTAAGTTCCGATGAAATTTCTGTGTTTCATCGTCAATAAGAATCCCAAGGGATACAGTAAACATGAAGTGAAGCATCGGAATCTAAAACTGGACTCACAGGAGAGGTTCAAATCATAGAAAGGGAGAGTGTCAGTCCTCTTGTACTTAAGTCGGTATTGTGCCTTTTGTATTAAATTCGGATGCAATTTCTGTATTTCATCGTCATTAAGATGGTCCTAGGGATACAGTAAACCTGAAGTGAAGCCTCGGAAACTAAAACTGGACTCACAGGAGAGGTTCAAATCATATAAAGTTAGAGTGTCAGTCCCCTTGTACTTAAGTCAGCATTCTGCATTTTGAATTTAATTCCGATTCAATTTTTGTGTTTCATCGTCAATAAGAAGGTGCAAGGTATACAGTAAACCTGAAGTGAAGCATCGGAATCTAAAACTGGACTCACAGGATAGGTTCAAATCATAGAAAGGGAGAGTGTCCGTCCTCTTGTACTTAAGTCGGCATTGTGCCTTTAGTATTGAATTCGGAAGCAATTTCTGTGTTTCATCGTCAATAAGAAGGTGCAAGTTATACAGTAAACCTGAAGTGAAGCATTGGAATCTAAAACTGGAATCACAGGAGAGGTTCAAATCATAGAAAGTGTGAGTTTCAGTCCTCTTTTACTTAAGTCGGCATTGTGCCTTTTGTATTAAATTGCGATGCTATTTCTGTGTTTCATCGTCAATAAGAAGGTGCAAGGTATACAGTAAACCTGAAGTGTAGCAATGGAATCTAAAACTGGACTCACAGGAGAGGTTCAAATCATAGAAAGAGAGAGTGACAGTCCTCTTTTACTTAAGTCGGCATTGTGCCTTTTGTATTAAATTCAGATGCAATTTCTGTGTTTTATCGGCAATACGAAAGTCCAATTGATACAGTAAATTTGAAGTGAAGCATCGGAATCTAAAATTGGACTCACAGGGGAGGTTCAAATCATAGAAACGGACAGTGTCAGTACTCTTGTACTTAAGTTGACATTGTGCCTTTTGTATTAAATTCCGATGAAATTTCTGTGTTTCATCGTCAATAAGAAGTTGCAAGGTATACAGTAAACCTGAAGTGAAGCATCGGAATCTAAAACTGGAATCACAGGAAAGGTTCAAATCATAGAAAGGGAGAGTGTCAGTCCTCTTGTACTTAAGTCGGCATTGTGCCTTTTGTATTAAATTCGGATGCAATTTCTGTCTTTCATCGTCAATAAGAAGGTCCAAGGTATTCAGTAAACCTGAAGTGAAGCATCGGAATCTAAAACTGGAATCACAGGAGAGGTTCAAATCATAGAAAGTGATAGTGTCAGTCCTCTTGTAGTTAACTCGGCATTGTGCCTTTTGTATTAAATTCCGATGCAATTTCTGTGTTTCATCGTCAATAAGAATGTTCAAGGTATACAGTAAACCTGAAGTGAAGCATCGGAATCTAAAACTGGACTCACACGAGAGGTTCAAGTCATAGAAAGTGATAGTGACAGTCCTCTTTCACCTAAGTCGGCATGGTGCCTTTTGTATTAAATTCGGATGCAATTTCTGTGTTTCATCGTCAATAATACGGTCCAAGGGAACAGTAAATCTGAATAGGAGCATCGGAATCTAAAACTGGACTCACATTAGAGGTTCAAATCATAGAAAGTGAGAGTGTCAGTCCTCTTGTACTTAAGTCGGCATTGTGCCTTTTGAATTTAATTACGATGTAATTTTTGTGTTTCATCGTCAATAAGACGGTGCAAGGTATACAGTAAGCCTGAAGTGAAGCATCGGAATCTAAAACTGGAATCACAGGAGGGGTTCAAATCATAGAAAGTGAGAGTGTAAGTCCTGATGTACTTAAGTCGGCATTGTGCCTTTTGTATTAAATTCCGATGAAATTTCTGTGTTTCATCGTCAATAAGAAGGTGCAAGGTATTCAGTAAACCTGATGTGAAACATCGGAATCTAAAACTGGACTCACAGGAGAGGTTCAAATCATAGAGAGAGTGACAGTCCTCTTATACTTAGGTCAGCATTGTGCCTTTTGTATTAAAGTCTGATGAAATTTCTGTGTTTCATCGTCAATAAGAAGGTCCAAGGGGTACTGTAAACCTGAAGTGAAACATCGGAATCTAAAACTGGACTCACAGGAGAGGTTCAAATCATACAAAGTTAGAGTGTCAGTCCTCTTGTACTTAAGTCAGCATTAAGAGTTTTGAATTTAATTCCGATGCAATTTCTGTGTTTCATCGTCAATAAGAAGGTGCAAGGTATTCAGTAAACCTGAAGTGAAGCATCGGAATCTAAAACTGGAATCACGGGAGAGGTTGAAATCATAGAAAGTGTGAGTTTCAGTCCTCTTTTACTTAAGTCGGCATTGTGCCTTTTGTATTAAATTCCGATGCTATTTCTGTGTTTCATCGTCAATAAGAAGGTGCAAGGTATACAGTAAACCTGATGTGTAGCGTCGGAATCTAAAACTGGACTCACAGGAGAGGTTCAAATCATAGAAAGAGAGAGTGACAGTCCTCTTTTACTTAAGTCGGCATTGTGCCTCTTGTATCAAATTCGGATGCAATTTCTGTGTTTCATCGTCAATAAGATGATCCAAGGGATACAGTAAACCTGAAGTGAAGCATCGGAATCTAAAACTGGATTTACAGGAGAGGTTCAAATCATAGAAAGGGTCAGTGTCAGTCCTCTTGTACTTAAGTCGACATTGTGCCTTTTGTATTAAATTCGGATGCAATTTCTGTGTTTCATCGTCAATAATAAGGTCCAAGGGATACAGTAAAACTGAAGTGGAGCATCGTAATCTAAAACTGGACTCACAGGAGAGGTTCAAATCATGGAAAGGGAGAGTGTTAGTTCTCTTTTACTTAAGTCGGCATTGTGCCTTTTGTATTACATTCGGATGCAATTTCTGTGTTTCATCGTCAGTAAGAAGGTGCAAGGTATACAGTAAACCTGAAGTGAAGCATCGGAATCTAAAACTGGACTCGCAGGAGAGGTTCAAATCATAGAAAGGGAGATAGTCAGTCCTCTTGTACTTAAGTCGGCATTGTGATTTTTGTAATAAATTCGGATGCAATTTCTGTGATTCATCGTCAATAAGAAGGTGCAAGTTATACAGTAAACCTGAAGTGAAGCATCGGAATCTAAAACTGGACTCACATTAGAGGTTCAAATCATAGAAAGAGAAAGTGTCAGTCCTCTTGTACTTAAGTCGGCATTGTGCCTTTTGTATTAAATTCCGATGAAATTTCTGTGTCTCATCTTCAATAAGAAGGTGCAAGGTATACAGTAAACCTGAAGTGAAGCATCGGAATCTAAAACTGGACTCACAGGAGAGGTTCAAATCATGGAAATTGAGAGTGTCAGTCCTCTTGTACTTAAGTCGGCATTGAGCCTTTTGTATTAAATTCGGATGCAATTTCTGTGTTTCATCGTCAATAAGAAGGTGCATGGGATACAGTAAACCTGAAGTGAAGCATCGGAATCTAAAACTGGACACACAGGAGAGATTCAAATCATAGAAAGAGAGAGTGACAGTCCTCTTTTACTTAAATCGGCATTTTGCCTTTTGTATTAAATTGCGATGAAATTTCTGTGTTTCATCGTCATTAAGGAGGTGCAAGTTATACAGTAAACCTGAAGTGAAGCATCGGAATCTAAAACTGGACTCACAGGAGAGGTTCAAATCAAAATAGTGAGAGTGTCAGTCCTCTTAAACTTAAGTCGGCATTGTGCCTTTTGTATTAAATTCGAATGCAATTTCTGTGTTTCATCGTCCATAAGAGGGAGCAAGTTATAGAGTAAACCTGAAGTGAAGCATCGGAATCTAAAACTGAAATCACAGGAGAGGTTCAAATCATAGAAAGTGAGAGTGTCAGTCCTCTTGTACTTAAGTCGGCATTGTGCCTTTTGTATTAAATTCGGATGCAATTTCTGTGTTTCATCGTCAATAAGAAGGTGCAAATAATGCAATAAACCAGAAGTGAAGCATCGGAATCTACAACTGGACTCACAGGAGAGGTTCAAATCATAGAAAGAGAGAATGACAGTCCTCTTGTACTTAAGTCGGCTTTGTGCCTTTTGTATTAACATCCGATGAAATTTCTGTGTTTCATCGTCAATAAGAAGGTGCAAGGTATACAGTAAACCTGAAGTGAAGCATCGGAATATAAAACTGGACTCACAGGAGAGGTTCAAATCATAGAAAGAGAGAGTGACAGTCCTCTTTTACTTAAGTCGGTATTGTGCCTTTAGTATTAAATTCCGATGAAATTTCTGTGTTTCATCGTCAATAAGAAGGTCCAAGGGATACAGTAAACCTGAATAGAAGCATCGGAATCTAAAACTGGACTCACAGGAGAGTTTCAAATCATAGAAAGAGAGAGTGACAGTCCTCTTGCACTTAAGTCGGCCTGTGCCTTTTGTATTAATTTCCGAGGAAATTTCTGTGTTTCATCGTCAATAAGAAGGTGCAAGGTATAGAGTAAACCTGAAGTGAAGCATCGGAATCTAAAACTGGAATCACAGGAAAGGTTCAAATCATAGAAAGGGAGAGTGTCAGTCCTCTTGTACTTAAGTCGGCATTGTGCCTTTTGTATTAAATTCGGATGCAATTTCTGTCTTTCATCGTCAATAAGAAGGTGCAAGGTATACAGTAAACCTGAAGTGAAGCATTGGAGTCTAAAACTGGACTCACAGGAGTGGTTCAAATCATAGAAAGAGAGAGTGTCAGTAGTCTTTTACTTAAGTCGGCATTGTGCCTTTAGTATTAAATTCCGATGAAATTTCTGTGTTTCATCGTCAATAAGAAGGTGCAAGGTATACAGTAAACCTGACGTGAAGCATCGGAATCTAAAACTGGACTCACAGGAGAGGTTCGAATCATAGAAAGTGAGAATGTCAGTCCACTTGTACTTAAGTCGGCATTGTGCCTTTTGTATTAAATTCGGATGCACTTTCTGTGTTTCATCGTCAATAAGAAAGTGCAAGGTATACAGTAAACCTGAAGTGAAGCATTGGAGTCTAAAACTGGACTCAATGTAGAGGTTCAAATCATAGAAAGGGAGAGTGTCTGTCCTCTTGTACTTAAGTCGGCATTGTGCCTTTTGTATTAAATTCCGATGAAATTTCTGTGTTCCATCGTCAATAAGAAGGTCCAAGGGATACAGTAAACCTGAATTGAAGCATCGGAATCTAAAACTGGACTCACAGGAGAGGTTCAAACCATAGAAATGGAGAGTGTCTGTCCTCTTGTACTTAAGTCGGCCTTGTGCCTTTTGTATTAAATTCGAATGCAAATTCTGTTTTTCATCGTCCATAAGAAGGAGCAAGGTGTAGAGTAAACCTGAAGTGAAGCATCGGAATCTACAACTGGAATCACAGGAGAGGTTCAAATCATAGAAAGTGAGAGTGTCAGTCCTCTTGTACTTAAGTCGGCATTGTGCCTTTTGTATTAAAATCGAATGCAATTTCTGTATTTCCTCGTCAATAAGAAGGTGCAAGGTATACAGTAAACCAGAAGTGAAGCATCGGATTCTAAAACTGGACTCACAGGAGAGGTTCAAATCATAGAATGGGAGAGTGTCAGTCCTCTTGTACTTAAGTCGGCATTGTGCCTTTTGTATTAAATTCGGATGCAATTTCTGTGTCTCATCGTCAATAAGAAGGTGCAAGGTATACAGTAAACCTGAAGTGAAGCATCGGAATCTAAAACTGGACTCACGGGAGACGTTCAAATAATAGAAAGTGAGAGTGTCAGTCCTCTTGTACTTTAGTCGGCATTGTGCCTTTTGTATTAAATTCGGATGCAATCTCTGTGTTTCATCGTCAATAAGAAGGTGCAAGGTATACAGTAAACCTGAAGTGAAGCATCGGAATCTAAAACTGGAATCACAGGAGAGTTTCAAATCATAGAAAGTGAGAGTTTCAGTCCTCTTGTACTTAAGTCGGCATTGTGCCTTTTGCATTAAATTCGAATGCAATTTCTGTATTTCCTCGTCAATAAGAAGGTGAAAGGTATACAGTAAACCTGAAGTGAAGCATCGGATTCTAAAACTAGACTCACAGGAGAGGTTCAAATCATAGAATGGGAGAGTGTCAGTCCTCTTGTACTTAAGTCGGCATTGTGCCTTTTGTATTAAATTCGGATGCAATTTCTGTGTTCCATCGTCAATAAGAAGGTACAAGGTATACAGTAAACCTGATGTGAAGCATCGGAATCTAAAACTGGACTCACAGGAGGCGTTCAAATTATAGAATGTAAGAGTGTCAGTCCTCTTGTACTTAAGTCGGCATTGTGCCTTTTGTGTTAAATTCGGATGCAATTTCTGTGTTTCATCGTCAATAAGAAGATGCAAGGTATACAGTAAACCTGAAGTGAAGCATCGGAATCTAAAACTGGAATCACAGGAGAGGTTCAAATCATCGAAAGAGAGAGTGACAGTCCTCTTTTACTTAAGTCGTCATTGGGCCATTTGTATTAAATTCCGATGAAATTACTGTGTTTCATCGTCAATAAGAAGTTCCAAGGGATACAGTAAGCCTGAAGTGAAGCATCGGAATCTAAAACTGGACTCACCGGAGAGGTTCAAATCATAGAAAGGGAGAGTGTCAGTCCTCTTGTACTTAAGTCGGCATTGTGCCTTTTGTATTAAATTCGGATGCAATTTCTGTGTTCCATCGTCAATAAGAAGGTGCGAAGTATACAGTAAACCTGAAGTGAAGCATCGGAATCTAAAACTGGAGTCACAGGAGAGGTTCAAATCATAGAAATAGAGAGTGACAGTCCTCTTTTCCTTAAGTCGGCATTGTGCCTTTAGTATTAAATTCCGATGAAATTTCTGTCTTTCATCGTCAATAAGGAGGTCCAAGGGATACAGTAAACCTGAATAGAAGCATCGGAATATAAACTGCACTCACAGGAGAGGTTCAAATCATAGAAAGAGAAAGTGACAGTCCTCTTGCACTTAAGTCGGCCTGTACCTTTTGTATTAAATTCCGAGGAAATTTCTGTGTTTCATCGTCAATAAGAAGGTGCAAGGTATAGAGTAAACCTGAAGTGAAGGATCGGAATCTAAAACTGGACTCACAGGACAGGTTCAAATCATAGAAAGTGAGAGTGTCAGTCCTCTTGTACTTAAGTCGGCATTGTGCCTTTTGTATTAAATTCGGATGCACTTTCTGTGTTTCACCGTCAATAAGAAAGTGCAAGGTATACAGTAAACCTGAAGTGAAGCATTGGAGTCTAAAACTGGAATCAATGGAGAGGTACAAATCATAGAAAGGGAGAGTGTCAGTCCTCTTGTACTTAAGTCGGCATTGTGCCTTTTGTATTAAATTCGGATGCAATTTCTGAGTTTTCTTCGTCAATAAGAAGGTCCAAGGGATACAGTAACCCTGAAGTGAAGCATCGGAATCTAAAACTGGACTCACAGGAGAGGTTCAAATCATAGAAAGGGAGAGTGTCAGTCCTCTTGTACTTAGGTCGACATTGTGCCTTTTGTATTAAATTCGGATGCAATTTCTGTTTTTCATCGTCAATAAGAAGGTGCAAGGTATACAGTAAACCTGAAGTGATGCATCAGAATCTAAAACTGGACACACAGGAGAGGTTCAAATCATAGAAAGAGAGAGTGACAGTCCTCTTTTACTTAAGTCGGCATTGTGCCTTTTGTATTAAATTCCGATGAAATTTCTGTGTTTCATCGTCAATAAGGAGGTGCAAGGTATACAGTAAACCTGAAGTGAAGCATCGGAATCTAAAACTGGACTCACAGGAGACGTTCAAATCATAGAAAGTGAGAGTGTCAGTCCTCTTAAACTTAAGTCGGCATTGTGCCTTTTGTATTAAATTCGGATGCAACTTCTGTGTTCCTCGTCAATAAGAAGGTGCAAGGTATACAGTAAACCTGAACTGAAGCATTGGAATATAAAACTGGACTCACAGGAGAGGTTCACATCATAGAAAGAGAGAGTGACACTCCTCTTTTACTTAAGTCGGCATTGTGCCTTTTTTATTAAATTCCGATGACATTTCTGTGTTCCATCGTCAATAAGAGGGTCCAAGGGATACAGTATACCTGAATTGAAGCATCGGAATCTAAAACTGGACTCACAGGAGAGGTTCAAACCATAGAAAGGGAGAGTGTCTGTCCTCTTGTACTTAAGTCGGCCTTGTGCCTTTGTATTAAATTCGAATGCAATTTCTGTGTTTCATCGTCCATAAGAAGGAGCAAGGTATAGAGTAAACCTGAAGTGAGGGATCGGAAACTAAAACTGGACTCACAGGAGAGGTTCAAATCATAGAAAGTGAGAGTGTCAGTCCTCTTGTACTTAAGTCGGCATTGTGCCTTTTGTATTAAATTCGGATGCATTTTCTGTGTTTCATCGTCAATAAGAAGGTGCAAGGTATATAGTAAACCTGAAGTGAGGCATTGGAGTCTAAAACTGGACTCACAGGAGTGGTTCAAATCATAGAAAGAGAGAGTGACAGTAGTCTGTTACTTAAGTCGGCATTGTGCCTTTTGTATTAAATTCCGATGAAATTTCTGTGTTTCATCGTCAATAAGAAGGTGCAAGGTAAACAGTAAACCTGAAGTGAAGCATCGGAATCTAAAACGGGACTCACAGGAGAGGTTCGAATCATAGAAAATGAGAATGTCAGTCCTCTTGTACTTAAGTCGGCATTGTGCATTTTATATTAAATTCGGATGCACTTTCTGTGTTTTATCGTCAATAAGAAAGTGCAAGGTATACAGTAAACCTGAAGTGAAGCATTGGAGTCTAAAACTGGACTCAATGGAGAGGTTCAAGTCATAGAAAGGGAGAGTGTCAGTCCTCTTGTACTTACGTCGGCATTGTGCATTTTGTATTAAATTCGGATGCAATTTCTGTGTTTCATCGTCAATAAGAAGGTCCAAGGGATACAGTAACCCTGAAGTGAAGCGTCGGAATTTAAAATTGGACTCACAGGAGAGGTTCAAATCATAGAAAGGGAGAGTGTCAATCCTCTTGTGCTTAGGTCGACATTGTGCCTTTTGTATTAAATTCGGATGCAATTTCTGTGTTTCATCGTCAATAAGAAGGTGCAAGGTATACAGTAAACCTGAAGTGAAGCATCAGAATCTAAAACTGGACACACAGGAGAGGTTCAAATCATAGAAAGAAAGAGTGACAGTCCTCCTTTACTTAAGTCGGCATTGTGCCTTTTGTATTAAATTCCGATGAACTTTCTGTGTTTCATCGTCAATAAGGAAATGCAAGGTATACAGTAAACCTGAAGTGCAGCATCGAAATCTAAAACTGGACTCACAGGAGAGGTTCAAATCATAGAAAGTGAGAGTGTCTGTCCTCTTAAACTTAAGTCGGCATTGTGCCTTTTGTATTAAATTCGGATGCAATTTCTGTGTTTCATCGTCAATAAGAAGGTGCAAGGTATACAGTAAACCTGAACTGAAGCATCGGAATCTAAAACTGGACTCACAGGAGAGGTTCAAATCATAGAGAGAGAGAGTGACAGTCCTCTTTTACTTAAGTCGGCATTGTGCCTTTTGTATTAAATTCCGATGAAATTGCTGTGTTCCATCGTCAATAAGAAAGTCCAAGGGATACAGTAAACCTGAATTAAAGCATCGGAATCTAAAACTGGACTCACAGGAGAGGTTCAAACCATAGAATGGGAGAGTGTCTGTCCTCTTGTACTTAAGTCGGCCTTGTGCCTTATGTATTAAATTCGAATGCAATTTCTGTGTATCATCGTCCATAAGAAGGAGCAAGTTATAGAGGAAACCTGAAGTGAAGCATCGGAATCTACAACTGGAATCGCAGGAGAGGTTCAAATCATAGAAAGTGAGAGTGTCAGTCCTCTTGTACTTAAGTCAGCATTGTGCCTTTTGTATTAAATTCGAATGCAATTTCTGTATTTCCTCGTCAATAAGAAGGTGCAAGGTATACAGTAAACCTGAAGTGAAGCATCGGATTCTATAACTGGACTCACAGGAGAGGTTCAAATCATATAATGGGAGAGTGTCAGTCCTCTTGTACTTAAGTCGGCATTGTGCCTTTTATATTAAATTCGGATGCAATTTCTGTGTTTGATCGTCAATAAGAAGGTGCAAGGTATACAGTAAACCAGAAGTGAAGCACCGGAATCTAGAACTGTACTTACAGGAGACGTTCAAATTATAGAAAGTGAGAGTGTCAGTCCTCTTGTACTTAAGTCGGCATTGTGCCTTTTGTATTAAATTCGGATGCAATTTCTGTGTTTCATCGTCAATAAGAAGGTGCAAGGTATACAGTAAACCTGAAGTGAAGCATCGGAATCTAAAACTGGAATCACAGGAGAGGTTCAAATCATAGAAAGAGAGAGTGACAATCCTCTTTTACTTAAGTCGTCATTGTGCCTTTTGTATTAAATTCCGATGAAATTACTGTGTTTCATCGTCAATAAGAAGTTCCAAGGTATACAGTAAACCTGAAGTGAAGCATCGGAATCTAAAACTGGACTCACCGGAGAGGTTCAAATCATAGAAAGGGAGAGTGTCGGTCCTCTCGTACTTAGGTCGGCATTGTGCCTTTTGTATTAAATTCGGATGCAATTTCTGTGTTTCATCGTCAATAAGAAGGTGCAAAGTGTACAGTAAACCAGAAGTGAAGCATCGGAATCTAAAACTGGAGTCACAGGAGAGTTTCAAATCATAGAAAGAGAGAGTGAAAGTCCTCTTTTACTTAAGTCGGCAATGTGCCTTTTGTATTAACTTCCGATTAAATTTCTGTGTTTCATCGTCAATAAGAATGTGCAAGGTATACAGTAAACCTGAAGTGAAGCATCGGAATCTAAAACTGAACTCACAGGAGAGGTTCAAATCATAGAAAGTGAGAATGTCAGTCCTCTTGAACTTAAGTCGGCATTGTGCCTTTTGTATTAATTTCGGATGCACTTTCTGTGTTTCATCGTCAATAAGAAAGTGCAAGGTATACAATAAACCTGAAGTGAAGCATTGGAGTCTAAAACTGGACTCACAGGAGACGTTCAAATCATAGAAAGAGAGAGTGACAGTCCTCTTTTACTTAAGTCGGCATTGTGCCTTTTGTATTAAATTCCGATGAAGTTTCTGTGTTTCATCGTCAATAAGGAGGTGCAAGGTATACAGTAAACCTGAAGTGCAGCATTGGAATCTAAAACTGGACTCACAGGAGAGGTTCAAATCATAGAAAGTGAGAGTGTCAGTCCTCTTGTACTTAAGTCGGCATTGTGCGTTTTGTATTAAATTCGGATGCAATTCCTGTGATTCATCGTCAGTAAGAAGGTGCAAGGTATACAGTAAACCTGAAGTGAAGCATCGGAATCTAAAACTGGACTCACAGGAGAGGTTCAAATCATAGAAAGTGAGAGTGTCAGTCCTCTTGTACTTAAGTCGGCATTGTGCCGTTTGTATTAAATTCGGATGCAATTTCTGTGTTTCATCGTCAATAAGAAGGTGCAAGGTATACGGTATACCTGAAGTGAAGCATCGGAATCTAAAACTGGACTCACAGGAGAGGTTCAAATCATAGAAAGTGAGAGTGTCAGTCCTCTTGTACTTTAGTCGGCATTGTGCCTTTTGTATTAAATTCCGATGAAATTTCTGTGTCCCATCTTCACTAAGAAGCTGCAATGTATACAGTAAACCTGAAGTGAAGCATCGGAATCTAAAACTGGACTCACTGGAGAGGTTCAAATCATAGAAAGTGAGAGTGTCAGTCGTCTTGTACTTAAGTCGGCATTGTGCCTTTTGTATTAAATTCGGATGCAATTTCTGTGTTTCATCGTCAATAACAAGGTGCAAGGTTTACAGTATACCTGAAGTGAAGCATCGGAATCTAAAACTGGACTCACAGGAGAGGTTCAAATCATAGAAAGTGAGAGTGTCAGTCCTCTTGTACTTAAGTCGGCATTGTGCCTTTTGTAATAAATTCCGATGAAATTTCTGTGTTTCATGGACAATAAGAAGGTGCAGGGTATACAGTAAACCTGAAGTGAAGCATCGGAATCTAAAACTGGACTCACAGGAGAGGTTCAAATCATAGAAAGAGAGAGTGACAGTCCTCCTTTACTTAAGTCGGCATTGTGCCTTTTGTATTAAATTCCGATGAACTTTCTGTGTTTCATCGTCAATAAGGAGGTGCAAGGTATACAGTAAACCTGAAGTGCAGCATCGGAATCTAAAACTGGACTCACAGGAGAGGTTCAAATCATAGAAAGTGAGAGTGTCTGTTCTCTTAAACTTAAGTCGGCATTGTGCCTTTTGTATTAAATTCGGATGCAATTTCTGTGTTTCATCGTGAATAAGAAGGTGCAAGGTATACAGTAAACCTGAACTGAAGCATCGGAATCTAAAACTGGACTCACAGGAGAGGTTCAAATCATAGAAAGAGAGAGTGACAGTCCTCTTTTACTTAAGTCGGCATTGTTCCTTTTGTATTAAATTCCGATGAAATTGCTGTGTTCCATCGTCAATAAGAAGGTCCAAGGGATACAGTAAACCTGAATTGAAGCATCGGAATCTAAAACTGGACTCACAGGAGAGGTTCAAACCATAGAATGGGAGAGTGTCTGTCCTCTTGTACTTAAGTCGGCCTTGTGCCTTATGTATTAAATTCGAATGCAATTTCTGTGTATCATCGTCCATAAGAAGGAGCAAGTTATAGAGTAAACCTGAAGTGAAGCATCGGAATCTACAACTGGAATCGCAGGAGAGGTTCAAATCATAGAAAGTGAGAGTGTCAGTCCTCTTGTACTTAAGTCAGCATTGTGCCTTTTGTATTAAATTCGAAGGCAATTTCTGTATTTCCTCGTCAATAAGAAGGTGCAAGGTATACAGTAAACCTGAAGTGAATCATCGGATTCTATAACTGGACTCACAGGAGAGGTTCAAATCATATAATGGGAGAGTGTCAGTCCTCTTGTACTTAAGTCGGCATTGTGCCTTTTATATTAAATTCGGATGCAATTTCTGTGTTTGATCGTCAATAAGAAGGTGCAAGGTATACAGTAAACCAGAAGTGAAGCACCGGAATCTAGAACTGTACTTACAGGAGACGTTCAAATTATAGAAAATGAGAGTGTCAGTCCTCTTGTACTTAAGTCGGCATTGTGCCTTTTGTATTAAATTCGGATGCAATTTCTGTGTTTCATCGTCAATAAGAAGGTGCAAGGTATACAGTAAACCTGAAGTGAAGCATCGGAATCTAATACTGGAATCACAGGAGAGGTTCAAATCATAGAAAGAGAGAGTGACAATCCTCTTTTACTTAAGTCGTCATTGTGCCTTTTGTATTACATTCCGATGAAATTACTGTGTTTCATCGTCAATAAGAAGTTCCAAGGTATATAGTAAACCTGAAGTGAAGCATCGGAATCTAAAACTGGACTCACCGGAGAGGTTCAAATCATAGAAAGGGAGAGTGTCAATCCTCTTGTACTTAGGTCGGCATTGTGCCTTTTGTATTAAATTCGGATGCAATTTCTGTGTTTCATCGTCAATAAGAAGGAGCAAAGTGTACAGTAAACCAGAAGTAAAGCATCGGAATCTAAAACTGGAGTCACAGGAGAGTTTCAAATCATAGAAAGAGAGAGTGACAGTCCTCTTTTACTTAAGTCGGCAAGGTGCCTTTTGTATTAACTTCCGATGAAATTTCTGTGTTTCATCGTCAATAAGAATGTGCAAGGTAAACAGTAAACCTGAAGTGAAGCATCGGAATCTAAAACTGAACTCACAGGAGAGGTTCAAATCATAGAAAGTGAGAATGTCAGTCCTCTTGAACTTAAGTCGACATTGTGCCTTTTGTATTAATTTCGGATGCACTTTCTGTGTTTCATCGTCAATAAGAAAGTGCAAGGTATACAGTAAACCTGAATTGAAGCATCGGAATCTAAAACTGGACTCACAGGAGAAGTTCAAATCATAGAAAGTGAGAGTGTCAGTCCTCTTGTACTTAGGTCGGCATTGTGCCGTTTGTATTAAATTCGGATGCAATTTCTGTGTTTCATCGTCAATAAGAAGGTGCAAGGTATACGGTATACGTGAAGTGAAGCATCGGAATCTAAAACTGGACTCACAGGAGAGGTTCAAATCATAGAAAGTGAGAGTGTCAGTCCTCTTGTACTTTAGTCGGCATTGTGCCTTTTGTATTAAATTCCGATGAAATTTCTGTGTTTCATGGACAATAAGAAGGTGTAGGGTATACAGTAAACCTGAAGTGAAGCATCGGAATCTAAAACTGGACTCACAGGAGAGGTTCAAATCATAGAAAGTGAGACTGTCAGTCCTCTTGTACTTCGGTCGGCATTGTGCCTCTTGTATTAAATTGCGATGAAATTCCTGTGTTTCATCGCCAATAAGAAGGTGCAAGGTATACAGTATACCTGAAGTGAAGCATCGGAATCTAAAACTGGACTCACAGGAGAGGGTCAAATCATAGAAAGGGAGAGAGTCAGTCCTCCTGTACTTAAGTCGGCATTGTGCCTTTTGTATTAAATTCAGATGCAATTTCTGTGTTTCATCGTCAATAAGAAGGTGCAAGGTATACAGTTAACCTGAAGTAAAGCATCGGAATCAAAAACTGGACTCACAGGAGAGGTTCAAATCTAGAAAGAGAGAGTGGCAGTCCTCTTGTACTTAAGTCGGAATTGTGACTTTTGTATTAAATTCCGATGAAATTTCTGTGTTCATCGTCAATAAGAAGGTCCAAGGTATACATTAAACCTGAATTGACGCATCGGAATCTAAAACTGGACTCACAGGAGAGGTTCAAATCATAGACAGGGAGAGTGACAGTCCTCTTTTACTTAAGTCGGAATTGTGACTTTTGTATTAAATTCCGATGAAATTTCTGTGTTCATCGTCAATAAGAAGGTCCAAGGTATACATTAAACCTGAATTGACGCATCGGAATCTAAAACTGGACTCACAGGAGAGGTTCAAATCATAGAGAGTTAGTGTGTCAGTCCTCTTGTACAAATATCGGCATTGCGCCTTTTGAATTTAATTCCGATGCAATTTCTGTGTTTCATCGTCAATAAGAAGGTGCAAAGTATACAGTAAACCTACAGTGAAGCATTGGAGTCTAAAAGTGGACCCACAGGAGTGGTTCAATTCATAGAAAGGGGGAGTGACAGTCCTCTTTTACTTAAGTCGGAATTGTGACTTTTGTATTAAATTCCGATGAAATTTCTGTGTTCATCGTCAATAAGAAGGTCCAAGGTATACATTAAACCTGAATTGACGCATCGGAATCTAAAACTGGACTCACAGGAGAGGTTCAAATCATAGACAGGGAGAGTGTCAGTCCTCTTATACTTAAGGCGGCCTGTGCCTTTTGTATTAAATTGGGATGCAATTTGTGCGTTTCATCGTCCTTAAGAAGGTGCAAGGTATAGAGTAAACCTGAAGTGAAGCATCGGAATCTAAAACTGGACTCACAGGAGAGGTTCAAATCATAGAAAGAGAGAGTGACAGTCCTCTTTTACTTAAGTCGGCAATGTGCCTTTTGTATTAAATTCGGATGCAATTTCTGTGTCTCATCTTCACTAAGAAGGTGCAATGTATACAGTAAACCTGAAGTGAAGCATCGGAATCTAAAACTGGACTCACTGGAGAGGTTCAAATCATAGAATGTGAGAGTGTCAGTCCTCTTGTACTTAAGTCGGCATTGTGCCTTTTGTATTAAATTCGGATGCAATTTCTGTGTTTCATCGTCCTTAAGAAGGTGCAAGGTATAGAGTAAACCTGAGGTGAAGCATCGGAATCTAAAACTGGACACACAGGAGAGGTTCAAATCATAGGAAGTGAGAGTGTCAGTCCTCTTGTACTTAAGTCGGCATTGTGCCTTTTGTATTGAATTCGGATGCAATTTCTGTATTTCCTCGTCAATAAGAGGGTGCAAGGTATACGGTAAACCTGAAGTGAAGCATCAGAATCTAAAACTGGACACACAGGAGAGGTTCAAATCATAGAAAGAGAGAGTGACAGTCCTCTTTTACTTAAGTCGGCATTGTGCTTTTTGTATAAAATTCCGAAGCAATTTCTGTATTTCCTCGTCAATAAGAAGGTGCAAGGTATACAGTAAACCTGAAGTGAAGCATCGGAATCTAAAACTGGACTCACAGGAGAGGTTCAAATCATAGAAAGTGAGAGTGTCAGTCCTCTTTTACTTAAGTCGGCATTGTGCCTTCTGTATTTAATTCGGATGCAATTCCTGTGATTCATCGTCAGTAAGAAGGTGCAAGGTATACAGTAAACCTGAAGTGAAGCATCGGAATCTAAAACGGGACTCACAGGAGAGGTTCAAATCATAGAAAGTGAGAGTGTCAGTCCTCTTGTACTTAAGTCGACATTGTGCCGTTTGTATTAAATTCGGATGCAATTTCTGTGTTTCATCGTCAATAAGAAGGTGCAAGGTATACAGTATACCTGAAGTGAAGCATCGGAATCTACAACTGGACTCACAGGAGAGGTTCAAATCATAGAAAGTGAGAGTGTCAGTCCTCTTGTACTTAAGTCGGCATTGTGCTTTTTGTATTAAATTCTGATGAAATTTCTGTGTCTCATTTTCACTAAGAAGGTGCAATGTATACAGTAAACCTGAAGTGAAGCATCGGAATCTAAAACTGGACTCACTGGAGAGGTTCAAATCATAGAAAGTGAGGGTGTCAGTCCTCTTGTACTTAAGTCGGCATTGTGCCTTTTGTATTTAATTCGGATGCAATTTCTATGTTTCATCGTCAATAAGAAGGTGCAAGGTATACAGTATACCTGAAGTGAAGCATCGGAATCTAAAACTGGACTCACAGGAGAGGTTCAAATCATAGAATGTGAGAGTGTCAACCCTCTTGTACTTAAGTCGGCATTGTGCCTTTTGTATTAAATTCCGATGAAATTTCTGTGTTTCATGGACAATAAGAAGGTGCTGGGTATACAGTAATCCTGAAGTGAAGCATCGGAATCTAAAACTGGACCCACCGGAGAAGGTTCAAATCATAGAAAGTGAGAGTGTCAGTCCTCTTGTACTTAAGTCGGCACTGTGCCTTTTGTATAAAATTCCGATGAAATTTCTGTGTTTCATCGTCAATAAGAAGGTGCAATGTATACAGTAAACCTGAAGTGAAGCATCGGAATCTAACACTGGACTCACAGGACAGTTTCAAATCATAGAAAGTGAGAGTGTCAGTCCTCTTGTACTTATGTCAGCATTGTGCCTTTTGTATTAAATTCGGATGCAATTTCTGTGTTCCATCGTCAATAAGAAGGTGCAAGGTATACAGTATACCTGAAGTGAAGCATCGGAATCTAAAAGTGGACTCACAGGAGAGGTGCAAATCATAGAATGTGAGAGTGTCAGTCCTCTTGTACTTAAGTCGGCATTGTGCCTTTTGTATTAAATTCGGATGCAATTTCTGTGTTTCATCGTCAATAAGAAGGTGCAAGGTATACAGTATACCTAAAGTGAAGCATCGGAATCTAAAACTGGACTCACAGGAGAGGTTCAAATCATAGAAAGTGAGAGTGTCAGTCCTCTTGTACTTAAGTCGGCATTGTGCCTTTTGTATTAAATTCCGATGAAATTTCTGTGTTTCATGGACAATAAGAAGGTGCAGGGTATACAGTAAACTTGAAGTGAAGCATCGGAATCTAAAACTGGACTCACTGGAGAGGTTCACGTCATAGAAAGTGAGAATGTCAGTCCTCTTGTACTTAAGTCGGCATTGTGCCTCTTGTATTAAATTGCGATGAAATTTCTGTGTTTCATCGTCAATAAGAAGGTGCAAGGTAAACAGTAAACGTGAAGTGAAGCATCGGAATCTAAAACTGGACTCACCGGAGAGGTTCAAATCATAGAAAGTGAGAGTGTCAGTCCTCTTGTACTTAAGTCGGCATTGTTTCTTTTGTATTAAATTCGGATGCAATTTCTGCGTTTCATCGTCAATAAGAAGGTGCAAGGTATACAGTATACCTGAAGTGAAGCATCGGAATCTAAAACTGGACTCACAGAAGATGTTCAAATCATAGAAAGGGAGAGTGATAGTCCCGTTTTACTTAAGTCGGAATATTGCCTTTTGTATTAAATTCCGATAAAATTTCTGTGTTTCATCGTCAATAAGAAGGTCCTAGGGGTACAGTAAACCTAAACTGAAGCATCGGAATCTAAAACTGGACTCACAGGAGTGGTTTAAATCATAGAAAGGTAGACTGTCAGTCCTCTTGTACTTAAGTCGGCCTGTGCCGTTTGTATTAAATTCGATTGCAATTTCTGTGTTTCATCGTCCATAAGAAGGTGTAAGGTATAGAGTAAACCTGAAGTGAAGCATCGGAATCTAAAACTGGAATCGCAGGAGAGGTTCAAATCATAGAAAGTGAGAGTGTCAGTCCTCTTGTACTTAAGTCGGCATTGTGACTTCTGTATTAAATTCGGATGCAATTTCTGTATTTCCTCGTCAATAAGAAGGTGCAAGGTATACAGTAAACCTGATGTGAAGCATCGGAATCTAAAACTGGACTCACAGGAGAGGTTCAAATTATAGATAGTGATAGTGTCAGTCCTCTTGTACTTAAGTCGGCATTGTGCCTTTTGTATCATATTCGGAGACAATTTCTGTGTTTCACCGTCAAAAAGAAGGTGCAAGGTATACAGTAAACCTGAAGTGAAGCATCGGAATCTAAAACTGGACTCACAGGAGAGGTTCAAATCATAGAAAGTGAGAGTGTCAGTCCTCTTTTACTTAAGTCGGCATTGTGCCTTTTGTATTAAATTCGGATGCAATTCCTGTGATTCATGGTCAGTAAGAAGGTGCAAGGTATACAGTAAACCTGAAGTGAAGCATCGGAATCTAAAACTGGACTCACAGGAGAGGTTCAAATCATAGAAAGTGAGAGAGACAGTCCTCTTTTACTTAAGTCGGCATTGTGCCTTTTGTATTAAATTCCGATGAAATTTCTGTGTTTCATCGTCAATAAGAAGGTCCAAGGGATGCAGTAAACCTGAAGTGAAGCATCGGAATCTAAAACTGGACTCACAGGAGTGGTTCAAATCATAGAAAGGGAAAGTGTCAGTCCTCATTTACTTAAGTCGGCATTGTGCCTTTTGTATTAAATTCGGATGCGATTTCTGTGTTTCATCGTCAATAAGAAGGTGCAAGGTATACAGTAAACCTGAAGTGAAGCATCGGAATATAAAACTGGACTCACAGGAGAGGTTCAATTCATAGAAAGAGGGAGTGACAGTCCTCTTTTACTTACGTCGGCATTGTTCCTTTTGTATTAAATTCCGATGAAATTTCTGTGTTTCATCGTCAATAAGAAGGTGCAAGGTATACAGTAAACCTGAAGTGAAGCATCGGAATCTAAAACTGGTCTCACAGGAGGGGTTCAAATCATAGAAATTGAGAATGTCAGTTCTCTTGTACTTAAGTCTGCATTGTGCCTTTTGTATCAAATTCGGAGACAATTTCTGTGTTTCACCGTCAATAAGAAGGTCCAAGGAATACAGTAAACCTGAAGTGAAGCATCGGAATCTAAAACTGGACTCACAGGAGAGGTTCAAATCATAGAAAGAGAGAGTGACAGTCCTCTTTTACTTAAATCGGCATTGTGCCATTTGTATTAAATTCCGATGACATTTCTGTGTTTCATCGTCAATAAGAGGGTCCAAGGGATAAAGTAAACCTGAAGTGAAGCATCGGAATCTAAAACTAGACTCACAAGAGAGGTTCAATTCATAGAGAGAGAGAGTGATAGTCCCCTTTTACTTAAGTCGGCATTGTGCCTTTTGTATTAAATTCCGATGAAATTTCTGTGTTTCATCGTCAATAAGAAGGTGCAAGGTATACAGTAAACCTGAAGTGAAGCAACGGAATCTAAAACTGGACTCACAGGAGAGGTTCAAATCATAGAAAGAGAGAGTTACAGTCCTCTTTTACTTAAGTCGCCATTGTGCCTTTTGTATTAAATCCCGATGAAATTTCTGTGTGTCATCGTCAATACGAAGGTGCAAGGTATAAAGTAAACCTGAGGTGAAGGATCGGAATCTAAAACTGGACTCACAGGAGAGGTTCAAATCATAGAACGTGAGAGTGTCAGTCCTCTTGTACTCAAGTCGGCATTGTGTCTTTTGTATTAAATTCGGATGCAATTTCTGCGATTCATCGTCAATATGAAGGTGCAAGGTATACAGTAAACCTGAAGTGAAGCATCGGAATCTAAAACTGGACTCACAGGAGAGGTTCAAATCATAGAAAGAGAGAGTGACAGTCCTCTTTTACTTAAGTCGGCATTGTGCCTTTTGTATTAAATTCCGATGAAATTTCTGTGTTTCATCGTCAATAAGAAGGTCCAAGGGATACAGTAAACCTGATTTGAAGCACCGGAATCTAAAACTGGACTCACAGGAGAGGTTCAAATCATAGAAAGGGAAAGTGTCAGTCCTCTTGTACTTAAGTCGGCCTGTGCCTTTTGTATTAAATTCGGATGCACTTTCTGTGTTTCATCGTCCATAAGAAGGTGCAAGGTATAGAGTAAACCTGAAGTGAAGCATCGGAATCTAAAATTGGAATCACATGAGAGGTTCAAATCATTGAAAGTGAGAGTGTCAGTCCTCTTGTACTTAAATCGGCATTGTGCTTTCTGTATTAAATTCGGATGCAATTTCTGTATTTCCTCGTCAATAAGAAGGTGCAAGGTATACAGTAAACCTGAAGTGAAGCATCGGAATCCAAAACTGGACTCACAGGAGAGGTTCAAATCATAGAAAGGGAGAGTGTCAGTCCTCTTGTACTTAAGTCGGCATTGTGCCTTTTGTATTAAATTCGGATGCAATTCCTGTGTTTCATCGACAATAAGAAGGTGCAAGGTATACAGTAAACCTGAAGTGAAGCATCGGAATCTAAAAGTGGACTCACAGGAGAGGTTCAAATCATACAAAGAGAGAGAGAGAGAGAGACAGTCCTCTTTTACTTAAGTCGGCATTGTGCTTTTTGTATTAAATTCCGATGAAATTTCTGTGTTTCATCGTCAATAAGAAGATCCAAGGGATACAGTAAACCTGAAGTGAAGCATCGGAATCTAAAACTGGACTCACAGGAGAGGTTCAAATCATAGAAATTGAGAGTGTCAGTCCTCTTGTTCTTAAGTCGGCATTGTGCCTTTTGTATTAAATTCGGATGCAATTTCTGTGTTTCATCGTCAATAAGAAGGTCCAAGAAATACAGTAAACCTGAAGTGAAGCATCGGAATCTAAAACTGGACTCACAGGAGAGGTTCAAACCATAGAAAGAGACAGTGACAGTCTTCTTTTACTTGAGTCGGCATTGTGCCTTATTAAATTCGGATGCAATTTCTGTGTTTCATCGTCAATAAGAAGGTCCAAGAAATACAGTAAACCTGAAGTGAAGCATCGGAATCTAAAACTGGACTCACAGGAGAGGTTCAAACCATAGAAAGAGACAGTGACAGTCTTCTTTTACTTGAGTCGGCATTGTGCCTTTTGTATTAAATTCGGATGCAATTTCTGTGTTTCATCGTCAATAAGAAGGTGCAAGGTATACTGTAAACCCGAAGTGAAGCATCGGAAACTAAAACTGGACCCACAGGACAGGTTCAAATCATAGAAAGAGAGAGTGACAGTCCTCTTTTACTTGAGTCGGCATTGTGATTTTTGTATTAAATTCGGATGCAATTTCTGTGTTTCATCGTCAATAAGAAGGTGCAAGGTATACAGTGAACCTGAAGTGAAGCATCGGAAACTAAAACTGGACTCACAGGAGAGGTTCAAATTATAGAAAGGGAGAGAGTCAGTCCTCTTGTACGTAAGTCGGCATTGTGCCTTTTGTATTATATTCGGATGCAATTTCTGTGTTTCATCGTCAATAAGAAGGTGCAAGGTATACAGTAAACCTGAAGTAAAGCATCGGAATCTAAAACTAGACTCACAGGAGAGGTACAAATCATAGAAAGAGAGAGTGACAGTCCTCTTTTACTTGAGTCGGCATTGTGCCTTTTCTATTAAATTCGGATGCAATTTCTGTGTTTCATCGTCAATAAGAAGGTGCAAGGTATACAGTAAACCTGAAGTGAAGCATCGGAATCTAATACTGGACTCACAGGAGAGGTTCAAGTCATAGAAAGAGAGAGTGACAGTCCTGTTTTACTTAAGTCGGCATTGTGCCTTTTGTATTAATTTCCGATGAAATATCTGTGTTTCATCGTCAATAAGAAGGTAGTAGGGATACAGTAAACCTGACTTGAAGCATGGGAATCTAAAACTGGACTCACAGGAGAGGTTCAAATCATAGAAAGGGAGAGTGTCAGTCCTCATGTACTTAAGTCGGCCTGTGCCTTTTGTATTATATTCGGATGCAATTTCTGTGTTTCATCGTCCATTAAGAAGGTGCAAGGTATAGAGTAAACCTGAAGTGAAGCATCGGAATCTAAAACTGGAATCACAGGAGAGGTTCAAATCATAGAAAGTGAGATTGTCAGTCCTCTTGTACTTAAGTCGGCATTGTGACTTCTGTATTAAATTCCGATTAAATTTCTGTATTTCCTCGTCAATAAGAAGGTGCAAGGTATACAGTAAACCTGAAGTGAAGCATCGGAATCTAAAACTGGACTCACAGGAGAGGTTCAAATTATAGAAAGTGAGAGTGTCAGTCCTCTTGTACTTAAGTCGGCATTGTGCCTTTTGTATTACATTCGGATGCAATTTCTGTGTTTCATCGACAATAAGAAGGTGCAAGGTACACAGTAAACCTGAAGTGAAGCCTCGGAATCTAAAACTGCACTCACAGGAGAGGTTCAAATCATAGAAAGAGAGAGAGACAGTCCTCTTTTACTTAAGTCGGCATTGTGCCTTTTGTATTAAATTCGGATGCAATTTCTGTGTTTCATCGTCAATAAGAAGGTGCAAGGTATACAGTAAACCTGAAGTGAAGCGTCGGAATCTAATACTGGACTCACAGGAGAGGTTCAAATCATAGAAAGGGAGAGAGTCAGTCCTCTTTTACTTGAGTCGGCATTGTGCCTTTTGTATTAAATTCGGATGCAATTTCTGTGTTTCATCGTCAATAAGAAGGTGCAAGGTATACAGTAAACCTGAAGTGAAGCAGCGGAATCTAAAACTGGTCTCACAGGAGAGGTTCAAATCATAGAAAGGGAGAGAGCCAGTCGTCTTGTACTTAAGTCGGCATTGTGTCTTTTGTATTAAATTCGGATGCAATTTCTGCGTTTCATCGTCATTAAGAAGGTCCAAGGGATACAGTAAACCGGAAGTGAAGCATCGGAATCTAAAACTGGACTCACAGGAGAAGTTCAAGTCATAGAAAGAGAGAGTGACAGTCCTGTTTTACTTAAGTCGGCATTGTGCCTTTTGTATTAAATTCCGAAGAAATTTCTGTGTTTCATCGTCAATAAGATGGTCCTAGGGATACAGTAAACCTGAATTGAAGCATAGGAATCTAAAACTGGACTCACAGGAGAGGTTCAAATCATTGAAAGGCAGAGTGTCAGTCCTCATGTACTTAAGTCGGCCTGTGCCTTTTGTTTTAAATTCGGATGCAATTTCTGTGTTTCATCGTCCATTAAGAAGGTGCAAGGTATAGAGTAAACCTGAAGTGAAGCATCGGAATCTAAAACTGGAATCACAGGAGAGGTTCAAATCATAGAAAGTGAGATTGTCAGTCCTCTTGTACTTAAGTCGGCATTGTGCCTTTTGTATTAAATTCGGATGCAATTTCTGTGTTTAATCGACAATAAGAAGGTGCAAGGTATACAGTAACCCTGAAGTGAAGCCTCGGAATCTAAAACTGGACTCACAGGAGAGTTTCAAATCATAGAAAGAGAGAGAGAGAGAGAGAGACAGTCCTCTTTTACTTAAGTCGGCATTGTGCCTTTTGTATTAAATTCCGATGAAATTTCTGTGTTTAATAGTCAATACGAAGGTGCAAGGGATACAGTAAACCTGAAGTGAAGCATCGGAATCTAAAACTGGACTCACAGGAGTGGTTCAAATCATAGAAAGGGAGAGTGACAGTCCTCTTTTACTTAAGTCGGCATTGTGCCTTTTGTATTAAATTCCGATGAAATTTCTGTGTTTCATCGCCAATAAGAAGGTGGAAGGTATACAGTAAACCTGAAGTGAAGCATCGGAATCTAAAACTGGACTCACAGGAGGGGTTCAAATCATAGAAATTGAGAATGTCAGTCCTCTTGTACTTAAGTCGGCATTGTGCCTTTTGTATTAAATTCGGAGGCAATTTCTGTGTTTCATCGTCAATAAGAAGGTCCAAGGAATACTGTAAACCTAAAGTGAAGAATCGGAATATAAAACTGGACTCACAGGAGAGGTTCAAATCTCAGAAAGAGAGAGTGCCAGTCCTCTTTTACTTAAGTCGGCATTGTGCCTTTTGTATTAAATTCCGATGAAATTTCTGTGTTTCATCGTCAATAAGAAGGTGCAAGGTATACAGTAAACCTGAAGTGAAGCAATGGAATCTAAAACTGGACTCACAGGAGAGGTTCAAATCATAGAAAGAGAGAGTGACAGTCCTCTTTTACTTAAGTCGGCATTGTGCCTCTTGTATTAAATCCCGATGAAATTTCTGTGTTTCATCGTCAATACGAAGGTGCAAGGTATACAGTAAACCTGAGGTGAAGGATCGGAATCTAAAACTGGACTCACAGGAGAAGTTCAAATCATAGAACGTGAGAGTGTCAGTCTTCTTGTACTTAAGTCGGCATTGTGTCTTTCGTATTAAATTCGGATGCAATTTCTGCGTTTCATCGTCAATAATAAGGTGCAAGGTATACAGTGAACCTGAAGTGAAGCATCGGAACCTAAAACTGGACTCACAGGAGAGGTTCAAATCATAGAAAGAGAGAGTGACAGTCCTCTTTTACTTAAGTCGGCATTGTGCCTTTTGTATTAAATTCCGATGAAATTTCTGTGTTTCATCGTCAATAAGAAGGTCCAAGGGATACAGTAAACCTGAATTGAAGCATCGGAATCTAAAACTGGACTCACAGGAGAGGTTCAAATCATAGAAAGGGAGAGTGTCAGTCCACTTGTACTTAAATCGGCATTGTGCCTTTTGTATTAAATTCGGATGCAATTTCTGTGTTTCATCGTCAATAAGAAGGTGCAAGGTATACAGTAAACCTAAAGTGAAGCATCGGAATCTAAAACTGGACTCACAGGAGAGGTTCAAATTATAGAAAGTGAGAGTGTCAGTCCTCTTGTACTTAAGTCGGCATTGTGGATTTTGTATTAAATTCGGATGTAATTTCTGTGTTTCATCGACAATAAGAAGGTGCAAGGTATACAGTAATCCTGAAGTGAAGCATCGGAATCTAAAACTGGACTCACAGGAGAGGTTCAAATCATAGAAAGACAGAGAGACAGTCCTCTTTTACTTATGTCGGCATTGTGCCTTTTGTATTAAATTCCGATTAAATTTCTGTGTTTCATCGTCAATAAGAAGGTCCAAGGGATACAGTAAACCTGAAGTGATGGATCGGAATCTAAATCCGGACTCACAGAAGAGGGTCAAATCATAGAAAGTGAGAGTGTCAGTCTTCTTCTACTTAAGTCGGCATTGTGCCTTTTGTATTAAATTCGGATGCAATTTCTGTGTTTCATCGTCAATAAGAAGGTGCAAGGTATACAGTGAACCTGAAGTGAAGCATAGGAATCTAAAACTGGACTCTCAGGAGAGGTGCAAAACATAGAAAGTGAGAGTGTCAGTCCTCTTGTATTTAAGTCGGCATTGTGCCTTTTGTATGAAATTCGGTTGCAATTTCTGTGCTTCATCGTCAATAAGAAGGTCCAAGGTATACTGTAAACCTGAAGTGAAGCATCGGAATCTAAAACTGGACTCACAGGAGAGGTTCAAATCATAGAAAGGGAGAATGTCAGTCCTCTTGTACTTAAGTCGGCATTGTGCCTTTTGTATTAAATTCGGATGCAATTTCTGTGTTTCATCGTCAATAAGAAGGTGCTAGGTATACAGTAAACCTGACGTGAAGCATCGGAATCTAAAACTGGAATCACAGGAGAAGTTCAATTCATAGAAAGTGAGAGTGTCAGTCCTCTTGTACTTAAGTCGGCATTGTGCCCTCTGAATTTAATTCTGATGCAATTTCTGTGTTTCAACGTCAATATGAACGTCCAGGGGATACAGTAAACCGGAAGTGAAGCATCGGAATCTAAAACTGGACTCACAGGAGAGGTTCAAATCATAGAAACAGAGAGTGTCAGTCCTCTTGTACTTTAGTCGGCATTGTGCCTTTTGTATTAAATTCGGATGCAACTTCTGTGTTTCATCATCAATAAGAAGGTCCAAGGGATACAGTAAACCTGAAGTGAAGCATCGGAATCTAAAACTGGACTCACAGGAGAGGTTGAAATCATAGAAAGGGAGAGTGTCAGTCCTCTTGTACTTAAATCGGCATTGTGCCATTTGTATTGAATTCGGATGCTATATCTGTGTTTCAACGTCAATAAGAAGGTGCAAGGTATACAGTAAACCTGAAGTGAAGCATCGGAATCTAAAACTGGAATCACAGGAGAGGTTCAAATCATAGAAAGTGCGAGTTTCAGTCCTCTTGTACTTAAGTCGGCATTGTGCCTCTTGTATTAAATTCCGATGCAATTTATGTGTTTTATCGTCAATCAGAAGGTGCAAGGTATACAGTAAACTTGAAGTAAAGCATCCGGAATCTAAAACTGGACTTACATTAGAGGTTCAAATCATAGACAGAGAGAGTGACAGTGCTCTTTCACTTAAGTCGGCATTGTGCCTTTTGTATTAAATTCGGATTCAATTTCCGTGATTCATCGTCAATAAGAAGGTCCAAGGAATACAGTAAACCTGAAGTGAATCATCGGAGTCTGAAACTGGACTCACAGGAGAGGTTCAAATCATAGAAAGGGAGAGTGTCATTCCTCTTGTACTTAAGTCGGCATTGTGCCTTTTGTATTAAATTCGGATGCAATTTCTGTGTTTCATCGTCAATAGGAAGGTGCAAGGAATACAGTTAACCTGAAGTTAAGCATCGGATTCTAAAACTGGAATCACAGGAGAGGTTCAAGTCATAGAAAGTGAGAGTGTCAGTCCTCTTGTACTTAAGTCGGCATTGTGCCCTTTGAATTTAATTCCGATGCAATTTCTGTGTTTCAACGTCAATATGAAGGTCCAGGGGATACAGTAAACCTGAAGTGAAGCATCGGAATCTAAAACTGGACTCACAGCAGAGGTTCAATTCATAGAAATAGAGAGTGTCAGTCCTCTTGTACTTAAGCCGGCATTGTGCCTTTTGTATTAAATTCGGATGCAATTTCTGTGTTTCATCGTCAATACGAAGGTCCAAGGGATACAGTAAACCTGAAGTGAAGCATCGGAATCTAAAACTGGACTCACAGGAGAGGTTCAAATCATAGAAAGGGAGAGTGTCAGTCCTCTTGTACTTAAGTCGGCATTGTGCCTTTTGTATTGAATTCCGATGAAATTTCTGTGTTTCATCGTCAAAAAGAAGGTGCAAGGTATACAGTAAACCTGAAGTGAAGCAACGGAATCTAAAACTGGACTCACAGGAGAGGTTCAAATCATAGAAAGAGAGGGTGACAGTCCTCTTTTACTTAAGTCGGCATTGTGCCTTTTGTATTAAATCCCGATGAAATTTCTGTGTTTCATCGTCAATACGAAGGTGCAAGGTATACAGTAAACCTGAGGTGAAGGATCGGAATCTAAAACTGGACTCACAGGAGAGATTCAAATCATAGAACGTGAGAGTGTCAGTCCTCTTGTACTTAAGTCGGCATTGTGTCTTTTGTAATAAATTCGGATGCAATTTCTGCGTTTCATTGTCAATAAGAAGGTGCAAGGTATACAGTAAACCTGAAGTGAAGCATCGGAATCTAAAACTGGACTCCCAGGAGAGGTTCAAATCATGGAAAGAGAGAGTGACAGTCCTCTTTTACTTAAATCGGCATTGTGCCTTTTGTATTAAATTCCGATGAAATTTCTGTGTTTCATCGTCAATAAGAAGGTCCAAGGGATACAGTAAACCTGAATTGAAGCATCGGAATCTAAAACTGGACTCACAGGAGAGGTTCAAATCATAGAAAGGGAGAACGTCAGTCCCCTTGTACCTAAGTCGGCCTGTGCCTTTTGTGTTAAATTCGGATGCAATTTCTGTGTTTCATCGTCCATAAGAAGGTGCAAGGTATACAGTAAACCTGATGTGAAGCATCGGAATCTAAAACTGGACTCACAGGAGAGGTTCAAATCATAAAAAGTCAGTCCTCTTGTACTTAAATCGGCATTGTGCCTTTTGTATTAAATTCGGATGCAATTTCTGTGTTTCATCGTCAATAAGAAGGTGCAATATATACAGTAAACCTGAAGTGAAGCATCGGAATCTAAAACTGGACTCACAGGAGAGGTTCAAATTATAGAAAGTGAGAGCGTCAGTCCTCTTGTACTTAAGTCGGCATTGTGCCTTTTGTATTAAATTCGGATGCAATTTCTGTGTTTCATCGTCAATAGGAAGGTGCAAGGTATACAGTAGACCTGAAGTGAAGCATCGGAATCTAAAACTGGACTCACAGGAGTGATTCAAATCATAGAAAGGGAGAGTGACAGTCCTCTTTTACTTAAGTCGGCATTGTGCCTTTTGTATTAAATTCCGATGAAATTTCTGTGTTTCATCGCCAATAAGAAGGTGCAAGGTATACAGTAAACCTGAAGTGAAGCATCGGAATCTAAAACTGGACTCACAGGAGGGGTTCAAATCATAGAAATTGAGAATGTCAGTCCTCTTGTACTTAAGTCGGCATTGTGCCTTTTGTATTAAATTCGGAGGCAATTTCTGTGTTTCATCGTCAATAAGAAGGTCCAAGGAATACTGTAAACCTTAAGTGAAGCATCGGAATATAAAACTGGACTCACAGGAGAGGTTCAAATCTCAGAAAGAGAGAGTGACAGTCCTCGTTTACTTAAGTCGGCATTGTGCCTTTTGTATTAAATTCCGATGAAATTTCTGTGTTTCATCGTCAATAAGAAGGTGCAAGGTATACAGTAAACCTGAAGTGAAGCAACGGAATCTAAAACTGGACTCACAGGAGAGGTTCAAATCATAGAAAGAGAGAGTGACAGTCCTCTTTTACTTAAGTCGGCATTGTGCCTCTTGTATTAAGTCCCGATGAAATTTCTGTTTTTCATCGTCAATACGAAGGTGCAAGGTATACAGTAAACCTGAGGTGAAGGATCGGAATCTAAAACTGGACTCACAGGAGAGGTTCAAAACATAGAACGTGAGAGTGTCAGTCCTCTTGTACTTAAGTCGGCATTGTGTCTTTTGTATTAAATTCGGATGCAATTTCTGCGTTTCATCGTCAATAAGAAGGTGCAAGGTATACAGTAAACCTGAAGTGAAGCATCGGAACCTAAAACTGGACTCACAGGAGAGGTTCAAATCATAGAAAGAGAGAGTGACAGTCCTCTATTACTTAAGTCGGCATTGTGCCTTTTGTATTAAATTCCGATGAAATTTCTGTGTTTCATCGTCAATAAGAAGGTCCCAGGGGGTACAGTAAACCTGAATTGAAGCATCGGAATCTAAAACTGGACTCACAGGAGAGGTTCAAATCATAGAAAGGGAGAGTGTCAGTCCACTTGTACTTAAATCGGCATTGTGCCTTTTGTATTAAATTCGGTTGCAATTTCTGTGTTTCATCGTCAATAAGAAGGTGCAAGGTATACAGTAGACCTAAAGTGAAGCATCGGAATCTAAAACTGTACTCACAGGAGAGGTTCAAATTATAGAAAGTGAGAGTGTCAGTCCTCTTGTACTTAAGTCGGCATTGTGCCTTTTGTATTGAATTCGGATGTAATTTCTGTGTTTCATCGACAATAAGAAGGTGCAAGGTATACAGTAAACCTGAAGTGAAGCATCGGAATCTAAAACTGGACTCACAGGAGAGGTTCAAATCATAGAAAGACAGAGAGACAGTCCTCTTTTACTTATGTCGGCATTGTGCCTTTTGTATTAAATTCCGATTAAATTTCTGTGTTTCATCGTCAATAAGAAGGTCCAAGGGATACAGTAAACCTGAAGTGAAGGATCGGAATCTAAATCCGGACTCACAGAAGAGGTTCAAATCATAGAAAGTGAGAGTGTCAGTCTTCTTGTACTTAAGTCGGCATTGTGCCTTTTGTATTAAATTCGGATGCAATTTCTGTGTTTCATCGTCAATAAGAAGGTGCAAGGTATACAGTAAACCTGAAGTGAAGCATAGGAATCTAAAACTGGACTCACAGGAGAGGTGCAAAACATAGAAAGTGAGAGTGTCAGTCCTCTTGTATTTAAGTCGGCATTGTGCCTTTTGTATGAAATTCGGTTGCAATTTCTGTGCTTCATCGTCAATAAGAAGGTCCATGGTATACCGTAAACCTGAAGTGAAGCATCGGAATCTAAAACTGGACTCACAGGAGAGGTTCAAATCATAGAAAGGGAGAGTGTCAGTCCTCTTGTACTTAAGTCGGCATTGTGCCCTTTGAATTTAATTCCGATGCAATTTCTCTGTTTCAACGTCAATATGAAGGTCCAGGGGATACAGTAAACCTGAAGTGAAGCATCGGAATCTAAAACTGGACTCACAGGAGAGGTTGAAATCATAGAAACAGAGAGTGTCAGTCCTCTTGTACTTTAGTCGGCATTGTGCCTTTTGTATTAAATTCGGATGCAACATCTGTGTTTATCGTCAATAAGAAGGTCCAAGGGATACAGTAAACCTGAAGTGAAGCATCGGAATCTAAAACTGGACTCACAGGAGAGGTTGAAATCATAGAAAGGGAGAGTGTCAGTCCTCTTGTACTTAAATCGGCATTGTGCCATTTTCATTGAATTCGGATGCTATTTCTGTGTTTCATCGTCAATAAGAAGGTGCAAGGTATACAGTAAACCTGAAGTGAAGCATCGGAATCTAAAACTGGAATCACAGGAGAGGTTCAAATCATAGAAAGTGTGAGTTTCAGTCCTCTTGTACTTAAGTCGGCATTGTGCCTTTTGTATTAAATTCCGATGCAATTTATGTGTTTTATCGTCAATAAGAAGGTGCAAGGTATACAGTAAACTTGAAGTAAAGCATCGGAATCTAAAACTGGACTTACATTAGAGGTTCAAATCATAGAAAGAGAGAGTGACAGTCCTCTTTCACTTAAGTCGGCATTGTGCCTTTTGTATTAAATTCGGATTCAATTTCCGTGATTCATCGTCAATAAGAAGGTCCAAGGGATACAGTAAACCTGAAGTGAAGCATCGGAGTCTGAAACTGGACTCACAGGAGAGGTTCAAATCATAGAAAGGGAGAGTGTCAGTCCTCTTGTACCTAAGTCGGCATTGTGCCTTTTGTATTAAATTCGGATGCAATTTCTGTGTTTCATCGTCAATAGGAAGGTGCAAGGAATACAGTTAACCTGAAGTTAAGCATCGGATTCTAAAACCGGAATCACAGGAGAGGTTCAAGTCATAGAAAGTGAGAGTGTCAGTCCTCTTGTACTTAAGTCGGCATTGTGCCCTTTGAATTTAATTCCGATGCAATTTCTGTGTTTCAACGTCAATATAAAGGTCCAGGGGATACAGTAAACCTGAAGTGAAGCATCGGAATCTAAAACTGGACTCACAGCAGAGGTTCAAATCATAGAAACAGAGAGTGTCAGTCCTCTTGTACTTAAGCCGGCATTGTGCCTTTTGTATTAAATTCGGATGCAATTTCTGTGTTTCATCGTCAATAAGAAGGTCCAAG
This sequence comes from Schistocerca americana, assembly GCF_021461395.2. NCBI lineage: Eukaryota > Metazoa > Arthropoda > Insecta > Orthoptera > Acrididae > Schistocerca > Schistocerca americana. The sequence goes on along the minus strand of NC_060125.1, from coordinate 58,721,597 downwards.
GGATACAGTAAACCTGAAGTGAAGCATCGGAATCTAAAACTGGACTCACAGGAGAGTTTCAAATCATAGAAAGGGAGAGTGTCAGTCCTCTTGTACTTAAGTCGGCATTGTGCCTTTTGTATTGAATTCCGATGAAATTTCTGTGTTTCATCGTCAAAAAGAAGGTGCAAGGTATACAGTAAACCTGAAGTGAAGCAACGGAATCTAAAACTAAACTCACAGGAGAGGTTCAAATCATAGAAAGAGAGGGTGACAGTCCTCTTTTACTTAAGTCGGCATTGTGCCTTTTGTATTAAATCCCGATGAAATTTCTGTGTTTCATCGTCAATAAGAAGGTGCAAGGTATACAGTACACCTGAAGTGAAGCAACGGAATCTAAAACTGGACTCACAGGAGAGGTTCAAATCATAGAAAGAGAGAGTGACAGTCCTCTTTTACTTAAGTCGGCATTGTGCCTCTTGTATTAATTCCCGATGAAATTTCTGTTTTTCATCCTCAATACGAAGGTGCAAGGTATACAGTAAACCTGAGGTGAAGGATCGGAATCTAAAACTGGACTCACAGGAGAGGTTCAAAACATAGAACGTGAGAGTGTCAGTCCTCTTGTACTTAAGTCGGCATTGTGTCTTTTGTATTAAATTCGGATGCAATTTCTGCGTTTCATCGTCAATAAGAAGGTGCAAGGTATACAGTAAACCTGAAGTGAAGCATCGGAACCTAAAACTGGACTCACAGGAGAGGTTCAAATCATAGAAAGAGAGAGTGACAGTCCTCTTTTACTTAAGTCGGCATTGTGCCTTTTGTATTAAATTCCGATGAAATTTCTGTGTTTCATCGTCAATAAGAAGGTCCAAGGGATACAGTAAACCTGAATTGAAGCATCGGAATCTAAAACTGGACTCACAGGAGAGGTTCAAATCATAGAAAGGGAGAGTGTCAGTCCACTTGTACTTAAATCGGCATTGTGCCTTTTGTATTAAATTCGGATGCAATTTCTGTGTTTCATCGTCAATAAGAAGGTGCAAGGTATACAGTAGACCTAAAGTGAAGCATCGGAATCTAAAACTGGACTCACAGGAGAGGTTCAAATTATAGAAAGTGAGAGTGTCAGTCCTCTTGTACTTAAGTCGGCATTGTGCCTTTTGTATTGAATTCGGATGTAATTTCTGTGTTTCATCTACAATAAGAAGGTGCAAGGTATACAGTAAACCTGAAGTGAAGCATCGGAATCTAAAACTGGACTCACAGGAGAGGTTCAAATCATAGAAAGACAGAGAGACAGTCCTCTTTTACTTATGTCGGCATTGTGCCTTTTGTATTAAATTCCGATTAAATTTCTGTGTTTCATCGTCAATAAGAAGGTCTAAGGGATACAGTAAACCTGAAGTGAAGGATCGGAATCTAAATCCGGACTCACAGAAGAGGTTCAAATCATAGAAAGTGAGAGTGTCAGTCTTCTTGTACTTAAGTCGGCATTGTGCCTTTTGTATTAAATTCGGATGCAATTTCTGTGTTTCATCGTCAATAAGAAGGTGCAAGGTATACAGTAAACCTGAAGTGAAGCATAGGAATCTAAAACTGGACTCACAGGAGAGGTGCAAAACATAGAAAGTGAGAGTGTCAGTCCTGTTGTATTTAAGTCGGCATTGTGCCTTTTGTATGAAATTCGGTTGCAATTTCTGTGCTTCATCGTCAATAAGAAGGTCCATGGTATACCGTAAACCTGAAGTGAAGCATCGGAATCTAAAACTGGACTCACAGGAGAGGTTCAAATCATAGAAAGGGAGAGTGTCAGTCCTCTTGTACTTATGTCGGCATTGTGCCCTTTGAATTTAATTCCGATGCAATTTCTGTGTTTCAACGTCAATATGAAGGTCCAGGGGATACAGTAAACCTGAAGTGAAGCATCGGAATCTAAAACTGGACTCACAGGAGAGGTTCAAATCATAGAAACAGAGAGTGTCAGTCCTCTTGTACTTTATTCGGCATTGTGCCTTTTGTATTAAATTCGGATGCAACTTCTGTGTTTATCGTCAATAAGAAGGTCCAAGGGATACAGTAAACCTGAAGTGAAGCATCGGAGTCTGAAACTGGACTCACAGGAGAGGTTCAAATCATAGAAAGGGAGAGTGTCAGTCCTCTTGTACTTAAGTCGGCATTGTGCCTTTTGTATTAAATTCCGATGCAATTTATGTGTTTTATCGTCAATAAGAAGGTGCAAGGTATACAGTAAACTTGAAGTAAAGCATCGGAATCTAAAACTGGACTTACATTAGAGGTTCAAATCATAGAAAGAGAGAGTGACAGTCCTCTTTCACTTAAGTCGGCATTGTGCCTTTTGTATTAAATTCGGATTCAATTTCCGTGATTCATCGTCCATAAGAAGGTCCAAGGGATACAGTAAACCTGAAGTGAAGCATCGGAGTCTGAAACTGGACTCACAGGAGAGGTTCAAATCATAGAAAGGGAGAGTGTCAGTCCTCTTGTACTTAAGTCGGCATTGTGCCTTTTGTATTAAATTCGGATGCAATGTCTGTGTTTCATCGTCAATAGGAATGTGCAAGGAATACAGTTAACCTGAAGTTAAGCATCGGATTCTAAAACCGGAATCACAGGAGAGGTTCAAGTCATAGAAAGTGAGAGTGTCAGTCCTCTTGTACTTAAGTCGGCATTGTGCCCTTTGAATTTAATTCCGATGCAATTTCTGTGTTTCAACGTCAATATAAAGGTCCAGGGGATACAGTAAACCTGAAGTGAAGCATCGGAATCTAAAACTGGACTCACAGCAGAGGTTCAAATCATAGAAACAGAGAGTGTCAGTCCTCTTGTACTTAAGCCGGCATTGTGCCTTTTGTATTAAATTCGGATGCAATTTCTGTGTTTCATCGTCAATAAGAAGGTCCAAGGGATACAGTAAACCTGAAGTGAAGCATCGGAATCTAAAACTGGACTCACAGGAGAGTTTCAAATCATAGAAAGGGAGAGTGTCAGTCCTCTTGTACTTAAGTCGGCATTGTGCCTTTTGTATTGAATTCCGATGAAATTTCTGTGTTTCATCGTCAGAAAGAAGGTGCAAGGTATACAGTAAACCTGAAGTGAAGCAACGGAATCTAAAACTAAACTCACAGGAGAGGTTCAAATCATAGAAAGAGAGGGTGACAGTCCTCTTTTACTTAAGTCGGCATTGTGCCTTTTGTATTAAATCCCGATGAAATTTCTGTGTTTCATCGTCAATACGAAGGTGCAAGGTATACAGTAAACCTGAGGTGAAGGATCGGAATCTAAAACTGGACTCACAGGAGAGATTCAAATCATAGAACGTGAGAGTGTCAGTCCTCTTGTACTGTAGCCTTTCTTCGCATTTGTCAACACAAAGTGAGGTTCAAAGCTTGGTCGAGCCAGAGAAGGACGGTGCATATAACTGTGCTTCTGCATCGTTAGACAGGAGCGTCGTACGCACCTTAAAGCCAAATTTCAAACCTATGCGTCGCAATGTGTAGGAATTAGAGAGTTTGGAGGAGATGGTCCTGTTGCTCAGTGTAGCTATTGACATCGGCTGCATTCCTAGCAGGTAGATCAGAGGGACCACACTTTGCTGACGTCTGTCAGTCTCTCATGATTAACTCGTAGCAGCAGAATATCCAGCTTAAGCGCCCACAAGAGGAGGATCAACAAAATTAAACTGCTCCCACTGAGAGAGTGTATCGAGTAATTTCAAGTCAAATTTACAAAGAACTTAGCAGTATGAGCTCACTTATCGTTATGACTTTGCACTCTCTCTGGCCTGGATGTATGCGCTAACACGGTACGTGAAGGTGTCACGCAGCTGTTGTATTCCCTCCTGAAGCGTTATAGGTCACAAGTAATTGGCCCTTGATATCTTGTGTGCTCTAGACATAGTGGTTCAAAAGACTCTAAACACTAAGCGACTTAACATCTGAGGTCATCAGTCACCTAGACTTAGAACTACTTAAACCTTACTAACCTAAGGACATCACACACATCCACGCCCGAAGCAGGATTCGAACCTGCTACCGTAGCAGCAGCGTGGTTTCGGACTGAAGCGCCAAGAATCGCTCGGCCACAGCAACCGGCTCCTGGAGACAGATCCGGGGCACATACTGACCATGCGAATACCTCAACATTACACAGACGACGTGGCGTGAGAGGTCGAGCAATGTCCTGCTGAAAAATGGCACCATGATACTGTCCCTTAAGAAGTGACGCATTAAGACGCATTATGTCTGTGACACACCGTTTTGTAATAAATTCGGATGCAATTTCTGCGTTTCATCGTCAATAAGAAGGTGCAAGGTATACAGTAAACCTGAAGTGAAGCATCGGAATCTAAAACTGGACTCACAGGAGAGGTTCAAATCATGGAAAGAGAGAGTGACAGTCCTCTTTTACTTAAGTCGGCATTGTGCCTTTTGTATTAAATTCCGATGAAATTTCTGTGTTTCATCGTCAATAAGAAGGTCCAAGGTATACAGTAAACCTGAATTAAAGCATCGGAATCTAAAACTGGACTCACAGGAGAGGTTCAAATCATAGAAAGGGAGAGCGTCAGTCCCCTTGTACTTAAGTCGGCCTGTGCCTTTTGTGTTAAATTCAGATGCAATTTCTGTGTTTCATCGTCCATAAGAAGGTGCAAGGTATACAGTAAACCTGATGTGAAGCATCGGAATCTGAAACTGGACTCACAGGAGAGGTTCAAATCATAGAAAGGGAGAGTGTCAGTCCTCTTGTACTTAAATAGGCATTGTGCCTTTTGTATTAAATTCGGATGCAATTTCTGTGTTTCATCGTCAATAAGAAGGTGCAAGGTATACAGTTAACCTGAAGTGAAGCATCGGAATCTAAAACTGGACTCACAGGAGAGGTTCAAATTATAGAAAGTGAGAGTGTCAGTCCTCTTGTACTTAAGTCGGCATTGTGCCTTTTGTATTAAATTCGGATGCAATTTCTGTGTTTCATCGACAATAAGAAGGTGCAAGGTATACAGTAAACCTGAAGTGAAGCATCGGAATCTAAAACTGGACTCACAGGAGAGGTTCAAATCATAGAAAGAGAGAGAGACAGTCCTCTTTTACTTATGTCGGCATTGTGCATTTTGTATTAAATTCCGATTAAATTTCTGTGTTTCATCGTCAATAAGAAGGTCCAAGGGATACAGTAAACCTGAAGTGAAGCATCGGAATCTAAATCTGGACTCACAGGAGAGGTTCAAATCATAGAAAGTGAGAGTGTCAGTCCTCTTGTACTTAAGTCGGCATTGTGCCTTTTGTATTAAATTCGGATGCAATTTCTGTGTTTCATCGTCAATACGAAGGTGCAAGGTATGCTGTAAACCTGAAGTGAAGAATCGGAATCTAATACTGGACTCACAGGAGAGGTTCAAATCATAGAAAGGGAGAGTGTCAGTCCTCTTGTACTTAAGTCGGCATTGTGCCTTTTGTATTAAATTCGGATGCAATTTCAGTGTTTCTCGTCAATAAGAAGGTGCAAGGTATACAGTAAACCTGACGTGAAGCATCGGAATCTAAAACTGGAATCACAGGAGAGGTTCAAATCATAGAAAGTGAGAGTGTCAGTCCTCTTGTACTTAAGTCGGCATTGTGCCCTTTGAATTTAATTCCGATGCAATTTCTGTGTTTCAACGTCAATATGAAGGTCCAGGGGATACAGTAAACCTGAAGTGAAGCATCGGAATCTAAAACTGGACTCACAGGAGAGGTTCAAATCATAGAAAGAGAGAGAGACAGTCCTCTTTTACTTATGTCGGCATTGTGCCTTTTGTATTAAATTGCGATCAAATTTCTGTGTTTCATCGTCAATAAGAACGTCCAAGGGATACAATAAACCTGAAGTGAAGCATCGGAATCTAAATCTGGACTCACAGGAGAGGTTCAAATCACAGAAAGTGAGAGTGTCAGTCCTCTTGTACTTAAGTCGGCATTGTGCCTTTTTGATTAAATTCGGATGCAATTTCTGTGTTTCATCGTCAATACGAAGGTGCAAGGTATACAGTAAACATGAAGTGAAACATCGGAATCTAAAACTGGACTCACAGGAGAGGTTCAAATCATAGAAAGTGGGAGTGTCAGTCCTCTTGTATTTAAGTCGGCATTGTGCCTTTTGTATTAAATTCTGTTGCAATTTCTGTGCTTCATCGTCAATAAGAAGGTCCAAGGTATACTGTAAACCTGAAGTGAAGCATCGGAATCTAATACTGGACTCACAGGAGAGGTTCAAATCATAGAAAGGGAGAGTGTCAGTCCTCTTGTACTTAAGTCGGCATTGTGCCTTTTGTATTAAATTCGGATGCAATTTCTGTGTTTCATCGTCAGTAAGAAGGTGCAAGGTATACAGTAAACCTGACATGAAGCATCGGAATCTAAAACTGGAATCACAGGAGAGGTTCAAATCATAGAAAGTGAGAGTGTCAGTCTGTGGGGCGGCGGATTAAAGTTTGTAAAAAAAATAAATCTACTGTAGACTGTAGAAACACTTCCCGGCCGATGCACCATATGTGGGGCGGCGGATAAATTTGTAAAAAGTAATTTACTGTATAAATGATTGCATGTTGAATCAGTTTCTAGCTTTTAGAATGTTGTTATTGCTGTCTTTCTGCCGTTCTTAACACTGGCTCTCTATTTACTGCGTGACCCCCAGAAAGTGATTTAATCAAACTTTGAGCCAGTAAATAGATATCCTAGTTCCCCATTTTACCTGAGAATGTTCTTATAGCTGCAGCTTATAGCTCTGAGGAATTAGGAGATTGTCCGGGATTTCTAATCAAAAACGGTTTTCCAAAATAGTTGAGTATATTCTGAAATTCACTAATAAAAACCACAAGTATCCCTACAACCTAACTAACAGAACAGTTCAGAGTCTAATGCGCTGATGTAACTATAAATGTCCGAATCAAATGTTAAAAAGAATGCTCGCCATAATTTGATGAGAGTATTTCATCAAACGCCACGCTAAATAATTGGTAGAATGTCTGTCCCGCGACGGCACGTGAAAATACGACAATACGCAAACTGAAGCTAGATAATGAAAATCATTCCAAAATTAACACTTCACATAAAATGTTTTCATGGTTCCGCGTATCTCTAGTAACTTAATACGGCACCCGAGGCTGTTTGTAGCAGATACACTGATGCGACGCGACTACCGACACAGATGGCGTGTCATTCAGCGTCTGGAGAGAACTGGGGCCTTGCTTCCTCGCGCAGTGTTCTTATATATAAAGCCGCGGTGCGGACGGCGAAGGGAACGCCTGATCTTTCCGGCTCTCTCGACTAGCCGCTGGGCTAGTAACGCACCACTTCAAGTTACATAAGAATTTATAGCTTCTTTGGCTGATGGCCGAAGAATCTCTTAATTTAAACGTGCATTCAGCACGCAGGTAAGTATTGATAATAAAATTTTGACGTGGCTAAGTTAAATACTTCAGGCGAGAGAATTAATTTAATTGCCCTGCACGCACTAGATGAGCTCTGAACTGGCCCTGTTGAGATCCGCTATCGCTATAATTTTATAGGTATTAAAAAGAAACTTTACACATCTTCATAATCATAGCGGACCTCCAACCTATTTAAATCTAAACAACCTAGCCTTATTTACTAGCCTACTTAATCTATCTTGCTTCCTTCAGTTTTGAGACGAAAACCAGAAAATCATGAATTTCCACTAAAATCTTAATATGTGAAATCCAAAGTATTGTTTTTATTAAATCATTATGAAAGATGAATCTAAATATAAATTTTGAAGTCTCTAGCTCTGTTCTGTTGCGCCAATGATTTTTCCAGAAAAACGTCCAAATCTCGGAAATGGCTGAAGTTATCGAACTGATATTTAACACACATTAATTTAGTATTATTTCTGACATGCTAGAAAAGTTTTAGTTCATTTGCTTGATTTTTAAGGTATTGCGCAACATTTATGACGTCAGAGCTAGTTACAGCAGACTTGCTGGCACACAATGGAAACTGATGTGAATTTACTACAGCGTGAGTAGGCTGCTTCCCTACATCACCCTCTACTTAAATTTTTTTGTTTATGAATGTTAATGAATGAAAAAAAAATTTAATTACAAAAAGGGAAGCAAGAGTACAGTTTAACTCCCTATGAAAAATCAAAATTGAAATATAAACCTGTAGAAACATTAAAGAAAACTGATTACCTACATTAATTATTTAAATTGTAGGCATGTTCACTACCTTTTAACCAATGTCATTACTCAAAATTTTAAGCAAAGTCAATGAAATATTTTGGCATACATATTGCCTTAGACAAACAAACACATACAAATTGAAAAATTATGAAAATCTTAGATCCATTAAATACATTTTTACATACACAGATTCAAAGAAAATAACATGACACATAAACAGATGATTATCTCTTAGCAGTCTTTTTTAAACCTGCAAGAAAAGTTCACCAATAATTTTTACACACGTGGTTGTAGCCGCTTTGGCTGGCGTCCTACACTTCCATTCACAAGGGTAGAGGAGGGGAAGTTGCTATGGTGTGCGTCCTTCACGTTCTCTCTAAATTACATGGGGGAAAGGGGAGGGGTCACTGTGAGTTGTGTCCAAGTCACTCCACGCTTTCACGCAGCTACCAGGCTGCCATTATCTGGTTTGTCCTGTAGAACAAACAAAAAGAGTGCCTCAGACTCTGTTCACTTAATATCTAAGGGTGGGTCACAATGAAATGGGGATATATACATTTTCTCTTCCAATATGTTACTGGAACGAAGTTAACAGAACTTTTTCAGTATTGCTCTCGCGGTTACTTAATTGTCATAAAATCGGTAAACAAATCTCTCAAAACGCCGTTAGTCACGTACTAGAGAAAATTTTATGCTCAAGGCATATAATCATAAATCCTATTTAATCTGAATTTATTATTTCTGGGCCGGAACACTGAACCAATGCTCGGTACACTCCTGACATTTGTATTTTAAGCACTTAACTGACTCATCTTTGATTACTTTATTCTTAGAGATAGTATGAGTATGATTAGTGGTTGTTTTCTCAGCTTCTTTGTACATGTGAGTAACTTTTGGTAATAGTACAGTTGTTAGTGTTCAAAACACACTACGTTTAGTTGACTACTAAATCCACTTATTGGTCCTCTGCTGTTGTCAGTTCCACATCTGCAATTAGGTACTTACTTACTTTGAAGTGTATTTATGCTGAGCTAAAATAATGTTTTACGTCTGCCAGTATGTACTTACTTACTTTGCTAGTGTATGAACTTAAGTAATACTCACTCCATTTAAATTTAAAGCATAGGATAGCACATTTATTTCATATTCATAGTGTACTGCAGCTGATTAGTTTGCTCACGCGACAATCCATTTCCACTCGATCGGACGCTGAAACCTCAGGTAGTCTCTCTCAGACCTACCACTAAAGTGCATCAAGTAAATATGGACGAGCGTAATGCTAAATTCCTTAAACCTATAGGACACCATGAGCTGCTCTGTCTCATCTAACATAAGGGTACCTATGGCCACATCCACGCCTCCAACTCATAACCTCAATACGTGTAGGTGCATCCTGTCACACACTACACTAAATAATGGCCAGCTCCAACCTTATAAATACTTTAGGGACGTGTCCTTCACGTCTCAACCACTAACACTGCTCAATTCCATACACTGCCTTTCCTTGCTACACAAGGTTAGTTTATCCTTACAACTTATCTGCATATATTTCATACCACTAAGCAATCTCTTTTACTATTTCTTAGTTAGCTCTAATGCATACACTAGGTTTCACTACCACTTCAGATCCTGCTTGTACATGAATTCATATATCTTTTTAAATTACTGTTGGTGGACCGATTCCAATAAAACAACACTTTGTACTTATTATATTACCAGGGTACTATACATAATTGTTACTCAAATACATTTTATCTTAATTACGTCATACTTCTCTATTGTTTGTCACTATTAGGTTTGTCACATTAGGTATTTTTCTTCACTAATCGGTGGATAGAATGGTTCCATAACTCATGGCTTGATAGCCATGACAGAAAATTTTCATGTCTGGAAAGAAGAGGTCGAAATTTTTGTGGACAGGAAAGAGGAAGAATGAGTGAGACCTGAAAGGGAAAGAAGATCTCACACAGCTGGGACTGCACAGTTGCCACACTGTGTAGAGGTTACAGAACAACCTCCTCCCTACAGCATTCATTGGTTTAATGCTGGCTTGATAACCATAACAGAAAATTTTATGTGTTGGAAAGAAGACGTCGAAATTTTTGTAGATAGGAGAGATGAAGAATGAGTGAGACCTGAAAGGGAAAGAAGATCTCACACAGCTGGGACTGCACAGCTGCCACACTGTGTAGAGGTTACAGAACAACCTCCTCCCTACAGCATTCATTTGTTTAATGCTGTAAAGAAGAGTTAGAAATTTTAGGTGGATAGAAAAGATGAAGAGTGAGTGAGACCTGAAAGGGAAAGAAGATCTCACACAGCTGGGACTGCACAGCTGCCACACTGTGTAGAGGTTACAGAACAACCTCCTCCCTACAGCATTCATTGGTTTAATGCTGTATTGATCACCATAACAGAAAATTTAATGTATGAAAGAAAAGGTCGAAATTTTAGGGGATAGGAAAGATAAAGATTGAGTGAGACCTGAAATGGGAAAGAAGATCTCACACAGCTGGGACTGCACAGCTGCCACACTGTGTAGAGGTTAAAGAACAACCTCCTCCCTACAGCATTCATTAGTTTAATGCTGTAAAGAAGAGTTAGAAATTTTAGGTGGATAGAAAAGATGAAGAATGAGTGAGACCTGAAATGGAAAGAAGATCTCACACAGCTGGGACTGCACAGCTGCCACACTGTGTAGAGGTTACAGAACAACCTCCTCCCTACAGCATTCATTGGTTTAATGCTGTCTTGTTTATCATAACGGAAAATTTTATGTGTTGTAAGAAGATGTCGAAATTTTTGTAGATAGGAAAGATGAAGAATGAGTGAGACCTGAAAGGGAAAGAAGATCCCACACAGCTGGGACTGCACAGCTGCCACACTGTGTAGAGGTTACAGAACAACCTCCTCCCTACAGCAGTTATTCATAACCTTTGACCACGCCCCATCGATCTGAAAATACTTTATAATGCCTTTTTAGAACCTGTCTCAGTTCTTCCTTATCGATTTCCTGCAATTTAGCTTCTATTTTGTCCACAATAATTGCTTCTTCTTCTTCTTCTGTGTTTAGCTTACTGTTACTAAGATTAACACCTTCGTCCCAATACCTCCTATTTCTCAGAACTCGTATAGGCAGCTCCCAAGTTCCATCATCAGTTACTACATGTTTATCACTAAAAGGGACTGTAATTACTCCGGTTATTGGCAAGACCATTTTTAACTGGTTTCTTTCAAAGTCAACAACACTCTGATATTTTGACAAGAAATCTATGCCAATTAAAACCTCAATACTGAGATTGTTCACAATTAAACATGGATGATCAATTAAATTACCATTAATGTTAAAGGGTAGTAAAGCTTCTTGCTTTACCGTTTTTGAAACCTTGCCAGTGGCACCAATTATTCTTAGTCCTGATACCCTCATTACAGTAAGTTTGTCTTTACCAGGTAATGCATCAAAGAAGGACTGAGATATTGCACTCACCTCACTTCCACTGTCTAAGAGACAACGTACATTGATACCCAACATATTCACTATTATTATACGGTGGCTTATTCTAGGTTGTACAGGTGGTTCGTCACATTCATCTAATAGTTCCTTTTGGATTTGTTTCCAACTAAAGTGATTGACATCTGTCTTCATTACATTTAGGTCACAGTGTGTAGGGGTTTCCTGAATTACATTTTCAGCTGCCTTTTCCAGTCTGTCTATTAATTTTAAATCGAAACACCGCACGACTTCATTACATTTAGTTTGCTGAACATGACCCAAATTACTATAGTCTGAGCGATTCTGCGCCTCCAGACCGGGCATAACACTAGTTACAGCTAAACCACTTTTACTATTTTCGTCGGGTTCCTTCTCTAGTGACAACTGGTCACAGCTACTGGGTTCATTGACCCCAAACAGCCTACCCTCTACATTCCCACTTATCTCCTGTTCTAAATCTATTAGTACATTATCAACATCCTGCACAGGCACTTTAGATAAGAGCACATCATCCTCATCGTAAATATAAGCATGAATTTCTTCTGCTTCTTCACCTGACAATTCAGTATTTTGTAGCTCATCCCTACTGTTACCCTGCTGCGCCTTCTCTTTCTCTTCCCACTTAGAAAGCGTCTCTAACACGGTATCTATCAAATACTGTGAGTGATCTAATATTTCTGTAGTATCCTTAGGTGCTACCGACTCTTCATCCACATGTTCAGTTTGAGTATTCTGATCTGTCTTACCAATTCCCTTAACTACTGGCATAGGAAAAGTAACCGCCTGGTGAGCGCCAGTGTCCTCATAGACGGGAACTAGTTTTCCTGCCTCGGCATACTACTGTTTCCTTTAGTTTCATTATAGTTAACTGGCATAGCCTTACTTTCCGTACTGTTGTTTACATGCATATTTCTGTTTGGAACAAAATTATTATCCCTTGGACGCCATTGTTGGTTCTGATAATTATTTCCCCAATTCCTATTTCTCTTAGGATTACGAACACCTACTGTTCTGATGTTTGCATTGCCATTTTGCTCGTTCCTAAAATTACTACTATTATTGTTATTAGCATTTCTATTATTACGTGCTTGCTCCTCATTGGCAGCAACACGTTCTACACGTTCCAAATACTCAATGAAACGATCCAGATTGTCTCTAGGGGCTGATATAATTCTAGTTTGCCAGTACCATGGCAGTTTAGCTTCCAGACCTAGTATAATCATTTCTGGTTTTAGCTTTTCCGCCAAATGTGACAAACGTGAAATCCATGACCTAGCAAACTCTTTAATAGATTCCTTGCCTGCATTGAAGCGTTTTCCACTCCAAAATTCTCTCAACACTTCATTTTGCTTATTGCTAGACCAATATTCATTAATAAAAGCTGTTTTAAATTCCGCTAATGTTTTACATTTCAACATAACATCAACTGACCAACGCATGGCGTCACCTGCTAAATGGCTTCTAATAAATGAGATTTTCTCTCGCTCAGACCAAGTTGGTGGAATCACATCTTCAAAATCGTTCCAGAAATCTAGCGGGTGGATATTTTTATCTGGATCGAACCGCAAGAACTGCCGACACCCGATAAAAGCGGCGTTTGCAGCTACAACTTGTTGTACATTACCATTACCAGAAGTTACTGAAGCTACTTTACTCTCAATGTTAGCAATGTTAGTACTTATATTTTCTACTTTCATTTCAACATTATCTACTCTTTGCACAATATGAGTAGTGTCAGTTTTGATTGCTTCTACTTCTGCTTGACATATGTTTACTTTTATATTAACATCTTTAAATCTATCTGAGCACAGTTCAGACTCCGCCTCGATCTTTTCTGTTAACTTGTGCTCCAGCTTCGCATCTTCCATTTGGAAGTCTTTGCGAACCTCAGCGACTTCGGATTTTATTGTCTTATACATTTCAGAAAATTGTTGAGCAACCTTTTTCTTAATATCCTCATGATTGCAATCAATTTTATAATTCAAACTGTCTAGATCCTCTTTCAACTTATTGCAACCAGCCTTGAAAGTATCGTCCATTACCTCCAATCGTTTATTAAAATTTGTTTGGCTGGCCACAATCTCAGACTTTAATTCAGCATTACTGTTTTTGACCTCAGTTAATTCAAACTTTAATTCAGCATTACTGCTTTTGACCTGTTCACTTATTTCAGACTTTAACTCAGCATTCATTCTAGCATTACTGGCTGACATTTCAGCATTATTGGATTCTAATTTATTGTTCATTGCCTCAAACCGCATATTAAAATTTGTTTGACTGGCAGCTATTGCTTGTAATATAACATTTAAATCCACAGCCCCAGCATCTTTGGGTTGCTCACTAGCTGGCTTTTTATCACACTCAGATGACGAAAAACTAGCTCCAGCAACAGAATTATCAAAACTAAATGAAACTTCTGACTGATTAGTCATATCTAACTTCTCCTTCTTAAACTCTACCATCTCTGATGACTGGTTCATTTTTAATTCATCAGAGAAACTATCATCCAATAAGTTTACAATTTCTACTTTCCGCTTTACTACAGGGGTCTCTATTATTGAATCATTGCCCCTTCCCACACTACTGTCAGGAGACAATACTTCATATTTCACTTTAACATTACTACTTTCATGCATATTTACACTCGAACCGTTGTCTGGATTTACAGTTCCCTCAACAGACATAGGTTCTGATTTAAGTTTAAACTCAGTTTCTTTTGGCGGTTCCATCGCCGACAGTCTTTTAGTGCAGGTTAGTAAAATTTTTAACAGTTTTTCACTTAACTTAGTTCCTTCTGCACGACATATGGCGTTGCCGGCGCGGCGTACCAGGATTCCTGATGCGACGTGGCACGTTAAACTGCAGACGGCTCTCCGACGGCTGTTGTGTGTTAGCGTGGCCCGCAATTGCGGCTCTGCGTCGGCTGCTCCAGCGGACGACTGCGGTGCGGCGAGATTGGCTTCTCGCGATGCCGGCAGCACCGCTAGACTCAGTGCCAGCTCCGTCAATCCAGATGCGTTGTTAATCCAATTGCGTCGTCCACATGCACACGTAACACATTCACTGTTCTATACTCAGTTGCGTGTCGCATTTCACTCGCGAATCCGAATAGTTAAAAATCACTTTCACTTAGTTGTTTCCCGGCCGATGCACCATATGTGGGGCGGCGGATAAAAGTTTGTAAAAAAAATAAATCTACTGTAGACTGTAGAAACACTTCCCGGCCGATGCACCATATGTGGGGCGGCGGATAAATTTGTAAAAAGTAATTTACTGTATAAATGATTGCATGTTGAATCAGTTTCTAGCTTTTAGAATGTTGTTATTGCTGTCTTTTGCCGTTCTCAACACTGGCTCTCTATTTACTCCGTGACCCCCAGAAAGTGATTTAATAAAACTTTGAGCCAGTAAATAGATATCCTAGTGCCCACTTTACCTGAGAATGTTCTTATAGCTGCAGCTTATAGCTCTGAGGAATTAGGAGATTGTCCGGGATTTCTAATCAAAAACGGTTTTCCAAAATAGTTGAGTATATTCTGAAATTCACTAATAAAAACCACAAGAATCCCTACAACCTAACTAACAGAACAGTTCAGAGTTTAATAAGCTGATGCAACTATAAATGTCCGAATCAAATGTTAAAAAGAATGCTCGCCATAATTTGATGAGAGTATTTCATCAAACGCCACGCTAAATAATTGGTAGAATGTCTGTCCCGCGACGGCACGTGAAAATACGACAATACGCAAACTGAAGCTAGATAATGAAAATCATTCCAAAATTAACACTTCACATAAAATGTTTTCATGGTTCCGCGTATCTCTAGTAACTTAATACGGCACCCGAGGCTGTTTGTAGCAGATACACTGATGCGACGCGACTACCGACACAGATGGCGTGTCATTCAGCGTCTGGAGAGAACTGGGGCCTTGCTTCCTCGCGCAGTGTTCTTATATATAAAGCCGCGGTGCGGACGGCGAAGGGAACGCCTGATCTTTCCGGCTCTCTCGACTAGCCGCTGGGCTAGTAACGCACCACTTCAAGTTACATAAGAATTTATAGCATCTTTGGCTGATGGCCGAAGAATCTCTTAATTTAAACGTGCATTCAGCACGCAGGTAAGTATTGATAATAAAATTTTGACGTGGCTAAGTTAAATACTTTAGGCGAGAGAATTAATTTAATTGCCCTGCACGCACTAGATGAGCTCTGAACTGGCCCTGTTGAGATCCGCTATCGCTATAATTTTATAGGTATTAAAAAGAAACTTTAAACATCTTCATAATCATAGCGGACCTCCAACCTATTTAAATCTAAACAACCTAGCCTTATTTACTAGCCTACTTAATCTATCTTGCTTCCTTCAGTTTTGAGACGAAAACCAGAAAATCATGAATTTCCACTAAAACCTTAATATGTGAAATCCAAAGTATTGTTTTTATTAAATCATTATGAAAGATGAATTTAAACATAAATTTTGAAGTCTCTAGCTCTGTTCTGTTGCGCCAATGATTTTTCCAGAAAAACGTCCAAATCTCGGAAATGGCTGAAGTTATCGAACTGATATTTAACACACATTAATTTAGTATTATTTCTGACATGCTAGAAAGGTTTTAGTTCATTTGCTTGATTTTTAAGGTATTGCGCAACATTTATGACGTCAGAGCTAGTTACAGCAGACTTGCTGGCACACAATGGAAACTGATGTGAATTTACTACAGCGTGAGTAGGCTGCTTCCCTACAAGTCCTCTTGTACTTAAGTCGGCATTGTGCCCTTTGAATTTAATTCCGATGCAATTTCTGTGTTTCAACGTCAATATGAAGGTCCAGGGGATACAGTAAACCTGAAGTGAAGCATCGGAATCTAAAACTGGACTCACAGGAGAGGTTCAAATCATAGAAACAGAGAGTGTCAGTCCTCTTGTACTTTAGTCGGCATTGTGCCTTTTGTATTAAATTCGGATGCAATTTCTGTGTTTCATCGTCAATAAGAAGGTCCAAGGGATACAGTAAACCTGAAGTGAAGCATCGGAATCTAAAACTGGACTCACAGGAGAGGTTGAAATCATAGAAAGGGAGAGTGTCAGTCCTCTTGTACTTAAGTCGGCATTGTGCCTTTTGTATTGAATTCGGATGCTATTTCTGTGTTTCATCGTCAATAAGAAGGTGCAAGGTATACAGTAAGCCTGAAGTGAAGCATCGGAATCTAAAACTGGAATCACAGGAGAGGTTCAAATCATAGAAAGTGTGAGTTTCAGTGCTCTTGTACTTAAGTCGGCATTGTGCCTTTTGTATTAAATTCCCATGCAATTTATGTGTTTCGTCGTCAATAAGAAGGTGCAAGGAATACAGTTAACCTGAAGTGAAGCATCGGAATCTAAAACTGGATTCACAGGAGAGGTTCGAATCATAGAAATAGATAGTGACAATCCCCTTTTACTTACGTCGGCATTGTGCCTTTTGTATTAAATTCGGATGCAATTTCTGTGTTTCATCGTCAATAAGAAGGTCCAAGGGATACAGTAAACCTGAAGTGGAGCATCGGAATCTAAAACTGGACTCACTGGAGTGGTTCAAGTCATAGAAAGGGAGAGTGTCAGTCCACTTGTACTTAAGTCGGCATTGTGCCTTTTGTATTAAATTCGGATGCAATTTCTGTGTTTCATCGTCAATAAGAAGGTGCAAGGTATACAGTAAACCTGAAGTGAAGCATCGGAATCTAAAACTGGAATCACAGGAGAGGTTCAAATCATAGAAAGTGTGAATTTCAGTGCTCTTGTACTTAAGTCGGCATTGTGCCTTTTGTATTAAATTCCGATGCAATTTATGTGTTTCGTCGTCAATAAGAAGGTGCAAGGAATACAGTTAACCTGAAGTGAAGCATCGGAATCTAAAACTGGATTCACAGGAGAGGTTCGAATCATAGAAATAGATAGTGACAATCCCCTTTTACTTACGTCGGCATTGTGCCTTTTGTATTAAATTCGGATGCAATTTCTGTGTTTCATCGTCAATAAGAAGGTCCAAGGGATACAGTAAACCTGAAGTGGAGCATCGGAATCTAAAACTGGACTCACTGGAGTGGTTCAAGTCATAGAAAGGGAGAGTGTCAGTCCACTTGTACTTAAGTCGGCATTGTGCCTTTTGTATTAAATTCGGATGCAATTTCTGTGTTTCATCGTCAATAAGAAGGTGCAAGGTATACAGTAAACCTGAAGTGTAGCATCGGAATCTAAAACTGGACTCACAGGAGAGGTTCAAATCATAGAAAGTGAGAATTTCAGTCCTCTTGTACTTAAGTTGGCATTGTGCCTTTTGTATTAAATTCGGATGCAATTTCTGTGTTTCATCGTCAATAAGAAGGTGCAAGGTATACAGTAAACCTGACGTGAAGCATCGGAATCTAAAACTGGAATCACAGGAGAGGTTCAAGTCATAGAAAGTGAGTGCGTCAGTCCTCTTGTACTTAAGTCGGCATTGTGCCCTTTGATTTTAATTCCGATGCAATTTCTGTGTTTCAACGTCAATGTGAAGGTCCAGGGGATACAGTAAACCTGAAGTGAAGCATCGGAATCTAAAACTGGACTCACAGGAGAGGTTCAAATCATAGAAACAGAGAGTGTCAGTCCTCTTGTACTTAAGTCGGCATTGTGCCTTTTGTATTAAATTCGGATGCAATTTCTGTGTTTCATCGTCAATAAGAAGGTCCAAGGGATATAGTAAACCTGAAGTGAAGCATCGGAATCTAAAACTGGACTCACAGGAGAGGTTTAAATCATAGAAAGGGAGAGTGTCAGTCCTCTTGTACTTAAGTCGGCATTTTGCCTTTTGTATTGAATTCGGATGCTATTTCTGTGTTTCATCGTCAATAAGAAGGTGCAAGGTATACAGTAAACCTGAAGTGAAGCATCCGAATCGAAAACTGGAATCACAGGAGAGGATCAAATCATAGAAAGTGTGAGATTCAGTCCTCTTGTACTTAGGTCGGCATTGTGCCTTTTGTATTAAATTCCGATGCATTTTATGTGTTTCATCATCAATAAGAAGGTGCAAGGTATACAGTAAACTTGAAGTGAAGCATCGGAATCTAAAACTAGACTTACAGGAGAGGTTCAAATCATAGAAAGAGAGAGTGACAGTCCTCTTTCACTTATGTCGGCATTGTGCCTTCTGTATCAAATTCGGATGCAATTTCTGTGTTTCATCGTCAATAAGAAGGTCCAAGGGATACAGTAAACCTGAAGTGGAGCATCGGAATCTAAAACTGGAATCGCAGGAGAGGTTCAACTCATAGAAAAAGAGAGAGCCACTTCTCTTTTACTGAAGTCGGCATTGTGCCTTTTGTATTAAATTCCGATGCAATTTCTGTGTTTCATCGTCAATAAGAAGGTCCAAGGGATACAGTAAACCTGAAGTGAAGCATCGGAATCTAAAACTGGAGTCACAGGAGAGGTTCAAATCATAGAAAGAGAGAGTGTCAATCCTCTTTTACTTAAGTCGGCATTGTGCCTTTTGTATTGAATTCAGATGCAATTTCTGTAATTCATCGTCAATAAGAAGGTCCAAGGGATACAGTAAACCTGAAGTGAAGCATCGGAATCTGAAACTGGACTCACAGGAGAGGTTCTAATCATAGAAAGTTAGAGTGTCAGTGCTCTTGTAGTTAAGTCGGCATTGTGCCTTTGCATTAAATTCGGATGCAATTTCTGTGTTTCATCGTCAATAAGAAGGTCCAAGGGATACAGTAAACCTGAAGTGAAGCATCGGAGACTAAAACTGGACTCACAGGGAGGTTCAAATCATAGAAAGTGAGACTGTCAGTCCTCTTTTACTGAAGTCGGCATTGCGCCTCATGTAATAAAATCCGATGCAATTTCTGTGTTTCATCGTCAATAAAAAGGTGCAAGGTATAGAGTAAACCTGAAGTGAAGCATCGGAATCTAAAACTGAACTCACATGAGAGGTTCAGATCATAGAAAGAGAGAGTGCCAGTTCTCTTTTACCGAAGTCATCATAGTGCCTTTTGTATTAAATTCCGATGCAATTTCAGTGTTTCATCGTCAATATGAAGGTCCAAGGGATACAGTAAACCTGAAGTGAAGCATCGGAAACTAAAACTGGACTCACAGGAGAGTTTCAAATCATAGATAGTTAGAGTGTCAGTCCTCTTGCACATAAGTCGGCATTGTGCCTTTTGAATTTAATTCCGATGCAATTTCTGTGTTTTATCGTCAATAAGAATGTGCAAGGTATACAGTAAACCTGAAGTGAAGCATCGGAATCTAAAACTGGACTCACAGGAGAGGTTAGTTAGGTTAGTGTTTAACGTTCCGTCGACAACGAGGTCATTAGAGACGGAGCGCAAGCTCGGGTTAGGGAAGGATTGGGAAGGAAATCGGCGGTGCCCTATCAAAGGGACCATCCCGGCATTTGCCTGAAACGATTTAGGGTAATCACGGAAAACCTAAATCAGGATGGCTGGAGACGGGATTGAACCGTCGTCCTCCCGAATGCGAGTCCAGTGTGTTACCACTGCCCCACCTCTCTCGGTCACAGGAGTGGTTCAAATCATAGAAAGAGAGAGTGACAGTCCTCCTTTACTTAAGTCGGCATTGTGCCTTTTGTATTAAATTCAGATGCAATTTCAGAGTTTCATCGTCAATATGAAGGTCCAAGGGATACAGTAAACCTGAACTGAAGCATCGGAATCTAAAACTGGACTCACAGGAGAGGTTCAAATCATAGAAAGGGAGAGTGTCAGTCCTCTTGTACTTAAGTCGGCATTGTGCCATTGTATTTAATTCGGATGCAATATCTGTGTTTCATCGTCAATAAGAAGGTCCAAGGCATACAGTAAACCTGAAGTGAACCATCGGAATCTGAAACTGGACTCACAGGAGAGGTTCAAATCATAGAAAGGGAGAGTGTCAGTCCTCTTGTACTTAAGTCGGCATTGTGCCTTTGTATTTAATTCGGATGCAATATCTGTGTTTCATCGTCAATAAGAAGGTCCAAGGGATACAGTAAACCTGAAGTGAAGCATCGAATCTAAAACTGGACTCACAGGAGAGGTTCAAATCATAGATAGTTAGAGTGTCAGTCCTCTTGTACTTCAGTCGGCATTGCGTTTTTGAATTTAATTCCGATGCAATTTCTGTGTTTTATCGTTAATAAGAAGCTGCAAGGTATACAGTAACCCAGAAGTGAAGCATCGGAATCTAAAACTGGACTCACAGGAGAGGTTCAAATCATAGAAAGAGAGAGTGCCAGTTCTCTTTTACTGAAGTCATCATTGTGCCCTTTGAAATTAATTCCGATGCGATTTCTGTGTTTCATCGTCAATACGAAGGTCCAAGGGATACAGTAAACGTGAAGTGAAGCATCGGAATCTAAAACTGGACTCACAGGAGAGGTTCAAATCATAGAAAGGGAGAGTGACAGTCCTCTTGTACTTAAGTCGGCATTGTGGCTTTGTATTAAATTCGGATGCAATATCTGTGTTTCATCGTCAATAAGAAGGTCGAAGGGATACAGTAAACCGGAAGTGAACCATCGGAAACTAAAACTGGACTCACAGGAGAGGTTCAAATCATAGAAAGGGAGAGTGTCAGTCCTCTTGTACTTAAGTCGTCGATGTGCCTTTTGTATTGAATTCGGATGCAATTTCTGTGTTTCATCGTCAATAAGAAGGTGCAAGGTATACAGTAAACCTGAAGTGAAGCATCGGAATCTAAAACTGGAATCACAGGACAGGTTCAAATCATAGAAAGTGTGAGTTTCGGACCACATGTACTTAAGTCGGCATTGTGCGTTTTGTATTAATTTCCGATGCAATTTCTGTGTTTCATCGTCAATAAGATGGTGCAAGGTATACAGTAAACCTGACGTGAAGCATCGGAATCTAAAACTGGGCTCACTGGAGAGGTTCAAATCATAGAAAGAGAGAGTGACAATCCTCTTTTACTTAAGTCGGCATTGTGCCTTTTGTATTAAATTCTGATGCAATTTCTGTGTTTCATCGTCAATAAGAAGGTCCAAGGGATACAGTAAACCTGAAGTGAAGCATCGGAATCTAAAACTGGACTCACAGGAGAGGTTCAAATCATAGAAAGTGACAGTGTCATTCCTCTTGTACTTAAGTCGACATTGTGCCTTTTGTATTAAATTCCGATGAAATTTCTGTGTTTCATCGTCAACAAGAAGGTGCAAGGTATACAGTAAACCTGAAGTGAAGCATCGGAATCTAAACTGGAATCACAGGGGAGGTTCAAATCATAGAAAGTGAGAGTGTCAGTCCTCTTGTACTTAAGTCGGCATTCTGCCTTTTGTATTAAATTCGGATGCAATTTCTGAGTTTCATCGTCAATAAGAAGGTCCAAGGTATACAGTAAACCTGAAGTGAAGCTTCGGAATCTAAAACTGGAATCACAGGAGAGGTTCAAATCATAGAAAGTGAGAGTGTCAGTCCTGTTGTACTTAAGTAGGCATTGTGCCATCTGCATTAAATTCCGATTCAATTTCTGTGTTTCATCGTCAATAAGAAGGTAGAAGGTATACAGTAAACCTGAAGTGAAGCATCGAGAACTAAAACTGGACTCACAGGAGAGGTTCAAATCATAGAAAGAGAGAGTGACAGTCCTCTTTTACTTAAGTCGGCATTGTGCCTTTTGTATTAAATTCGGATGGCATTTCTGTGTTTCATCGTCAATAAGAAGGTCCAAGGGATACAGTAAACCTGAAGTGAAGCATCGGAATCTAAAACTGGACTCACAGGAGAGGTTCAAATCATAGAAAGGGAGAGTGTCAGTCCTCTTGTACTTCTGTCGGCATTGTGCCTTTGTATTAAATTCGGATGCAATTTCTGTGTTTCATTGTCAATAAGAAGGTGCAAGGTATACAGTAAACCTGAGGTGAAGCATCGGAATCTAAAACTGGACTCACAGGAGAGGTTCAAATCATAGAAAGTAGTAGTGACAGTCCTCTTTGACTTAAGTCGGCATTGTGCCTTTTGTATTGAATTCGGATGCAATTTCTGTGTTTCATCGTCAATAAGAAGGTCCAAGGGATACAGTAAACCTGAAGTGAAGCATCGGAATCTAAAACTGGACTCACAGGAGAGGTTCAAATGATAGAAAGGGAGAATGTCAGTCCTCTTGTACTTAAGTCGGCATTGTGCCTTTGTATCAAATTCGGATGCAATTTCTGTGTTTCATCGTCAACAAGAAGGTCCAAGGGATACAGTAAACCTGAAGTGAACCATCGGAATCTAAAACTGGACTCACAGGAGAGGTTCAAATCATAGAAAGGTCGAGTGTCAGTCCTCTTGTACTTAAGTCGGCAATGTGCCTTTTGTATTGAATTCGGATGCAATTTCCATGTTTCATCGTCAATAAGAAGGTGCAAGGTATACAGTAAACCTGAAGTGAAGCATCGGAATCTAAAACTGGAGTCACAGGAGAGGTTCAAATCATAGAAAGTGTGAGTTTCAGTCCTCTTGTACTTAAGTCGGCATTGTGCCTTTTGTATTAATTTCTGATGCAATTTCTGTGTTTCATCGTCAATAAGATGGTGCAAGGTATACAGTAAACCTGAAGTGAAGCATCGGAATCTAAAACTTGGCTCACTGGAGAGGTTCAAATCATAGAAAGAGAGAGTGGCAATCCTCTTTTACTTAAGTCGGCATTGTGCCTTTTGTATTAAATTCGGATGCAATTTCTGTGTTTCATCGTCAATAAGAAGGTCCAAGGGATACAGTAAACCTGAAGTAAAACATCGGAATCTAAAACGGGACTCACAGGAGAGGTTCAAATCATAGAAAGGGACAGTGTCAGTCCTCTTGTACTTAAGTCGACATTGTGCCTTTTGTATTAAATTCCGATGAAATTTCTGTGTTTCATCGTCAATAAGAAGGAGCAAGGTATACAGTAAACCTGACGTGAAGCATCGGAATCTAAAACTGGAATCACAGGAGAGGTTCAAATCATAGAAAGAGAGAGTGACAGTCCTCTTTTACTTAAGTCGGCATTGTGCCTTTTGTATTAAATTCGGATGCAATTTCTGTGTTTCATCGTCAATAAGAAGGTCCAAGGGATACAGTAAGCCTGAAGTGGAGCATCAGAATCTAAAACTGGACTCATAGGAGAGGTTCAAATCATAGAAAGGGAGAGTGTCAGTCCTCTTGTATTTAGGCCGGCATTGTGACTTTTGTATTAAATTCGGATGCAATTTCTGTGTTTCATCGTCCATAAGAAGGTGCAAGGTATACAGTAAACCCGAAGTGAAGCATCGGAATCTAAAACTGGACACACAGGAGAGGTTCATAACATATAAAGTGAGTGTGTCAGTCCTCTTGTTCATAAGTCGGCATTGTGCCTTTTGTATTAAATTCCGATGCAATTTCTGTGTTTCATCGTCAATAAGAAGGTCCAAGGGATACAGTAAACCTGAAGTGAAGCATCGGAATCTAAAACTGGACCCACAGGAGAAGTTCAAATCATAGATAGTTAGAGTGTCAGTCCTCTTATACTTCAGTCGGCATTGTGTTTTTGAATTTAATTCCGATGCAATTTCTGTGTTTCATCGTTAATAAGAAGCTGCAAGGTATACAGTAACCCAGAAGTGAAGCATCGGAATCTAAAACTGGACTCACAGGAGAGGTTCAAATCATAGAGAGTTAGAGTGTCAGTCCTCTTGTACTTAAGTCGTCATTGGGCCTTTTGAATGAGATTCCGATGCAATTTCTGTGTTTCATCATCAATAAGAAGGTCCAAGGGATACAGTAAACCTGAAGTAAAGCATCGGAATCTAAAACTGGACTCACAGGAAGGGTTCAAATCATAGAAAGGGAGAGTGTCAGTCCTTTTGTACTTAAGTCGGCATTGTGCCTTTGTATTAAATTCGGATGCAATTTCTGTGTTTCATCGTCAATAAAAAGGTGCAAGGTATACAGTAATCCTGAAGTGAAGCATCGGAATCTAAAACTGGAATTACAGTAGAGGTTCAAATCATAGAAACTGTGAGTTTCAGTCCTCTTGTGCTTAGGTGGGCATTGTGCCTTTTGTATTAAATTCCGATGCAATTTCTGTGCTTCATCGTCTATAAGAAGGTGCAAGGTATACAGTAAACCCGAAGTGAAGCATCGGAATCTCAAACTGGACTCTCAGGAGAGGTTCAAATCATAGAAAGAGAGAGTGACAATCCTCTTTTACTTAAGTCGGCATTGTGCCTTTTGTATTAAATTCGGATGCAATTTCTGTGTTTCATCGTCAATATGGAGGTCCAAGGGATACAGTAAACCTGAAGTGAAGCATCGGAATCTAAAACAGGAATCACTGGAGAGGTTCAAATCATAGAAAGTGAGAGTGTTTGTCGTCTTGTACTTAAGTCGGCATTGTGCCTTTTGAATTAAATTCCGATACAATTTCTGTATTTCATCGTCAGTAAGAAGGTAGAAGGTATACAGTAAACCTGAAGTGAAGCATCGGAATCTAAAACTGGACTTACAGGAGAGGTTCAAATCATAGAAAGAAAGAGTGACAGTCATCTTTTACTTAAGTCGGCATTGTGCCTTTCGTATTATATTCGGATGCAACTTCTGTGTTTCATCGTCAATAAGAAGGTCCAAGGGATACAGTAAACCTGAAGTAAAGCATCGGAATCTAAAACTGGACTCACAGGAGAGGTTCAAATCATAGATAGTTAGAGTGTCAGTCCTCTTATCCTTAAGTCGGCATTGTGTTTCTGAATTAAATTCCAATGCAATTTCTGTGTTTCATCGTTAATAAGAAGCTGCAAGGTATACAGTAACACAGAAGTGAAGCATCGGAATCTAAAACTGGACTCACAGGAGAGGTTCAAATCATAGAGAGTTAGAGTGTCAGCCCTCTTGTTCTTAAGTCGTCATTGTGCCTTTTGAATTTAATTCCGATGCAATTTCTGTGTTTCATCGTCAATAAGAAGGTGCAAGGTATACAGTAAACCTGAATTGAAGCAACGGAATCTAAAACTGGACTCACAGGAGAGGTTCAAATCATAGAGAGTTAGAGAGTCAGCCCTCTTGTACTTAAGTCGTCATTGTGCCTTTTGAATTTAATTCCGATGCAATTTCTGTGTTTCATCTTCAATAAGAAGGTGCAAGGTATACAGTAAACCTAAAGTGAAGCATCGGAATCTAAAACTGGAATCACAGGAGAGGTTCAAATCATAGAAAAAGTGAGTTTCAGTCCTCTTGTACTTAAGTCGGCATTGTGCCTTTTGTATTAAATTCCGATGCAATTTCTGTGTTTCATCGTCAATACGAAGGTCCAAGTGATACAGTAAACCTGAAGTGAAGCATTGGAATCTAAAACTGGACTCGCAGGAGAGGTTCAAATCATAGAAAGGGACAGTGTCAGTCCTCTTGTACTTAAGTCGACATTGTGCCTTTTGTAGTAAATTCCGATGAAATTTCTGTGTTTCATCGTCAATAAGTAGGTGCAAGGTATACAGTAAACCTGAAGTGAAGCATCGGAATCTAAAACTGGACTCACAGGAGAGGTTCAAATCACAGAAAGTGAGAGTGTCAGTCCTCTTTTACTTATGTCGGAATTGTGCTTTCTGTATTAAATTGGGATGCAATTTCTGTGTTTCATCTTCAATAAGAAGGTCCAAGGGATACAGTAAACCTGAAGTGGAGCATCGGAATCTAAAACTGGGCTCACAGGAGAGGTTCAAATCATAGAAAGGGAGAGTGCCAGCTCCCTTTAACTGAAGTCTGCATTGTGCCTTTTGTATTAAATTCCGTTGCAATTTCTGTGTTTCATCGTCAATAAGAAGGTGCAAGGGATACTGTTAACCTGAAGTCAAGCATCGGATTCTGAAACTGGATTCACAGGAGCGTTTCAAATCATAGAAAGAGAGAGTGTCAATCCTCTTTTACTTAAGGCGGCATTGTGCGTTTTGTATTAAATTCAGATGCAATTTCTGTGTTTCATATTCAATAAGAAGGTGTAAGGGATACAGTAAACCTGAAGTGAAGCATCGGAAACTAAAACTGGACTCACAGGAGAGTTTCAAATCATAGATTGTTAGAGTGTCAGTCCTCTTTCACTTAAGTCGGCATTGTGCTGTTTGAATTTCATTCCGATGCAATTTCTGTGTTTCATCGTCAATAAGAAGGAGCAAGGTTTACAGTAAACTTGAAGTGAAGCACCGGAATGTAAAACTGGACTCATAGGAGAGTTTCATATCATAGAAAGTTAGAGTGTCAGTCCTCTTGTACTTAAGTCGGCATTGTGCCTTTTGTATTTAATTCAGATGCAATTTCAGTATTTCATCGTCAATAAGAAGGTCCAAGGGATACAGTAAACCTGAAGTGAAGCATCGGAATCTAAGACTGGACTTACAGGAGAGGTTCATATCATAGAAAGGGAGAGTGTCAGTCCTCTTGTTCTTAAGTCGGCATTGTGCCTTTTGTATTAAATTCGGATGCAATTTCTGTGTTTCATCGTCAATAAGAAGGTCCAAGGGATACAGTAAACCTGAAGTGAAGCATCGGAATCTAAAACTGGACCCACAGGAGAGGTTCAAATCATAGAAAAGGAGAGTGTCTGTCCTCTTGTACTTAAGTCGGCACTGTGCCTTTGTATTAAATTCGGATGCAATTTCTGTGTTTCACCGTCAGTAAGAAGGTCAAAGGGATACAGTAAACCTGAAGTGAAGCATCGGAATCTAAAACTGGACTCACAGGAGAGGCTCAAATCATAGGAAGGGTGAGTGTCAGTCCTCTTGTATTTAAGTTGGCATTGTGCCTTTTGTATTGAATTCGGATGCAATTTCTGTGTTTCATCGTCAATTTAGAAGGTGCAAGGTATACAGTAAACCTGAAATGAAGCATCGGAATCTAAAACTGGAATCAGAGGAGAGGTACAAATCATAGAAAATTTGAGTTTCAGTCCTCTTGTAATTAAGTCGGCATTGTGCCTTTTGTATTAAATTCCGATGCAATTTCCGTGTTTCATCGTCAATAAGAAAGTCCATGACAGTCCTCTTTTACTTAAGTCGGCATTGTGCCTTTTGTATTAAATTCGGATGCAATTTCAATGTTTCATCGTCAATAAGAAGGTCCAAGGGGTACAGTAAACCTGAAGTGAAGCATCGGAATCTAAAACTGGACTCACAGGAGAGGTTCAAATCATACAAAGGGACAGTGTCAGTCCTCTTGTACTTAAGTCGACATTGTGCCTTTTGTATTAAATTCCGATGAAATTTCTGTGTTTCATCGTCAATAAGAAGGTGCAAGGTATACAGTAAACCTGAAGTGAACCATCGGAATCTAAAACTGGACTCACAGGAGAGGTTCAAATCATAGAAAGTGAGAGTGTCAGTCCTCTTGTACTTAAGTCGGCATTGTGCGTTTTGTATTACATTCGGATGCACTTTCTGTGTTTCATCGTCAATAAGAAGGTCCAAGGTATACAGTAAACCTGAAGTGAAGCATCGGAATCTAAAACTGGAATCACAGGAGAGGTTCAAATCATAGAAAGTGAGAGTGGCAGTCCTCTTGTACATCAGTCGGCATTGTGCCTTTTGTATTAAATTCCGATGCAATATCTGTAATTCAAGAAAGTGTAAGGTACACAGTAAACCTGAAGTGAAGCATCGGAATCCTAAACTGGACTCACAGGAGAGGTTCAAATCATAGAAAGAGAGAGTGACAGTCCTCTTTTATTTAAGTCGGCATTAAATTCCGATGCAATTTCTGTGTTTCATCGTCAATAAGAAGGTCCAAGGAATACAGTAAACCTGATGTGAAGCATCGGAATCGAAAACTGGACTCACAGGAGAGGTTCAAATCATAGAAAGGGAGAGTGTCAGTCCTCTTGTACTTAAGTCGGCATTGTGTTTTTGAAATTAATTCCGATGCAATTTCTGTGTTTCATCGTTAATAAGAAGCTGCAAGGTATACAGTAACCCAGAAGTGAAGCATCGGAACCTAAAACTGGACTCACAGGAGAGGTTCACATCATAGAGAGTTAGAGTGTCAGTCCTCTTGTACTTACGTCGTCATTGTGCCTTTTGAATTTAATTCCGGTGCAATTCCTGTGTTTCATTGTCAATAAGAAGTTGCAAGGTATGCAGTAAACCTGAATTGAAGCATCGGAATCTGAAAGTGGACTCACAGGAGTGGTTCAAATCATAGAAAGTGAGAGTGTCAGTCCTCTTTTACTGAAGTCGACATTGTGCCTTATGTATTAAATTCCGATGCAATTTCTGTGTTTCATCGTCAATAAAAAGGTGCAAGGTATACAGTAAACCTGAAGTGAAGCATCGGAATCTAAAACTGGACTCACAGGAGCGGTTGAAGTCATAGAAAGAGAGAGTGTCAATCCTCTTTTACTTAAGTCGGCATTGTGCATTTTGTATTAAATTCAGATACAATTTCTGTGTTTCATCGTCAATAAGAAGGTCCAAGGGATACAGTAAACCTGAAGTGCAGCATCGGAGACAAAAACTGGACACACAGGAGGGTTTCGAATCGTAGATCTTTAGAGTGTCAGTCCACTTGCACTTAAGTCGGCATTGTGCCTTTTGAATTTAATTCCGATCCAATTTCTGTGTTTTATCGTCAATAAGAAGGTGCAAGGTTTACAGTAAACCTGAACTGAAGAATCAGAATCTAAAACTGGTCTCACAGGAGAGGTTCATATCATACAATGTTAGAGTGTCAGTCCTCTTGTACTTAAGTCGGCATTGTGCCTTTGTATTAAATTCGGATGAAATTTCTGTGTTTCATCGTCAGTAAGAAGGTCAAAGGGATACAGTAATCCTGAAGTGAAGCATCGGAATCTAAAACTGGACTCACAGGAGAGGTTCAAATCATGGAAAGGGTGAGTGTCAGTCCTCTTGTACTTAAGTCCTCATTGTGCGTTTTGTATTAAATTCGGATGCAATTTCTGTGTTTCATCGTCAATAAGAAGGACCTAGGTATACAGTAAACCTGAAGTGAAGAATTCGAATCTAAAACTGGAATCACAGGAGGGGTTCAAATCATAGAAAGTGAGAGTGTCAGTCCTCTTGTACATAAGTCGGCATTGTGCCTTTTGTATTAAATTCCGATGCAATTTCTGTGTTTCATGGTCAATAAGAAGGTGCAAGGTATACAGTAAACCTGAAGTGAAGCATAGGAATCTAAAACTGGACTCACAGGAGAGGTTCAAATCATAGGAAGAGAGAGTGACAGTCCTGTTTTACCTAAGTCGGCATTGTGCCCTTTGTATTAAATTCCGATGGAATTTCTGTTTTCCATCGTCAATAAGAAGGTCCAAAGGATACAGTAAACCTGAAGTGAAGCATCGGAATCGAAATCTGGACTCACAGGAGAGGTTCAAATCATAGAAAGGGTGAGTGTCAGTCCTCTTGTACTTAAGTCGGCATTGTGCCTTTTGTATTAAATTCGGATGCAATTTCTCTCTGTGTTTCATCGTCAATAAGAAGGTGCAAGGTATACAGTCACCCTGAAGTGAAGCATCGGAATCAATAACTGGACTCACAGAAGAGGTTCAAATCTTAGAAAGAGATAATGACAGTCCTCTTTTACTTAAGTCGGCATTGTGCCTTTTGTATTAAATTCGGATGCAATTTCTGTGTTTCATCGTCAATAAGAAGTTGAAAGGTATACAGTAAACCTGAAGTGAAGCATCGGAATCTAAAACTGGACTCACAGGAGAGGTTCAAATCATAGATAGTTAGAGTGTCAGTCCTCTTGTACTTAAGTCGGCATTGTGTTTTTGAAATTAATTCCGATGCAATTTCTGTGTTTCATCGTTAATAAGAAGCTGCAAGGTATACAGTAACCCAGAAGTGAACCATCGGAATCTAAAACTAGACTCACAGGAGAGGTTCACATCATAGAGAGTTAGAGTGTCAGTCCTCTTATACTTAAGTTGTCATTGTGCCTTTTGAATTTAATTCCGATGCAATTTCTGTGTTTCCTTGTCAATAAGAAGTTGCAAGGTATACAGTAAACCTGAATTGAAGCAACGGAATCTAAAAGTGGACTCACAGGAGAGGTTCAAATCATAGAAAGTTAGAGTGTCAGTCCTCTTCTACTTAAGTCGGCATTGTGCCTTTTAAATTTCATTTCGATGCAATTTCTGTGTTTCATCGTCAATAAGAAGGTGCAAGGTATACAGTAAACCTGAAGTGAAGCTTCGGAATCTAAAACTGGACTCACAGGAGAGGTTCAAATCACAGAAAGTGAGAGTGTCAGTCCTGTTTTACTTAAGTCGGCATTGTGAATTGTGTATTAAATTGGGATGCAATTACTGTGTTTCATCGTCAATAAGAAGGTCCAAGGGATACAGTAAACCTGAAGTGAAGCATCGGAATCTAAAACTGGACTCACAGGAGAGGTTCTAATCATAGAAAGTTAGAGTGTCAGTCCTCTTGTAGTTAAGTCGGCATTGTGCCTTTTCTATTAAATTCGGATGCAAACTCTGTGTTTCATCGTCAATAAGAAGGTGCAAGGTTTACAGTAAACCTGAACTGAAGCATCGGAATCTAAAACTGGACTCACAGGAGAGGTTCATATCATACAATGTTAGAGTGTCAGTCCTCTTGTACTTAAGTCAGCATTGTGCCTTTGTATTTAATTCGGATGCAATTTCAGTATTTCATCGTCAATAAGAAGGTCCAAGGTATACAGTAAACCTGAAGTGAAGCTTCGGAATCTAAAACTGGAATCACAGGAGAGGTTCAAATCATAGAAAGTGAGAGTGTCAGTCCTCTTGTACTTAAGTCGGCATTGTGCCTTTTGAATTTCAATCCAATGCAATTTCTCTGTTTCATCGTCAATAAGAAGGTCCAAGGGAGACAGTAAACCTGAAGTGAAGCATCGGAATCTAAAACTGGACTCACAGGAGAGGTTCAAATCATAGAGAGGGAGAGTGTCAGTCCTCTTGTACTTAAGTCGGCATTATGCCTTTGTATTAAATTCGGATGAAATTTCTGTGTTTCATCGTCAGTAAGAAGGTCAAAGGGATACAGTAATCCTGAAGTGAAGCATCGGAATCTAAAACTGGACTCACAGGAGAGGTTCAAATCATAGAAAGGGTGAGTGTCAGTCCTCTTGTACTTAAGTCTTCATTGTGCGTTTTGTATTAAATTCGGATGCAATTTCTGTGTTTCATCGTCAATAAGAAGGTCCTAGGTATACAGTAAACCTGAAGTGAAGAATTCGAATCTAAAACTGGAATCACAGGAGAGGTTCAAATCATAGAAAGTGAGAGTGTCAGTCCTCTTGTACATAAGTCGGCATGGTGCCTTTTGTATTAAATTCCGATGCAATTTCTGTGTTTCATAGTCAATAAGAAGGTGCAAGGTATACAGTAAACCTGAAGTGAAGCATAGGAATCTAAAACTGGACTCACAGGAGAGGTTCAAATCATAGAAAGAGAGAGTGACAGTCCTGTTTTACTTAAGTCGGCATTGTGCGTTTTGTATTAAATTCCGATGGAATTTCTGTGTTCCATCGTCAATAAGAAGGTCCAAAGGATACAGTAAACCTGAAGTGAAGCATCGGAATCGAAATCTGGACTCACAGGAGAGGTTCAAATCATACAAAGGGTGAGTGTCAGTCCTCTTGTACTTAAGTCAGCATTGTGCCTTTTGTATTAAATTCGGATGCAATTTCTCTCTGTGTTTCATCGTCAATAAGAAGGTGCAAGGTATACAGTCACCCTGAAGTGAAGCATCGGAATCAATAACTGGACTCACGGAAGAGGCTCAAATCTTAGAAAGAGATAATGACAGTCCTCTTTTACTTAAGTCGGCATTGTGCCTTTTGTATTAAATTCGGATGCAATTTCTGTGTTTCATCGTCAATAAGAAGTTGCAAGGTATACAGTAAACCTGAAGTGAAGCATCGGAATCTAAAACTGGACTCACAGGAGAGGTTCAAATCATAGATAGTTAGAGTGTCAGTCCTCTTGTACTTAAGTCGACATTGTGTTTTTGAAATTAATTCCGATGCAATTTCTTTGTTTCATCGTTAATAAGAAGCTGCAAGGTATACAGTAACCCAGAAATGAACTATCGAAATCTAAAACTGGACTCACAGGAGAGGTTCACATCATAGAGAGTTAGAGTGTCAGTTCTCTTATACCTAAGTCGTCATTGTGCCTTTTGAATTTAATTCCGATGCAATTTCTGTGTTTCCTTGTCAATAAGAAGTTGCAAGGTATACAGTAAACCTGAATAGAAGCAACGGAATCTAATAGTGGACTCACAGGAGAGGTTCAAATCATAGAAAGTTAGAGTGTCAGTCCTCTTGTACTTAAGTCGGCATTGTGCCTTTTAAATTTCATTTCGATGCAATTTCTGTGTTTCATCTTCAATAAGAACGTGCAAGGTATACAGTAAACCTGAAGTGAAGCTTCGGAATCTAAAACTGGACTCACAGGAGAGGTTCTAATCACAGAAAGTGAGAGTGTCAGTCCTATTTTACTTACGTCGGCATTGTGAATTGTGTATTAAATTGGGATGCAATTACTGTGTTTCATCGTCAATAAGAAGGTCCAAGGGATACAGTAAACCTGAAGTGAAGCATCGGAATCTAAAACTGGACTCATAAGAGATGTTCTAATCATAGAAAGTTAGAGTGTCAGTCCTCTTGTAGTTAAGTCGGCATTGTGCCTTTTCTATTAAATTCGGATGCAAACTCTGTGTTTCATCGTCAATAAGAAGGTCCAAGGGATACAGTAAACCTGTAGTGAAGCATCGGATTCTAAAACTGGACTCACAGGAGAGGTTCAAATCATAGAAAGTGAGAGTGACAGTCCTCTTTTACTTAAGTCGGCATTGTGCCTTATGTATTAAATTCCAATGCAATTTCTGTGTTTCATCGTCAATAAAAACGTGCAAGGTATACAGTAAACCTGAAGTGAAGCATCGGAATCTAAAACTGGACTCACAGGAGAGGTTCAACTCATAGACAGGGAGAGTGCCAGGCATCTTGTACTGAAGCCGGCATTGTGCCTTTTGTATTAAATTCGGATGCTATTTCTGTGTTTCATCGTCAATAAGAAGGTGCAAGGTATACAGTAAACCTGAAGTGAAGCATCGGAATCTAAAATTGGAATCACAGGAGAGGTTCAAATCATAGAAAGTGTGAGTTTCAGTCCTCTTTAACCTAAGTCAGCATTGTGCCTTTTGTATTAAATTCGGATGCAATTTCTGTGTTTCATCATCAATAAGAAGGTCCAAGGGGTACAGTAAACCTGAAGTGAACCATCGGAATCTAAAACTGGACTCACAGGAGAGGTTCAAATCATAGAAAGGGACAGTGTCAACCCTCTTGTACTTAAGTCGACATTGTGCCTTTTGTATTAAATTCCAATGAAATTTCTGTGTTTCATCGTCAATAAAAAGGTGCAAGGTATACTGTAAACCTGAAGTGAAGCATCGGAATCTAAAACTGGACTCACAGGAGAGGTTCAACTCATAGAAAGAGAGAGTGACAGTCCTCTTTTACTTAAGTCGGCATTGTGCCTTTTGTATTAAATTCGGATGCAATATCAGTGTTTCGTCGTCAATAAGAAGGTCCAAGGGGTACAGTAAACCTGAAGTGAAGCATCGGAATCTAAAACTGGACTCACAGGAGAGGTTCAAATCATAGAAAGGGACAGTGTCAGTCCTCTTGTACTTAAGTCGACATTGTGCCTTTTGTATTAAATTCCGATGAAATTTTTGTGTTTCATCGTCAATAAGAAGGTGCAAGGTATACAGTAAACCTGAAGTGAAGCATCGGAATCTAAAACTGGAGTCACAGGAGAGGTTCAAATCATAGAAAGTAAGAGTGTCAGTCCTCTTGCACTTAAGTCGGCATTGTGCGTTATGTATTAGATTCGGATGCAATTTCTGTGTTTCATCGTCAATAAGAAGGTCCTAGGTATACAGTAACCCTGAAGTGAAGCATCGGAATGTAAAACTGGAATCACAGGAGAGGTTCAAATCATAGAAAGTCAGAGTGACTGTCCTCTTATACTTAAGTCGGCATTGTGCCTTTTGTATTAAATTCCGATGCAATTTCTGTGTTTCATCGTCAATAAGAAGGTGCAAGGTATACAGTAAACCTGAAGCGAAGCATCGGAATCTAAAACTGGACTCACAGGAGAGGTTCAAATCATAGAAAGAGAGAGTGACAGTCCTCTTTTACATAAGTCGGCATTGTGCATTTTGTTTTAAATTCCGATCCAATTTCTGTGTTTCATCGTCAATAAGAAGGTCCAAGGGATACAGTAAACCTGAAGTGAAGCATCAAAATCGAAAACTGGACTCACAGGAGAGGTTCAAATCATAGAAAGGGAGAGTGTCAGTCCTCTTCTACTTAAGTCGGCATTGTGCCTTTTGTATTAAATTCGGATGCAATTTCTGTGTTTCATCGTCAATAAGAAGGTGCCAGGTAAACAGTAAACCTGAAGTAATACATCGGAATCCAAAACTGGACTCACAGGAGAGGTTCATATCATAGAAAGTGAGAGTGTCAGTCCTCTTGTACTTAATTCGGCATTGTGCCTTTTGTATTAAATTCCGATGCAATTTCTGTGTTTCATCGTCAATAAGAAGGTGCAAGGTATACATTAAACCTGAATTGAAGCAATGGAATCTAAAACTGGACTCACAGGAGAGGTTCAAATCATAGAGAGTTATGGTGTCAGCCCTCTTGTACTTAAGTCGTCATTGTGCATTTTGAATTTAATTCCGATGCAATTTCTGTGTTTCATCGTCAATAAGAAGGTGCAAGGTATACAGTAAACCTGAAGTGAAGCATCGGAATCTAAAACTGGAATCACAGGAGAGGTTCAAATCATAGAAAGAGTGAGTTTCAGTCCTCTTGCACTTAAGTCGGCATTGTGCCTTTTGTATTAAATTCCGATGCAATTTCTGTGTTTCATCGTCAATAAGAAGGTCCAAGCGATACAGTAAACCTGAAGTGAAGCATTGGAATCTAAAACTGGACTCACAGGAGAGGTTCAAATCATAGAAAGGGACAGTGTCAGTCCTCTTGTACTTAAGTCGAAGTTGTGCCTTTTGTAGTAAATTCGGATGAAATTTCTGTGTTTCATCGTCAATAAGAAGGTGCAAGGTATACATTAAACCTGAATTGAAGCAATGGAATCTAAAACTGGACTCACAGGAGAGGTTCAAATCATAGAGGGTTAGAGTGTCAGCCCTCTTGTACTTAAGCCGTCATTGTGCCTTTTGAATTTAATTCCGATGCAATTTCTGTGTTTCATCGTCAATAAGAAGGTGCAAGGTATACAGTAAACTTGAAGTGAAGCATCGGAATCTAAAACTGGACTCACAGGAGAGGTTCAAATCACAGAAAGTGAGAGTGTCAGTCCTCTTTTACTTAAGTCGGAATTGTGCTTTTTGTAT
Organism: Schistocerca americana; assembly: GCF_021461395.2. NCBI lineage: Eukaryota > Metazoa > Arthropoda > Insecta > Orthoptera > Acrididae > Schistocerca > Schistocerca americana. The sequence continues at coordinate 58,685,504 of NC_060125.1, read as the reverse complement.
TAAATTGGGATGCAATTTCTGTGTTTCATCTTCAATAAGAAGGTCCAAGGGATACAGTAAACCTGAAGTGAAGCATCGGAATCTAAAACTGGGCTCACAGGAGAGGTTGAAATCATAGAAAGGGAGAGTGCCAGTTCTCTTTAACTGAAGTCTGCATTGTGCCTTTTGTATTAAATTCCGTTGCAATTTCTGTGTTTCATCGTCAATAAGAAGGTCCAAGGGATACTGTAAACCTGAAGTGAAGCATCGGAATCTAAAACTGGACTCACAGGAGCGGTTCAAATCATAGAATTAGAGAGTGTCAATCCTCTTTTACTTAAGTCGGCATTGTGCCTTTTGTTTTAAATTCAGATGCAATTTCTGTGTTTCATATTCAAAAAGAAGGTGTAAGGGATACAGTAAACCTGAAGTGAAGCATCGGAAACTAAAACTGGACTCACAGGAGAGTTTCAAATCATAGATTGTTAGAGTGTCAGTCCTCTTTCACTTAGGTCGGCATTGTGCATTTTGACTTTCATTCCGATGCAATTTCTGTGTTTCATCGTCAATAAGTAGGTGCAAGGTTTACAGTAAACTTGAAGTGAAGCATCGGAATATAAAACTGAACTCATAGGCGAGGTTCATATCACAGAAAGTTAGAGTGTCAGTCCTCTTGTAGTTAAGTCGGCATTGTGCCTTTTGTATTTAATTCAGTTGCAATTTCTGTGTTTCATCGTCAAAAAGAAGGTGCAAGGTATACAGTAAACCTGAAGTGAAGCATCGGAATCTAAAACTGGACTCACAGGAGAGGTTCAAATCATAGTAAGAAAGAGTGACAGTCATCTTTTACTTAAGTCGGCATTGTGCCTTTTGTATTAAATTCGGATGCAATTTCTGTGTTTCATTGTCAATAAGAAGGTCCAAGGGATACAGTAAACCTGAAGTGAAGCATCGGAATCTAAAACTGGACTCACAGGAGAGGTACAAATCATAGAAAGGGAGAGTGTCAGTCCTCTTGTACTTAAGCCGGCATTATGCCTGTTGTATTAAATTCGGATGCAATTTCTGTGTTTCATCGTCAATAAGAAGGTGCCAGGTATACAGTAAACCTGAAGTAATACATCGGAATCTAAAACTGGACTCACAGGAGAGGTTCATATCATAGAAAGTGAGAGTGTCAGTCCTCTTGTACTTAATGCGGCATATTGCCTTTTGTATTAAATTCCGATGCAATTTCTGTGTTTCATCGTCAATAAGAAGGTGCAAGGTATACAGTAAACCTGAATTGAAGCAATGGAATCTAAAACTGGACTCACAGGAGAGGTTCAAATCATAGAGAGTTAGAGTGTCAGCCCTCTTGTACTTAAGTCGTCATAGTGCCTTTTGAATTTAATTCCGATGCAATTTCTGTGTTTCATCGTCAATAAGAAGGTGCAAGGTATACAGTAAACCTGAAGTGAAGCATCGGAATCTAAAACTGGAATCACAGGAGAGGTTCATATCATAGAAAGAGTGAGTTTCAGTCCTCTTGCACTTAAGTCGGCATTGTGCCTTTTGTATTAAATTCCGATGCAATTTCTGTGTTTCATCGTCAGTAAGAAGGTCCAAGCGATACAGTAAACCTGAAGTGAAGCATTGGAATCTAAAACTGGACTCACAGGAGAGGTTCAAATCATAGAAAGGGACAGTGTCAGTCCTCTTGTACTTAAGTCGACATTGTGCCTTTTGTAGTAAATTCCGATGAAATTTCTGTGTTTCATCGTCAATAAGTAGGTGCAAGGTATACAGTAAACTTGAAGTGAAGCATCGGAATCTAAAACTGGACTCACAGGAGAAGTTCAAATCACAGAAAGTGAGAGTGTCAGTCCTCTTTTACTTAAGTCGGAATTGTGCTTTTTGTATTAAATTGGGATGCAATTTCTGTGTTTCATCTTCAATAAGAAGGTCCAAGGGATACAGTAAACCTGAAGTGAAGCATCGGAATCTAAAACTGGGCTCACAGGAGAGGTTCAAATCACAGAAAGGGAGAGTGCCAGTTCTCTTTCACTGAAGTCTGCATTGTGCCTTTTGTATTAAATTCCGTTGCAATTTCTGTGTTTCATCGTCAATAAGAAGGTCCAAAGGATACTGTAAACCTGAAGTGAAGCATCGGAATCTAAAACTGGACTCACAGGAGCGGTTCAAATCATAGAATTAGAGAGTGTCAATCCTCTTTTACTTATGTCGGCATTGTGCCTTTTGTTTTAAATTCAGATGCAATTTCTGTGTTTCATATTCAAAAAGAAGGTGTAAGGGATACAGTAAACCTGAAGTGAAGCATCTTAAACTAAAACTGGACTCACAGGAGAGTTTCAAATCATAGATTGTTAAAGTGTCAGTCCTCTTTCACTTAAGTCGGCATTGTGCATTTTGACTTTCATTCCGATGCAATTTCTGTGTTTCATCGTCAATAAGTAGGTGCAAGGTTTACAGTAAACTTGAAGTGAAGCATCGGAGTGTAAAACTGAACTCATAGGAGAGGTTCATATCGTAGAAAGTTAGAGTGTCAGTCCTCTTGTACTTAAGTCGGCATTGTGCCTTTTGTATTTAATTCAGATGCAATTTCAGTATTTCATCGTCAATAAGAAGGTCCAAGGGATACAGTAAACCTGAAGTGAAGCATCGGAATCTAAGACTGGACTTACAGGAGAGGTTCAAATCATAGAAAGGGAGAGTGTCAGTCCTCTTGTACTTAAGTCGGCATTGTGCCTTTTGTATTAAATTCGGATGCAATTTCTGTGTTTCATCGGCAATAAGAAGGTCCAAGGGATACAGTAAACCTGAAGTGAAGCATCGGAATCCAAAACTGGTCTCACAGGAGAGGTTCAAATCATAGAAAGGGAGAGTATCTGTCCTCTTGTACTTAAGTCGGCATTGTGCCTTTGTATTAAATTCGGATGCAATTTCTATGTTTCACCGTCAGTGAGAAGGTCAAAGGGATACAGTAAACCTGAAGTGAAGCATCGGAATCTAAAACTGGACTCACAGGAGAGGCTCAAATCATAGGAAGGGTGAATGTCAGTCCTCTTGTACTTAAGTTGGCATTGTGCCTTTTGTATTGAATTCGGATGATATTTCTGTGTTTCATCGTCAATTTAGAAGGTGCAAGGTATACAGTAAACCTGAAATGAAACATCGGAATCTAAAACTGGAATCACAGGAGAGGATCAAATCATAGAAAGGGTGAGTTTCAGTCCTCTTGTAATTAAGTCGGCATTGTGCCTTATGTATTAAATTCCGATGCAATTTCCGTGTTTCATCGTCAATAAGAAGGTCCAAGGTATACAGTAAACCTGAAGTGAAGCATCGGAATCTCAAATTGGACTCACAGGAGAGGTTCAAATCATAGAAAGAGAGAGTGACAGTCCTCTTTTACTTAAGTCGGCATTGTGCCTTTTGTATTAAATTCGGATGCAATTTCAGTGTTTCATCGTCAATAAGAAGGTCCAAGGGGTACAGTAAACCTGAAGTGAAGCATCGGAATCTAAAACTGGACTCACAGGAGAGGTTCAAATCATACAAAGGGACAGTGTCAGTCCTCTTGTACTTAAGTCGACATTGTGCCTTTTGTATTAAATTCCGATGAAATTTCTGTGTTTCATCGTCAATAAGAAGGTGCAAGGTATACAGTAAACCTGAAGTGAACCATCGGAATCTAAAACTGGACTCACAGGAGAGGTTCAAATCATAGAAAGTGAGAGTGTCAGCCCTTTTGTACTTAAGTCGGCATTGTGCGTTTTGTATTAAATTCGGATGCACTTTCTTTGTTTCATCGTCAATAAGAAGGTCCAAGGTATACAGTAAACCTGAAGTGAAGCATCGGATTCTAAAACTGGAATCACAGGAGAGGTTCAAATCATAGAAAGTGAGAGTGTCAGTCCTCTTGTACTTTAGTCGGCATTGTGCCTTTTGTATTAAATTCCGATGCAATTTCTGTGTTTCATCGTCAATAAGAAAGTGCAAGGTATACAGTAAACCTAAAGTGAAGCATCGGAATCCTAAACTGGACTCACAGGAGAGGTTCAAATCATAGAAAGAGAGAGTGGCAGTCCTCTTTTACTTAAGTCGGCATTGTGCGTTTTATATTAAATTCCGATGCAATTTCTGTGTTTCATCGTCAATAAGAAGGTCCAAGTAATACAGTAAACCTGATGTGAAGCATCGGAATCGAAAACTGGACTCACAGGAGAGGTTCAAATCATAGAATGGGAGAGTGTCAGTCCTCTTGTAGTTAAGTCGGCATAGTGCCTTTTGTATTAATTCGGATGCAAACTCTGTGTTTCATCGTCAATAAGAAGGTGCAAGGGATACAGTAAACCTAAAGTGAAGCATCGGAATCTAAAACTGGACTCATAGGAGCGGTTCAAATCATTGAAAGTGAGAGTGTCAGTGTTCTTTTACTTAAGTCGACATTGTGCCTTATGTATTAAATTCCGATGCAATTTCTGTGTTTCATCGTCAATAAAAAGGTGCAAGGTATACAGTAAACCTCAAGTGAAGCATCGGAATCTAAAACTGGACTCACAGGAGCGGTTGAAATCATAGAAAGAGAGAGTGTCAATCCTCTTTTACTTAAGTCGGCATTGTGCCTTTTGTATTAAATTCCGATGCAATTTCTGTGTTTCATAGTCCATAAGAAGGTGCAAGGTATACAGTAAACCTGAAGTGAAGCATAGGAATCTAAAACTGGACTCACAGTAGAGGTTCAAAATATAGAAAGTGTGAGTGTCAGTCCTCTTGTACTTAAGTCGGCATTGTGCCTTTTGTATTAAATTCGGATGCAATTTCTCTCTGTGTTTCATCGTCAATAAGAAGGTGCAAGGTATACAGTCACCCTGAAGTGAAGCATCGGAATCAATAACTGGAGTCACAGAAGTGGTTAAAATCTTAGAATGAGATAGTGACAGTCCTCTTTTACTTAAGTCGGCATTGTGCCTTGTGTATTAACTTGGGATGCAATTTCTGTGTTTCATCGTCAATAAGAAGGTCCAAGGGATACAGTAAACCTGAAGTGAAGCATCGGAATCTAAAACTGGACTCACAGGAGAGGTTCTAATCATAGAAAGTTAGTGTGTCAGTCCTCTTGTAGTTAAGTCGGCATTGTGCCTTTGTATTAAATTCGGATGCAATTTCTGTGTTTCATCGTCAGTAAGAAGGTCAAAGGGATACAGTAAACCTGAAATGAAGCATCGGAATCTAAAACTAGACTCACAGGAGAGGTTCAAATCATAGAAAGGGTGAGTGTTAGTCCTCTTGTACTTAAGTCGGCATTTTGCCTTTTGTATTAAATTCGGATGCAATTTCTGTGTTTCATCGTCAATAAGAAGGTGCAAGGTATACAGTAAACCTGAAGTGAAGCATCGGAATCTAAATCTGGAATCACAGGAGAGGTTCAAATCATAGAATGTGTTAGTTTCAGTCCTCTTGTACTTAAGTCGACATTGTGCCTTTTGTAGTAAATTCCGATAAAATTTCTGTGTTTCATCGTCAATAAGTAGGTGCAAGGTATACAGTAAACTTGAAGTGAAGCATCGGAATCTAAAACTGGACTCAAAGGAGAAGTTCAAATCACAGAAAGTGAGAGTGTCAGTCCTCTTTTACTTAAGTCGGAATTGTGCTTTTTGTATTAAATTGGGATGCAATTTCTGTGTTTCATCTTCAATAAGAAGGTCCAAGGGATACAGTAAACCTGAAGTGAAGCATCGGAATCTAAAACTGGGGTTAAGGAGAGGTTCAAATCACAGAAAGGGAGAGTGCCAGTTCTCTTTCACTGAAGTCTGCATTGTGCCTTTTGTATTAAATTCCGTTGCAATTTCTGTGTTTCATCGTCAATAAGAAGGTCCAAGGGATACTGTAAACCTGAAGTGAAGCATCGGAATCTAAAACTGGACTCACAGGAGCGGTTCAAATCATAGAATTAGAGAGTGTCAATCCTCTTTTACTTAAGTCGGCATTGTGCCTTTTGTTTTAAATTCAGATGCAATTTCTGTGTTTCATATTCAAAAAGAAGGTGTAAGGGATACAGTAAACCTGAAGTGAAGCATCGGAAACTAAAACTGGACTCACAGGAGAGTTTCAAATCATAGATTGTTAGAGTGTCAGTCCTCTTTCACTTAGGTCGGCATTGTGCATTTTGACTTTCATTCCGATGCAATTTCTGTGTTTCATCGTCAATAAGTAGGTGCAAGGTTTACGGTAAACTTGAAGTGAAGCATCGGAATGTAAAACTGAACTCATAGGCGAGGTTCATATCACAGAAAGTTAGAGTGTCAGTCCTCTTGTACTTAAGTCGGCATTGTGCCTTTTGTATTTAATTCAGATGCAATTTCTGTGTTTCATCGTCAAAAAGAAGGTGCAAGGTATACAGTAAACCTGAAGTGAAGCATCGGAATCTAAAACTGGACTCACAGGAGAGGTTCAAATCATAGAAAGAAAGAGTGACAGTCATCTTTTACTTAAGTCGGCATTGTGCCTTTTGTATTAAATTCGGATGCAATTTCTGTGTTTCATTGTCAATAAGAAGGTCCAAGGGATACAGTAAACCTGAAGTGAAGCATCGGAATCTAAAACTGGACTCACAGGAGAGGTACAAATCATAGAAAGGGAGAGTGTCAGTCCTCTTGTACTTAAGCCGGCATTATGCCTGTTGTATTAAATTCGGATGCAATTTCTGTGTTTCATCGTCAATAAGAAGGTGCCAGGTATACAGTAAACCTGAAGTAATACATCGGAATCTAAAACTGGACTCACAGGAGAGGTTCATATCATAGAAAGTGAGAGTGTCAGTCCTCTTGTACTTAATGCGGCATTGTGCCTTTTGTATTAAATTCCGATGCAATTTCTGTGTTTCATCGTCAATAAGAAGGTGCAAGGTATACAGTAAACCTGAATTGAAGCAATGGAATCTAAAACTGGACTCACAGGAGAGGTTCAAATCATAGAGAGTTAGAGTGTCAGCCCTCTTGTACTTAAGTCGTCATAGTGCCTTTTGAATTTAATTCCGATGCAATTTCTGTGTTTCATCGTCAATAAGAAGGTGCAAGGGAGACAGTAAACCTGAAGTGAAGCATCGGAATCTAAAACTGGACTCACAGGAGAGGTTCAAATCATAGAGAGGGAGAGTGTCAGTCCTCTTGTACTTAAGTCGGCATTATGCCTTTGTATTAAATTCGGATGAAATTTCTGTGTTTCATCGTCAGTAAGAAGGTCAAAGGGATACAGTAATCCTGAAGTGAAGCATCGGAATCTAAAACTGGACTCACAGGAGAGGTTCAAATCATAGAAAGGGTGAGTGTCAGTCCTCTTGTACTTAAGTCTTCATTGTGCGTTTTGTATTAAATTCGGATGCAATTTCTGTGTTTCATCGTCAATAAGAAGGTCCTAGGTATACAGTAAACCTGAAGTGAAGAATTCGAATCTAAAACTGGAATCACAGGAGAGGTTCAAATCATAGAAAGTGAGAGTGTCAGTCCTCTTGTACATAAGTCGGCATGGTGCCTTTTGTATTAAATTCCGATGCAATTTCTGTGTTTCATAGTCAATAAGAAGGTGCAAGGTATACAGTAAACCTGAAGTGAAGCATAGGAATCTAAAACTGGACTCACAGGAGAGGTTCAAATCATAGAAAGAGAGAGTGACAGTCCTGTTTTACTTAAGTCGGCATTGTGCCTTTTGTATTAAATTCCGATGGAATTTCTGTGTTCCATCGTCAATAAGAAGGTCCAAAGGATACAGTAAACCTGAAGTGAAGCATCGGAATCGAAATCTGGACTCACAGGAGAGGTTCAAATCATACAAAGGGTGAGTGTCAGTCCTCTTGTACTTAAGTCGGCATTGTGCCTTTTGTATTAAATTCGGATGCAATTTCTCTCTGTGTTTCATCGTCAATAAGAAGGTGCAAGGTATACAGTCACCCTGAAGTGAAGCATCGGAATCAATAACTGGACTCACGGAAGAGGCTCAAATCTTAGAAAGAGATAATGACAGTCCTCTTTTACTTAAGTCGGCATTGTGCCTTTTGTATTAAATTCGGATGCAATTTCTGTGTTTCATCGTCAATAAGAAGTTGCAAGGTATACAGTAAACCTGAAGTGAAGCATCGGAATCTAAAACTGGACTCACAGGAGAGGTTCAAATCATAGATAGTTAGAGTGTCAGTCCTCTTGTACTTAAGTCGACATTGTGTTTTTGAAATTAATTCCGATGCAATTTCTTTGTTTCATCGTTAATAAGAAGCTGCAAGGTATACAGTAACCCAGAAATGAACCATCGAAATCTAAAACTGGACTCACAGGAGAGGTTCACATCATAGAGAGTTAGAGTGTCAGTTCTCTTATACCTAAGTCGTCATTGTGCCTTTTGAATTTAATTCCGATGCAATTTCTGTGTTTCCTTGTCAATAAGAAGTTGCAAGGTATACAGTAAACCTGAATAGAAGCAGCGGAATCTAATAGTGGACTCACAGGAGAGGTTCAAATCATAGAAAGTTAGAGTGTCAGTCCTCTTGTACTTAAGTCGGCATTGTGCCTTTTAAATTTCATTTCGATGCAATTTCTGTGTTTCATCTTCAATAAGAACGTGCAAGGTATACAGTAAACCTGAAGTGAAGCTTCGGAATCTAAAACTGGACTCACAGGAGAGGTTCTAATCACAGAAAGTGAGAGTGTCAGTCCTATTTTACTTAAGTCGGCATTGTGAATTGTGTATTAAATTGGGATACAATTACTGTGTTTCATCGTCAATAAGAAGGTCCAAGGGATACAGTAAACCTGAAGTGAAGCATCGGAATCTAAAACTGGACTCATAAGAGATGTTCTAATCATAGAAAGTTAGTGTGTCAGTCCTCTTGTAGTTAAGTCGGCATTGTGCCTTTTCTATTAAATTCGGATGCAAACTCTGTGTTTCATCGTCAATAAGAAGGTCCAAGGGATACAGTAAACCTGTAGTGAAGCATCGGATTCTAAAACTGGACTCACAGGAGAGGTTCAAATCATAGAAAGTGAGAGTGACAGTCCTCTTTTACTTAAGTCGGCATTGTGCCTTATGTATTAAATTCCAATGCAATTTCTGTGTTTCATCGTCAATAAAAACGTGCAAGGTATACAGTAAACCTGAAGTGAAGCATCGGAATCTAAAACTGGACTCACAGGAGAGGTTCAACTCATAGACAGGGAGAGTGCCAGGCATCTTGTACTGAAGCCGGCATTGTGCCTTTTGTATTAAATTCGGATGCTATTTCTGTGTTTCATCGTCAATAAGAAGGTGCAAGGTATACAGTAAACCTGAAGTGAAGCATCGGAATCTAAAATTGGAATCACAGGAGAGGTTCAAATCATAGAAAGTGTGAGTTTCAGTCCTCTTTAACCCAAGTCAGCATTGTGCCTTTTGTATTAAATTCGGATGCAATTTCTGTGTTTCATCATCAATAAGAAGGTCCAAGGGGTACAGTAAACCTGAAGTGAACCATCGGAATCTAAAACTGGACTCACAGGAGAGGTTCAAATCATAGAAAGGGACAGTGTCAACCCTCTTGTACTTAAGTCGACATTGTGCCTTTTGTATTAAATTCCAATGAAATTTCTGTGTTTCATCGTCAATAAAAAGGTGCAAGGTATACTGTAAACCTGAAGTGAAGCATCGGAATCTAAAACTGGACTCACAGGAGAGGTTCAACTCATAGAAAGAGAGAGTGTCAGTCCTCTTTTACTTAAGTCGGCATTGTGCCTTTTGTATTAAATTCGGATGCAATATCAGTGTTTCGTCGTCAATAAGAAGGTCCAAGGGGTACAGTAAACCTGAAGTGAAGCATCGGAATCTAAAACTGGACTCACAGGAGAGGTTCAAATCATAGAAAGGGACAGTGTCAGTCCTCTTGTACTTAAGTCGACATTGTGCCTTTTGTATTAAATTCCGATGAAATTTTTGTGTTTCATCGTCAATAAGAAGGTACAAGGTATACAGTAAACCTGAAGTGAAGCATCGGAATCTAAAACTGGAGTCACAGGAGAGGTTCAAATCATAGAAAGTAAGAGTGTCAGTCCTCTTGCACTTAAGTCGGCATTGTGCGTTATGTATTAGATTCGGATGCAATTTCTGTGTTTCATCGTCAATAAGAAGGTCCTAGGTATACAGTAAACCTGAAGTGAAGCATCGGAATGTAAAACTGGAATCACAGGAGAGGTTCAAATCATAGAAAGTCAGAGTGACTGTCCTCTTATACTTAAGTCGGCATTGTGCCTTTTGTATTAAATTCCGATGCAATTTCTGTGTTTAATCGTCAATAAGAAGGTGCAAGGTATACAGTAAACCTGAAGCGAAGCATCGGAATCTAAAACTGGACTCACAGGAGAGGTTCAAATCATAGAAAGAGAGAGTGACAGTCCTCTTTTACATAAGTCGGCATTGTGCATTTTGTTTTAAATTCCGATCCAATTTCTGTGTTTCATCGTCAATAAGAAGGTCCAAGGGATACAGTAAACCTGAAGTGAAGCATCAAAATCGAAAACTGGACTCACAGGAGAGGTTCAAATCATAGAAAGGGAGAGTGTCAGTCCTCTTCTACTTAAGTCGGCATTGTGCCTTTTGTATTAAATTCGGATGCAATTTCTGTGTTTCATCGTCAATAAGAAGGTGCAAGGTATACAGTAAACCTGAAGTAAAGCATCGGAATCTAAAACTGGACTCACAGGAGAGGTTCAAATCATAGAAAGAAAGAGTGACAGTCATCTTTTACTTAAGTCGACATTGTGCCTTTTGTATTAAATTCGGATGCAATTTCTGTGTTTCATCGTCAATAAGAAGGTCCAAGGGATACAGTAAACCTGAAGTGAAGCATCGGAATCTAAAACTGGACTCACAGGAGAGGTACAAATCATAGAAAGGAAGAGTGTCAGTCCTCTTGTACTTAAGACGGCATTATGCCTGTTGTATTAAATTCGGATGCAATTTCTGTGTTTCATCGTCAATAAGAAGGTGCCAGGTAAACAGTAAACCTGAAGTAATACATCGGAATCCAAAACTGGACTCACAGGAGAGGTTCATATCATAGAAAGTGAGAGTGTCAGTCCTCTTGTACTTAATTCGGCATTGTGCCTTTTGTATTAAATTCCGATGCAATTTCTGTGTTTCATCGTCAATAAGAAGGTGCAAGGTATACATTAAACCTGAATTGAAGCAATGGAATCTAAAACTGGACTCACAGGAGAGGTTCAAATCATAGAGAGTTAGAGTGTCAGCCCTCTTGTACTTAAGTCGTCATTGTGCATTTTGAATTTAATTCCGATGCAATTTCTGTGTTTCATCGTCAATAAGAAGGTGCAAGGTATACAGTAAACCTGAAGTGAAGCATCGGAATCTAAAACTGGAATCACAGGAGAGGTTCAAATCATAGAAAGAGTGAGTTTCAGTCCTCTTGCACTTAAGTCGGCATTGTGCCTTTTGTATTAAATTCCGATGCAATTTCTGTGTTTCATCGTCAATAAGAAGGTCCAAGCGATACAGTAAACCTGAAGTGAAGCATTGGAATCTAAAACTGGACTCACAGGAGAGGTTCAAATCATAGAAAGGGACAGTGTCAGTCCTCTTGTACTTAAGTCGAAGTTGTGCCTTTTGTAGTAAATTCGGATGAAATTTCTGTGTTTCATCGTCAATAAGAAGGTGCAAGGTATACATTAAACCTGAATTGAAGCAATGGAATCTAAAACTGGACTCACAGGAGAGGTTCAAATCATAGAGAGTTAGAGTGTCAGCCCTCTTGTACTTAAGCCGTCATTGTGCCTTTTGAATTTAATTCCGATGCAATTTCTGTGTTTCATCGTCAATAAGAAGGTGCAAGGTATACAGTAAACTTGAAGTGAAGCATCGGAATCTAAAACTGGACTCACAGGAGAGGTTCAAATCACAGAAAGTGAGAGTGTCAGTCCTCTTTTACTTAAGTCGGAATTGTGCTTTTTGTATTAAATTGGGATGCAATTTCTGTGTTTCATCTTCAATAAGAAGGTCCAAGGGATACAGTAAACCTGAAGTGAAGCATCGGAATCTAAAACTGGGCTCACAGGAGAGGTTGAAATCATAGAAAGGGAGAGTGCCAGTTCTCTTTAACTGAAGTCTGCATTGTGCCTTTTGTATTAAATTCCGTTGCAATTTCTGTGTTTCATCGTCAATAAGAAGGTCCAAGGGATACTGTAAACCTGAAGTGAAGCATCGGAATCTAAAACTGGACTCACAGGAGCGGTTCAAATCATAGAATTAGAGAGTGTCAATCCTCTTTTACTTAAGTCGGCATTGTGCCTTTTGTTTTAAATTCAGATGCAATTTCTGTGTTTCATATTCAAAAAGAAGGTGTAAGGGATACAGTAAACCTGAAGTGAAGCATCGGAAACTAAAACTGGACTCACAGGAGAGTTTCAAATCATAGATTGTTAGAGTGTCAGTCCTCTTTCACTTAGGTCGGCATTGTGCATTTTGACTTTCATTCCGATGCAATTTCTGTGTTTCATCGTCAATAAGTAGGTGCAAGGTTTACAGTAAACTTGAAGTGAAGCATCGGAATATAAAACTGAACTCATAGGCGAGGTTCATATCACAGAAAGTTAGAGTGTCAGTCCTCTTGTAGTTAAGTCGGCATTGTGCCTTTTGTATTTAATTCAGTTGCAATTTCTGTGTTTCATCGTCAAAAAGAAGGTGCAAGGTATACAGTAAACCTGAAGTGAAGCATCGGAATCTAAAACTGGACTCACAGGAGAGGTTCAAATCATAGTAAGAAAGAGTGACAGTCATCTTTTACTTAAGTCGGCATTGTGCCTTTTGTATTAAATTCGGATGCAATTTCTGTGTTTCATTGTCAATAAGAAGGTCCAAGGGATACAGTAAACCTGAAGTGAAGCATCGGAATCTAAAACTGGACTCACAGGAGAGGTACAAATCATAGAAAGGGAGAGTGTCAGTCCTCTTGTACTTAAGCCGGCATTATGCCTGTTGTATTAAATTCGGATGCAATTTCTGTGTTTCATCGTCAATAAGAAGGTGCCAGGTATACAGTAAACCTGAAGTAATACATCGGAATCTAAAACTGGACTCACAGGAGAGGTTCATATCATAGAAAGTGAGAGTGTCAGTCCTCTTGTACTTAATGCGGCATATTGCCTTTTGTATTAAATTCCGATGCAATTTCTGTGTTTCATCGTCAATAAGAAGGTGCAAGGTATACAGTAAACCTGAATTGAAGCAATGGAATCTAAAACTGGACTCACAGGAGAGGTTCAAATCATAGAGAGTTAGAGTGTCAGCCCTCTTGTACTTAAGTCGTCATAGTGCCTTTTGAATTTAATTCCGATGCAATTTCTGTGTTTCATCGTCAATAAGAAGGTGCAAGGTATACAGTAAACCTGAAGTGAAGCATCGGAATCTAAAACTGGAATCACAGGAGAGGTTCATATCATAGAAAGAGTGAGTTTCAGTCCTCTTGCACTTAAGTCGGCATTGTGCCTTTTGTATTAAATTCCGATGCAATTTCTGTGTTTCATCGTCAGTAAGAAGGTCCAAGCGATACAGTAAACCTGAAGTGAAGCATTGGAATCTAAAACTGGACTCACAGGAGAGGTTCAAATCATAGAAAGGGACAGTGTCAGTCCTCTTGTACTTAAGTCGACATTGTGCCTTTTGTAGTAAATTCCGATGAAATTTCTGTGTTTCATCGTCAATAAGTAGGTGCAAGGTATACAGTAAACTTGAAGTGAAGCATCGGAATCTAAAACTGGACTCACAGGAGAAGTTCAAATCACAGAAAGTGAGAGTGTCCGTCCTCTTTTACTTAAGTCGGAATTGTGCTTTTTGTATTAAATTGGGATGCAATTTCTGTGTTTCATCTTCAATAAGAAGGTCCAAGGGATACAGTAAACCTGAAGTGAAGCATCGGAATCTAAAACTGGGCTCACAGGAGAGGTTCAAATCACAGAAAGGGAGAGTGCCAGTTCTCTTTCACTGAAGTCTGCATTGTGCCTTTTGTATTAAATTCCGTTGCAATTTCTGTGTTTCATCGTCAATAAGAAGGTCCAAAGGATACTGTAAACCTGAAGTGAAGCATCGGAATCTAAAACTGGACTCACAGGAGCGGTTCAAATCATAGAATTAGAGAGTGTCAATCCTCTTTTACTTATGTCGGCATTGTGCCTTTTGTTTTAAATTCAGATGCAATTTCTGTGTTTCATATTCAAAAAGAAGGTGTAAGGGATACAGTAAACCTGAAGTGAAGCATCTTAAACTAAAACTGGACTCACAGGAGAGTTTCAAATCATAGATTGTTAAAGTGTCAGTCCTCTTTCACTTAAGTCGGCATTGTGCATTTTGACTTTCATTCCGATGCAATTTCTGTGTTTCATCGTCAATAAGTAGGTGCAAGGTTTACAGTAAACTTGAAGTGAAGCATCGGAATGTAAAACTGAACTCATAGGAGAGGTTCATATCGTAGAAAGTTAGAGTGTCAGTCCTCTTGTACTTAAGTCGGCATTGTGCCTTTTGTATTTAATTCAGATGCAATTTCAGTATTTCATCGTCAATAAGAAGGTCCAAGGGATACAGTAAACCTGAAGTGAAGCATCGGAATCTAAGACTGGACTTACAGGAGAGGTTCAAATCATAGAAAGGGAGAGTGTCAGTCCTCTTGTACTTAAGTCGGCATTGTGCCTTTTGTATTAAATTCGGATGCAATTTCTGTGTTTCATCGGCAATAAGAAGGTCCAAGGGATACAGTAAACCTGAAGTGAAGCATCGGAATCCAAAACTGGTCTCACAGGAGAGGTTCAAATCATAGAAAGGGAGAGTATCTGTCCTCTTGTACTTAAGTCGGCATTGTGCCTTTGTATTAAATTCGGATGCAATTTCTATGTTTCACCGTCAGTGAGAAGGTCAAAGGGATACAGTAAACCTGAAGTGAAGCATCGGAATCTAAAACTGGACTCACAGGAGAGGCTCAAATCATAATAAGGGTGAATGTCAGTCCTCTTGTACTTAAGTTGGCATTGTGCCTTTTGTATTGAATTCGGATGATATTTCTGTGTTTCATCGTCAATTTAGAAGGTGCAAGGTATACAGTAAACCTGAAATGAAACATCGGAATCTAAAACTGGAATCACAGGAGAGGATCAAATCATAGAAAGGGTGAGTTTCAGTCCTCTTGTAATTAAGTCGGCATTGTGCCTTATGTATTAAATTCCGATGCAATTTCCGTGTTTCATCGTCAATAAGAAGGTCCAAGGTATACAGTAAACCTGAAGTGAAGCATCGGAATCTCAAATTGGACTCACAGGAGAGGTTCAAATCATAGAAAGAGAGAGTGACAGTCCTCTTTTACTTAAGTCGGCATTGTGCCTTTTGTATTAAATTCGGATGCAATTTCAGTGTTTCATCGTCAATAAGAAGGTCCAAGGGGTACAGTAAACCTGAAGTGAAGCATCGGAATCTAAAACTGGGCTCACAGGAGAGGTTCAAATCATACAAAGGGACAGTGTCAGTCCTCTTGTACTTAAGTCGACATTGTGCCTTTTGTATTAAATTCCGATGAAATTTCTGTGTTTCATCGTCAATAAGAAGGTGCAAGGTATACAGTAAACCTGAAGTGAACCATCGGAATCTAAAACTGGACTCACAGGAGAGGTTCAAATCATAGAAAGTGAGAGTGTCAGCCCTTTTGTACTTAAGTCGGCATTGTGCGTTTTGTATTAAATTCGGATGCACTTTCTTTGTTTCATCGTCAATAAGAAGGTCCAAGGTATACAGTAAACCTGAAGTGAAGCATCGGATTCTAAAACTGGAATCACAGGAGAGGTTCAAATCATAGAAAGTGAGAGTGTCAGTCCTCTTGTACTTTAGTCGGCATTGTGCCTTTTGTATTAAATTCCGATGCAATTTCTGTGTTTCATCGTCAATAAGAAAGTGCAAGGTATACAGTAAACCTAAAGTGAAGCATCGGAATCCTAAACTGGACTCACAGGAGAGGTTCAAATCATAGAAAGAGAGAGTGGCAGTCCTCTTTTACTTAAGTCGGCATTGTGCGTTTTATATTAAATTCCGATGCAATTTCTGTGTTTCATCGTCAATAAGAAGGTCCAAGTAATACAGTAAACCTGATGTGAAGCATCGGAATCGAAAACTGGACTCACAGGAGAGGTTCAAATCATAGAATGGGAGAGTGTCAGTCCTCTTGTAGTTAAGTCGGCATAGTGCCTTTTGTATTAATTCGGATGCAAACTCTGTGTTTCATCGTCAATAAGAAGGTGCAAGGGATACAGTAAACCTAAAGTGAAGCATCGGAATCTAAAACTGGACTCATAGGAGCGGTTCAAATCATTGAAAGTGAGAGTGTCAGTGTTCTTTTACTTAAGTCGACATTGTGCCTTATGTATTAAATTCCGATGCAATTTCTGTGTTTCATCGTCAATAAAAAGGTGCAAGGTATACAGTAAACCTCAAGTGAAGCATCGGAATCTAAAACTGGACTCACAGGAGCGGTTGAAATCATAGAAAGAGAGAGTGTCAATCCTCTTTTACTTAAGTCGGCATTGTGCCTTTTGTATTAAATTCCGATGCAATTTCTGTGTTTCATAGTCCATAAGAAGGTGCAAGGTATACAGTAAACCTGAAGTGAAGCATAGGAATCTAAAACTGGACTCACAGTAGAGGTTCAAAATATAGAAAGTGTGAGTGTCAGTCCTCTTGTACTTAAGGCGGCATTGTGCCTTTTGTATTAAATTCGGATGCAATTTCTCTCTGTGTTTCATCGTCAATAAGAAGGTGCAAGGTATACAGTCACCCTGAAGTGAAGCATCGGAATCAATAACTGGACTCACAGAAGTGGTTAAAATCTTAGAATGAGATAATGACAGTCCTCTTTTACTTAAGTCGGCATTGTGCCTTGTGTATTAACTTGGGATGCAATTTCTGTGTTTCATCGTCAATAAGAAGGTCCAAGGGATACAGTAAACCTGAAGTGAAGCATCGGAATCTAAAACTGGACTCACAGGAGAGGTTCTAATCATAGAAAGTTAGTGTGTCAGTCCTCTTGTAGTTAAGTCGGCATTGTGCCTTTGTATTAAATTCGGATGCAATTTCTGTGTTTCATCGTCAGTAAGAAGGTCAAAGGGATACAGTAAACCTGAAATGAAGCATCGGAATCTAAAACTAGACTCACAGGAGAGGTTCAAATCATAGAAAGGGTGAGTGTTAGTCCTCTTGTACTTAAGTCGGCATTTTGCCTTTTGTATTAAATTCGGATGCAATTTCTGTGTTTCATCGTCAATAAGAAGGTGCAAGGTATACAGTAAACCTGAAGTGAAGCATCGGAATCTAAATCTGGAATCACAGGAGAGGTTCAAATCATAGAATGTGTTAGTTTCAGTCCTCTTGTACTTAAGTCGACATTGTGCCTTTTGTAGTAAATTCCGATAAAATTTCTGTGTTTCATCGTCAATAAGTAGGTGCAAGGTATACAGTAAACTTGAAGTGAAGCATCGGAATCTAAAACTGGACTCAAAGGAGAAGTTCAAATCACAGAAAGTGAGAGTGTCAGTCCTCTTTTACTTAAGTCGGAATTGTGCTTTTTGTATTAAATTGGGATGCAATTTCTGTGTTTCATCTTCAATAAGAAGGTCCAAGGGATACAGTAAACCTGAAGTGAAGCATCGGAATCTAAAACTGGGGTTAAGGAGAGGTTCAAATCACAGAAAGGGAGAGTGCCAGTTCTCTTTCACTGAAGTCTGCATTGTGCCTTTTGTATTAAATTCCGTTGCAATTTCTGTGTTTCATCGTCAATAAGAAGGTCCAAGGGATACTGTAAACCTGAAGTGAAGCATCGGAATCTAAAACTGGACTCACAGGAGCGGTTCAAATCATAGAATTAGAGAGTGTCAATCCTCTTTTACTTAAGTCGGAATTGTGCCTTTTGTTTTAAATTCAGATGCAATTTCTGTGTTTCATATTCAAAAAGAAGGTGTAAGGGATACAGTAAACCTGAAGTGAAGCATCGGAAACTAAAACTGGACTCACAGGAGAGTTTCAAATCATAGATTGTTAGGGTGTCAGTCCTCTTTCACTTAGGTCGGCATTGTGCATTTTGACTTTCATTCCGATGCAATTTCTGTGTTTCATCGTCAATAAGTAGGTGCAAGGTTTACAGTAAACTTGAAGTGAAGCATCGGAATGTAAAACTGAACTCATAGGCGAGGTTCATATCACAGAAAGTTAGAGTGTCAGTCCTCTTGTACTTAAGTCGGCATTGTGCCTTTTGTATTTAATTCAGATGCAATTTCTGTGTTTCATCGTCAAAAAGAAGGTGCAAGGTATACAGTAAACCTGAAGTGAAGCATCGGAATCTAAAACTGGACTCACAGGAGAGGTTCAAATCATAGAAAGAAAGAGTGACAGTCATCTTTTACTTAAGTCGGCATTGTGCCTTTTGTATTAAATTCGGATGCAATTTCTGTGTTTCATTGTCAATAAGAAGGTCCAAGGGATACAGTAAACCTGAAGTGAAGCATCGGAATCTAAAACTGGACTCACAGGAGAGGTACAAATCATAGAAAGGGAGAGTGTCAGTCCTCTTGTACTTAAGCCGGCATTATGCCTGTTGTATTAAATTCGGATGCAATTTCTGTGTTTCATCGTCAATAAGAAGGTGCCAGGTATACAGTAAACCTGAAGTAATACATCGGAATCTAAAACTGGACTCACAGGAGAGGTTCATATCATAGAAAGTGAGAGTGTCAGTCCTCTTGTACTTAATGCGGCATTGTGCCTTTTGTATTAAATTCCGATGCAATTTCTGTGTTTCATCGTCAATAAGAAGGTGCAAGGTATACAGTAAACCTGAATTGAAGCAATGGAATCTAAAACTGGACTCACAGGAGAGGTTCAAATCATAGAGAGTTAGAGTGTCAGCCCTCTTGTACTTAAGTCGTCATAGTGCCTTTTGAATTTAATTCCGATGCAATTTCTGTGTTTCATCGTCAATAAGAAGGTGCAAGGTATACAGTAAACCTGAAGTGAAGCATCGGAATCTAAAACTGGAATCACAGGAGAGGTTCATATCATAGAAAGAGTGAGTTTCAGTCCTCTTGCACTTAAGTCGGCATTGTGCCTTTTGTATTAAATTCCGATGCAATTTCTGTGTTTCATCGTCAATAAGAAGGTCCAAGCGATACAGTAAACCTGAAGTGAAGCATTGGAATCTAAAACTGGACTCACAGGAGAGGTTCAAATCATAGAAAGGGACAGTGTCAGTCCTCTTGTACTTAAGTCGACATTGTGCCTTTTGTAGTAAATTCCGATGAAATTTCTGTGTTTCATCGTCAATAAGTAGGTGCAAGGTATACAGTAAACTTGAAGTGAAGCATCGGAATCTAAAACTGGACTCACAGGAGAAGTTCAAATCACAGAAAGTGAGAGTGTCAGTCCTCTTTTACGTAAGTCGGAATTGTGCTTTTTGTATTAAATTGGGATGCAATTTCTGTGTTTCATCTTCAATAAGAAGGTCCAAGGGATACAGTAAACCTGAAGTGAAGCATCGGAATCTAAAACTGGGCTCACAGGAGAGGTTCAAATCACAGAAAGGGAGAGTGCCAGTTCTCTTTCACTGAAGTCTGCATTGTGCCTTTTGTATTAAATTCCGTTGCAATTTCTGTGTTTCATCGTCAATAAGAAGGTCCAAGGGATACTGTAAACCTGAAGTGAAGCATCGGAATCTAAAACTGGACTCACAGGAGCGGTTCAAATCATAGAATTAGAGAGTGTCAATCCTCTTTTACTTATGTCGGCATTGTGCCTTTTGTTTTAAATTCAGATGCAATTTCTGTGTTTCATATTCAAAAAGAAGGTGTAAGGGATACAGTAAACCTGAAGTGAAGCATCTTAAACTAAAACTGGACTCACAGGAGAGTTTCAAATCATAGATTTTTAAAGTGTCAGTCCTCTTTCACTTAAGTCGGCATTGTGCATTTTGACTTTCATTCCGATGCAATTTCTGTGTTTCATCGTCAATAAGTAGGTGCAAGGTTTACAGTAAACTTGAAGTGAAGCATCGGAATGTAAAACTGAACTCATAGGAGAGGTTCATATCGTAGAAAGTTAGAGTGTCAGTCCTCTTGTACTTAAGTCGGCATTGTGCCTTTTGTATTTAATTCAGATGCAATTTCAGTATTTCATCGTCAATAAGAAGGTCCAAGGGATACAGTAAACCTGAAGTGAAGCATCGGAATCTAAGACTGGACTTACAGGAGAGGTTCAAATCATAGAAAGGGAGAGTGTCAGTCCTCATGTACTTAAGTCGGCATTGTGCCTTTTGTATTAAATTCGGATGCAATTTCTGTGTTTCATCGGCAATAAGAAGGTCCAAGGGATACAGTAAACCTGAAGTGAAGCATCGGAATCCAAAACTGGACTCACAGGAGAGGTTCAAATCATAGAAAGGGAGAGTATCTGTCCTCTTGTACTTAAGTCGGCATTGTGCCTTTGTATTAAATTCGGATGCAATTTCTATGTTTCACCGTCAGTAAGAAGGTCAAAGGGATACAGTAAACCTGAAGTGAAGCATCGGAATCTAAAACTGGACTCACAGGAGAGGCTCAAATCATAGGAAGGGTGAATGTCAGTCCTCTTGTACTTAAGTTGGCATTGTGCCTTTTGTATTGAATTCGGATGATATTTCTGTGTTTCATCGTCAATTTAGAAGGTGCAAGGTATACAGTAAACCTGAAATGAAACATCGGAATCTAAAACTGGAATCACAGGAGAGGATCAAATCATAGAAAGGGTGAGTTTCAGTCCTCTTGTAATTAAGTCGGCATTGTGCCTTATGTATTAAATTCCGATGCAATTTCCGTGTTTCATCGTCAATAAGAAGGTCCAAGGTATACAGTAAACCTGAAGTGAAGCATCGGAATCTCAAATTGGACTCACAGGAGAGGTTCAAATCATAGAAAGAGAGAGTGACAGTCCTCTTTTACTTAAGTCGGCATTGTGCCTTTTGTATTAAATTCGGATGCAATTTCAATGTTTCATCGTCAATAAGAAGGTCCAAGGGGTACAGTAAACCTGAAGTGAAGCATCGGAATCTAAAACTGGACTCACAGGAGAGGTTCAAATCATACAAAGGGACAGTGTCAGTCCTCTTGTACTTAAGTCGACATTGTGCCTTTTGTATTAAATTCCGATGAAATTTCTGTGTTTCATCGTCAATAAGAAGGGGCAAGGTATACAGTAAACCTGAAGTGAACCATCGGAATCTAAAACTGGACTCACAGGAGAGGTTCAAATCATAGAAAGTGAGAGTGTCAGCCCTTTTGTACTTAAGCCGGCATTGTGCGTTTTGTATTAAATTCGGACGCACTTTCTTTGTTTCATCGTCAATAAGAAGGTCCAAGGTATACAGTAAACCTGAAGTGAAGCATCGGATTCTAAAACTGGAATCACAGGAGAGGTTCAAATCATAGAAAGTGAGAGTGTCAGTCCTCTTGTACTTTAGTCGGCATTGTGCCTTTTGTATTAAATTCCGATGCAATTTCTGTGTTTCATCGTCAATAAGAAAGTGCAAGGTATACAGTAAACCTAAAGTGAAGCATCGGAATCCTAAACTGGACTCACAGGAGAGGTTCAAATCATAGAAAGAGAGAGTGGCAGTCCTCTTTTACTTAAGTCGGCATTGTGCGTTTTATATTAAATTCCGATGCAATTTCTGTGTTTCATCGTCAATAAGAAGGTCCAAGTAATACAGTAAACCTGATGTGAAGCATCGGAATCGAAAACTGGACTCACAGGAGGGGTTCAAATCATTGAAAGTGAGAGTGTCAGTGTTCTTTTACTTAAGTCGACATTGTGCCTTATGTATTAAATTCCGATGCAATTTCTGTGTTTCATCGTCAATAAAAAGGTGCAAGGTATACACTAAACCTGAAGTGAAGCATCGGAATCTAAAACTGGACTCACAGGAGCGGTTGAAATCATAGAAAGAGAGAGTGTCAATCCTCTTTTACTTAAGTCGGCATTGTGCCTTTTGTATTAAATTCCGATGCAATTTCTGTGTTTCATAGTCCATAAGAAGGTGCAAGGTATACAGTAAACCTGAAGTGAAGCATAGGAATCTAAAACTGGACTCACAGTAGAGGTTCAAAATATAGAAAGTGTGAGTGTCAGTCCTCTTGTACTTAAGTCGGCATTGTGCCTTTTGTATTAAATTCGGATGCAATTTCTCTCTGTGTTTCATCGTCAATAAGAAGGTGCAAGGTATACAGTCACCCTGAAGTGAAGCATCGGAATCAATAACTGGACTCACAGAAGAGGTTAAAATCTTAGAATGAGATAATGACAGTCCTCTTTTACTTAAGTCGGCATTGTGCCTTGTGTATTAACTTGGGATGCAATTTCTGTGTTTCATCGTCAATAAGAAGGTCCAAGGGATACAGTAAACCTGAAGTGAAGCATCGGAATCTAAAACTGGACTCACAGGAGAGGTTCTAATCATAGAAAGTTAGTGTGCAGTCCTCTTGTAGTTAAGTCGGCATTGTGCCTTTGTATTAAATTCGGATGCAATTTCTGTGTTTCATCGTCAGTAAGAAGGTCAAAGGGATACAGTAAACCTGAAATGAAGCATCGGAATCTAAAACTAGACTCACAGGAGAGGTTCAAATCATAGAAAGGGTGTGTGGTAGTCCTCTTGTACTTAAGTCGGCATTTTGCCTTTTGTATTAAATTCGGATGCAATTTCTGTGTTTCATCGTCAATAAGAAGGTGCAAGGTATACAGTAAACCTGAAGTGAAGCATCGGAATCTAAATCTGGAATCACAGGAGAGGTTCAAATCATAGAATGTGTTAGTTTCAGTCCTCTTGTACTTAAGTCGACATTGTGCCTTTTGTAGTAAATTCCGATGAAATTTCTGTGTTTCATCGTCAATAAGTAGGTGCAAGGTATACAGTAAACTTGAAGTGAAGCATCGGAATCTAAAACTGGACTCAAAGGAGAAGTTCAAATCACAGAAAGTGAGAGTGTCAGTCCTCTTTTACTTAAGTCGGAATTGTGCTTTTTGTATTAAATTGGGATGCAATTTCTGTGTTTCATCTTCAATAAGAAGGTCCAAGGGATACAGTAAACCTGAAGTGAAGCATCGGAATCTAAAACTGGGCTCACAGGAGAGGTTCAAATCACAGAAAGGGAGAGTGCCAGTTCTCTTTCACTGAAGTCTGCATTGTGCCTTTTGTATTAAATTCCGTTGCAATTTCTGTGTTTCATCGTCAATAAGAAGGTCCAAGGGATACTGTAAACCTGAAGTGAAGCATCGGAATCTAAAACTGGACTCACAGGAGCGGTTCAAATCATAGAATTAGAGAGTGTCAATCCTCTTTTACTTAAGCCGGCATTGTGCCTTTTGTTTTAAATTCAGATGCAATTTCTGTGTTTCATATTCAAAAAGAAGGTGTAAGGGATACAGTAAACCTGAAGTGAAACATCGGAAACTAAAACTGGACTCACAGGAGAGTTTCAAATCATAGATTGTTAGAGTGTCAGTCCTCTTTCACTTAAGTCGGCATTGTGCATTTTGACTTTCATTCCGATGCAATTTCTGTGTTTCATCGTCAATAAGTAGGTGCAAGGTTTACAGTAAACTTGAAGTGAAGCATCGGAATGTAAAACTGAACTCATAGGAGAGGTTCATATCATAGAAAGTTAGAGAGTCAGTCCTCTTGTACTTAAGTCGGCATTGTGCCTTTTGTATTTAATTCAGATGCAATTTCAGTATTTCATCGTCAATAAGAAGGTCCAAGGGATACAGTAAACCTGAAGTGAAGCATCGGAATCTAAGACTGGACTTACAGGAGAGGTTCAAATCATAGAAAGGGAGAGTGTCAGTCCTCTTGTACTTAAGTCGGCATTGTGCCTTTTGTATTAAATTCGGATGCAATTTCTGTGTTTCATCGGCAATAAGAAGGTCCAAGGGATACAGTAAACCTGAAGTGAAGCATCGGAATCTAAAACTGGACTCACAGGAGAGGTTCAAATCATAGAAAGGGAGAGTATCTGTCCTCTTGTACTTAAGTCGGCATTGTGCCTTTGTATTAAATTCGGATGCAATTTCTATGTTTCACCGTCAGTAAGAAGGTCAAAGGGATACAGTAAACCTGAAGTGAAGCATCGGAATCTAAAACTGGACTCACAGGAGAGGCTCAAATCATAGGAAGGGTGAATGTCAGTCCTCTTGTACTTAAGTTGGCATTGTGCCTTTTGTATTGAATTCGGATGATATTTCTGTGTTTCATCGTCAATTTAGAAGGTGCAAGGTATACAGTAAACCTGAAATGATGCATCGGAATCTAAAACTGGAATCACAGGAGAGGATCAAATCATAGAAAGTGTGAGTTTCAGTCCTCTTGTAATTAAGTCGGCATTGTGCCTTATGTATTAAATTCCGATGCAATTTCCGTGTTTCATCGTCAATAAGAAGGTCCAAGGTATACAGTAAACCTGAAGTGAAGCATCGGAATCTCAAATTGGACTCACAGGAGAGGTTCAAATCATAGATAGAGAGAGTGACTGTCCTCTTTTACTTAAGTCGGCATTGTGCCTTTTGTATTAAATTCGGATGCAATTTCAATGTTTCATCGTCAATAAGAAGGTCCAAGGGGTACAGTAAACCTGAAGTGAAGCATCGGAATCTAAAACTGGACTCACAGGAGAGGTTCAAATCATACAAAGGGACAGTGTCAGTCCTCTTGTACTTAAGTCGACATTGTGCCTTTTGTATTAAATTCCGATGAAATTTCTGTGTTTCATCGTCAATAAGAAGGTGCAAGGTATACAGTTAACCTGAAGTGAACCATCGGAATCTAAAACTGGACTCACAGGAGAGGTTCAAATCATAGAAAGTGAGAGTGTCAGCCCTTTTGTACTTAAGTCGGCATTGTGCGTTTTGTATTAAATTCGGATGAACTTTCTTTGTTTCATCGTCAATAAGAAGGTCCAAGGTATACAGTAAACCTGAAGTGAAGCATCGGATTCTAAAACTGGAATCACAGGAGAGGTTCAAATCATAGAAAGTGAGAGTGTCAGTCCTCTTGTACTTTAGTCGGCATTGTGCCTTTTGTATTAAATTCCGATGCAATTTCTGTGTTTCATCGTCAATAAGAAAGTGCAAGGTATACAGTAAACCTAAAGTGAAGCATCGGAATCCTAAACTGGACTCACAGGAGAGGTTCAAATCATAGAAAGAGAGAGTGGCAGTCCTCTTTTACTTAAGTCGGCATTGTGCGTTTTATATTAAATTCCGATGCAATTTCTGTGTTTCATCGTCAATAAGAAGGTCCAAGTAATACAGTAAACCTGATGTGAAGCATCGGAATCGAAAACTGGACTCACAGGAGAGGTTCAAATCATAGAATGGGAGAGTGTCAGTCCTCTTGTAGTTAAGTCGGCATAGTGCCTTTTGTATTAATTCGGATGCAAACTCTGTGTTTCATCGTCAATAAGAAGGTGCAAGGGATACATTAAACCTAAAGTGAAGCATCGGAATCTAAAACTGGACTCATAGGAGCGGTTCAAATCATTGAAAGTGAGAGTGTCAGTGTTCTTTTACTTAAGTCGACATTGTGCCTTATGTATTAAATTCCGATGCAATTTCTGTGTTTCATCGTCAATAAAAAGGTGCAAGGTATACAGTAAACCTCAAGTGAAGCATCGGAATCTAAAACTGGACTCACAGGAGCGGTTGAAATCATAGAAAGAGAGAGTGTCAATCCTCTTTTACTTAAGTCGGCATTGTGCCTTTTGTATTAAATTCCGATGCAATTTCTGTGTTTCATAGTCCATAAGAAGGTGCAAGGTATACAGTAAACAAGAAGTGAAGCATAGGAATCTAAAACTGGACTCACAGGAGAGGTTCAAAATATAGAAAGTGTGAGTGTCAGTCCTCTTGTACTTAAGTCGGCATTGTGCCTTTTGTATTAAATTCGGATGCAATTACTCTCTGTGTTTCATCGTCAATAAGAAGGTGCAAGGTATACAGTCACCCTGAAGTGAAGCATCGGAATCAATAACTGGACTCACAGAAGAGGTTAAAATTTTAGAATGAGATAATGACAGTCCTCTTTTACTTAAGTCGGCATTGTGCCTTGTGTATTAACTTGGGATGCAATTTCTGTGTTTCATCGTCAATAAGAAGGTCCAAGGGATACAGTAAACCTGAAGTGAAGAATCGGAATCTAAAACTGGACTCACAGGAGAGGTTCTAATCATAGAAAGTTAGTGTGTCAGTCCTCTTGTAGTTAAGTCGGCATTGTGCCTTTGTATTAAATTCGGATGCAATTTCTGTGTTTCATCGTCAGTAAGAAGGTCAAAGGGATACAGTATACCTGAAATGAAGCATCGGAATCTAAAACTAGACTCACAGGAGAGGTTCAAATCATAGAAAGGGTGAGTGTTAGTCCTCTTGTACTTAAGTCGGCATTTTGCCTTTTGTATTAAATTCGGATGCAATTTCTGTGTTTCATCGTCAATAAGAAGGTGCAAGGTATACAGTAAACCTGAAGTGAAGCATCGGAATCTAAATCTGGAATCACAGGAGAGGTTCAAATCATAGAATGTGTTAGTTTCAGTCCTCTTTTACTTAAGTCGGCACTGTGCCTTTTGTATTAAATTCGGATGCAATTTCTGTGTTTCATCATCAATAAGAAGGTCCAAGGGATACAGTAAACCTGAAGTGAAGCATCGGAATCTAAAACTGGAATCACAGGAGAGGTTCAAATCATAGAATGTGTGAGTTTCAGTCCTCTTTTACTTAAGTCGGCGTTGTGCCTTTTGTATTAAATTCGGATGCAATTTCTGTGTTTCATCGTCAATAAGAAGGTCCAAGTGGTACAGTAAACCTGAAGTGAAGCATCGGAATCTAAAACTGGACTCACAGGAGTGGTTCAAATCATAGATAGTTAGAGTGTCGGTCCTCTTGTACTTAAGTCGGCATTGTGTTTTTGAAATTAATTCCGATGCAATTTCTGTGTTTCATCGTTAATAAGAAGCTGCAAGGTATACAGTAACCCAGAAGTGAACCATCGGAATCTAAAACTGGACTCACAGGAGAGGTTCACATCATAGAGGGTTAGAGTGTCAGTCCTCTTATACTTAAGTCGTCATTGTGCCTTTTGAATTTCATTCCGATGCAATTTCTGTGTTTCATTGTCAATAAGAAGTTGCAAGGTATACAGTAAACCTG
Source organism: Schistocerca americana (assembly GCF_021461395.2). NCBI lineage: Eukaryota > Metazoa > Arthropoda > Insecta > Orthoptera > Acrididae > Schistocerca > Schistocerca americana. The sequence continues at coordinate 58,658,243 of NC_060125.1, read as the reverse complement.
AATTGAAGCATCGGAATCTAAAACTGGACTCACAGGAGAGGTTCAAATCACAGAAAGTGAGAGTGTCAGTCCTCTTTTACTTAAGTCGGCATTGTGCCTTGTGTATTAAATTGGGATGCAATTTCTGTGTTTCATCGTCAATAAGAAGGTCCAAGGGATACAGTTAACCTGAAGTGAAGCATCGGAATCTAAAACTGGACTCACAGGAGAGGTTCTAATCATAGAAAGTTATTGTGTCAGTCCTCTTGTAGTTAAGTCGGCATTGTGCCTTTGTATTAAATTCGGATGCAATTTCTATGTTTCACCGTCAGTAAGAAGGTCAAAGGGATACAGTAAACCTGAAGTGAAGCATCGGAATCTAAAACTGGACTCACAGGAGAGGCTCAAATCATAGGAAGGGTGAATGTCAGTCCTCTTGTACTTAAGTTGGCATTGTGCCTTTTGTATTGAATTCGGATGATATTTCTGTGTTTCATCGTCAATTTAGAAGGTGCAAGGTATACAGTAAACCTGAAATGATGCATCGGAATCTAAAACTGGAATCACAGGAGAGGATCAAATCATAGAAAGTGTGAGTTTCAGTCCTCTTGTAATTAAGTCGGCATTGTGCCTTATGTATTAAATTCCGATGCAATTTCCGTCTTTCATCGTCAATAAGAAGGTCCAAGGTATACAGTAAACCTGAAGTGAAGCATCGGAATCTCAAATTGGACTCACAGGAGAGGTTCAAATCATAGATAGAGAGAGTGACTGTCCTCTTTTACTTAAGTCGGCATTGTGCCTTTGTATTAAATTCGGATGCAATTTCAATGTTTCATCGTCAATAAGAAGGTCCAAGGGGTACAGTAAACCTGAAGTGAAGCATCGGAATCTAAAACTGGACTCACAGGAGAGGTTCAAATCATACAAAGGGACAGTGTCAGTCCCCTTGTACTTAAGTCGACATTGTGCCTTTTGTATTAAATTCCGATGAAATTTCTGTGTTTCATCGTCAATAAGAAGGTGCAAGGTATACAGTTAACCTGAAGTGAACCATCGGAATCTAAAACTGGACTCACAGGAGAGGTTCAAATCATAGAAAGTGAGAGTGTCAGCCCTTTTGTACTTAAGTCGGCATTGTGCGTTTTGTATTAAATTCGGATGAACTTTCTTTGTTTCATCGTCAATAAGATGGTCCAAGGTATACAGTAAACCTGAAGTGAAGCATCGGATTCTAAAACTGGAATCACAGGAGAGGTTCAACTCATAGAAAGTGAGAGTGTCAGTCCTCTTGTACTTTAGTCGGCATTGTGCCTTTTGTATTAAATTCCGATGCAATTTCTGTGTTTCATCGTCAATAAGAAAGTGCAAGGTATACAGTAAACCTAAAGTGAAGCATCGGAATCCTAAACTGGACTCACAGGAGAGGTTCAAATCATAGAAAGAGAGAGTGGCAGTCCTCTTTTACTTAAGTCGGCATTGTGCGTTTTATATTAAATTCCGATGCAATTTCTGTGTTTCATCGTCAATAAGAAGGTCCAAGTAATACAGTAAACCTGATGTGAAGCATCGGAATCGAAAACTGGACTCACAGGAGAGGTTCAAATCATAGAATGGGAGAGTGTCAGTCCTCTTGTAGTTAAGTCGGCATAGTGCCTTTTGTATTAATTCGGATGCAAACTCTGTGTTTCATCGTCAATAAGAAGGTGCAAGGGATACAGTAAACCTAAAGTGAAGCATCGGAATCTAAAACTGGACTCATAGGAGCGGTTCAAATCATTGAAAGTGAGAGTGTCAGTGTTCTTTTACTTAAGTCGACATTGTGCCTTATGTATTAAATTCCGATGCAATTTCTGTGTTTCATCGTCAATAAAAAGGTGCAAGGTATACAGTAAACCTGAAGTGAAGCATCGGAATCTAAAACTGGACTCACAGGAGCGGTTGAAATCATAGAAAGAGAGAGTGTCAATCCTCTTTTACTTAAGTCGGCATTGTGCCTTTTGTATTAAATTCCGATGCAATTTCTGTGTTTCACAGTCCATAAGAAGGTGCAAGGTATACAGTAAACCTGAAGTGAAGCATAGGAATCTAAAACTGGACTCACAGGAGAGGTTCAAAATATAGAAAGTGTGAGTGTCAGTCCTCTTGTACTTAAGTCAGCATTGTGCCTTTTGTATTAAATTCGGATGCAATTACTCTCTGTGTTTCATCGTCAATAAGAAGGTGCAAGGTATACAGTCACCCTGAAGTGAAGCATCGGAATCAATAACTGGACTCACAGAAGAGGTTAAAATCTTAGAATGAGATAATGACAGTCCTCTTTTACTTAAGTCGGCATTGTGCCTTGTGTATTAACTTGGGATGCAATTTCTGTGTTTCATCGTCAATAAGAAGGTCCAAGGGATACAGTAAACCTGAAGTGAAGCATCGGAATCTAAAACTGGACTCACAGGAGAGGTTCTAATCATAGAAAGTTAGTGTGTCAGTCCTCTTGTAGTTAAGTCGGCATTGTGCCTTTGTATTAAATTCGGATGCAATTTCTGTGTTTCATCGTCAGTAAGAAGGTCAAAGGGATACAGTATACCTGAAATGAAGCATCGGAATCTAAAACTAGACTCACAGGAGAGGTTCAAATCATAGAAAGGGTGAGTGTTAGTCCTCTTGTACTTAAGTCGGCATTTTGCCTTTTGTATTAAATTCGGATGCAATTTCTGTGTTTCATCGTCAATAAGAAGGTGCAAGGTATACAGTAAACCTGAAGTGAAGCATCGGAATCTAAATCTGGAATCACAGGAGAGGTTCAAATCATAGAATGTGTTAGTTTCAGTCCTCTTTTACTTAAGTCGGCATTGTGCCTTTTGTATTAAATTCGGATGTAATTTCTGTGTTTCATCATCAATAAGAAGGTCCAAGGGATACAGTAAACCTGAAGTGAAGCATCGGAATCTAAAACTGGAATCACAGGAGAGGTTCAAATCATAGAATGTGTGAGTTTCAGTCCTCTTTTACTTAAGTCGGCATTGTGCCTTTTGTATTAAATTCGGATGCAATTTCTGTGTTTCATCGTCAATAAGAAGGTCCAAGTGGTACAGTAAACCTGAAGTGAAGCATCGGAATCTAAAACTGGACTCACAGGAGTGGTTCAAATCATAGATAGTTAGAGTGTCGGTCCTCTTGTACTTAAGTCGGCATTGTGTTTTTGAAATTAATTCCGATGCAATTTCTGTGTTTCATCGTTAATAAGAAGCTGCAAGGTATACAGTAACCCAGAAGTGAACCATCGGAATCTAAAACTGGACTCACAGGAGAGGTTCACATCATAGAGGGTTAGAGTGTCAGTCCTCTTATACTTAAGTCGTCATTGTGCCTTTTGAATTTCATTCCGATGCAATTTCTGTGTTTCATTGTCAATAAGAAGTTGCAAGGTATACAGTAAACCTGAATTGAAGCATCGGAATCTAAAACTGGACTCACAGGAGAGGTTCAAATCACAGAAAGTGAGAGTGTCAGTCCTCTTTTACTTAAGTCGGCATTGTGCCTTGTGTATTAAATTGGGATGCAATTTCTGTGTTTCATCGTCAATAAGAAGGTCCAAGGGATACAGTTAACCTGAAGTGAAGCATCGGAATCTAAAACTGGACTCACAGGAGAGGTTCTAATCATAGAAAGTTATTGTGTCAGTCCTCTTGTAGTTAAGTCGGCATTGTGCCTTTGCATTAAATTCGAATGCAATTTCTGTGTTTCATCGTCAATAAGAAGGTGCAAGGTATACAGTAAACCTAAAGTGAAGCATCGGAATCTAAAACTGGAATCACAGGAGAGGTTCAAATCATAGAATGTGTGAGTTTCAGTCCTCTTTTACTTAAGTCGGCATTGTGCCTTTTGTATTAAATTCGGATGCAATTTCTGTGTTTCATCATCAATAAGAAGGTCCAAGGGATACAGTAAACCTGAAGTGAAGCATCGGAATTTAAAACTGGACTCACAGGAGAGTATCAAATCATAGAAAGAGAGAGTGACAGTCCTCTTTTACTTAAGTCGGCATTGTGCCTTTTGTTTTAAATTCGGATGCAGTATCAGTGTTTCATCGTCAATAAGAAGGTCCAAGTGGTACATTAAACCTGAAGTGAAGCATCGGAATCTAAAACTGGACTCACAGGAGAGGTTCAAATCATAGAAAGGGACAGTGTCAGTCCTCTTGAACATAAGTCGACATTGTGCCTTTTGTATTAAATTCCGATGAAATTTTTGTGTTTCATCGTCAATAAGAAGGTGCAAGGTATACAGTAAACCTGAAGTGAAGCATCGGAATCTAAAACTGGAGTCACAGGAGAGGTTCAAATCGTAGAAAGTAAGAGTGTCAGTCCTCTTGTACTTAAGTCGGCATTGTGCGATTTGTATTACATTCGGATGCAATTTCTGTGTTTCATCGTCAACAAGAAGGTCCTAGGTATACAGTAAACCTGAAGTGAAGCACCGGAATGTAAAACTGGAATCACAGGAGAGGTTCAAATCATAGATAGAGAGAGTGACTGTCCTCTTTTACTTAAGTCGGCATTGTGCCTTTGTATTAAATTCGGATGCAATTTCTATGTTTCACCGTCAGTAAGAAGGTCAAAGGGATACAGTAAACCTGAAGTGAAGCATCGGAATCTAAAACTGGTCTCACAGGAGAGGCTCAAATCATAGGAAGGGTGAATGTCAGTCCTCTTGTACTTAAGTTGGCATTGTGCCTTTTGTATTGAATTCGGATGATATTTCTGTGTTTCATCGTCAATTTAGAAGGTGCAAGGTATACAGTAAACCTGAAATGATGCATCGGAATCTAAAACTGGAATCACAGGAGAGGATCAAATCATAGAAAGTGTGAGTTTCAGTCCTCTTGTAATTAAGTCGGCATTGTGCCTTATGTATTAAATTCCGATGCAATTTCCGTCTTTCATCGTCAATAAGAAGGTCCAAGGTATACAGTAAACCTGAAGTGAAGCATCGGAATCTCAAATTGGACTCACAGGAGAGGTTCAAATCATAGATAGAGAGAGTGACTGTCCTCTTTTACTTAAGTCGGCATTGTGCCTTTGTATTAAATTCGGATGCAATTTCAATGTTTCATCGTCAATAAGAAGGTCCAAGGGGTACAGTAAACCTGAAGTGAAGCATCGGAATCTAAAACTGGACTCACAGGAGAGGTTCAAATCATACAAGGGGACAGTGTCAGTCCCCTTGTACTTAAGTCGACATTGTGCCTTTTGTATTAAATTCCGATGAAATTTCTGTGTTTCATCGTCAATAAGAAGGTGCAAGGTATACAGTTAACCTGAAGTGAACCATCGGAATCTAAAACTGGACTCACAGGAGAGGTTCAAATCATAGAAAGTGAGAGTGTCAGCCCTTTTGTACTTAAGTCGGCATTGTGCGTTTTGTATTAAATTCGGATGAACTTTCTTTGTTTCATCGTCAATAAGATGGTCCAAGGTACACAGTAAACCTGAAGTGAAGCATCGGATTCTAAAACTGGAATCACAGGAGAGGTTCAAATCATAGAAAGTGAGAGTGTCAGTCCTCTTGTACTTTAGTCGGCATTGTGCCTTTTGTATTAAATTCCGATGCAATTTCTGTGTTTCATCGTCAATAAGAAAGTGCAAGGTATACAGTAAACCTAAAGTGAAGCATCGGAATCCTAAACTGGACTCACAGGAGAGGTTCAAATCATAGAAAGAGAGAGTGGCAGTCCTCTTTTACTTAAGTCGGCATTGTGCGTTTTATATTAAATTCCGATGCAATTTCTGTGTTTCATCGTCAATAAGAAGGTCCAAGTAATACAGTAAACCTGATGTGAAGCATCGGAATCGAAAACTGGACTCACAGGAGAGGTTCAAATCATAGAATGGGAGAGTGTCAGTCCTCTTGTAGTTAAGTCGGCATAGTGCCTTTTGTATTAATTCGGATGCAAACTCTGTGTTTCATCGTCAATAAGAAGGTGCAAGGGATACAGTAAACCTAAAGTGAAGCATCGGAATCTAAAACTGGACTCATAGGAGCGGTTCAAATCATTGAAAGTGAGAGTGTCAGTGTTCTTTTACTTAAGTCGACATTGTGCCTTATGTATTAAATTCCGATGCAATTTCTGTGTTTCATCGTCAATAAAAAGGTGCAAGGTATACAGTAAACCTCAAGTGAAGCATCGGAATCTAAAACTGGACTCACAGGAGCGGTTGAAATCATAGAAAGAGAGAGTGTCAATCCTCTTTTACTTAAGTCGGCATTGTGCCTTTTGTATTAAATTCCGATGCAATTTCTGTGTTTCATAGTCCATAAGAAGGTGCAAGGTATACAGTAAACCTGAAGTGAAGCATAGGAATCTAAAACTGGACTCACAGGAGAGGTTCAAAATATAGAAAGTGTGAGTGTCAGTCCTCTTGTACTTAAGTCGGCATTGTGCCTTTTGTATTAAATTCGGATGCAATTACTCTCTGTGTTTCATCGTCAATAAGAAGGTGCAAGGTATACAGTCACCCTGAAGTGAAGCATCGGAATCAATAACTGGACTCACAGAAGAGGTTAAAATCTTAGAATGAGATAATGACAGTCCTCTTTTACTTAAGTCGGCATTGTGCCTTGTGTATTAACTTGGGATGCAATTTCTGTGTTTCATCGTCAATAAGAAGGTCCAAGGGATACAGTAAACCTGAAGTGAAGCATCGGAATCTAAAACTGGACTCACAGGAGAGGTTCTAATCATAGAAAGTTAGTGTGTCAGTCCTCTTGTAGTTAAGTCGGCATTGTGCCTTTGTATTAAATTCGGATGCAATTTCTGTGTTTCATCGTCAGTAAGAAGGTCAAAGGGATACAGTATACCTGAAATGAAGCATCGGAATCTAAAACTAGACTCACAGGAGAGGTTCAAATCATAGAAAGGGTGAGTGTTAGTCCTCTTGTACTTAAGTCGGCATTTTGCCTTTTGTATTAAATTCGGATGCAATTTCTGTGTTTCATCGTCAATAAGAAGGTGCAAGGTATACAGTAAACCTGAAGTGAAGCATCGGAATCTAAATCTGGAATCACAGGAGAGGTTCAAATCATAGAATGTGTTAGTTTCAGTCCTCTTTTACTTAAGTCGGCATTGTGCCTTTTGTATTAAATTCGGATGCAATTTCTGTGTTTCATCATCAATAAGAAGGTCCAAGGGATACAGTAAACCTGAAGTGAAGCATCGGAATCTAAAACTGGAATCACAGGAGAGGTTCAAATCATAGAATGTGTGAGTTTCAGTCCTCTTTTACTTAAGTCGGCATTGTGCCTTTTGTATTAAATTCGGATGCAATTTCTGTGTTTCATCGTCAATAAGAAGGTCCAGGTGGTACAGTAAACCTGAAGTGAAGCATCGGAATCTAAAACTGGACTCACAGGAGTGGTTCAAATCATAGATAGTTAGAGTGTCGGTCCTCTTGTACTTAAGTCGGCATTGTGTTTTTGAAATTAATTCCGATGCAATTTCTGTGTTTCATCGTTAATAAGAAGCTGCAAGGTATACAGTAACCCAGAAGTGAACCATCGGAATCTAAAACTGGACTCACAGGAGAGGTTCACATCATAGAGGGTTAGAGTGTCAGTCCTCTTATACTTAAGTCGTCATTGTGCCTTTTGAATTTCATTCCGATGCAATTTCTGTGTTTCATTGTCAATAAGAAGTTGCAAGGTATACAGTAAACCTGAATTGAAGCATCGGAATCTAAAACTGGACTCACAGGAGAGGTTCAAATCACAGAAAGTGAGAGTGTCAGTCCTCTTTTACTTAAGTCGGCATTGTGCCTTGTGTATTAAATTGGGATGCAATTTCTGTGTTTCATCGTCAATAAGAAGGTCCAAGGGATACAGTTAACCTGAAGTGAAGCATCGGAATCTAAAACTGGACTCACAGCAGAGGTTCTAATCATAGAAAGTTATTGTGTCAGTCCTCTTGTAGTTAAGTCGGCATTGTGCCTTTGCATTAAATTCGAATGCAATTTCTGTGTTTCATCGTCAATAAGAAGGTGCAAGGTATACAGTAAACCTAAAGTGAAGCATCGGAATCTAAAACTGGAATCACAGTAGAGGTTCAAATCATAGAATGTGTGAGTTTCAGTCCTCTTTTACTTAAGTCGGCATTGTGCCTTTTGTATTAAATTCGGATGCAATTTCTGTGTTTCATCATCAATAAGAAGGTCCAAGGGATACAGTAAACCTGAAGTGAAGCATCGGAATTTAAAACTGGACTCACAGGAGAGTATCAAATCATAGAAAGAGAGAGTGACAGTCCTCTTTTACTTAAGTCGGCATTGTGCCTTTTGTTTTAAATTCGGATGCAGTATCAGTGTTTCATCGTCAATAAGAAGGTCCAAGTGGTACATTAAACCTGAAGTGAAGCATCGGAATCTAAAACTGGACTCACAGGAGAGGTTCAAATCATAGAAAGGGACAGTGTCAGTCCTCTTGAACATAAGTCGACATTGTGCCTTTTGTATTAAATTCCGATGAAATTTTTGTGTTTCATCGTCAATAAGAAGGTGCAAGGTATACAGTAAACCTGAAGTGAAGCATCGGAATCTAAAACTGGAGTCACAGGAGAGGTTCAAATCGTAGAAAGTAAGAGTGTCAGTCCTCTTGTACTTAAGTCGGCATTGTGCGATTTGTATTACATTCGGATGCAATTTCTGTGTTTCATCGTCAACAAGAAGGTCCTAGGTATACAGTAAACCTGAAGTGAAGCACCGGAATGTAAAACTGGAATCACAGGAGAGGTTCAAATCATAGAAAGTCAGAGTGACTGTCTTCTTGTACTTAAGTCGGCATTGTGCCTTTTGTATTAAATTCCGATGCAATTTCTGTGTTTCATCGTCAATAAGAAGGTGCAAGGTATACAGTAAACCTGAAGTAAGGCATCGGAATCTAAAACTGGACTCACAGGAGAGGTTCAAATCATAGAAAGAGAGAGTGACAGTCCTCTTTTACTTAAGTCGGCATTGTGCAATTTGTATTAATTTCCGATCCAATTTCTGTGTTTCATCGTCAATCAGAAGGTCCAAGGGATACAGTAAACCTGAAGTGAAGCATCGGAATCAATAACTGGACTCACAGGAGAGGTTCAAATCTTAGAAAGAGATAGTGACAGTCCTCTTTTACTTAAGGCGGCATTGTGCCTTTTGTATTAAATTCGGATGCAATTTCTGTGTTTCATCATCAATAAGAAGGACCAAGGGATACAGTAAACCTGAAGTGGAGCATCGGAATCTAAAACTGGACTCACAGGAGAGGTTCAAATCATAGAAAGGGAGAGTGTCAGTCCTCTTTTACTTAAGTCGGCATTGTGCCTTATGAATTTAATTCCGATGCAATTTCTGTGTTTCATTGTCAATAAGAAGTAGCAAGGTATACAGTAAACCTGAATTCAAGCATCGGAATCTAAAAGTAGACTCACAGGAGAGGTTAAAATCATAGAAAGTTAGAGTGTCAGCCCTCTTCTACTTAAGTCGGCATTGTGCCTTTTGAATTTCATTCCGATGCAATTTCTGTGTTTCATCGTCAATAACAAGGTGCAACGTATACAGTAAACCTGAAGTGAAGCATCGGAATCTAAAACTGGACTCACAGGAGAGGTTCAAATCACAGAAAGTGAGAGTCTCAGTCCTTATTTACTTAAGTCGGCATTGTGCCTTTTGTATTGAATTATGATGCAATTTCTGTCTTTCATCGTCAATAAGAAGGTCCAAGGGATACAGCAAACATGAAGTGAAGCATCGGAATCTAAAACTGGACTCACAGGAGAGGTACTAATCAAAGAAATTTAGAATGTCAGTCCTCTTGTAGTTAAGTCGGCATTGTGCCTTTTGTATTAAATTCGGATGCAAACTCTGTGTTTCATCGTCAATAAGAAGGTCCAAGGGATACAGTAAACCTGAAGTGAAGCATCGGAATCTAAAACAGGACCCACAGGAGAGGTTCAAATCATAGAAAGTGAGAGTCTCAGTCCTCTTTTACTTAAGTCGGCATTGTGCCTTATGTATTTAATTCCAATGCTATTTCTGTGTTTCATCGTCAATAAAAAGGTGCAAGGTATACAGTAAACCTGAAGTGAAGCATTGGAATCTAAAACTGGATTCACAGGAGAGGTTCAACTCATAGAAAGAGAGAGTGCCAGTTCTCTTTTACTGAAATCGGCATTGTGCCAATGTATTAAATTCCGATGCAATTTCAGTGTTTCATCGTCAATAAGAAGGTCCAAGGGATACAGTAAACCTGAAGTGAAGCATCGGAATCTAAAACTGGACTCACAGAAGACGTTCAAATCATAGAAAGAGAGAGTGTCAATCCTCTTTTACTTAAGTCGGCATTGTGCCTTTTGTATTTAATTCAGATGCAATTTCTGTGTTTCATCGTCAATAAGAAGGTCCAAGCGATACAGTAAACCTGAAGTGAAGCATCGGAAACTAAAACTGGACTCACAGGAGAGTTTCAAATCATAGATAGTTAGAGTGTCAGTCCTCTTGCACTTAAGTCGGCATTGTGCCTTTTGAATTTAATTCCGATGCAATATCTGTGTTTCATCTTCAATAAGAAGGTGCAAGGTGTACAGTAATCCTGAAGTGAAGCATCGGAATCTAAAACTGGAATCACAGGAGAGGTTCAAATCATAGAATGTGTGAGTTTCAGTCCTCTCTTACTTAAGTCGGCATTGTGCTTTTTGTATTAAATTGGGATGCAATTTCTGTGTTTCATCGTCAATAAGAAGGTCCTAGGTATACAGTAAACCTGAAGTGAAGAATTCGAATCTAAAACTGGAATCACAATAGAGGTTCAAATCATAGAAAGTGAGAGTGTCAGTCCTCTTGTACTTATGTCGGCATTGTGCCTTGTGTATTAAATTGGGATGCAATTTCTGTGTTTCATCGTCAATAAGAAAGTCCAAGGGATACAGTAAACCTGAAGTGAAGCATCGGAATCTAAAACTGGAATCACAGGAGAAGTTCAAATCATAGAAAGGGTGAGTGTTAGTCCTCTTGTACTTAAGTCGGCATTGTGCCTTTTGTATTAAATTCGGATGCAATTTCTGTGTTTCATCGTCGATAAGAAGGTGCAAGGTATACAGTAAACCTGAAGTGAAGCATCGGAATCTAAAACTGGAATCACAGGAGAGGTTCAAATCATAGAATGTGTGAGTTTCAGTCCTCTTTTACTTAAGTCGGCATTGTGCCTTTTGTATTAAATTCGGATGCAATTTCTGTGTTTCATCATCAATAAGAAGGTCCAAGGGATACAGTAAACCTGAAGTGAAGCATCGGAATCTAAAACTGGACTCACAGGAGAGGTTCAAATCATAGAAAGAGAGAGTGACAGTCCTCTTTTACTTAAGTCGGCATTGTGCATTTTGTATTAATTTCCGATCCAATTTCTATGTTTCATCGTCAATAAGAAGGTCCAAGGGATACAGTAAACCTGAAGTGAAGCATCGGAATCAATAACTGGACTCACAGGAGAGGTTCAAATCTTAGAGAGAGATAGTGACAGTCCTCTTTTACTTAAGGCGGCATTGCGCCTTTTGTATTAAATTCGGATGCAATTTCTGTGTTTCATCATCAATAAGAAAGACCAAGGGATACAGTAAACCTGAAGTGGAGCATCGGAATCTAAAACTGGACTCACAGGAGAGGTTCAAATCATAGAAAGGGAGAGTGTCAGTCCTCTTGTACTTAAGTCGTCATTTCGCCTTTTGAATTTAATTCCGATGCAATTTCTGTGTTTCATTGTCAATAAGAAGTTGCAAGGTATACAGTAAACCTGAATTGAAGCATCGGAATCTAAAAGTGGACTCACAGGAGAGGTTCAATTCATAGAAAGTTAGAGTGTCACCCCTCTTCTACTTCAGTCGGCATTGTGCCTTTTGAATTTCATTCCGATGCAATTTCTGTGTTTCATCGTCAATAAGAAGCTGCAAGGTATACAGTAACCCAGAAGTGAAGCATCGGAATCTAAAACTGGACTCACAGGAGAGGTTCTAATCATAGTAATTTAGAATGTCAGTCCTCTTGTAGTTAAGTCGGCATTGTGCCTTTTGTATTAAATTCGGATGCAAACTCTGTGTTTTATCGTCAATAAGAAGGTCCAAGGGATACAGTAAACCTGAAGTGAAGCATCGGAATCTAAAACTGGACTCACAGGAGAGGTTTAAATCATAAAAAGTGAGAGTGTTAGTCCTCTTTTTACTTAAGTCGGCATTGTGCCTTATGTATTAAATTCCAATGCAATGTCTGTGTTTCATCGTCAATAAAAAGGTGCAAGGTATACAGTTAACCTGAAGTGAAGCATCGGAATCTAAAACTGGAATCACAGGAGAGGTTCAACTCATAGAAAGAGAGAGTGCCAGTTCTCTTTTACTGAAGTCGGCATTGTGCCTTTTGTATTAAATTCCGATGCAATTTCTGTGTTTCATCGTCAATAAGAAGGTCCAAGTAATACAGTAAACCTGAAGTGAAGCATCGGAATCTAAAACTGGACTCACAGGAGAGGTTCAAATCATAGAAAGAGAGAGTGTCAATTCCTCTTTTACTTAAGTCGGCATTGTGCCTTTTGTATTAAATTCAGATGCAATTTCTGTGTTTCATCGTCAATAAGAAGGTCCAAGGGATACAGTAAACCTGAAGTGAAGCATCGGAAACTAAAACTGGACTCACAGGAGAGTTTCAAATCATAGATAGTTAGAGTGTCAGTCCTCTTGCACTTAAGTCGGCATTGTGCCTTTTGAATTTAATTCCGATGCAATATCTGTGTTTCATCGTCAATAAGAAGGTGCAAGGTGTACAGTAAACCTGAAGTGAAGCATCGGAATCTAAAACTGGAATCATAGGAGAGGTTCAAATCATAGAATGTGTGAGTTTCAGTCCTCTTTTACTTAAGTCGGCATTGTGCCTTTCGTATTAAATTCGGATGCAATTTCTGTGTTTCATCATCAATAAGAAGGTCCAAGGGATACATTAAACCTGAAGTGAAGCATCGGAATCTAAAACTGGACTCACAGGAGAGTATCAAATCATAGAAAGAGAGAGTGACAGTCCTCTTTTACTTAAGTCGGCATTGTGCCTTTTGTATTAAATTCGGATGCAATTTCAGTGTTTCATCATCAATAAGAAGGTCCAAAGGGATACAGTAAACCTGAAGTGAATCATCGGAATCTAAAACTGGACTCACAGGAGAGTATCAAATCATAGAAAGAGAGAGTGACAGTCATCTTTTACTTAAGTCGGCATTGTGCCTTTTGTATTAAATTCGGATGCAATATCAGTGTTTCATCGTCAATAAGAAGGTCCAAGTGGTACAGTAAACCTGAAGTGAAGCATCGGAATCTAAAACTGGACTCACAGGAGCGGTTCAAATTATAGAAAGGGACAGTGTCAGTCCTGTTGTACATAAGTCTACATTGTGCCTTTTGTATTAAATTCCGATGAAATTTTTGTGTTTCATCGTCAATAAGAAGGTGCAAGGTATACAGTAAACCTGAAGTGAAGCATCGGAATCTAAAACTGGAGTCACAGGAGAGGTTCAAATCATAGATAGTAAGAGTGTCAGTCCTCTTGTTCTTAAGTCGGCATTGTGCGTTTTGTATTACATTCGGATGCAATTTCTATGTTTCATCGTCAATAAGAAGGTCCAAGGGATACAGTAAACATGAAGTGAAGCATCGGAATGTAAAACTGGAATCACAGGAGAGGTTCAAATCATAGAAAGTCAGAGTGACTGTCCTCTTGTACTTAAGTCGGCATTGTGCCTTTTGTATTAAATTCCGATGCAATTTCTGTGTTTCATCGTCAATAAGAAGGTGCAAGGTATACAGTAAACCTGAAGTGAAGCATCGGAATCTAAAACTGGACTCACAGGAGAGGTTCAAATCATAGAAAGAGAGAGTGACAGTCCTCTTTTACTTAAGTCGGCATTGTGCATTTTGTATCAATTTCCGATCCAATTTCTGTGTTTCATCGTCAATAAGAAGGTCCAAGGGATACAGTAAACCTGAAGTGAAGCATCGGAATCAATAACTGGACTCACAGGAGAGGTTCAAATCATAGAGAGAGATAGTGACAGTCCTCTTTTACTTAAGGCGGCATTGCGCCTTTTGTATTAAATTCGGATGCAATTTCTGTGTTTCATCATCAATAAGAAGGACCAAGGGATACAGTAAACCTGAAGTGGAGCATCGGAATCTAAAACTGGACTCACAGGAGAGGTTCTAATCATAGAAAGGGAGAGTGTCAGTCCTGTTGTACTTAAGTCGGCATTGTGCCTTTTGTATTAAATTCGGATGCAATTTCTGTGTTTCATCGTCAATAAGAAGGTGCAAGGTATACAGTAAACCTGAAGTGAAGCTTCGGAATCTAAAACTGGACTCACAGGAGAGGTTCAAATCATAGATAGTTAGAGTGTCAGTCCTCTTGTACTTATGTCGGCATTGTGTTTTTGAAATTAATTCCGATGCAATATCTGTGTTTCATCGTTAATAAGAAGCTGCAAGGTATACAGTAACCCAGAAGTGAAGCATCGGAATCTAAAACTGGACTCACAGGAGAGGTTCACACCATAGAGAGTTAGAGTGTCACTCCTCTTGTACTTAAGTCGTCATTGTGCCTTTTGAATTTAATTCCGATGCAATTTCTGTGTTTCATTGTCAATAAGAAGTTGCAAGGTATACAGTAAACCTGAATTCAAGCATTGGAATCTAAAAGTGGACTCACAGGAGGGGTTCAAATCATAGAAAGCTAGAGTGTCAGCCCTCTTCTACTTAAGTCGGCATTGTGCCTTTTGAATTTCATTCCGATGCAATTTCTGTGTTTCATCGTCAATAAGAAGGTGCAAGGTATACAGTAGACCTGAAGTGAAGCATCGGAATCTAAAACTGGACTCACAGGAGAGGTTCAAATCACAGAAAGTGAGAGTGTCAGTCCTCTTTTACTTAAGTCGGCATTGTGCCTTTTGTATTAAATTGGGATGCAATTTCTGTGTTTCATCGTCAATAAGAAGGTCCAAGGGATACAGCAAACATGAAGTGAAGCATCGGAATCTAAAACTGGACTCACAGGAGAGGTTCTAATCATAGAAATTTGGAATGTCAGTCCTCTTGTAGTGAAGTCGGCATTGTGCCTTTTGTATTAAATTCGGATGCAAACTCTGTGTTTCACCGTCAATAAGGCGGTCCAAGGGATACAGTAAACGTGAAGTGAAGCATCGGAATCTCAAACTGGACTCACAGGAGAGGTTCAAATCATAGAAAGTGAGAGTGTCAGTCCTCTTTTTACTTAAGTCGGCATTGTGCCTTATGTATTAAATTCCAATGCAATTTCTGTGTTTCATCGTCAATAAAAAGGTGCAAGGTATACAGTAAACCTGAAGTGAAGCATCGGAATCTAAAACTGGAATCACAGGAGAGGTTCAACTCATAGAAAGAGAGAGTGCCAGTTCTCTTTTACTGAAGTCGGCATTGTGCCTTTTGTATTAAATTCCGATGCAATTTCTGTGCTTCATCGTCAATAAGAGGGTCCAAGGGATACAGTAAACCTGAAGTGAAGCATCGGAATCTAAAACTGGACCCACAGGAGAGGTTCAAATCATAGAAAGGGAGAGTGTCAGTCCTGTTGTACTTAAGTCGGCATTGTGCCTTTTGTATTAAATTCGGATGCAATTTCTGTGTTTCATTGTCAATAAGAAGTTGCAACGTATACAGTAAACCTGAATTGAAGCATCGGAATCTAAAAGTGGACTCACAGGAGAGGTTCAAATCACAGGAAGTTGGTGTGTCAGTCCTCTTCTACTTAAGTCGGCATTGTGCCTTTTGAATTTCATTCCGATGCAATTTCTGTGTTTCATCGTCAATAAGAAGGTGCAAGGTATACAGTAAACCTGAAGTGAAGCATCGGAATCTAAAACTGGACTCACAGGAGAGGTTCAAATCACAGAAAGTGAGAGTGTCAGTCCTCTTTTACTTAAGTCGGCATTGTGCCTTTTGTATTAAATTGGGATGCAATTTCTGTGTTTCATCGTCAATAAGAAGGTCCAAGGGATACAGCAAACATGAAGTGAAGCATCGGAATCTAAAACTGGACTCACGGGAGCGGTTCAAATCATAGAAAGAGAGAGTGTCAATCCTCTTTTACTTAAGTCGGCATTGTCCCTTTTGTATTAAATTCAGATGCACTTTCTGTGTTTCATCGTCAATAAGAAGGTCCAAGTGATACAGTAAACCTGAAGTGAAGCGTCGGAAACTAAAACTGGACTCACAGGAGAGTTTCAAATCGTAGATAGTTAGAGTGTCAGTCCTCTTGCACTTAAGTCGGCATTGTGCCTTTTGAAATTAATTCCGATGCAATATCTGTGTTTCATCGTCAATAAGAAGGTGCAAGGTATACAGTAAACCTGAAGTGAAGCATCGGAATCTAAAACTGGACTCACAGGAGAGGTTCAAATCACAGAAAGTTAGAGTGTCAGTCCTGTTGTACTTAAGTCGGCATTGTGATATTTGTATTAAATTCGGATGCAATTTCTGTATTTCATCGTCAATAAGAAGGTCCAAGGGATACAGTAAACCTGAAGTGAATCATCGGAATCTAAAACTGGACTCACAGGAGAGGTTCAAATCATAGAAAGTTAGAGTGTCAGTCCTCTTGTACTTAAGTCGGCATTGTGCCTTTTGAATTTAATTCCGATGCAATTTTTGTGTTTCATCGTCAATAAGACGGTGCAAGGTATACAGTAAACCTGATGTGAAGCATCGGAATCTAAAACTGGACTCACAGGAGAGGTTCAAATCATAGAAAGGGACAGTGTCAGTCCTCTTGTACTTAAGTCGACATTGTGCCTTTTGTATTAAATTCCGATGAAATTTTTGTGTTTCATCGTCAATGAGAAGGTGCAAGGTAAACAGTAAACCTGAAGTGAAGCATCGGAATCTAAAACTGGAGTCACAGGAGAGGTTCAAATCATAGAAAGTAAGAGTGTCAGTCCTCTTGTACTTAAGTCGGCATTGTGCGTTTTGTATTACATTCGGATGCAATTTCTGTGTTTCATCGTCAATAAGAAGGTCCTAGGTATACAGTAAACCTGAAGTGAAGCATTGGAATCTAAAACTGGAATCAGAGGAGAGGTTCAATTCATAGTAAGTCAGAGTGACAGTCCTCTTGTACTTAAGTCGGCATTGTGCCTTATGTATTAAATTCCGATGCAATTTCTGTGTTTCATCGTCAATAAGAAGGTGCAAGGTATACAGTAAACCTGAAGTGTAGCATCGGATTCTAAAACTGGACTCACAGGAGAGGTTCAAATCATAGAAAGAGAGAGTGACAGTCCTGTTTTACTTAAGTCGGCATTGTGCATTTTGTATTAAATTCCGATCCAATTTCTGTGTTTCATCGTCAATAAGAAGGTCCAAGGGATACAGTAAACCTGAAGTGAAGCATCGGAATCGAAAACTGGACTCACAGGAGAGGTTCAAATCATAGAAGGGAGAGTGTCAGTCCTCTTCTACTTAAGTCGGCATTGTGCCTTTTGTATTAAATTCGGATGCAATTTCTGTGTTTCATCGTCAATAAGAAGGTGCAAGGTATAAAGTAAACCTGAAGTGAAGCATCGGAATCAATAACTGGACTCACAGGAGAGGTTCAAATCTTAAAAAGAGATAGTGACAGTCCTCTTTTACTTAAGGCGGCATTGTGCCTTTTGTATTAAATTCGGATGCAATTTCTGTGTTTCATCATCAATAAGAAGGACCAAGGGATACAGTAAACCTGAAGTGGAGCATCGGAATCTAAAACTGGACACACAGGAGAGGTTCAAATCATAGCAAGGGAGAGTGTCAGTCCTCTTGTACTTAAGTCGGCATTGTGCCTTTTGAATTTAATTCCGATGCAATTTCTGTGTTTCATTGTCAATAAGAAGTTGCAACGTATACAGTAAACCTGAATTGAAGCATCGGAATCTAAAAGTGGACTCACAGGAGAGGTTCAAATCACAGGAAGTTGGTGTGTCAGTCCTCTTCTACTTAAGTCGGCATTGTGCCTTTTGAATTTCATTCCGATGCAATTTCTGTGTTTCATCGTCAATAAGAAGGTGCAAGGTATACAGTAAACCTGAAGTGATGCATCGGAATCTAAAACTGGACTCACAGGAGAGGTTCAAATCACAGAAAGTGAGAGTGTCAGTCCTCTTTTACTTAAGTCGGCATTGTGCCTTTTGTATTAAATTGGGATGCAATTTCTGTGTTTCATCGTCAATAAGAAGGTCCAAGGGATACAGCAAACATGAAGTGAAGCATCGGAATCTAAAACTGGACTCACAGGAGAGGTTCAAATCATAGAAAGAGAGAGTGTCAATCCTCTTTTACTTAAGTCGGCATTGTCCCTTTTGTATTAAATTCAGATGCAATTTCTGTGTTTCATCGTCAATAAGAAGGTCCAAGTGATACAGTAAACCTGAAGTGAATCATCGGAATCTAAAACTGGACTCACAGGAGAGGTTCAAATCATAGAAAGTTAGAGTGTCAGTCCTCTTGTACTTAAGTCGGCATTGTGCCTTTTGAATTTAATTCCGATGCAATTTTTGTGTTTCATCGTCAATAAGACGGTGCAAGGTATACAGTAAACCTGATGTGAAGCATCGGAATCTAAAACTTGAATCACAGGAGAGGTTCAAATCATAGAAAGTGAGAGTGTCAGGCCTCTTGTACTTAAGTCGGCATTGTGCCTTTTGTATTAAATTCCGATGCAATTTCTGTGTTTCATCGTCAATAAGAAGGTGCAAGGTATACAGTAAACCTGATGTGAAACATCGGAGTCTAAAACTGGACTCACAGGACAGGTTCAAATCATAGAGAGAGTGACACTCCTCTTTTACTTAGGTCGGCATTGTGCCTGTTGTATTAAATTCCGATGAAATTTCTGTGTTTCATCGTCAATAAGAAGGTCCAAGGGATACAGTAAACATGAAGTGAAGCATCGGAATCTAAAACTGGACTCACAGGAGAGGTTCAAATCATACAAAGGGAGAGTGTCAGTCCTCTTGTACTTAAGTCGGTATTGTGCCTTTTGTATTAAATTCGGATGCAATTTTTGTATTTCATCGTCATTAAGATGGTCCTAGGGATACAGTAAACCTGAAGTGAAGCCTCGGAATCTAAAACTGGACTGACAGGAGGGGTTCAAATCAAAAAAAGTTAGAGTGTCAGTCCCCTTGTACTTAAGTCGGCATTGTGCCTTTTGTATTAAATTCGGATGCAATTTCTGTGTTCCATCGTCAATAAGAAGGTGCAAGGTATACAGTAAACCTGAAGTGAAGCATCGGAATCAATAACTGGACTCACAAGAGAGGTTCAAATCTTAGAAAGGGATAGTGACAGTCCTCTTTTACTTAAGTCGGCATTGTGCCTTTTGTATTAAATTCGGATGCAATTTCTGTGTTTCATCATCAATAAGAAGGTCCAAGGGATACAGTAAACCTGAAGTGGAGCGTCGGAATCTAAAACTGGACTCACAGGAGAGGTTCAAATCATAGAAAGGGAGAGTGTCAGTCCTCTTGTACTTAAGTCGGCATTGTGTTTTTGAAATTAATTCCGATGCAATATCTGTGTTTCATCGTTAATAAGAAGCTGCAAGGTATACAGTAACCCAGAAGTGAAGCATCGGAATCTAAAACTGGACTCACAGCAGAGGTTCACATCATAGAGAGTTAGAGTGTCAGTCCTCTTGTACTTAAGTCGTCATTGTGCCTTTTGAATTTAATTCCGATGCAATTTCTGTGTTTCATTGTCAATAAGAAGTTGCAAGGTATACAGTAAACCTGAATTGAAGCATCGGAATCTAAAAGTGGACTCACAGGAGAAGTTCAATTCATAGAAATTTAGAGCGTCAGTCCTCTTCTACTTAAGTCGGCATTGTGCCTTTTGAATTTCATTCCGATGCAATTTCTGTGTTTCATCGTCAATAAGAAGGTGCAAGGTATACAGTAAACCTGAAGTGAAGCATCGGAATCTAAAACTGGACTCACAGGAGAGGTTCAAATCACAGAAAGTGAGAGTGTCAGTCCTCTTTTACTTAAGTCGGCATTGTGCCTTTTGTACTAAATTGGGATGCAATTTCTGTGTTTCATCGTCAATAAGAAGGTCCAAGGGATACAGCAAACATGAAGTGAAGCATCGGAATCTAAAACTGGACTCACAGGAGAGGTTCTAATCATACAAATTTAGAGTGTCAGTCCTCTTGTAGTTAAGTCGGCATTGTGCCTTTTGTATTAAATTCGGATGCAAACTCTGTGTTTCATCGTCAATAAGAAGGTCCAAGGGATACAGTAAACCTGAAGTGAAGCACCAGAATCTAAAACTGGACTCACAGGAGGGGTTCAAATCATAGAAACTGAGACTGTCAGTCCTCTTTTTACTTAAGTCGCCATTGTGCCTTATGTATTAAGTTCCAATGCAATTTCTGTGTTTCATCGTCAATAAAAAGGTGCAAGGTATACAGTAAACCTGATGTGAAGCTTCGGAATCTAAAACTAGAATCACAGGAGAGGTTCAACTCATAGAAAGAGTGAGTGACAGTTCTCTTTTACTGAAGTCGGCATTGTGCCTTTTGTATTAAATTCCGATGCAATTTCTGTGTTTCATCGTCAATAAGAAGGTGCAAGGTATACAGTAAACCTGAAGTGAAGCATCGGAATCTAAAACTGGACTCACAGGAGAGGTTCAAATCAAAGATAGTTAGAGTGTCAGTCCTCTTGTACTTAAGTCGGCATTGTGTTTTTGAAATAATTCCGATGCAATATCTGTGTTTCATCGTTAATAAGAAGCAGCAAGGTATACAGTAACCCAGAAGTGAAGCATCGGAATCTAAAACTAGACTCACAGGAGAGGTTCAAATCATAGAAAGCGAGAGTGTCAGTCCTCTTTTTACTTAAGTCGGCATTGTGCCTTATGTATTAAATTCCAATGCAATTTCTGTGTTTCATCGTCAATAAGAAGGTCCAAGGGATACAGCAAACATGAAGTGAAGCATCGGAATCTAAAACTGGAATCACAGGAGAGGTTCAACTCATAGAAAGAGAGAGTGCCAGTTCTCTTTTACTGAAGTCGGCATTGTGCCTTTTGTATTAAATTCCTATGCAATTTTATGTGTTTCATCGTCAATAAGAAGGTCCAAGGGATACAGTATACCTGAAGTGAAGCATCGGAATCTAAAACTGGACTCACAGGAGAGGTTCAAATCATAGAAAGAGAGAGTGTCAATCCTCTTTTACTAAAGTCGGCATTGTCCTTTTTGTATTAAATTCAGATGCTATTTCTGTGTTTCATCGTCAATAAGAAGGTGCAAGGGATACAGTAAACCTAAAGTGAAGCATCGGAAACTAAAACTGGACTCACATTAGAGTTTCACATCATAGATAGTTAGAGTGTCAGTCGTCTAGCACTTAAGTCGGCATTGTGCCTTTTGAATTTAATTCCGATGCAATTTTTGTGTTTCATCGTCAATAAGACGGTGCAAGGTATACAGTAAACCTGATGTGAAGCATCGGAATCTAAAACTGGAATCACAGGAGAGGTTCAAATCATAGAAAGTGAGAGTGTCAGTCCTCTTGTACTTAAGTCGGCATTGTGCCTTTTGTATTAAATTCCGATGCAATTTCTGTGTTTCATCGTCAATAAGAAGGTGCAAGGTATACAGTAAACCTGATGTGAAACATCGGAGTCTAAAACAGGACTCACAGGAGAGGTTCAAATCATACAGAGAGTGACAGTCCTCTTTTACTTAGGTCGGCATTGTGCCTGTTGTATTAAATTCCGATGAAATTTCTGTGTTTCATCGTCAATAAGAAGGTCCAAGGGATACAGTAAACATGATGTGATGCATCGGAATCTAAAACTGGACTCACAGGAAAGGTTCAAATCATACAAAGGGAGAGTGTCAGTCCTCTTGTACTTAAGACAGTATTGTGCCTTTTGTATTATATTCGGATGCAATTTCTGTATTTCATCGTCATTAAGATGGTCCCAGGGATACAGTAAACCTAAAGTGAAGCCTCGGAATCTAAAACTGGACTCACAGGAGAGGTTCAAATCATAGAAAGTTAGAGTGTCAGTCCCCTTGTACTTTAGTCGGCATTGTGCCTTTTGTATTAAATTCGGATGCAATTTCTGTGTTTCATCGTCAATAAGAAGGTGCAAGGTATACAGTAAACCTGAAGTGAAGCATCGGAATCAATAACTGGACTCACAAGAGATGTTCAAATCTTAGAAAGAGATAGTGACAGTCCTCTTTTACTTAAGTCGGCATTGTGCCTTTTGTATTAAATTCGGATGCAATTTCTGTGTTTCATCATCAATAAGAAGGTCCAAGGGATACAGTAAACCGGAAGTGGAGCATCGGAATCTAAAACTGGACTCACAGGAGAGGTTCAAATCATAGAAAGGGAGAGTGTCAGTCCTCTTGTACTTATGTCGGCATTGTGCCTTTGTATTAAATTCGGATGCAATTTCTGTGTTTCATCGTCAATAAGAAGGTGCAAGGTATACAGAAAACCTGAAGTGAAGCATCGGAATCTAAAACTGGACTCACAGGAGAGGTTCAAATCATAGATAGTTAGAGTGTCAGTCCTCTTGTACTTAAGTCGGCATTGTGTTTTTGAAATAATTCCGATGCAATATCTGTGTTTCATCGTTAATAAGAAGCTGCAAGGTATACAGTAACCCAGAAGTGAAGCATCGGAATCTAAAACTGGACTCACAGGAGAGGATCACATCATAGAGAGTTAGAGTGTCAGTCCTCTTGTACTAAAGTCGGCATTGTGCCTTTTGAATTTCATTCCGATGAAATTTCTGTGTTTCATCGTCAATAAGAAGGTCCAAGGGATACAGTAAACATGATGTGATGCATCGGAATCTAAAACTGGACTCACAGGAAAGGTTCAAATCATACAAAGGGAGAGTGTCAGTCCTCTTGTACTTAAGTCAGTATTGTGCCTTTTGTATTATATTCGGATGCAATTTCTGTATTTCATCGTCATTAAGATGGTCCCAGGGATACAGTAAACCTAAAGTGAAGCCTCGGAATCTAAAACTGGACTCACAGGAGAGGTTCAAATCATAGAAAGTTAGAGTGTCAGTCCCCTTGTACTTAAGTCGGCATTGTGCCTTTTGTATTAAATTCGGATGCAATTTCTGTGTTTCATCGTCAATAAGAAGGTGCAAGGTATACAGTAAACCTGAAGTGAAGCATCGGAATCAATAACTGGACTCACAAGAGAGGTTCAAATCGTAGAAAGAGATAGTGACAGTCCTCTTTTACTTAAGTCGGCATTGTGCCTTTTGTATTAAATTCGGATGCAATTTCTGTGTTTCATCATCAATAAGAAGGTCCAAGGGATCCAGTAAACCGGAAGTGGAGCATCGGAATCTAAAACTGGACTCACAGGAGAGGTTCAAATCATAGAAAGGGAGAGTGTCAGTCCTCTTGTACTTATGTCGGCATTGTGCCTTTTGTATTAAATTCGGATGCAATTTCTGTGTTTCATCGTCAATAAGAAGGTGAAAGGTATACAGTAAACCTGAAGTGAAGCATCGGAATCTAAAACTGGACTCACAGGAGAGGTTCAAATCATAGATAGTTAGAGTGTCAGTCCTCTTGTACTTAAGTCGGCATTGTGCTTTTGAAATAATTCCGATGCAATATCTGTGTTTCATCGTTAATAAGAAGCTGCAAGGTATACAGTAACCCAGAAGTGAAGCATCGGAATCTAAAACTGGACTCACAGGAGAGGATCACATCATAGAGAGTTAGAGTGTCAGTCCTCTTGTACTAAAGTCGTCATTGTGCCTTTTGAATTTCATTCCGATGCAATTTCTGTGTTTCATCGTCAATAAGAAGGTGCAAGGTATACAGTAAACCTGAAGTGAAGCATCGGAATCTAAAACTGGACTCACAGGAGAGGTTCATATCACAGAAAGTGAGAGTGTCAGTCCTCTTTTACTTAAGTCGACATTGTGCCTTTTGTACTATATTGGGATGCAATTTCTGTGTTTCATCGTCAGTAAGAAGGTCCAAGGGATACAGTAAACCTGAAGTGAAACATCGCAGTCTAAAACTGGACTCACGGGAGAGGTTCAAATCATAGAGAGAGTGACAGTCCTCTTTTAGTTAGGTCGGCATTGTGCCTGTTGTATTAAATTCCGATGAAATTTCTGTGTTTCATCGTCAATAAGAGGGTCCATGGGATACAGTAAACCTGAAGTGAAGCATCGGAATCTAAAACTGGACTCACAGGAGAGGTTCAAATCATAGAAAGTGAGAGTGTCAGTCCTCTTTTTACTTAAGTCGGCATTGTGCCTTATGTATTAAATTCCAATGCAATTTCTGTGTTTCATCGTCAATAAAAAGGTGCAAGGTATACAGTAAACCTGAAGTGAAGCATTGGAATCTAAAACTGGAATCACAGGAGAGGTTCAACTCATAGAAAGAGAGAGTGACAGTTCTCTTTTACTGAAGTCGGCATTGTGATTTTTGTATTAAATTCCGATGCAATTTCTGTGTTTCATCGTCAATAAGAAGGTCCAAGGGATACAGTAAACCTGAAGTGAAGCATCGGAATCTAAAACTGGACTCACAGGGGAGGTTCAAATCATAGAAAGAGAGAGTGTCAATCCTCTTTTACTTATGTCAGCATTGTGCCTTTTGTATTAAATTCAGATGGAATTTCTGTGTTTCATCGTCAATAAAAAGGTTCAAAGGATACAGTAAACCTGAAGTGAAGCATCGGAAACTAAAACTGGACTCACAGGAGAGTTTCAAATCATAGATAGTTAGAGTGTCAGTCCTCTTGCATTTAAGTCGGCATTGTGCCTTTTGAATTTAATTCCGATGCAATATCTGTGTTTCATCGTCAATAAGATGGTGCAAGGTATACAGTAAACCTGATGTGAAGCATCGGAATCTAAAACCGGACTCACAGGAGAGGTTCAAATCACAGAAAGTTAGAGTGTCAGTCCTCTTGTACTTAAGTCGGCATTGTGCCTTTTGAATTTAATTCCGATGCAATTTTTGTGTTTCATCGTCAATAAGACGGTGCAAGGTATACAGTAAACCTGAAGTGAAGCATCGGAATCTAAAACTGGAATCACAGGAGAGGTTCAAATCATAGAAAGTGAGAGTGTCAGTCCTCTTGTACTTAAGTCGGCATTGTGCATTTTGTATTAAATTCCGATGCAATTTCTGTGTTTCATCGTCAATAAGAACGTGCAAGGTATACAGTAAACCTGATGTGAAACATTGGAGTCTAAAACTGGACTCACAGGAGAGGTTCAAATCATAGAGAGAGTGACAGTCCTCATTTACTTATGTCGGCATTGTGCCTTTCGTATTAAATTCCGATGAAATTTCTGTGGTTCATCGTCAATAAGAAGGTGCAAGGTATACAGTAAACCTGAATTGAAGCATCGGAATCTAAAACTGGACTCACCGGAGAAGTTCAAATCACAGAAAGTGAGAGTGTCAGTCCTCTTTTACTTAAGTCGGCATTGTGCCTCTTGTATTAAATTGGGATGCAATTTCTGTGTTTTATCGTCAATAAGAAGGTCCAAGGGATACAGCAAACACGAAGTGAGGCATCGGAATCTAAAACTGGACTCACAGGAGAGGTTCTAATCATAGAAATTTAGAGTGTCAGTCCTCTTGTAGTTAAGTCGGCATTGTGGCTTATGTATTAAATTCGGATGCAAACTCTGTGTTTCATCGTCAATAAGAAGATCCAAGGGATACAGTAAACCTGAAGTGAAGCATCGGAATCTAAAACTGGACTCACAGGAGAGGCTCAATCATAGAAAGTTAGAGTGTCAGACCTCTTGTACTTAAGTAGGCAGCGTGATATTTGTATTAAATTCGGATGCAATTTCTGTATTTCATCGTCAATAAGAAGGTCCAAGGGATACAGTAAACCTGAAGTGAAACATCGCAGTCTAAAACTGGACTCACAGGAGAGGTTCAAATCATAGAGAGAGTGACAGTCCTCTTTTAGTTAGGTCGGCATTGTGCCTGTTGTATTAAATTCCGATGAAATTTCTGTGTTTCATCGTCAATAAGAAGGTCCAAGGGATACAGTAAACCTGAAGTGAAGCATCGGAATCTAAAACTGGAATCACAGGAGAGGTTCAAATCATAGAAAGTGAGAGTGTCAGTCCTCTTGTACTTAAGTCGGCATTGTGCCTTTTGTAATAAATTCCAATGCAATTTCTGTGTTTCATCGTCAATAAGAAGGTCCAAGGGATACAGTAAACCTGAAGTGCAGCATCCGAATCTAAATCTGGACTCACAGGAGAGGTTCAAATCATAGAAAGTTAGAGTGTCAGTCCTCTTGTACTTAAGTCGGCATTGTGCCTTATGAATTTAATTCCGATGCATCTTTTGTGTTTCATCTTCAATAAGACGGTGCAAGGTATACAGTGAACCTGAAGTGACGCATCGGAATCTAAAACTGGACTCACAGGAGAGGTTCAAATCACAGAAAGGGAGAGCGTCCGTGCTCTTGTACTTAAGTCAGCATTGTGCCTTTTGTATTGAATTCGGATGCAATTTCTGTGTTTCATCGTCAATAAGAAGGTGTAAGGTATACAGTAAACCTGAAGTGAAGCATCGGAATCTAAAACTGGAATCACAGGAGAGGTTGAATTCATAGAAAGTGTGAGTTTCAGTGCTCTTTTACTTAAGTCGGCATTTTGCCTTTTGTATTAAATTCCAATGCTATTTCTGTGTTTCATCGTCAATAAGAAGGTGCAAGGTATACAATAAACCTGAAGTGTAGCATCGGAATCTAAAACTGGACTCACAGGAGAGGTTCAAATCGTAGAAAGTGAGAGTGTCAGTCCTCTTGTACTTAAGTCGGCATTTTGCCTTTTGTATTACATTCGGATGCAATTTCTGTGTTTCATCGTCAATAAGAAGGTCCAAGGGATACAGTAAACCAGAAGTGAAGCATCGGAATCTAAAACTGGAGGCACAGGAGAGGTTTAAATTATAGATAGTTAGAGTGTCAGTCCTCTTGTACTTAAGTCGGCATTGTGTTTTTGAATTTAATTCCGATGCAATTTCTGTGTTTCATCGTTAATAAGAAGCTGCAAGGTATACAGTAACCCACAAGTGAAGCATCGGAATCTAAAACTGGACTCACAGGAGAGGTTCAAATCATAGAGAGTTAGAGTGTCAGTCCTCTTGCACTTAAGTCGTCATTGTGCCTTTTCAATTTAATTCCGATGCGATTTCTGTGTTTCATCGTCAATAAGAAGATGCAAGGTATACAGTAAACATGATTTGAAGCACCGGAATCTAAAACTGGACTGATAGGAAAGGTTCAAATCAAAGAAAGTTAGAGTGTCAGTCCTCTTGTACTTAAGTTGGCATTGTGAATTTTTAATTACATTCGAACGTAATTTCTGTATTTCATCGTCAATAAGAAGGTCCAAGGGATACAGTAAACCTGAAGTAAAGCATTGGAATCTAAAACTGGACTCACAGGAGAGGTTCAAATCATAGAAAGGGCGAGTGTCAGTCCTCTTGTACTTAAGCCGGCATTTTGCCTTTTGTATTAAATTCGGATGCAATTTCTGTGTTTCATCGTCAATAAGAAGGTGCAAGGTATACAGTAAACCTGAAGTAAAGCATCGGAATCTAAAACTGGACTCACAGGAGAGGTTCAAATCATAGAAAGTTATAGTGACAGTCCTCTTTTACCTAAGTCGGCATTGTGACTTTTGTATTAAATTCGGTTGCAATTTCTGTGTTTCATCGTTAATAATAAGGTCCAAGGGATACAGTAAATCTGAAGTGGAGCATCAGAATCTAAAACTGGACTCACATTAGAGGTTCAAATCATAGAAAGGGAGAGTGTCAGTCCTCTTGTACTTAAGTCGGCATTGTGCCTTTTGAATTTAATTACGATGCAATTTTTGTGTTTCATCGTCAATAAGACGGTGCAAGGTATACAGTAAAGCTGAAGTGAAGCATCGGAATCTAAAACTGGAATCACAGGAGGAGTTCAAATCATAGAAAGTGAGAGTGTCAGTCCTGTTGTACTTAAGTCGGTATCGTGCCTTTTGTATTAAATTCCGATGCAATTTCTGTGTTTCATCGTCAACAAGAAGGTGCAAGGTGTACAGTAAACCTGATGTGAAACATCGGAATCTAAAACTGGAATCACAGGAGAGGTTGAAATCATAGAAAGTGTGAGTTTCAGTCCTCTTTTACTTAAGTCGACATTGTGCCTTTTGTATTTAATTCCAATGCTATTTCTGTGTTTCATCGTCAATAAGACGGTGCAAGGTATACAATAAACCTGAAGTGTAGCATCGGAATCTAAAACTGGACTCACAGGAGAGGTTCAAATCATAGAAAGAGAGAGTGACAGTCCTCTTTTACTTAAGTCGGCATTGTGCCTCTTGTATTAAATTCGGATGCAATTTCTGTGTTTCATCGTCAATAAGAAGGTCCAAGGGATACAGTAAACCTGAAGTGAAGCATCGGAATCTAAAACTGGACTCACAGGAGAGGTTCAAATCATAGAAAGGGAGAGTGTCAGTCCCCTTGTACTTAAGTCGGTATTGTGCCTTTTGTATTAAATTCGGATGCAATTTCCGTATTTCATCGACATTAAGAAGGGCCTAGGGATACAGTCAACCTGAAGTGTAGCATCGGAATCTAAAACTGGACTCACAGGAGAGGTTCAAATCATAGAAAGAGAGAGTGACAGTCCTCTTTTACTTAAGTCGCCATTGTGTCTTTTGTATTAAATTCGGATGCAATTTCTGTGTTTCATCTCAATAATATGGTCCAAGGATACAGTAAACCTGTAGTGGAGCATCGTAATCTAAAACTGGACTCACAGGAGCGGTTCAAATCATAGAAAATGAGAGTCTCAGTCCTCTTGTACTTAAGTCGGCATTGTGCCATTTGTATTAATTTCGGATCCAATTTCTGTGTTTCATCGTCAATCAGAAGGTCCAAGGGATACAGTAAACCTGAAGTGAAGCATCGGAATCTAAAACTGGACTCACAGGAGAGGTTCAAATCACAGAAAGGGAGAGCGTCCGTCCTCTTGTACTTAAGTCGGCATTGTGCCTTTTGTATCGAATTCGGATGCAATTTCTGTGTTTCATCGTCAATAAGAAGGTGCAAGGTATACAGTAAACCTGAAGTGAAGCATCGGAATCTAAAACTGGAATCACAATAGAGGTTGAAATCATAGAAAGTGTGAGTTTCAGTCCTCTTTTACTTAAGTCGGCATTGTGCCTTTTGTATTAAATTCCAATGCTATTTCTGTGTTTCATCGTCAATAAGAAGGTGCAAGGTATACAATAAACCTGAAGTGTAGCATCCGAATCTAAAACTGGACTCACAGGAGAGGTTCAAATCATAGAAAGAGAGAGTGACAGTCCTCTTTTACTTAAGTCGCCATTGTGCCTTTTGTATTAAATTCGGATGCAATTTCTGTGTTTCATCTATATAAGAAGGTCCAAGGGATACAGTAAACCTGAAGTGAAGCATCGGAATCTAAAACTGGACTCACAGGAGAGGTTCAAATCATAGAAAGGGTCAGTGTCAGTCCTCTTGTACTTAAGTCGCCATTGTGCCTTTTGTATTAAATTCGGATGCAATTTCTGTGTTTCACCTCAATAATATGGTCCAAGGGATACAGTAAACCTGAAGTGGAGCATCGTAATCTAAAACTGGACCCACAGGAGAGGTTCAAATCATAGGAAGGGATAGTGTTAGTCCTCTTTTACTTAAGTCGGCATTGTGCATTTTGTATTACATTCGGATGCAATTTCTGTGTTTCATCGTCATTAAGAAGGTGCAAGGTATACAGTAAACCTAAAGTGAAGCATCGGAATCTAAAACTGGACTCACAGAAGAGGTTCAAATCATAGAAAGAGAGAGTGTCAATCCTCTTTTACTTAATTCGGCTTTGTGCCTTTTGTATTAAATTCAGATGCCATTTCTGTGTTTCATAGTCAATAAGAAGGTCCAAGGGATACAGTAAACCTGAAGTGAAGTATCGGAATCTAAAACTTTACTCACAGGAGAGGTTCAAATCATAGAGAGTTAGAGTGTCAGTCCTCTTGTACTTAAGTCGGCATTGTGCCTTTTGAATTCAATTCCGATGCAATTGTTGTGTTTCATCGTCAATAAGAATGTGCAAGGTATACAGTAAAACTGAAATGAAGCATCGGAATCTAAAAAAGGCCTCACAGGAGAGGTTCAAATCATAGAAAGTTAGAGTGTTAGTCCTCTTGTACTTAAGTCGGCATTGTGCCTTTTGTATTAAATTCGGATGCAATTTCTGTATTTCATCGTCAATAGGAAGGTCCAAGGGATACAGTAAACCGGAAGTGAAGCATCGGAATCTAAAACTGGACTCACAGGAGAGGTTCAAATCACAGAAAGTGAGAGTGTCAGTCCTCTTGTACTTAAGTCGTCATTGTGCCTTTTGATTTTAATTCCGATGCAATTTCTGTGTTTCATCGTCAATAAGAAGGTGCAAGGTATACAGTAAACCTGAATTGAAGCATCGGAATCTAAAACTGGACTCACAGGAGAGGTTCAAATCATAGAAATTTAGCGTGTCAGTCCTCTTCCACTTAAGTCTGCATTGTGCCTTTTGAATTTAATTCCGATGGAATTTCTGTGTTTCATCGTCAATAAGAAGGTGCAAGGTATACAGTAAACCTGAAGTGAAGCATCGGAATCAAAAACTGGACTCACAGAAGAGGTTCAAATCATAGAAAGAGAGAGTGTCAATCCTCTTTTACTCAATTCGGCTTTGTGCCTTTTGTATTAAATTCAGATGCCATTTCTGTGTTTCATAGTCAATAAGAAGGTCCAAGGTATACAGTAAACCTAAAGTGAAGCACCGGAATCTAAAACTGGAATCACAGGAGAGGTTTAAATCATAGAAAGTGAGACTGTCTGTCCTCTTGTACTTAAGTCGGCATTGTGTCTTTTGTATTAAATTCCGATGCAATTTCTGTGTTTCATCGTCAATAAGGAGGAAAATGGGATACAGTAAACCTGAAGTGAAGCATTAGAATCTAAAACTGGACTCACAGGAGAGGTTCAAATCATGAAAAGTGAGAGTGTCAGTCCTCATGTACTTATGTCGGCATTGTGCGTTTTGTATTAAATTCGGATGCAATTTCTGTGTGTCATCGTCAGTAAAAAGGTCCAAGGGATACATTAATCCTGAATTGAAGCATCGGAATCTAAAACTGGACTCACAGGAGAGGTTCAAATCACAGAAAGTGAGAGTGTCAGTCCTCTTTTACTTAAGTCGGCATTGTGCCTTTTGTATTAAAATCGGATGCAATTTCTGTGTATCATCGTCAATAAGAAGGTCCAAGGGATACTGTAAACCTGAAATCAAGCATCGGAATCGTAAACTGGACTCACAGGAGAGGTTCTAATCATAGAAAGTTAGAGTGTCAGTCCTCTTGTAGTTAAGTCGGCATTGAGCCTTTTGTATTAAATTCGGATGCATACTCTGTGTTTCATCGTCAATAAGAAGGTCCAAGGGATACAGTAAACCTGCAGTGAAGCATCGGAATCTAAAATTGGACTCACAGGAGAGGTTCAAATCATAGAAAGTGAGAGTGTCAGTCCTCTTTTACTTAAGTCGGCATTGTGCCTTATGTATCAAATTCAGATGCATTTTCTGTGTTTCATCGTCAATAAGAAGGTCCAAGGGATACAGTAAACCTGAAGTGAAGCATCGGAATCTAAAACTGGACTCACAGAAGAGGTTCAAATCATAGAAAGAGAGAGTGTCAATCCTCTTTTACTTAATTCGGCATTGAGCCTTTTGTATTAAATTCAGATGCAATTTCTGTGTTTCATCGTCAATAAGAAGGTCCAAGGGATACAGTAAACCTGAAGTGAAGCATCGGAATCTAAAACTGGACTCACAGGAGACGTTCAAATCATAGAGAGTTAGAGTGTCAGTCCTCTTGTACATAAGTCGACATTGTGACTTTGGAATTCAATTAAGATGCAATTGTTGTGTTTCATCGTCAATAAGAATGTGCAAGGTATACAGTAAAACTGAAATGAAGCATCGGAATCTAAAACTGGACTCACAGGAGAGGTTCAAATCATAGAAAGGGAGAGTGTCAGACCTCTCGTACTTAAGTCGGTATTGTGCTTTTGTATTAAATTCGGATGCAAGTTCTGTATTTCAACGGTATTAAGAAGGTCCAAGGGATACTGTAAACCTGAAGTGAAGCATCGGAATCTAACACTGGACCCACAGGAGAGGTTCAAATCATAGAAAGTTAGAGTGTCAGTCCTCTTGTACTTAAATCAGCATTGTGCCTTTTGAATTTAATTCTGATGCAATGTCTGTGTTTCATTGTCAATAAGAATGTGCAAGGTATACAGTAAACCTGAAGTAAAGCATCGGAATCCAAAACTGGACTCACAGGAGAGGTTCAAATCATAGTGAGTTAGAATGTCTGTCCACTTGTACTTAAGTCGGCATTGTGCCATTTGAATATAATTCCGATGCGATTTCTGTGTTTCATCGTCAATAAGAAGGTGCAAGGTATACTGTAAACCTGAAGTGAAGCATCGGAATCTAGAACTGGAGTCACAGGAGAGGTTCAAATAATAGAAAGTTAGAGTGTCAGTCCTCTTGTACTTAAGTCGGCATTATGACTTTTTTTTTACATTCGGATGCAATTACTGTATTTCATCGTCAATAAGAAGGTCCAAGGGATACAGTAAACCTGAAGTGAAGCATTGGAATCTAAAACTGGAATCACAGGAGAGGTTCAAACCATAGATTGTGACGGTGTCAGTCCTCTTGTACTTAAGTCGGCATTGTGCCTTTTGTATTAAATTCGGATGCAATTTCTGTGTTTCATCGTCAATAAGAAGGTGCAAGGTATACAGTAAACTTGAAGTGAAGCATCGGAATCTAAAACTGGACTCACAGAAGAGGTTCGAATCATAGAAAGGAAGAGTGACAGTCCTCTTTTACTAAAGTCGACATTGTGAATTTTGTATTAAATTCCGATGAAATTTCTGTGTTTCATCGTCAATAAGAAAGTCCAAGGGATAGAGCAACCCTGAAGTGAAGCATCGGAATCTAAAACTGGACTCACAGGAGAGGTTCAAATCATGGAAAGTGAGAGTGTCAGTCCTCCTTTCCGTAAGTCGGCATTGTGCCTTTTGTATTAAATTCCGATGCAATTTCTGTGTTTCATCGTCAATAAGAAGGTGCAAGGTATACAGTGAACCTGAAGTGAAGCATCGGAATTAAAACTGGTCTCACAGGAGTGGTTCAAATCATAGAAGAGTAAGTGTCAGTCCTCTTTTCTTTAAGTCGGAATTGTGCCTTTTGTATTAAATTCCTATGCAATTTCTGTGTTATATCGTCAATAAGAAGGTCCAAAGGATACAGTCATCCTGAAGTGAAGCATCAGAATCTAAAACTGGACTCACAGTAGAGGTTCAAATCATAGAAAGAGAGAGTGTCAGTCCTCTTTTACTTAAGTCGGCATTGTGCCTTTTGTATTAAATTCGAAGGCTATTTCTGTGTTTCATCTTCAATAAGAAGGTCCAAGGGATACAGTAAACCTGAAGTGAAGCATCGGAATCTAAAACTGGACTCACAGGAGAGGTTCAGATCATCGAAAGAGAGAGTGTCAGTCCGCTTGTACTTAAGTCGGCATTGTGCCTTTTGTATTAAATTCGGATGCAATTTCTGTATTTCATCGTCTATAAGAAGGTCCAAGGGATACAGTAAACCTGAAGTGAAGCATCGGAGTCTACAACTGGACTCACAGGAGAGGTTCAATACATAATGAGGGAGAGTGTCAGTCCTCTTGTACTTAAGTCGGCATTGTGCCTTTTGTATTAAATTCGGATGGAATTTCTGTGTTTCATCATCAATAAGAAAGTGCAAGGTATACAGTAAACCTGAAGTGAAGCATCGGAATCTAAAACTGGACTCACAGGAGAGGTTCAATTCATAGAAAGGGAGAGTGTCAGTCCACTTGTTCTTATGTCGGCATGGTGCCTTTTGTATTAAATTCGGATGCAATTTCTGTGTTTCATCATCAATGAGAAAGTGCAAGGTATACAGTAAACCTGAATTGAAGCATCGGAATTTAAAACTGGACTCACAGGAGAGGTTCAAATCATAGAAGGTTAGTGTGTCAGTCCTCTTGCACTTAAGTCGGCATTGTGCCTTTTGAATTTAATTCCGATGCAATTTTTGTGTTTCATCGTCAATAAGACGGTGCAATGTATACAGTGAACCTGAAGTGAAGCATCGGAATCTAAGACTGGAATCACAGGAGAGGTTCAAATCATAGAAAGTGAGAGTGTCAGTCCTCTTGTACTTAAGTCGGCATTGTGCCTTTTGTATTAAATTCAGATGCAATTTCTGTGTTTCATCGTCAATAAGAAGGTGCAAGGTATACAGTAAACCTGAAGTGAGGCATCGGAATTTAAAACTGGACTCACAGGAGAGGTTCGAATCACAGAAAGGGAGAGTGACAGTCCTCTTTTACTAAAGTCGACATTGTGAATTTTGTATTAAATTCCGATGAAATTTCTGTGTTTCATCGTCAATAAGAGAGTCCAAGGGATACAGCAACCCTGAAGTGAAGCATCGGAATCTAAAACTGGCCTCACAGGAGAGGTTCAAATCATAGAAAATGAGAGTGTCAGTCCTCTTATCCGTATGTCGGCATTGTGCCTTTTGTATTAAATTCCGATGCAATTTCTGTGTTTCATCGTCAATAAGAAGGTGCAAGGTATACAGTACACCTGAGTGAAGCATCGGAATTTAAATCTGGGCATACAGGAGAGGTTCAAATCACAGAAAGAGAGAGTGTCAGTCCTCTTTTCTTTAAGTCGGCATTGTGCCTTTTGTATTAAATTCCGATACCATTTCTGTGTTTCATCGTCAATAAGAAGGTCCAAGGGATACAGTAATCCTGAAGTGAAGCATCGGAATCTAAAACACGACTCAGAGGAGAGGTTCAAATCATAGAAAGAGAGAGTGCCAGTCCTCTTTTACTTAAGTCGGCATTGTGCCTTTTGTATTAAATTCGGATGCAATTTCTGTTCTTCATCGTCAATAAGAAGGTCCAAGGATACAGTAAACCTAAAGTGAAGCATCGGAATCTGAAACTGGACTCACAGGAGAGGTTCAAATCATAGAAAGTTAGAGTGTCAGTCCTCTTGTACTTTAGTCGGTATTGTGCCTTTTATATTAAATTTGGATGCAAACTCTGTGTTTCATCGTCAATAAGAAGGTCCAAGGGATACAGTAAACCTGAAGTGAAGCATTGGAATCCAAATCTGGACTCACAGGAGAGGTTCAAATCAAAGAAAGTGAGAGTGTCAGTCCTCTTTTACTTAAGTCGGCATTGTGCCTTTTGTATTAAATTCCGTGCCAAATTTCTGTGTTTCATCGTCAATAAGAAGGTGCAAGGTATACTGTAAACCTGAAGTGAAGCATCGGAATTTAAAACTGGAGTCACAGGAGAGGTTCAAATCATAGAAAGGGAGAGTGTCAGTCCTCTTTTACTTAAGTCGGCATTGTGCCTTTCGTATTAAATTCCGATGCAATTTCTGTGTTTCATCGTCAATAAGAAGGTGCAAGGTATACAGTAAACCTGAAGTGAAGCATCGGAATTTAAAACTGGACTCACAGGAGAGGTTCAAATCATAGAAAGTTAGAGTGTCAGTCCTTTTTTACTAAGTTCGGCATTGTGCCTTCTGTATTAAATTCCGATGCAATTTCTGTGTTTCATCGTCAATAAGAAGGTGCAAGGTACACAGTGAACCTGAAGTGAAGCATCGGAATCTGAAACTGGACTCACAGAAGAGGTTCAAATCATAGAAAGATAGAGTGTCAGTCCTCTTTCACTTAAGTCGGCATTGTGCCTTTTGTATTAAATCCGGATGCAATTTCGGTGTTTCATCGTCAATAAGAAGGTCCAAGGGATACAGTAAACCTGAAGTGAAGCATCGGAATCTAAAACTGGAGTGACAGGAGAGGTTCAAATCATAGAGAGGGAGAGTGTCAGTCCTCTTGTACTTAAGTCGGAATTGTGCCTTTTGTATTAAATTCGGATGCAATTTCTGTGTTTCGTCGTCAATAAGAAGGTGCAAGGTATACAGTGAACCTGAAGTGAAGCATTGGAATCTTAAACATGACTCACAGGAGAGGTTCAAATCATAGAAAGTGAGAGTGTCAGTCCTCTTGTACTTCAGTTGGCATTGTGCCATTTGTATGAAATTCGCATGCAATTTCTGTATTTCATCGTCAAATCGAAGGTCCAAGGGATACAGTAAACCTGAAGTGAAGCATCAGAATCTAAAACTGGACTCACAGGAGAGGTTCAAATCATGGAAAGTGAGAGTGTCAGTCCTCCTTTCCGTGAGTCGACATTGTGCCTTTTGTATTAAATTCCGATGCAATTTCTGTGTTTCATCGTCAATAAGAAGGTCCAAGGGATACAGTTATCCTGAAGTGAAGCATCGGAATCTATAACTGGACTCACAGGAGAGGTTCAAATCTAGAAAGAGATAGTGTCACTCCTCTTTTACCTACGTCGGCATTGTGCCTTTTGTATTAAATTCGAATGTTATTTCTGTGTTTCATCTTTAATAAGAAGGTGCAAGGGATACAGTAAACCTGAAGTGAAGCATCGAAATCTAAAACTGGACTCACAGGAGAGGTTCAGATCATAGCAAGAGAGAGTGTCAGTCCGCTTGTACTTAAGTCGGCATTGTGCCTTTTGTATTAAATTCGGATGCAATTTCTGTATTTCATCGTCTATAAGAAGGTCCAAGGGATACAGTAAACCTGAAGTTAAGCATCGGAATCTAAAACTGGACTCACGGGAGTGGTTTAAATCATAGAAAGAGAGGGTGTCAGTCCTCTTTTACTTAAGTCGGCATTGTGCCTCTTGTATTAAATCCGGATATAATTTCTGTGTTTCATCGTCAATAAGAAGTTCCAAGGGATACAGTAAACCTGAAGTGAAGCATCGAAATCTAAAACTGGACTCACGGGAGTGGTTCAAATCATAGAAAGAGAGGGTGTCAGTCCTCTTTTACTTAAGTCGGCATGGTGCCTTTTGTATTAAATTCGGATGGAATTTCTGTGTTTCGTCATCAATAAGAAAGTGCAAGGTATACAGTAAACCTGAAGTGAAGCATCGGAATCTAAAACTGGACTCACAGGAGAGGTTCAATTCATAGAAAGGGAGAGTGTCAGTCCTCTTGTAATTAAGTCGGCATTGTGCCTTTTGTATTAAATTCGGATGCAATTTCTGTGTTTCATCATCAATAAGAAAGTGCAAGGTATACAGTAAACCTGAAATGAAGCATCGGAATATAAAACTGGACACACAGGAGAGGTTTAAATCATAGAAAGTTAGAGTGTCAGTCCTCTTGTACTTAAGTCGGCATTGTGCCATTTGAATTTAATTCCGATGCTTTTTTTGTGTTTCATCGTCAATAAGACGGTGCAGTCTATACAGTGAACCTGAAGTGAAGCATCGGAATATAAAACTGGACACACAGGAGAGGTTTAAATCATAGAAAGTTAGAGTGTCAGTCC
Organism: Schistocerca americana; assembly: GCF_021461395.2. Classification (NCBI taxonomy): domain Eukaryota; kingdom Metazoa; phylum Arthropoda; class Insecta; order Orthoptera; family Acrididae; genus Schistocerca; species Schistocerca americana. The sequence continues at coordinate 58,620,587 of NC_060125.1, read as the reverse complement.
TCTTGTACTTAAGTCGGCATTGTGCCTTTTGTATTAAATTCAGATGCATTTTCTGTGTTTCATCGTCAATAAGAAGATGCAAGGTACACTGTAAACCTGAAGTGAAGCATCGGAATTTAAAACTGGACTCATAGGAGAGGTTCAAATCACAGAAAGAGAGAGTGTCAGTCCTCTTTTCTTTAAGTCGGCATTATGCCTTTTGTATTAAATTCCGATGCAATTTCTGTGTTTCATCATCAATAAGAAAGTGCAAGGTGTACAGTAAACCTGAAGTGAAGCATTGGAATCTAAATCTGGACACACAGGAGAGGTTCAAATCAAAGAAAGTGAGAGTGTCAGTCCTCTTTTACTTAAGTCGGCATTGTGCCTTTTGTATTAAATTCCGTGCCAAATTTCTGTGTTTCATCGTCAATTGAAGGTGCAAGGTATACAGTAAACCTGAAGTGAAGCATCGGAATTTAAAACTGGACTCACAGGAGAGGTTCAAATCATAGAAAGGGAGAGTGTCTCACAGGAGAGGTTCAAATCATAGAAAGTTAGAGTGTCAGTCCTTTTTTACTAAATTCGGCATTGTGCCTTCTGTATTAAATGCCGATGCAATTTCTGTGTTTCATCGTCAATAAGAACGTCCAAGGGATACAGTAAACCTGAAGTGAAGCATCGGAATCTAAAACTGGACTCACAGGAGAGGTTCAAATCATAGAAAGAGAGAGTGTCAGTCCTCTTTTACTTAAGTCGGCATTGTGCCTTTTGTATTAAATTCGGATGCAATTTCTGTGTTTCATCATCAATAAGAATGTCCAAGGGATACAGTAAACCTGAAGTTAAGCATCGGAATCTGAAACTGGTATCACAGGAGAGGTTCAAATCATAGAAAGAGAGAGTGTCATTCCGGTTTAACTTAAGTCGGCATTGTGCCTTTTGTATTAAATTCGGATGCAATTTCTGTATTTCATCGTCAATAAGAAGGTCCAAGGTATACAGTAAACCTGAAGTGAAGCATCGGAATCTAAAACTGGACTCACAGGAGAGGTTCAAATTATGGAAAGTGAGAGTGTCAGTCCTCTTGTACTAAAATCGGCATTGTGCCTCTTGTATTAAATTCGGATGCAATTTCTGTGTTTCATCGTCAATAAGAAGGTGCAAGGTATACAGTAAATCTGAAGTGAAGCATCGGAATCTAAAACTGGACTCACAGGAGAGGTTCAAATCATAGAAAGAGAGAGTGTCAGTCCTCTTTTACTTAAGTCGGCATTGTGCCTTTTGTATTAAATCCGGATGCAATTTCGGTGTTTCATCGTCAATAAGATGGTCCAAGGGATACAGTAAACCTGAAGTGAAGCATCGAAATCTAAGACTGGACTGACAGGAGAGGTTCAATTCAAAGAAAGGGAGAGTGCCAGTCCTCTTGTACTTAAGTCGGAATTGTGCCTTTTGTATTAAATTCGGATGCAATTTCTGTGTTTCATCGTCAATAAGAAGGTCTAAGTGATACAGTAAACCTGAAGTGAAGCATCGGAATCTAAAACTGGACTCACAGGACAGGTTCAAATCACATAAAGTGAGAGTGTCAGTCCTCTTTTACTTAAGTCGGCATTGTGCCTTTTGTATTAAATTCGGATGCAATTTCTGTTTTTCACCTTCAATAAGAAGGTCCAAGGGATACAGTAAACCTGAAGTGAAGCATCGGAATCTGAAACTGGACTCACAGGAGAGGATCAAATCATAGAAAGTTAGAGTGTCACTCCTATTGTACTTTAGTCGGTATTGTACCTTTTGTATTAAATTTGGATGCAAACTCTGTGTTTCATCGTCAATAAGAAGGTGCAAGGGATACAGTAAACCTGAAGTGAAGCATTGGAATCTAAATCTGGACACACAGGAGAGGTTCAAATCAAAGAAAGTGAGAGTGTCAGTCCTCTTTTACTTAAGTCGGCATTGTGCCTTTTGTATTAAATTCGGATGCAATTTCTGTGTTTCATCGTCAATAAGAAGGTGCAAGGTATACAGTAAACCTGAAGTGAAGCATCGGAATCTTAAACATGACTCACAGGAGAGGTTCAAATCATAGAAAGTGAGAGTGTCAGTCCTCTTGTACTTCAGTTGGCATTGTGCCTTTTGTATTAAATTCGCATGCAATTTCTGTGTTTCATCTTCAATTGGAAGGTCCAAGGGATACAGTAAACCTGAAGTGAAGCATCGGAATCTAAAACTGGACTCACAGGAGAGGTTCAAATCATAGAAAGAGAGAGTGTCAGTCCTCTTTTACTTAAGTCGGCATTGTGCCTTTTGTATTAAATTCGGATGCAATTTATGTGTTTCATCATCAATAAGAAGGTCCAAGGGATACAGTAAACCTGAAGGGAAGCATCGGAATCTAAGACTCGTCTCAGAGGAGTGGTTCAAATCATAGAAAGAGAGAGTGTCATTCTGGTTCAACTTAGGTCAGCATTGTGCCTTTTGTATTAAATTCGCATGCAATTTCTGTATTTCATAGTCAATAAGAAGGTCCAAGGGATACAGTAAACCTGAAGTGAAGCATCGGAATCTAAAACTGGACTCACAGGAGGGGTTCAAATCATAGAAAGTGAGAGTGTCAGTCCTCTTGTACTTAAATCGGCATTGTGGCTTTTGTATTAAATTCAGATGCAATATCTGTGTTTCATCGTCAATAAGAAGGTGCAAGGTATACAGTAAACCTGAAGTGAAGCATCTGAATCTAAAACTGGACTCACAGGAGAGGTTGAAATCATAGAATGAGAGAGTGTCAGTCCTCTTTCACTTAAGACGGCATTGTGCCTTTTGTATTAAATCCGGATGCAATTTCTGTGTTTCATCGTCAATAAGAAGGTCCAAGGGGTACAGTAAACCTGAAGTGAAGCATCGGAATCTAAAACTGGACTCACAGGAGAGGTTCAAATCATAGAAAGGGAGAGTGTCAGTCCTCTTGTACTTAAGTCGGAATTGTGCCTTTAGTAATAAATTCGGATGCAATTTCTGTGTTTCATCGTCAATAAGAAGTAGCAAGGTATACAGTAAACCTGAAGTGAAGCATCGGAATCTTAAACTTGACTCACAGGAGAGGTTCAAATCATAGAAAGTGAGAGTGTCAGTCCTCTTGTACTTAAGTTGGCACTGTGCCATTTGTATTAAATTCGGATGCAATTTCTGTCTTTCATCGTCAATTAGAAGGTCCAAGGGATACAGTAAACCTGAAGTGAAGCATCGGAATCTAAAACTGGACTCACAGGAGAGGTTCAAATCATAGATAGTTAGAGTGTCTGTCCACTTGTACTTTAGTCGAGATTGTGCCTTTTGAATTTAATTCCGATGCAATTTCTGTGTTTCATCGTCAATCAGAAGGTGCAGGGTATACAGTAAACCTGAAGTGAAGCATCGGAATCTAAAACTGAACTCACAGGAGGGGTTCAAATCACAGAGAGTGAGAGTGTCAGTCCCGTTGTACTTAAGTCGGCATTGTGCCTTTTGAATTTAATTCCGATGCAATTTCTGTGTTTCATCGTAAATAAGAAGGTGCAAGGTATACAGTAAACCTGAAGTGAAGCATCGGAATCTAAAACTGGACACACAGGAGAGGTTCAAATCATAGAAAGAGAGAGTGTAAATCCTCTTTTACTTAAGTAGGCATTGTGCCTTTTGTATTAAATTCGGATGCAATTTCAGTGTTTCATCGTCAATAAGAAGGTCCAAGGGACACAGTAAACCTGAAAAGAAGCATCGGAATCTAAAACTGGACTGACAGGAGAGGTTCCCATCATAGAAAGTGAGTGTGTCAGTCCTCTTGTACTTAAGTCGAAATTGTGCCTTTGGTATTTAATTCAGATGCAATTTCTGTGTTTAATCGTCAATAAGAAGGTGCAAGGTATACAGTGAACCTGACGTGACGCATCGGAATCTAAAACTGGACTCACAGGTGGGGTTCAAATCAAAGAAAATGAGAGTAACAGTCTTCTTTTACCTAAGTCGGCATTGTGCCTTTTGTATTAACTTCGGATGCAATTTCGGTGTTTCATCGTCAATAAGAAGGTCCAAGGGATACAGTAAACCTGAAGTGAAGCATCGGAATCTAAAACTGGACTCACAGGAGTGGTTCATATGACAGAAAGTGAGAGTGTCAGTGCTCATTTACTTAAGTCGACATTGTGCCTCTTGTATTAAATTCGGATGCAATTTCTGTGTTTCATCTTCAATAGGAAGGTCCAAGGGATACAGTAAACCTGAAGCGAAGCATCGGAATCTAAAACTGGACTCACAGAAGAGGTTCAAATCATAGAAAGAGAGGGTGTCACCCGCTTGTACTTAAGTCGGCATTGTGCTCTTTGTATTAATTTCGAATGCAATTTCTGTATTTCATCGTCAATACGAAGGTCCAAGGGATACAGTAAACCTGAAGTGAGGCATCGGAATCTAAAACTGGACTCACTGGAGAGGTTCAAATCATAGAAAGTGAGAGTGTGAGTCCTCTTGTACTTAAGTCGGCATTGTGCTTTTTGTATTACATTCGGATGCAATTTATGTGTTTCATCGTCAATAAGATAGCGCAAGGTGTACAGTAAACCTTAAGTAAAGCATCGGAATCTAAAACTGGACTCACAGGAGAGGTTCAAATCATAAAAAGTGAGAGTGTCAGTCCTCTTGTACTTATGTCGGCATTGAGCCTTTGGTATTTAATTCAGTGCAATTTCTGTGTTTCATCGTCAATAAGAAGGTCCAAGGGATACAGTTAACTTGAAGTGAGGAATCGGAATCTAAAACTGGACTCACAGGAGAGGTTTAAATCATAGAAAGTGAGAGTGTGAGTCCTCTTTTACTTAAATCGGCATTGAGCCTTATGTATCAAATTCAGATGCATTTTCTGTGTTTCATCGTCAATAAGAAGGTCCAAGGGATACAGTAAATCTGAAGTGAAGCATCGGAATCTAAAACTGGACTCACAGAAGAGGTTCAAATCATAGAAAGAGAGAGTGTCAATCCTCTTTTACTTAATTCGGCATTGAGCCTTTTGTATTAAATTCAGATGCAATTTCTGTGTTTCATCGTCAATAAGAAGGTCCAAGGGATACAGTAAACCTGAAGTGAAGCATCGGAATCTAAAACTGGACTCACAGGAGAGGTTCAAATCATAGAGAGTTAGAGTGTCAGTCCTCTTGTACTTAAGTCGACATTGTGCCTTTAGAATTCAATTAAGATGCAATTGTTGTGTTTCATCGTCAATAAGAATGTGCAAGGTATACAGTAAAACTGAAATGAAGCATCGGAATCTAAAACTGGACTCACAGGAGAGGTTCAAATCATAGAAAGTAAGAATGTCAGTCCTCTTGTACTTAAGTCGGCATTGTGCCTTTTGAATTAAATTCGGATGCAATTTCTGTATTTCATCGTCAATAGGAAGGTCCAAGGGATACAGTAAACCGGAAGTGAAGCATCGGAATCTAAAACTGGACTCACAGGAGAGGTTCAATGATAGAAAGTGAGAGTGTCAGTCCTCTTGTACTTAAGTCGGCATTGTGCCTTTTGTATTAAATTCCGATGCAAATTCTGTGTTTCATCGTCAATAAGAGGGTGCAAGGTATACAGTAAACCTGATGTGAAACATCGGAATCTAAAACTGGAATCACAGGAGAGGTTCAAATCATAGAGAGAGTAACAGTCCTCTTTTACTTAGATCGGCATTGTGCCTTTTGTATTAATTTCCGATGAAATTTCTGTGTTTCATCGTCAATAAGAAGGTACAAGGGATACAGTAAACCTGAATTGAAGCACCGAAATCTAAAACTGGACTCACAGGAGAGGTTCAAATCATAGAAATGGAGAGTGTCAGTCCTCTCGTACTTAAGTCGGTATTGTGCTTTTGTATTAAATTCGGATGCAAGTTCTGTATTTCAACGGTATTAAGAAGGTCCAAGGGATACTGTAAACCTGAAGTGAAGCATCGGAATCTAAAACTGGACCCACAGGAGAGGTTCAAATCATAGAAAGTTAGAGTGTCAGTCCTCTTGTACTTAAATCAGCATTGTGCCTTTTGAATTTAATTCTGATGCAATGTATGTGTTTCATTGTCAATAAGAATGTGCAAGGTATACAGTAAACCTGAAGTAAAGCATCGGAATCCAAAACTGGACTCACAGGAGAGGTTCAAATCATAGTGAGTTAGAATGTCTGTCCACTTGTACTTAAGTCGGCATTGTGCCATTTGAATATAATTCCGATGCGATTTCTGTGTTTCATCGTCAATAAGAAGGTGCAAGGTATACTGTAAACCTGAAGTGAAGCATCGGAATCTAGAACTGGACTCACAGGAGAGGTTCAAATAATAGAAAGTTAGAGTGTCAGTCCTCTTGTACTTAAGTCGGCATTATGAATTTTTTTTTACATTCGGATGCAATAACTGTATTTCATCGTCAATAAGAAGGTCCAAGGGATACAGTAAACCTGAAGTGAAGCATCGGAATCTAAAACTGGAATCACAGGATAGGTTCAAACCATAGATTGTGACGGTGTCAGTCCTCTTGTACTTAAGTCGGCATTGTGCCTTTTGTATTAAATTCGGATGCAATTTCTGTGTTTCATCGTCAATAAGAAGGTGCAAGGTATACAGTAAACCTGAAGTGAAGCATCGGAATCTAAAACTGGACTCACAGAAGAGGTTCGAATCATAGAAAGGAAGAGTGACAGTCCTCTTTTACTAAAGTCGACATTGTGAATTTTGTATTAAATTCCGATGAAATTTCTGTGTTTCATCGTCAATAAGAAAGTCCAAGGGATAGAGCAACCCTGACGTGAAGCATCGGAATCTAAAACTGGACTCACAGGAGAGGTTCAAATCATGGAAAGTGAGAGAGTCAGTCCTCCTTTCCGTAAGTCGGCATTGTGCCTTTTGTATTAAATTCCGATGCAATTTCTGTGTTTCATCGTCAATAAGAAGGTGCAAGGTATACAGTGATCCTGAAGTGAAGCATCGGAATTAAAACTGGTCTCACAGGAGAGGTTCAAATCATAGAAGAGTAAGTGTCAGTCCTCTTTTCTTTAAGTCGGAATTGTGCCTTTTGTATTAAATTCCTATGCAATTTCTGTGTTATATCGTCAATAAGAAGGTCCAAAGGATACAGTCATCCTGAAGTGAAGCATCGGAATCTAAAACTGGACTCACAGTAGAGGTGCAAATCATAGAATGAGAGAGTGTCAGTCCTCTTTTACTTAAGTCGGCATTGTGCCTTTTGTATTAAATTCGAAGGCTATTTCTGTGTTTCATCTTCAATAAGAAGGTCCAAGGGATACAGTAAACCTAAAGTGAAGCATCGGAATCTAAAACTGGACTCACAGGATAGGTTCAGATCATCCAAAGAGAGAGTGTCAGTCCGCTTGTACTTAAGTCGGCATTGTGCCTTTTGTATTAAATTCGGATGCAATTTCTGTATTTCATCGTCTATAAGAAGTTCCAAGGGATACAGTAAACCTGAAGTGAAGCATCGGAGTCTACAACTGGACTCACAGGAGAGGTTCAATTCATAATGAGGGAGAGTGTCAGTCCTCTTGTACTTAAGTCGGCATTGTGCCTTTTGTATTAAATTCGGATGGAATTTCTGTGTTTCATCATCAATAAGAAAGTGCAAGGTATACAGTAAACCTGAAGTGAAGCATCAGAATCTAAAACTGGACTCACAGGAGAGGTTCAATTCATAGAAAGGGAGAGTGTCAGTCGACTTGTACTTATGTCGGCATGGTGCCTTTTGTATTAAATTCGGATGCAATTTCTGTGTTTCATCATCAATGAGAAAGTGCAAGGTATACAGTAAACCTGAATTGAAGCATCGGAATCTAAAACTGGACTCACAGGAGAGGTTCAAATCATAGAAGGTTAGTGTGTCAGTCCTCTTGCACTTAAGTCGGCATTGTGCCTTTTGAATTTAATTCCGATGCAATTTTTGTGTTTCATCGTCAATAAGACGGTGCAATGTATACAGTGAACCTGAAGTGAAGCATCGGAATCTAAGACTGGAATCACAGGAGAGGTTCAAATCATAGAAAGTGAGAGTGTCAGTCCTCTTGTACTTAAGTCGGCATTGTGCCTTTTGTATTAAATTCAGATGCAATTTCTGTGTTTCATCGTCAATAAGAAGGTGCAAGGTATACAGTAAACCTGAAGTGAGGCATCGGAATTTAAAACTGGACTCACAGGAGAGGTTCGAATCACAGAAAGGGAGAGTCACAGTCCTCTTTTACTAAAGTCGACATTGTGAATTTTGTATTAAATTCCGATGAAATTTCTGTGTTTCATCGTCAATAAGAGAGTCCAAGGGATACAGCAACCCTGAAGTGAAGCATCGGAATCTAAAGCTGGAATCACAGGAGAGGTTCAAATCATAGAAAATGAGAGTGTCAGTCCTCTTATCCGTATGTCGGCATTGGGCCTTTTATATTAAATTCCGATGCAATTTCTGTGTTTCATCGTCAATAAGAAGGTGCAAGGTATACAGTACACCTGAGTGAAGCATCGGAATTTAAATCTGGGCTCACAGGAGCGGTTCAAATCACAGAAAGAGAAAGTGTCAGTCCTCTTTTCTTTAAGTCGGCATTGTGCCTTTTGTATTAAATTCCGATACCATTTCTGTGTTTCATCGTCAATAAGAAGGTCCAAGGGATACAGTAATCCTGAAGTGAAGCATCGGAATCTAAAACTCGACTCAGAGGAGAGGTTCAAATCATAGAAAGAGAGAGTGCCAGTCCTATTTTACTTAAGTCGGCATTGTGCCTTTTGTATTAAATTCGGATGCAATTTCTGTTCTTCATCGTCAATAAGAAGGTCAAAGGATACAGTAAACCTAAAGTGAAGCATCGGAATCTGAAACTGGACTCACAGCAGAGGTTCAAATCATAGAAAGTTAGAGTGTCAGTCCTCTTGTACTTTAGTCGGTATTGTGCCTTTTATATTAAATTTGGATGCAAACTCTGTGTTTCATCGTCAATAAGAAGGTCCAAGGGATACAGTAAACCTGAAGTGAAGCATTGGAATCCAAATCTGGACTCACAGGAGAGGTTCAAATCAAAGAAAGTGAGAGTGTCATTCCTCTTTTACTTAAGTCGGCATTGTGCCTTTTGTATTAAACTCCGATGCAATTTTTGTGTTTCATCGTCAATAAGAAGGTGCAAGGTATACTGTAAACCTGAAGTGAAGCATCGGAATTTAAAACTGGAGTCACAGGAGAGGTTCAAAGCATAGAAAGGGAGAGTGTCAGTCCTCTTTTACTTAAGTCGGCATTGTGCCTTTTGTATTAAATTCGGATGCAATTTCTGTGTTTCATCATCAATAAGAAGGTCCAAGCGATATAGTAAACCTGAAGTGAGGCATCGGAATCTAAAACTGGTCTCACAGGAGAGGTTCAAATCATAGAAAGAGAGAGTGTCAGTCCGGTTTAACTTAAGTCGGCATTGTGCCTTTTGCATTAAATTTGGGTGCAATTTCTGTATTTCATCGTCAATAAGAAGGTCCAAGGGATACAGTAAACCTGAAGTGAAGCATTGGAATCCAAATCTGGACTCACAGGAGAGGTTCAAATCAAAGAAAGTGAGAGTGTCAGTCCTCTTGTACGTAAGTCGGCATTGTGCCTTTTCTATTAAATTCGGATGCAATTTCTGTGTTTCATCGTCAATTAGAAGGTGCAAGGTATACAGTAAACCTGAAGTGAAGCATCGGAATCGAAAACTGGACTCACAGGAGAGGTTCAAATCATAGAAAGAGAGAGTGTCAGTCCTCTTGTACTTAAGTCGAAATTGTGCCTTTTGTATTAAATTCGGATGCAATTTCTGTGTTTCATCGTCAATAAGAAGGTGCAAGGTATACAGTAAACTTGAAGTGAAGCATCGGAATCTTAAATTTAACTCACAGGAGTGGTTCAAATCATAGAAAGTGAGAGTGTCAGTCCTCTTGTACTTAAGTTGGCATTGTGCCATTTGTATTAACTTCGGATGCAATATATGTGTTTCATCGTCAATTAGAAGATCCAAGGGATACAGTAAACCTGAAGTGAAGCATCGGAATCTAAAACTGGACTCACAGGAGAAGTTCAAATCATAGATAGTTAGAGTGTCAGTCCACTTGTACTTAGGACGGCATTGTGCCTTTTGAATTTAATTCCGATGCAATTTCTGTGTTTCATCGTCAATCAGTTGGTGCAAGGTAGTCAGTAAACCTGAACTGAAGCATCGGAATCTAAAACTGAACTCACAGGAGGGGTTCAAATCATAGAGAGTTACAGTGTCAGTCCCCTTGTACTTAAGTCGGCATTGTGCCTTTTGAATTTAATTCCGATGCAATTTCTGTGTTTCATCGTCAATAAGAAGGTCAAAGGGATACAGTTATCCTGAAGTGAAGCATCGATATCTAAAACTGGACTCACAGGAGAGGTTCAAATCATGGAAAGTGAGAGTGTCAGTCGTCCTTTCCGTAAGTCGGCATTGTGCCTTTTGTATTAAATTCCGATGCAATTTCTGTGTTTCATCGTCAATAAGAAGGTGCAAGGTATACAGTAAACCTGAAGTGAAGCATCAGAATTTAAAACTCGACTCACATGAGAGGTTCAAATCATAGAAAGAGATAGTGTCAGTCCTCTTTTCTTTAAGTCGGCATTGTGCCTTTTGTATTAAATTCCGATGCAATTTCTGTGTTTCATCGTCAATAAGAAGGTCCAAGGGATACAGTTATCCTGAAGTGAAGCATCGGAATCTATAACTGGACTCACAGGAGAGGTTCTAATCATAGAAAAAGAGAGTGTCACTCCTCTTTTACCTACGTCGGCATTGTGCCTTTTGTATTAAATTCGAATCCTATTTCTGTGTTTCATCTTTAATAAGAAGGTCCAAGTATACAGTAAACCTGAAGTGAAGCATCGAAATCTAAAACTGGACTCACAGGAGAGGTTCAGATCATAGAAAGAGAGAGCGTCAGTCCGCTTGTACTTAAGTCGGCATTGTGCCTTTTGTATTAAATTCGGATGCAATTTCTGTATTTCATCGTCTATAAGAAGGTCCAAGGGATACAGTAAACCTGAAGTGAAGCATCGGAGTCTACAACTGGACTCACAGGAGAGGTTCAATTCATAGAATGGGAGAGTGTCAGTCCTCTTGTACTTAAGTCGGCATTGTGCCTTTTGTATTAAATTCGGATGGAATTTCTGTGTTTCGTCATCAATAAGAAAGTGCAAGGGATACAGTAAACCTGAAGTGAAGCATCGGAGTCTACAACTGGACTCACAGGAGAGGTTCAATTCATAGAATGGGAGAGTGTCAGTCCTCTTGTACTTAAGTCGGCATTGTGCCTTTTGTATTAAATTCGGATGGAATTTCTGTGTTTCGTCATCAATAAGAAAGTGCAAGGTATACAGTAAACCTGAAGTGAAACATCGGAATCTAAAACTGGACTCACAGGAGAGGTTCAATTCATAGAAAGGGAGAGTGTCAGTCCTCTTGTACTTAAGTCGGCATTGTGCCTTTTGTATTAAATTCGGATGCAATTTCTGTGTTTCATTATCAATAAGAAAGTGCAAGGTATACAGTAAACCTGAAGTCAAGCATCGGAATATAAAACTGGACACACAGGTGAGGTTTAAATCATAGAAAGTTAGAGTGTCAGTCCTCTTGTACTTAAGTCGGCATTGTGCCTCTTGTATTAAATCCGGATACAATTTCTGTGTCTCATCGTCAATAAGAAGGTCCAAGGGATACAGCAAACCTGAAGTGAAGCATCGGAGTCTACAACTGGACTCACAGGAGAGGTTCAATTCATAGAAAGGGAGAGTGTCAGTCCTCTTGTACGTAAGTCGGCATTGGGCCTTTTGTATTAAATTCGGATGCAATTTCTGTGTTCCATTATCAATAAGAAAGTGCAAGGTATACGGTAAACCTGAAGTGAAGCATCGGAATCTAAAACTGGACTCACAGGAGAGGTTCAAATCATAGAAAGTGAGAGTGTCAGTCCACTTGTACTTAAGTTGGCATTGAGCATTTTGTATTAAATTCGGTTGCAATTTCTGTGTTTCATCGTCAATTGGAAGGTCCAAGGGGTACAGTAAACCAGAAGTGAAGCATCGGAGTCTAAAATTGGACTCACAGGAGAGGTTCAAATCACATAAAGTGAGAGAGTCAGTCCTCTTTTATTTAAGTCGGCATTGTGCCTTTTGTATTAAATTCGGATGCAATTTCTGTTTTTCATCCTCAATAAGAAGGTCCAAGGGGTACAGTAATCCTGAAGTGAAGCTTTGGAATCTGAAACTGGACTCACAGGAGAGGTTCAAATCATAGAAAGTTAGAGTGTCACTCCTATTGTACTTTAGTCGGTATTGTGCCTTTTGTATTAAATTTGGAAGCAAACCCTGTGTTTCATCGTCAATTAGAAGGTCCAAGGGATACAGTAATCCTGAAGTGAAGCATTGGAATCTAAATCTGGACTCACAGGAGAGGTTCAAATCAAAGAAAGTGAGAGTGTCAGTCCTCTTTTACTTAAGTCGGCATTGTGCCTTTCGTATTAAATTCCGATGCAATTTCTGTGTTTCATCGTCAATAAGAAGGTGCAAGGTATACAGTAAACCTGAAGTGAAGCATCGGAATTTAAAACTGGACTCACAGGAGAGGTTCAAATCATAGAAAGTTAGAGTGTCTCACAGGAGAGGTTCAAATCATAGAAAGTTAGAGTGTCAGTCCTTTTTTACTAAATTCGGCATTGTGCCTTCTGTATTAAATTCCGATGCAATTTCTGTGTTTCATCGTCAATAAGAGATGCAAGGTATACAGTAAACCTGAAGTGAAGCATCGGAATCTAAAACTGGACTCACAGAAGAGGCTCAAATCATAGAAAGAGAGAGTGTCACTCCTCTTTCACTTAAGTCGGCATTGTGCCTTTTGTATTAAATCCGGATGCAATTTCGGTGTTTCATCGTCAATAAGAAGGTCCAAGGGATACAGTAAACCTGAAGTGAAGCATCGGAATCTAAAACTGGACTGACAGGATAGGTTCAAATCATAGAGAGGGAGAGTGTCAGTCCTCTTGTACTTAAGTCGGAATTGTGCCTTTTGTATTAAATTCGGATACAATTTCTGTGTTTCATCGTCAATAAGAAGGTGCAAGGTATACAGTGAACCTGAAGTGAAGCATTGGAATCTTAAACATGACTCACAGGAGAGGTTCAAATCATAGAAAGTGAGAGTGTCAGTCCTCTTGTACTTCAGTTGGAATTGTGCCATTTGTATTAAATTCGCATGCAATTTCTGTATTTCATCGTCAAATAGAAGGTCCAAGGGATACAGTAAACCTGAAGTGAAGCATCGGAATCTAAAACTGGACTCACAGGAGAGGTTCAAATCATGGAAAGTGAGAGTGTCAGTCCTCCTTTCCGTAAGTCGGCATTGTGCCTTTTGTATTAAATTCCGATGCAATTTCTGTGTTTCATCGTCAATAAGAAGGTCCAAGGGATACAGTTATCCTGAAGTGAAGCATCGGAATCTATAACTGGACTCACAGGAGAGGTTCAAATCATAGAAAGAGAGAGTGTCACTCCTCTTTTACCTACGTCGGCATTGTGCCTTTTGTATTAAATTCGAATGCTATTTCTGTGTTTCATCTTTAATAAGAAGGTGCAAGGGATACAGTAAACCTGAAGTGAAGCATCGAAATCTAAAACTGGACTCACAGGAGAGGTTCAGATCATAGAAAGAGAGAGTGTCAGCCCGCTTGTACTTAAGTCGGCATTGTGCCTTTTGTATTAAATTCGGATGCAATTTCTGTATTTCATCGTCTATAAGAAGGTCCAAGGGATACAGTAAACCTGAAGTTAAGCATCGGAATCTAAAACTGGACTCACGGGAGTGGTTTATATCATAGAAAGAGAGGGTGTCAGTCCTCTTTTACTTAAGTCGGCATTGTGCCTCTTGTATTAAATCCGGATATAATTTCTGTGTTTCATCGTCAATAAGAAGGTCCAAGGGATACAGTAAACCTGAAGTGAAGCATCGAAATCTAAAACTGGACTCACGGGAGTGGTTCAAATCATAGAAAGAGAGGGTGTCAGTCCCCTTTTACTTAAGTCGGCATTGTGCCTTTTGTATTAAATTCGGATGGAATTTCTGTGTTTCGTCATCAATAAGAAAGTGCAAGGTATACAGTAAACCTGAAGAGAAGCATCGGAATCTAAAACTGGACTCACAGGAGAGGTTCAATTCATAGAAAGGGAGAGTGTCAGTCCTCTTGTAATTAAGTCGGCATTGTGCCTTTTGTAATAAATTCGGATGCAATTTCTGTGTTTCATCATCAATAAGAAAGTGCAAGGTATACAGTAAACCTGAAGTGAAGCATCGGAATATAAAACTGGACACACAGGAGAGGTTTAAATCATAGAAAGTTAGAGTGTCAGTCCTCTTGTACTTAAGTCGGCATTGTGCCTTTTGAATTTAATTCCGATGCATTTTTTGTGTTTCATCGTCAATAAGACGGTGCAGTCTATACAGTGAACCTGAAGTGAAGCATCGGAATCCAAAACTGGACTCACAGGAGAGGTTCAAATCATAGAAAGCGAGAGTGTCAGTCCTATAGTACTTAAGTCGGCATTGTGCCTTTTGTATGAAATTCGGATGCTATTTCTGTGTTTCATGGTCAATTAGATTTTCCAAGGGATACAGTAAACCTGAAGTGAAGCATCGGAATCTAAAACTGGACTCACAGGAGAGGTTCAAGTCATCGATAGTTAGAGTGTCAGTCCTCTTGTACTTAAGTCGGCATTGTTCCTTTTGAATTTCATTCCGATGCAATTTCTGTGTTTCATCGTCAATAAGAAGATGCAAGGTATACATTAAACCTGAAGTGGAGCATCGGAATCTATAACTGGACTCACAGGACTGGTTCAAATCATAAAGAGTTAGAGTGTCAGTCCTCTTGTACTTAAGTCGGCGTTGTGCCTTTTGAATTTATTTCCGATGCAATTTCTATGTTTCATCGTCAATAAGAAGGTGCAAGGTGTACAGTAAACCAGAAGTGAAGCATCGGAATCTAAAACTGGACTCACAGGAGAGGTTCAAATCATAGAAAACGAGAGTGTCAGTCCTCTCGTACTTAAGTCGGCATTGCGCCTTTTGTATTAAATTCAGATGCAATTTCTGTGTTTCGTCGTCAATTAGAAGGTCCAAGGGATACAGTAAACGTGATTTGAAACATCGGAATCTATAACTGGGCTCACAGGAGAGGTTCAAATCTTAGAAAGGTAGAGTGTCAGTCCTCTTGTACTTAAGTCGGCATTGTGCTTTTTGAATTTTATTCCGATGCAATTTCTATGTTTCATCGTCAATAAGAAGGTGCAAGGTATACAGTAAACGTGAAGTCAAGCATCGGAATATAAAACTTGACTCACAGGAGGGGTTCAAATCATAGAAAGAGAGAGTGTCATTCCTCTTTTACTTAAGTCGGCATTGTGCCTTTGTATTAAATTCGGATGCAATTTCTGTATTTCATCGTCAATAAGAAGGTCCAAGTGATACAGTAAACCTGAAGTGAAGCATCGGAATGTAAAACAGGACTCACAGGAGAGGTTCAAATCATAGAAAGTAAGAGTGTCAGTGCTCATGTACTTATGTCGGCAATGTGCCTTTTCAGATTAATTTCGATGCAATTTCTGTGTTTCATCGTCAATAAGAAGGTGCAAGGTATACAGTAAACCTGAAGTGTAGCATCGGAATCTAAAACAGGACTCACAGGAGAGGTTCAAATCACAGAAAGTGAGAGTGTCAGTCCTCTTTAACTTAAGTCGGCATTGTGCCATTTGTATTAAATTCGGATGCTATTTCTGTGTTTCATCGTCAATAAGAAGGTCCAAGGGATACAGTAACCCTGAAGTGAAGCATCGGAATCTAAAACTGGACTCACAGGAGAGGTTCAAATCTTAGAAAGGGAGAGTGTCAGTCCTCTTGTACTTAAGTCTTCTTTGTGCCTTTTGCATTGAATTCGCATGTAATTTCTGTGTCATCGTCACTAAGAAGGTGCAAGGTATACAGAAAACGTGAAGTGAAGCATCGGAATCTAAAACTGGACTCACAGGAGAGGTTCAATTCATAGACAGTTAGAGTGTCAGTCCTCTTGTACTTAAGTCGGCATTGTGCCTTTTGAATTCAATTCCGATGCAATTTCTGTGTTTCATCGTCAATAAGAAGGTGCAAGGCATTCAGTAACCCTCAAGTGAAGCATCGGAAACTATAACTGGACTCACAGGAGAGGTTCAAATCATATAGAGTTTGAGTGTCAGTCCTCTTGTACTTCAGTCGGCATTGTGCCTTTTGAATTTAATTCCGATGCAATTTCTATGTTTCATCGTCAATAAGAAGGTGCAAGGTATACAGTAAACGTGAAGTGAAGCATCGGAATCTAAAACTTGACTCACAGGAGAGGTTCAAATCATAGAAAGAGAGAGTGTCATTCCTCTTTTACTTAAGTCGGCATTGTGCCTTTTGTATTAAATTCGGATGCCATTTCTGTGTTTCATCGTCAATATGAAGGTGCAAGGTATACAGTAAACATGAAGTGTAGTATCGGAATCTAAAACAGGACTCACAGGAGAGGTCCAAATCACAGAAAGTGAGAGTGTCAGTCCTGTTTTACATAAGTCGACATTGTGCCATTTGTATTAAATTCGGATGCTATTTCTGTGTTTCATCGTCAATAAGAAGGTCCAAGGGATACAGTAAACCTGAAGTGAAGCATCGGAATCTAAAACTGGACTCACAGGAGAGGTTCAAACCATAGAGAGTTAGAGTGTCAGTCCTCTTGTACTTAAGTCGGCATTGTGTCTTTTGTATTGAATTCGGATGCAATTTCTGTGTTTCATCGTCAGTAAGAAGGTGCAAGGTATACAGAAAACCTGAAGTGAAGCATCGGAATCTAAAACTTGACTCACAGGAGAGGTTCAAATCATAGAAAGCGAGAGTGTCTGTCCTATAGTACTTAAGTCGGCATTGTGCCTTTTGTATGAAATTCGGATGCTATATTTGTGTTTCATCGTCAATTAGATTTTCCAAGAGATACAGTAAACCTGAAGTGAAGCATCGGAATCTATAACTGGTCTCGCAGGACTGGTTCATATCATAAAGAGTTAGAGTGTCAGTCCACTTGTACTTAAGTCGGCATTGTGCCTTTTGTATTTAATTCCGATGCAATTTCTATGTTTCATCGTCAATATGAAGGTGCAAGGTGTACAGTAAGCCAGAAGTGAAGCATCGGAATCTAAAACTGGACTCACAGGAGAGGTTCAAATCATAGAAAACGAGTGAGTCAGTCCTCTCGTACTTAAGTCGGCATTGCGCCTTTCGTATTAAATTCAGATGCAATTTCTGTGTTTCATTGTCAATAAGAAGGTCCAAGGGATACAGTAAACCTGAAGTGAAGCATCGGAATCTAAAACTGGACTCACAGGAGAGGTTAAAATCATAGAAAGTTAGAGTGTCAGTGCTCTTGTACTTAACTAGGCATTGTTCCTTTTCAATTTAATTCCGATGCAATTTCTGTGTTTCATCGTCAATAAGAAGGTGCAAGGTATACAGTAAACGTGAAGTGAAGCATCGGAATCTAAAACTTGACTCCCAGGAGAGGTTCAAATCATAGACATAGAGAGTGTCATTCCTTTTTTACTTAAGTCGGCATTTTGCCTTTTGTATTAAATTCGGATGCAATTTCTGTATTTCATCGTCAATAAGAAGGTCCAAGTGATACAGTAAACCTGAAGTGAAGCATCGGAATGTAAAACAAGACTCACAGGAGAGGTTCAAATCATAGAAAGTAAGAGTGACAGTGCTCATGTACATATGTCGGCAATGTGCCTTTTCAGATTATTTCCGATGCAATATCTGTGTTTCATCGTCAATAAGAAGGTCCAAGGGATACAGTAAACCTGAAGTGAAGCATCGGAATCTAAAACTGGACTCACAGGAGAGGTTCAAATCATAGAAAGGGAGTGTGTCAGTCCTCTTGTACTTAAGTCTTCTTTGTGCCTTTTGTATTGAATTCGGATGCAATTTCTGTGTCATCGTCACTAAGAAGGTGCAAGGTATACAGAAAACCTGAAGAGAAGCATCGGAGTCTAAAACTGGACTCACAGGAGAGGTTCAATTCATAGAAAGGGAGAGTGTCAGTCCTCTTGTAATTAAGTCGGCATTGTGCCTTTTTATTAAATTCGGATGGAATTTCTGTATTTTATCATCAATAAGAAGGTCCAAGGGATACAGTAAACCTGAAGTGAAGCATCGGAATCTAAAACTGGACTCACAGGAGAGGTTCAAATCATAGAAAGTGAGAGTGTCAGTCCTATTGTACTTAAGTCGCCATTGTGCCTTTTGGATTAAATTCGGATGCAATTTCTGTCTTTCATCGTCAATTAGAAGGTCCAAGGGATACAGTAAACCTGAAGTGAAGCATCGGAATCTAAAACTGGACTCACAGGAGAGGTTGAAATCATCGATAGTTAGTGTGTCAGTCCTCTTCTACTTAAGTCGGCATTGTGCCTTTTGAATTTCATTCCGATGCAATTTCTGTGTTTCATCGTCAATAAGAAGGTGCAAGGTGTACAGTAAACCTGAAGTGAAGCATCGGAATCTATAACTGGACTCACAGGAGAGGTTTAAATCATAAAGAGTTAGAGTGTCAGTCATCTTGTACTTAAGTCGGCGTTGTGCCTTTTCATTTTAATTCCGATGCAATTTCTGTGTTTCATCGTCAATAAGAAGATGCAAGGTATACAGTAAACCTGAAGTGAAGCATCGGAATCTAAAACGGGACTCACAGGAGAGGTTCAAATCATAGAAAGAGATAGTGTCAGTCCTCTTTTACTTAAGTCGGCATTGTGCCTTTGGTATTAAATTCGGATGCAATTTCTGTATTCCATCGTCAATAAGAAAGTCCAAGGGATACAGTAAACCTGAAGTGAAGCATCGGAATCTAAAACTGGACTCACAGTAGAGGTTCAAATCATAGATAGTTAGAGTGTCAGTCCTCTTGTACTTAAGTCGGCATTGTGCCTTTTGAATTTAATTCCGATACAATTTCTGTGTTTCATCGTCAATAACAAGGTGCAAGGTATACAGTAAACCTGAAGTGAAGCATCGGAATCTAAAACTGTACTCACTGGAGAGGTTCAAATCATAGGAAGTTAGAGTTTCAGTCCTCGTGTACTTAAGTCGGCATTGTGCCTTTTGTATTAAATTCCGATGCAATTTCTGTGTTTCATCGTCAAGAAGAAGGTGCAAGGTATTCAGTAAACCTGAAGTGAAGCATCGGAATCTAAAACTGGTGTCACACTAGAGGTGCAAATCATAGAAAGAGAGAGTGTCAGTCCTCTTGTACTTAAGTCGGCATTGTGCCTTTTGTATTAAATTTGGACAAAATATCTGTGTTTCATCGTCAATACGAAGGTACAAGGTATATAGTAAACCTGACGTGAATCATCGGAATGTAAAACTGGGCTCACAGGAGAGGTTCAAATCATAGAAAGTTTGAGTGTCAGTCCTCATGTACTTAAGTCAGCATTGTGACTTTTGTATTAAATTCGGATGCAATTTTTGTGTTTCATTGACAATTAGAGGGTCCGAGGAATACAGTAAACCTGAAGTGATGCATCGGAATCTGAAACTGGACTCACAGGAGAGGTTCAATTCATAGATAGTTAGAGTGTCAGTCCTCTTGTACTTAAGTCGGCATTGTGCCTTTTGAATTCAATTCCCATACAATTTTTGTGTTTCATCGTCAATAAGAAGGTGCAAGGTATACAGTAACCCTGAAGTGAAGCATCGGAAAATATAACTGGACTCACAGGAGAGGTTCAAATCATATAGAGTTTGAGTGTCAGTCCTCTTGTACTTAAGTCGGCATTGTGCCGTTTGAATTTAATTCCGATGCAATTTCTATGTTTCATCGTCAATAGGAAGGTGCAAGGTATACAGTAAGCGTGAAGTGAAGCATCGGAATCTAAAACTTGACTCACAGGAGAGGTTCAAATCATAGAAAGAGAGAGTGTCAGTCCTATTGTACTTAAGTCGCCATTGTGCCTTTTGGATTAAATTCGGATGCAATTTCTGTGTTTCATCGTCAATTAGAAGGTCCAAGGGATACAGTAAACCTGAAGTGAAGCATCGGAATCTAAAACTGGACTCACAGGAGAGGTTGAAATCATCGATAGTTAGAGTGTCAGTCCACTTCTACTTAAGTCGGCATTGTGCCTTTTGAATTTCATTCCGATGCAATTTCTGTGTTTCATCGTCAATAAGAAGGTGCAAGGTGTACAGTAAACCTGAAGTGAAGCATCGGAATCTATAACTGGACTCACAGGAGAGGTTTAATTCATAGAAAGAGAGAGTGTCACTCCTCTTTTACCTACGTCGGCATTGTGCTTTTTGTATTAAATTCGAATGCTATTTCTGTGTTTCATCTTTAATAAGAAGGTGCAAGGGATACAGTAAACCTGAAGTGAAGCATCGAAATCTTAAACTGGACTCACAGGAGAGGTTCAGATCATAGAAAGAGAGAGTGTCAGTCCTCTTGTACTTCAGTTCGCATTGTGCCATTTGTATTAAATTCGCATGCAATTTCTGTATTTCATCGTCAAATAGAAGGTCCAAGGGATACAGTAAACCTGAAGTGAAGCATCGGAATCTAAAACTGGACTCACAGATGAGGTTCAAATCATGGAAAGTGAGAGTGTCAGTCCTCCTTTCCGTTAGTCGGCATTGTGCCTTTTGTATTAAATTCCGATGCAATTTCTGTGTTTCATCGTCAATAAGAAGGTCCAAGGGATACAGTTATCCTGAAGTGAAGCATCGGAATCTATAACTGGACTCACAGGAGAGGTTCAAATCATAGAAAGAGAGAGTGTCACTCCTCTTTTACCTACGTCGGCATTGTGCTTATTGTATTAAATTCGAATGCTATTTCTGTGTTTCATCTTTAATAAGAAGGTGCAAGGGATACAGTAAACCTGAAGTGAAGCATCGAAATCTAAAACTGGACTCACAGGAGAGGTTCAGATCATAGAAAGAGAGAGTGTCAGTCCGCTTGTACTTAAGTCGGCATTGTGCCTTTTGTATTAAATTCGGATGCAATTTCTGTATTTCATCGTCTATAAGAAGGTCCAAGGGATACAGTAAACCTGAAGTTAAGCATCGGAATCTAAAACTGGACTCACGGGAGTATTTTATATCATAGAAAGAGAGGGTGTCAGTCCTCTTTTACTTAAGTCGGCATTGTGCCTCTTGTATTAAATCCGGATATAATTTCTGTGTTTCATCGTCAATAAGAAGGTCCAAGGGATACAGTAAACCTGAAGTGAAGCATCGAAATCTAAAACTGGACTCACGGGAGTGGTTCAAATCATAGAAAGAGAGGGTGTCAGTCCTCTTTTACTTAAGTCGGCATTGTGCCTTTTGTATTAAATTCGGATGGAATTTCTGTGTTTCGTCATCAATAAGAAAGTGCAAGGTATACAGTAAACCTGAAGTGAAGCATCGGAATCTGAAACTGGACTCACAGGAGAGGTTCAATTCATAGAAAGGGAGAGTGTCAGTCCTCTTGTAATTAAGTTGGCATTGTGCCTTTTGTATTAAATTCGGATGCAATTTCTGTGTTTCATCATCAATAAGAAAGTGCAAGGTATACAGTAAACCTGAAGTGAAGCATCGGAATATAAAACTGGACACACAGGAGAGGTTTAAATCATAGAAAGTTAGAGTGTCAGTCCTCTTGTACTTAAGTCGGCATTGTGCCTTTTGAATTTAATTCCGATGCATTTTTTGTGTTTCATCGTCAATAAGACGGTGCAGTCTATACAGTGAACCTGAAGTGAAGCATCGGAATCCAAAACTGGACTCACAGGAGAGGTTCAAATCATAGAAAGCGAGAGTGTCAGTCCTATAGTACTTAAGTCGGCATTGTGCCTTTTGTATGAAATTCGGATGCTATTTCTGTGTTTCATCGTCAATTAGATTTTCCAAGGGATACAGTAAACCTGAAGTGAAGCATCGGAATCTAAAACTGGACTCACAGGAGAGGTTCAAGTCATCGATAGTTAGAGTGTCAGTCCTCTTGTACTTAAGTCGGCATTGTGCCTTTTGTATTTCATTCCGATGCAATTTCTGTGTTTCATCGTCAATAAGAAGATGCAAGGTGTACATTAAACCTGAAGTGGAGCATCGGAATCTATAACTGGACTCACAGGACTGGTTCAAATCATAAAGAGTTAGAGTGTCAGTCCTCTTGTACTTAAGTCGGCGTTGTGCCTTTTGAATTTATTTCCGATGCAATTTCTATGTTTCATCGTCAATAAGAAGGTGCAAGGTGTACAGTAAACCAGAAGTGAATCATCGGAATCTAAAACTGGACTCACAGGAGAGGTTCAAATCATAGAAAACGAGAGTGTCAGTCCTCTCGTACTTAAGTCGGCATTGCGCCTTTTGTATTTAATTCAGATGCAATTTCTGTGTTTCATCGTCAATTAGAAGGTCCAAGGGATACAGTAAACGTGATTTGAAACATCGGAATCTATAACTGGGCTCACAGGAGAGGTTCAAATCTTAGAAAGGTAGAGTGTCAGTCCTCTTGTACTTAAGTCGGCATTGTGCCTTTTGAATTTTATTCCGATGCAATTTCTATGTTTCATCGTCAATAAGAAGGTGCAAGGTATACAGTAAACGTGAAGTCAAGCATCGGAATATAATACTTGACTCACAGGAGGGGTTCAAATCATAGAAAGAGAGAGTGTCATTCCTCTTTTACTTAAGTCGGCATTGTGCCTTTTGTAATAAATTCGGATGCAATTTCTGTATTTCATCGTCAATAAGAAGGTCCAAGTGATACAGTAAACCTGAAGTGAAGCATCGGAATGTAAAACAGGACTCACAGGAGAGGTTCAAATCATAGAAAGTAAGAGTGTCAGTGCTCATGTACTTATGTCGGCAATGTGCCTTTTCAGATTAATTTCGATGCAATTTCTGTGTTTCATCGTCAATAAGAAGGTGCAAGGTATACAGTAAACCTGAAGTGTAGCATCGGAATCTAAAACAGGACTCACAGGAGAGGTTCAAATCACAGAAAGTGAGAGTGTCAGTCCTCTTTAACTTAAGTCGGCATTGTGCCATTTGTATTAAATTCGGATGCTATTTCTGTGTTTCATCGTCAATAAGAAGGTCCAAGGGATACAGTAACCCTGAAGTGAAGCATCGGAATCTAAAACTGGACTCACAGGAGAGGTTCAAATCTTAGAAAGGGAGAGTGTCAGTCCTCTTGTACTTAAGTTTTCTTTGTGCCTTTTGTATTGAATTCGCATGCAATTTCTGTGTCATCGTCAATAAGAAGGTGCAAGGTATACAGAAAACCTGAAGTGAAGCATCGGAATCTAAAACTGGACTCACAGGAGAGGTTCAATTCATAGATAGTTAGAGTGTCAGTCCTCTTGTACTTAAGTCGGCATTGTGCCTTTTGAATTCAATTCCGATGCAATTTCTGTGTTTCATCGTCAATAAGAAGGTGCAAGGCATTCAGTAACCCTCAAGTGAAGCATCGGAAACTATAACTGGACTCACAGGAGAGGTTCAAATCATATAGAGTTTGAGTGTCAGTCCTCTTGTACTTCAGTCGGCATTGTGCCTTTTGAATTTAATTCCGATGCAATTTCTATGTTTCATCGTCAATAAGAAGGTGCAAGGTATACAGTAAACGTGAAGTGAAGCATCGGAATCTAAAACTTGACTCACAGGAGAGGTTCAAATCATAGAAAGAGAGAGTGTCATTCCTCTTTTACTTAAGTCGGCATTGTGCCTTTTGTATTAAATTCGGATGAAATTTCTGTGTTTCATCGTCAATATGAAGGTGCAAGGTATACAGTAAACCTGAAGTGTAGTATCGGAATCTAAAACAGGACTCACAGGAGAGGTCCAAATCACAGAAAGTGAGAGTGTCAGTCCTGTTTTACATAAGTCGACATTGTGCCATTTGTATTAAATTCGGATGCTATTTCTGTGTTTCATCGTCAATAAGAAGGTCCAAGGGATACAGTAAACCTGAAGTGAAGCATCGGAATCTAAAACTGGACTCACAGGAGAGGTTCAAACCATAGAGAGTTAGAGTGTCAGTCCTCTTGTACTTAAGTCGGCATTGTGTCTTTTGTATTGAATTCGGATGCAATTTCTGTGTTTCATCGTCAGTAAGAAGGTGCAAGGTATACAGAAAACCTGAAGTGAAGCGTCCGAATCTAAAACTGGACTCACAGGAGAGGGTTAAATCATAGAAAGAGAGAGTGTCAGTCCTCTTTTACTTAAGTCGGCATTTTGCCTTTTGTATTAAATTCGGATGCAATTTCTGTATTTCATCGTCAATAAGAAGGTCCAAGTGATACAGTAAACCTGAAGTGAAGCATCGGAATGTAAAACAAGACTCACAGGAGAGGTTCAAATCATAGAAAGTAAGAGTGTCAGTGCTCATGTACATATGTCGGCAATGTGCCTTTTCAGATTAATTCCGATGCAATATCTGTGTTTCATCGTCAATAAGAAGGTCCAAGGGATACAGTAAACCTGAAGTGAAGCATCGGAATCTAAAACTGGACTCACAGGAGAGGTTCAAATCATAGAAAGGGAGAGT
Organism: Schistocerca americana; assembly: GCF_021461395.2. NCBI lineage: Eukaryota > Metazoa > Arthropoda > Insecta > Orthoptera > Acrididae > Schistocerca > Schistocerca americana. The sequence goes on along the minus strand of NC_060125.1, from coordinate 58,595,917 downwards.
GTCAGTCCTCTTGTACTTAAGTCTTCTTTGTGCCTTTTGTATTGAATTCGGATGCAATTTCTGTGTCATCGTCACTAAGAAGGTGCAAGGTATACAGAAAACCTGAAGTGAAGCATCGGAGTCTAAAACTGGACTCACAGGAGTGGTTCAAATCATAGAAAGACAGAGTGTCAGTCCTCTTTTACTTAAGTCGGCATTGTGCCTTTTTATTAAATTCGGATGGAATTTCTGTGTTTTATCATCAATAAGAAGGTCCAAGGGATACAGTAAACCTGAAGTGAAGCATCGGAATCTAAAACTGGACTCACAGGAGAGGTTCAAATCATAGAAAGTGAGAGTGTCAGTCCTATTGTACTTAAGTCGCCATTGTGCCTTTTGGATTAAATTCGGATGCAATTTCTGTCTTTCATCGTCAATTAGAAGGTCCAAGGGATACAGTAAACCTGAAGTGAAGCATCGTAATCTAAAACTGGACTCACAGGAGAGGTTGAAATCATCGATAGTTAGTGTGTCTGTCCTCTTCTACTTAAGTCGGCATTGTGCCTTTTGAATTTCATTCCGATGCAATTTCTGTGTTTCATCGTCATTAAGAAGGTGCAAGGTGTACAGTAAACCTGAAGTGAAGCATCGGAATCTATAACTGGACTCACAGGAGAGGTTTAAATCATAAAGAGTTAGAGTGTCAGTCATCTTGTACTTAAGTCGGCGTTGTGCCTTTTCATTTTAATTCCGATGCAATTTCTGTGTTTCATCGTCAATAAGAAGATGCAAGGTATACAGTAAACCTGAAGTGAAGCATCGGAATCTAAAACTGTACTCACTGGAGAGGTTCAAATCATAGGAAGTTAGAGTTTCAGTCCTCGTGTACTTAAGTCGGCATTGTGCCTTTTGTATTAAATTCCTATGCAATTTCTGTGTTTCATCGTCAAGAAGAAGGTGCAAGGTATTCAGTAAACCTGAAGTGAAGCATCGGAATCTAAAACTGGTGTCGCACTAGAGGTGCAAATCATAGAAAGAGAGAGTGTCAGTCCTCTTGTACTTAAGTCGGCATTGTGCCTTTTGTATTAAATTTGGACAAGATATCTGTGTTTCATCGTCAATACGAAGGTACAAGGTATATAGTAAACCTGATGTGAATCATCGGAATGTAAAACTGGGCTCACAGGAGAGGTTCAAATCATAGAAAGTTTGAGTGTCAGTCCTCATGTACTTAAGTCAGCATTGTGACTTTTGTATTAAATTCGGATGCAATTTTTGTGTTTCATTGACAATTAGAGGGTCCGAGGAATACAGTAAACCTGAAGTAAAGCATCGGAATCTGAAACTGGACTCACAGGAGAGGTTCAATTCATAGATAGTTAGAGTGTCAGTCCTCTTGTACTTAAGTCGGCATTGTGCCTTTTGAATTCAATTCCCATACAATTTTTGTGTTTCATCGTCAATAAGAAGGTGCAAGGTATACAGTAACCCTGAAGTGAAGCATCGGAATCTAAAACTTGACTCACAGGAGAGGTTCAAATCATAGAAAGAGAGAGTGTCAGTCCTATTGTACTTAAGTCGCCATTGTGCCTTTTGGATTAAATTCGGATGCAATTTCTGTGTTTCATCGTCAAATAGAAAGTCCAAGGGATACAGTAAACCTGAAGTGAAGCATCGGAATCCATAACTGGACTCACAGGAGAGGTTTAATTCATAAAGAGTTAGAGTGTCAGTCATCTTGTACTTATGTCGGCGTTGTGCCTTTTCATTTTAATTCCGATGCAATTTCTGTGTTTCATCGTCAATAAGAAGATGCAAGGTATACAGTAAACCTTAAGTGAAGCATCGGAATCTAAAACGGGACTCACAGGAGAGGTTCAAATCATAGAAAGCGAGATAGTGTCAGTCCTCTTTTACTTAAGTCGGCATTGTGCCTTTGGTATTAAATTCGGATGCAATTTCTGTATTCCATCGTCAATAAGAAAGTCCAAGGGATACAGTAAACCTGAAGTGAAGCATCGGAATCTAAAACTGGACTCACAGGAGAGGTTGAAATCATCGATAGTTAGAGTGTCAGTCCTCTTCTACTTAAGTCGGCATTGTGCCTTTTGAATTTCATTCCGATGCAATTTCTGTGTTTCATCGTCAATAAGAAGGTGCAAGGTGTACAGTAAACCTGAAGTGAAGCATCGGAATCTATAACTGGACTCACAGGAGAGGTTTAATTCATAAAGACTTAGAGTGTCAGTCATCTTGTACTTATGTCGGCGTTGTGCCTTTTCATTTTAATTCCGATGCAATTTCTGTGTTTCATCGTCAATAAGAAGATGCAAGGTATACAGTAAACCTTAAGTGAAGCATCGGAATCTAAAACGGGACTCACAGGAGAGGTTCAAATCATAGAAAGAGATAGTGTCAGTCCTCTTTTACTTAAGTCGGCATTGTGCCTTTGGTATTAAATTCGGATGCAATTTCTGTATTCCATCGTCAATAAGAAAGTCCAAGGGATACAGTAAACCTGAAGTGAAGCATCGGAATCTAAAACTGGACTCACAGTAGAGGTTCAAATCATAGATAGTTAGAGTGTCAGTCCTCTTGTACTTAAGTCGGCATTGTGCCTTTTGAACTTAATTCCGATACAATTTCTGTGTTTCATCGTCAATAACAAGGTGCAAGGTATACAGTAAACCTGAAGTGAAGCATCGGAATCTAAAACTGTACTCACTGGAGAGGTTCAAATCATAGGAAGTTAGAGTTTCAGTCCTCTTGTACTTAAGTCGGCATTGTGCCTTTTGTATTAAATTCCGATGCAATTTCTGTGTTTCATCGTCAAGAAGAAGGTGCAAGGTATTCAGTAAACCTGAAGTGAAGCATCGGAATCCAAAACTGGTGTCACATTAGAGGTTCAAATCATAGAAAGAGAGAGGGTCAGTCCTCTTTTACTTAAGACGGCAATGTGCCCCTTGTATTAAATTCGGATGCAATTTCTGTGTTTCATCGTCAGTAAGAAGGTCCAAGGGATACAGTAAACCTGAAGTGAAGCATCGGAATCTAAAACTTGACTCACAGGAGAGGTTCAAATCATGGAAAGGGAGAGTGTCAGTCCTCTTGTTCTTAAGTCGGCATTGTGCCTTTTGTATTAAATTTGGACAAAATATCTGTGTTTCATCGTCAATACGAAGGTACAAGGTATATAGTAAACCTGATGTGAATCATCGGAATCTAAAACTGGGCTCACAGGAGAGGTTCAAATCATAGAAAGTGAGAGTGTCAGTCCTCATGTACTTAAGTCAGCATTGTGACTTTTGTATTAAATTCGGATGCAATTTTTGTGTTTCATGGACAATTAGAGGGTCCGAGGAATACAGTAAACCTGAAGTGAAGCATCGGAATCTGAAACTGGACTCACAGGAGAGGTTCAATTCATAGATAGTTAGAGTGTCAGTCCTCTTGTACTTAAGTCGGCATTGTGCCTTTTGAGTTCAATTCCCATACAATATTTGTGTTTCATCGTCAATAAGAAGGTGCAAGGTATACAGTAACCCTGAAGTGAAGCATCGGAAACTATAACTGGACTCACAGGAGAGGTTCAAATCATATAGAGTTTGAGCGTCAGTCCTCTTGTACTTAAGTCGGCATTGTGCCGTTTGAATTTAATTCCGATGCAATTTCTATGTTTCATCGTCAATAGGAAGGTGCAAGGTATACAGTAAACGTGAAGTGAAGCATCGGAATCTAAAACTTGACTCACAGGAGAGGTTCAAATCATAGAAAGAGAGAGTGTCAGTCCTATTGTACTTAAGTCGCCATTGTGCCTTTTGGATTAAATTCGGATGCAATTTCTGTGTTTCATCGTCAATTAGAAGGTCCAAGGGATACAGTAAACCTGAAGTGAAGCATCGGAATCTAAAACTGGACTCACAGGAGAGGTTGAAATCATCGATAGTTAGAGTGTCAGTCCTCTTCTACTTAAGTCGGCATTGTGCCTTTTGAATTTAATTCCGATACAATTTCTGTGTTTCATCGTCAATAACAAGGTGCAAGGTATACAGTAAACCTGAAGTGAAGCATCGGAATCTAAAACTGTACTCACTGGAGAGGTTCAAATCATAGGTAGTTAGAGTTTCAGTCCTCGTGTACTTAAGTCGGCATTGTGCCTTTTGTACTAAATTCCGATGCAATTTCTGTGTTTCATCGTCAAGAAGAAGGTGCAAGGTATTCAGTAAACCTGAAGTGAAGCATCGTAATCTAAAACTGGTGTCACATTAGAGGTTCAAATCATAGAAAGAGAGAGGGTCAGTCGTCTTTTACTTAAGACGGCATTGTGCCTCTTGTATTAAATTCGGATGCAATTTCTGTGTTTCATCGTCAGTAAGAAGGTCCAAGGGATACAGTAAACCTGAAGTGAAGCATCGGAATCTAAAACTTGACTCACAGGAGAGGTTCAAATCATAGAAAGGGAGAGTGTCAGTCCTCTTGTACTTAAGTCGGCATTGTGCCTTTTGTATTAAATTTGGACAAAATATCTGTGTTTCATCGTCAATACGAAGGTACAAGGTATATAGTAAACCTGATGTGAATCATCGGAATCTAAAACTGGGCTCACAGGAGAGGTTCAAATCATAGAAAGTGAGAGTGTCAGTCCTCATGTACTTAAGTCAGCATAGTGACTTTTGTATTAAATTCGGATGCAATTTTTGTGTTTCATTGACAATTAGAGGGTCCGAGGGATACAGTAAACCTGAAGTGGAGCATCGGAATCTGAAACTGGACTCACAGGAGAGGTTCAATTCATAGATAGTTAGAGTGTCAGTCCTCTTGTACTTAAGTCGGCATTGTGCCTTTTGAATTCAATTCCCATACAATTTTCGTGTTTCATCGTCAATAAGAAGGTGCAAGGTATACAGTAACCCTGAAGTGAAGCATCGGAATCTAAAACTTGACTCACAGGAGAGGTTCAAATCATAGAGAGTTAGAGTGTCAGTCCTCTTGTACTTAAGTCGGCATTGTTCCTTTTGTATTGAATTCGGATGCAATTTCTGTATTTCATCGTCTACGAGAAGGTGCAAGGTATACAGAAAACCTGAAGTGAAGCATCGGAATCTAAAACTGGACTCACAGGAGAAGTTCAAATCATAGAAAGAGAGAGTGTCAGTCCTCTTTTACTTAAGTCGGCATTGTGCCTTTTGTATTAAATTCAGATGGAATTTCTGTATTTTATCATCAATAAGAAGGTCCAAGGGATACTGTAAAACTGAAGTGAAGCATCGAAATCCAAAACTGGACTCACAGGAGTGGTTCATATCATAGAAAGCAAGAGTGTCAGTCCTATTGTACTTAAGTCGGCATTGTGCCTTTTGTATGAAATTCGGATCCAATTTCTGTGTTTCATCGTCAATTAGATTTTCCGAGGGATACAGTAAGCCTGAAGTGAAGCATCGGAATCTAAAACTGGACTCACAGGAGAGGTTCAAGTCATCGATAGTTAGAGTGTCAGTCCTCTTGTACTTAAGTCGGCATTGTGCCTTTTGAATATCATTCCGATGCAATTTCTGTGTTTCATCGTCAATAAGAAGGTGCAAGGTATACAGTAAACCTGAAGTGGAGCATCGGATTCTATAACTGGACTCACAGGAGAGGTTCAAATCATAAAGAGTTAGAGTGTCAGTCCTCTTGTACTTAAGTCGGCGTTGTGCCTTTTGAATTCAATTCCGATGCAATTTTTGTGTTTCATCGTCAATAAGAAGGTGCAAGGTATACAGTAAACGTGAAGTGAAGCATCGGAATCTAAAACTTGACTCACAGGAGAGATTCATATCATAGAAAGAGAGAGTGTCATTCCTCTTTTACTTAAGTCGGCATTGTGCCTTTTGTATTAAATTCGGATGCAATTTCTGTATTTCATCGTCAATAAGAAGGTCCAAGTGATACAGTAAAGCTGATGTGAAGCATCGGAATCTAAACCTGGACCCACAGGAGAGGTTCAATTCATAGAAAGTTAGAGTGTCAGTGCTCTTGTACTTATGTCGGCAATGTGCCTTTGTATTAAATTCCGATGCAATTTCTGTGTTTAATCGTCAATAAGAAGGTGCAAGGTATACGGTAAACCTTAAGTGAAGCATCGGAATCTAAAACTGGACTCATAGGAGAGGTTCAAATCTTACAACTTTAGAGTGTCAGTCCTGTTGTACTTAAGTCGGCATTGTGCCTTTTCAATTTAATTACGATGCAATTTCTGTGTTTCATCGTCAATATGAAGGTGCAAGGTATACAGTAAACCTGAAGTGTAGCATCGGAATCTAAAACAGGACTCACAGGAGAGGTCCAAATCATAGAAAGTGAGAGTGTCAATCCTCTTTTACATAAGTCGGCATTGTGCCATTTGTATTAAATTCGGATGCTATTTCTGTGTTTCATCGTCAATAAGAAGGTCCAAGGGATACAGTAAAACTGAAGTGAAGCATCGGAATCTAAAACTGGACTCACAGGAGAGGTTCAAATCATAGAGAGTAGGAGTGTCAGTCCTCTTGTACTTAAGTCGGCATTGTGCCTTTTGTATTGAACTCGGATGCAATTTCTGTGTTTCATCGTCAATAAGAAGGCGCAAGGTATACAGTAAACCTGAAGTGAAGCATCGGAATCTAAAACTGGACTCACAGGAGAGGTTCAAATCATAGAAAGCAAGGGTGTGAGTCCTATTGTACTTAAGTCGGCATTGTGCCTTTTGTATGAAATTGGGATGCAACTTCTGAGTTTCATCGTCAATTAGATTTTCCAAGGGATACAGTAAACCTGAAGTGAAGCATCGGAATCTAAAACTGGACTCACAGGAGAGGTTCAAGTCATCGATAGTTAGAGTGTCAGTCCTCTTGTACTTAAGTCGGCATTGTGCCTCTTGAGTTTCATTCCAATGCAATTTCTGTGTTTCATCGTCAATGAGAAGGTGCAAGGTATACTGTAAACCTGAAGTGAAGCATCGGAATCTAAAACTGGACTCACAGGAGAGGTTTAAATCTTAGAACGTTAGAGTGTCAGTCCTCTTGTACTTAAGTCGGCACTGTGCCTTTTCAATTTAATTCCGATGCAATTTTTGTGTTTCATCGTCAATATGAAGGTGCACGGTATACCGTAAACCTGAAGTGTAGCATCGGAATCTAAAACAGGACTCACAGGATAGGTCCAAATCACAGAAAGTGAGAGTGTCAGTGCTCTTTTACATAAGTTGGCATTGTGCCATTTGTATTAAATTCGGATGCTCTTTCTGTGTTTCATCGTCAATAAGAAGGTCCAAGGGATACAGTAAACCTGAAGTGAAGCATCGGAATCTAAAACTGGTCTCACAGGAGGGGTTCAAATCATAGATAGTTAGAGTGTCAGTCCTCTTATACTTAAGTCAGCATTGTGCCTTTCGAATTTAATTCCGATGCAATTTCTGTGTTTCATCGACAATATGGAGGTGCAAGGTATACAGTAAACCTGTAGTGAAGCATCGGAATATAAATCTGGACTCACAGGAGAGGTTCAAATCATAGAAAGAGATAGTGTCAGTCCTCTTTTACTTAAGTCGGCATTGTGCCTTTAGTATTAAATTCGGATGCAATTTCTGTATTTCATCGTCAATAAGAAGGTCTCAGGGATACAAGAAACCTGAAGTGAATCATCGGAATCTAAAACTGGACTCACAGGAGAGGTTCAAATCATTGATAGTTAGAGTGTCAGTCCTCTTGTACATAAGTTGGCTTTGTGCCTTTTGTATTAAATTCGGATGCAATTTCTGTGTTTCATCGTCAATAGGAAGGTCCAAGGGATACAGTAAACCTGAAGTGAATCATCAGACTCTAAAACTGGACTCACAGGAGAGGTTCAAATCATAGATAGGAAGAATGTCAGTCCTCTTGAACTTATGTCGGCATTGTGTCTTTTGAATTTAATTCCGATGCAATTTCTGTGATCATTGTCAATAAGTTGGTGCAAGGTATACAGTAAACCTGAAGTGAAGCATCTGAATCTAAAACTTTACTCTGAGGAGAGGTTCAAATCATAGAGAGTCAGAGTGTCAGTCCTCTTGTAATGAAGTCGGCATTGTGCCTTTTGAATTTAATTCCGATGCAATTTCGTGTGTTTCATCGTCAATAAGAAGGTGCAAGATATACAGTTAACCTGAAGTGAAGCATCGGAATCGAAAACTGGACTCACAGGAGAGGTTCAAATCATAGATACAGAGAGTGTCAGTCCGCTTTTACCTAAGTGGGTATTGTGCCTGTTGTATTAAATTCGGATGCAATTTCTGTATTTCATCGTCAATGAGAAGGACCACGGGATACAGTAAACCTGAAGTGAAGCATCGGAATCTAAATCTGGACTCACAGGAGAGGTTCAAATCGTAAAAAGTGAGAGTGTTAGTCCTTTTGTACTTAAGTCGGCATGGTGCCTTTTGTATTAAATTCGGATACCATTTCTGTGTTTCATCGTCAATAAGAAGGTCCAAGGGATACAGTAAACCTGAAGTGAAGCATCGGAATCTAAAACTGGACTCACAGGAGAGGTTCAATTCATAAAAAGTGAGAGTGTCAGTCCTCATGTACTTAAGTCGGCATTGTGCCATTTGTATTAAATTCGGATGCTATTTCTGTGTTTCATCGTCAGTAAGATGGTCCAAGGGATACAGTAAACCTGAAGTGAAGCATCGGAATCTAAAACTGAACTCACAGGAGAGGTTTAAATCATAGAGAGTTAGAGTGTCAGTCCTCTTGTACTTAAGTCGGCATTGTTCCTTTTGTATTGAATTCTTATGCAATTTCTGTATTTCATCGTCAACAAGAAGGTGCAAGGTATACGGAAAACCTGAAGTGAAGCATCGGCATCCAAAACTGGACTCACAGGAGAGGTTAAAATCATAGAAACCGAGAGTGTCAGTCCGCTTTTACTTAAGTCGGCATTGTGCCTTTTATATTAAATACGGATGCAATTTCTGTATTTCGTCGTCAATAAGAAGGTCCAAGGGATACAGTAAACCTGAAGTGAAGCATCGAAATCTAAAACTGGAATCACAGGAGAGGTTCAAATCGTAAAAAGTGTGAGTGTTAGTCCTCTTGTACTTAAGTCGGCATTGTGCCTTTTGTATTAAATTCCGATGCAATTTCGGTGTTTCATCGTCAATAAGAAGGTGCAAGGTAAACAGTAAACCTGAAGTGAGGCATCGGAATCTAAACGTAGACTCACAGGAGAGGTTCAAATCATAGAAAGTGAGAGGGTCAGTCCTCTTTTACTTAAGACGGCATGGTGCATTTTGTATTAAATTCGGATGCCATTTCTGTGTTTCATCGTCAATAAGAAGGTCCAAGAAATACAGTAAACCTGAAGTGAAGCATCGGAATCTAAAACTAGACTCACAGGAGAGGTACAATTCATAGAAAGTGAGAGGGTCAGTCCTTATGTACCTAAGTCGGCATTGTGCCTTTTGTATTAAATTCTCATGCAATTTCTGTGTTTCATCGTCAATAAGAAGGCCCAAGGGACAAAGTAAACCTGAAGTGAAGCATCGGAATCTAAAACTGGACTCACAGGAGAGGTTCAAATCATGGAAAGTTAGAGTGTCAGTCCTCTTGTACTTATGTCGGCATTGTGCCTCTTGTATTAAATTCCGATGCAATTTCTGTGTTTCATCGTCAATAAGAAGGTGCAAGGCATACAGTAAACCTGAAATGAAGCATCGGAATCTAAAACTGGACTCACATTAGAGGTTCAAATCATAGAAAGAGAGAGAGAGTCAGTCCTCTTTTACTTAAGTCGGCATTGTGCCTTTTGTAATAAATTCGGATGCAATTTCTGTGTTTCATCGTCAATAAGAAGGTCCAAGGGATACAGTAAACCTGAACTGAAGCATCGGAATCTAAAACTGGACTCATAGGAGAGGTTCAAATCGCAGAAAGTGAAAGTGTCAGTCCTCTTTTACTTAAGTCGGCCTTATGCCATTTGTATTAAATTCGGATGCTATTTCTGTGTTTCATCGTCAATAAGAAGGTCCAAGGTATGCAGTAAACCTGAAGTGAAGCATCGGAATCTAAAACCGGACTCACAGGAGAGGTTCAAATCATAGAAAACGAGAGAGTCAGTCCTCTTGTACTTAAGTCGGCATTGTGCCTTTTGTATCGAATTCAAATGCAATTTGAGTGTTTCATCGTCAATAAGAAGGTCCAAGGGTAGCAGTAAACCTGAAGTGAAGCATCGGAATCTAAAACTGGACTCACAGGAGGGGTTCAAATCATAGATAGTTAGAGTGTCAGTCCTCTTATACTTAAGTCAGCATTGTGCCTTTCGAATTTAATTCCGATGCAATTTCTGTGTTTCATCGACAATAGGGAGGTGCAAGGTATACAGTTAACCTGTAGTGAAGCATCGGAATCTAAAACTGGACTTACAGGAGAGGTTCATATCTTAGAAAGAGATAGTGTCAGTCCTCTTTTACTTAAGTCGGCATTGTGCCTTTTGTATTAAATTCGGATGCAATTTCTGTAATTCATCGTCAATAAGATGGTCCAAGGGATACAGGAAACCTGAAGTGAAGCATCGGAATCTAAAACTGGACTCACAGGAGAGGTTCAAATCATTGATAGTTAGAGTGTCAGTCCTCTTGTACATAAGTCGGCTTTGTGCCTTTTGAATTTAATTCCGATGCAATTCTTGTGTTTCATCGTCAATAAGACGGTGCAAGGTATACACTAAACCTGAAGTGAAGCATTGGAATCTAAGACTGGGCTCACAGGAGAGGATCAAATCATACAGAGTGAGAGTGTCAGTCCTCTTGTACTTAAGTCGGCATTGTGCCTTTTGTATTAAATTCGGATGCAATTTCTGTGTTTCATCGTCAATAGGAAGGTCCAAAGGATACAGTAAACCTGAAGTGAATTATCAGACTCTAAAACTGGACTCACAGGAGAGGTTCAAATCATAGATAGGAAGAATGTCAGTCCTCTTGAACTTTTGTCGGCATTGTGTCTTTTGAATTTAATTCCGATGCAATTTCTGTGATCATTGTCAATAAGTTGGTGCAAGGTATACATTAAACCTGAAGTGAAGCATCTGAATCTAAAACTGGACTCTGAGGAGAGGTTCAAATCATAGAGAGTTAGAGTGTCAGTCCTCTGGTAATTAAGTCGGCATTGTGCATTTTGAATTTAATTCCGATGCAATTTCTGTGTTTCATCGTCAATAAGATGGTGCAAGATATACAGTTAACCTGAAGTGAAGCATCGGAATCTAAAACTGGACTCACAGGAGAGGTTCAAATCATAGATACAGAAAGTGTCAGTCCGCTTTTACCTAAGTCGGTATTGTGCCTTTTGTATTAAATTCGGGTGCAATTTCTGTATTTCATCGTCAATGAGTAGGTCCAAGGGATACAGTAAACCTGAAGTGAAGCATCGGAATCTAAATCTGGACTCACAGGAGAGGTTCAAATCGTAAAAAGTGAGAGTGTTAGTCCTTTTGTACTTAAGTCGGCATGGTGCCTTTTGTATTAAATTCGGATACCATTTCTGTGTTTCATCGTCAATAACAAGGTCCAAGGGATACAGTATACCTGAAGTGAAGCATCGGAATCTAAAACTGGACTCACAGGAGAGGTTCAATTCATAAAAAGTGAGAGTGTCAGTCCTCTTGTACTTAAGTCGGCATTGTTCCTTTTGTATTGAATTCTTATGCAACTTCTGTATTTCATCGTCAACAAGAAGGTTTAAGGTATACAGAAAACCTGAAGTGAAGCATCGGAATCTAAAACTGGACTCACAGGAAAAGTTCAAATCATAGAAAGAGAGAGTGTCAGTCCTCTTTTATTTAAGTCGGCATTGTGCCTTTTGTATTAAATTCGGATGGAATTTCTGTATTTTATCGTCAATAAGAAATCCCAAGGGATACAGTAAAACTGAAGTGAAGCATCGGCATCCAAAACTGGACTCACAGGAGAGGTTCAAATCATAGTAAGCAAGAGTGTCAGTCCTATTGTACTTAAGTCGGCATTGTGCCTATTGTATGAAATTCGGATCCAATTTCTGTGTTTCATCGTCAATTAGATTTTCCAAGGGATACAGTAAACCTGAAGTGAAGCATCGGAATCTAAAACTGGACTCACAGGAGAGGTTCAAGTCATCGATAGTTAGAGTGTCAGTCCTCTTGTACTTAAGTCGGCATTGTGCATTTTGAATTTCATTCCGATGCAATTTCTGTGTTTCATCGTCAATAAGAAGGTGCAAGGTATACAGTAAACCTGAAGTGGAGCATCGGATTCTATAACTGGACTCACAGGAGACGTTCAAATCATAAAGAGTTAGAGTGTCAGTCCTCTTGTACTTTTATGGGCATTGTGCCTTTTGAATTTAATTCCGATGCAATTTCTATGTTTCATCGTCAATAAGAAGGTGCAAGGTGTACAGTAAACCTGAAGTGGAGCATCGGAATCCAAAACTGGACTCATAGCAGAGGTTCAAATCATAGAAAACGAGAGAGTCAGTCCTCTCGTGCATAAGTCGGCATTGTGCCTTTTGTATTAAATTCAGATGCAATTTCTGTGTTTCATCGTCAATAAGAAGGTCCAACGGATACAGTAAACCTGAAGTGAAGCATCGGAATCGAAAACTGGACTCACAGGAGAGGTTAAAATCATAGGAACAGAGAGTGTCAGTCCGCTTTTACTTAAGTCGGCATTGTGCATTTTGTATTAAATTCGGATGCAATTTCTGTATTTCATCGTCAATAAGAAGGTCCAAGGGATACAGTAAACCTGAAGTGAAGCATCGAAATCTAAAACTGGACTCACAGGAGAGCTTCAAATCGTAAAAAGTGTGAGTGTTAGTCCTCTTGTACTTAAGTCGGCATTGTGCCTTTTGTATTAAATTCCGATGCAATTTCGGTGTTTCATCGTCAATAAGAAGGTGCAAGATAAACAGTAAACCTGAAGTGAGGCATCGGAATCTAAACTTAGACTCACAGGAGAGGTTCAAATCATAGAAAGTGAGAGGGTCAGTCCTCTTTTACTTAAGTCGGCATGGTGCATTTTGTATTAAATTCGGATACCATTTCTGTGTTTCATCGTCAATAAGAAGGTCCAAGGAATACAGTAAACCTGAAGTGAAGCATCGGAATCTAAAACTAGACTCACAGGAGAGGTACAATTCATAGAAAGTGAGAGTGTCAGTCCTCATGTACCTAAGTCGGCAATGTGCCTTTTGTATTAAATTCTGATGCAATTTCTGTGTTTCATCGTCAATAAGAAGGCCCAAGGGATAAAGTAAACCTAAAGTGAAGCATCGGAATCTAAAACTGGACTCACAGGAGAGGTTCAAAATACCTAAAGTTAGAGTGTCAGTCCTCTTGTACTTAAGTCGGCATTGTGCCTCTTGTATTAAATTCCGATGCAATTACTGTGTTTCATCGACAATAAGAAGGTGCAAGGTATACAGTAAACCTGAAATGAAGCATCGGAATCTAAAAGTGGACTCACATTAGAGGTTCAAATCATAGAAAGGGAGAGAGTCAGTCCTCTTTTACTTAAGTCGGCATTGTGCCTTCTGTATTGAATTCAGATGCAATTTCAGTGTTTCATCGTCAATAAGAAGGTCCAAGGGTAGCAGTAAACCTGAAGTGAAGCATCGGAATCTAAAACTGGACTCATAGGAGAGGTTCAAATCACAGAAAGTGAGAGTGTCAGTCCTCTTTTACTTAAGTCGGCATTATGCCATTTGTATTAAATTCGGATGCTATTTCTGTGTTTCATCGTCAATAAGAAGGTCCAAGGTATACAGTAAACCTGAAGTGAAGCATCGGAATCTAAAACCGGACTCACAGGAGAGGTTCAAATCATAGAAAACGAGAGAGTCAGTCCTCTTGTACTTAAGTCGGCATTGTGCCTTTTGTATTGAATTCAGATGCAATTTCAGTGTTTCATCGTCAATAAGAAGGTCCAAGGGTAGCAGTAAACCTGAAGTGAAGCATCGGAATCTAAAACTGGACTCACAGGAGGGGTTCAAATCATAGATAGTTAGAGTGTCAGTCCTCTTATACTTAAGTCAGCATTGTGCCTTTCGAATTTAATTCCGATGCAATTTCTGTGTTTCATCGACAATAGGGAGGTGCAAGGTATACAGTAAACCTGTAGTGAAGCATCGGAATCTAAAACTGGACTCACAGGAGAAGTTCAAATCATAGAAAGAGATAGTGTCAGTCCTCTTTTACTTAAGTCAGCATTGTGCCTTTTGTATTAAATTCGGATGCAATTTCTGTATTTTATCGTCAATAAGATGGTCCAAGGGATACAGGAAACCTGAAGTGAAGCATCGGAATCTAAAACTGTACTCACAGGAGAGGTTCAAATCATTGATAGTTAGAGTATCAGTCCTCTTGTACATAAGTCGGCTTTGTGCCTTTTGAATTTAATTCCGATGCAATTTTTGTGTTTCATCGTCAATAAGACGGTGCAAGGTATACAGTAAACCTGAAGTGAAGCATTGGAATCTAAGACTGGGCTCACAGGAGAGGATCAAATCATAGAGAGTGAGAGTGTCAGTCCTCTTGTACTTAAGTCGGCATTGTGCCTTTTGAATTTAATTCCGATGCAATTTCTGTAATTCATCGTCAATAAGAAGGTGCAAGGTATACAGTAAACCTGAAGTGAAGCATCTGAATCTAAGACTTTACTCTGAGGAGAGGTTCAAATCATAGAGAGTCAGAGTGTCAGTCCTCTTGTAATCAAGTCGGCATTGTGCCTTTTGAATTTAATTCCGATGCAATTTCTGTGTTTCGTCGTCAATTAGAAGGTGCAAGATATACAGTTAACCTGAAGTGAAGCATCGGAATCTAAAACTGGACTCACAGGAGAGGTTCAAATCATAGATACAGAGAGTGTCAGTCCGCTTTTACCTAAGTGGGTATTGTGCCTTTTGTATTAAATTCGGATGCAATTTCTGTATTTCATTGTCAATGAGAAGGTCCAAGGGATGCAGTAAACCTGAAGTGAAGCATCGGAATCTAAATCTGGACTCACAGGAGAGGTTCAAATCGTAAAAAGTGAGAGTGTTAGTTCTTTTGTACTTAAGTCGGCATGGTGCCTTTTGTATTAAATTCGGATACCATTTCTGTGTTTCATCGTCAATAAGAAGGTCCAAGGGATACAGTAAACCTGAAGTGAAGCATCGCAATCTAAAACTGGACCCACAGGAAGGGTTTAAATCATAGAGAGTTAGAGTGTCAGTCCTCTTGTACTTAAGTCGGCATTGTTCCTTTTGTATTGAATTCTTATGCAATTTCTGTATTTCATCGTCAACATGGAGGTGCAAGGTATACAGAAAACCTGAAGTGAAGCATCGGAATCTAAAACTGGACTCACAGGAGAAGTTCAAATCATAGAAAGAGAGAGAGTCAGTCCTCTTTTACTTAAGTCGGCATTGTGCCTTTTGTATTAAATTCGGATGGAATTTCTGTATTTTGTCGTCAATAAGAAGGTCCAAGGGATACAGTAAAACTGAAGTGAAGCATCGGCATCCAAAACTGGACTCACAGGAGAGGTTCAAATCATAGTAAGCAAGAGTGTCAGTCCTATTGTACATAAGTCGGCATTGTGCCTTTTGAATTTCAATCCGATGCAATTTCTATGTTTCATCGTCAATAAGGAGGTGCAAGGTGTACAGTAAACCTGAAGTGAAGCATCGGAATCCAAAACTGGACTCACAGGAGAGGTTCAAATCGTAAAAAGTGTGAGTGTTAGTCCTCTTGTACTTAAGTCGGCATTGTGCCTTTTGTATTAAATTCCGATGCAATTTCGGTGTTTCATCGTCAATAAGAAGGTGCAAGGTAAACAGTAAACCTGAAGTGAGGCATCGGAATCTAAACGTTGACTCACAGGAGAGGTTCAAATCATAGAAAGTGAGAGGGTCAGTCCTCTTTTACTTAAGTCGGCATGGTGCATTTTGTATTAAATTCGGATGCCATTTCTGTGTTTCATCGTCAATAAGAAGGTCCAAGGTATACAGTAAACCTGAAGTGAAGCATCGGAATCTAAAACCGGACTCACAGGAGAGGTTCAAATCATAGAAAACGAGAGAGTCAGTCCTCTTGTACTTAAGTCGGCATTGTGCCTTTTGTATTGAATTCAGATGCAATTTCAGTGTTTCATCGTCAATAAGAAGGTCCAAGGGTAGCAGTAAACCTGAAGTAAAGCATCGGAATCTAAAACTGGACTCACAGGAGGGGTTCAAATCATAGATAGTTAGAGTGTCAGTCCTCTTGTACTTAAGTCAGCATTGTGCCTTTTGAATTTAATTCCGATGCAATTTCTGTGTTTCATCGACAATAGGGAGGTGCAAGGTATACAGTAAACCTGTAGTGAAGCATCGGAATCTAAAACTGGACTCACAGGAGAGGTTCAAATCATAGAAAGAGATAGTGTCAGTCCTCTTGTACATAAGTCGACTTTGTGCCTTTTGAATTTAATTCCGATGCAATTTTTGTGTTTCATCGTCAATAAGACGGTGCAAGGTATACAGTAAACCTGAAGTGAAGCATTGGAATCTAAGACTGGGCTCACAGGAGAGGATCACATCATAGAGAGTGAGTGTGTCAGTCCTCTTGTACTTAAGTCGGCATTGTGCCTTTTGTATTAAATTCGGATACCATTTCTGTGTTTCATCGTCAATAACAAGGTCCAAGGGATACAGTATACCTGAAGTGAAGCATCGGAATCTAAAACTGGACTCACAGGAGAGGTTCAAATCATAGAATGGGAGAGTGTCAGTCCTCTTGTATTTTAGTCGGCATTGTGCATTTTGTATTACATTTGGATGCGATTTCTGTGTTTCATCGTCAATACGAAGGTACAAGGTATACAGTGAACCTGAAGTGAATCATCGGAATCTAAAACTGGGCTCACAGGAGAGGTTCAAATCATAGAAAGTGAGAGTGTCAGTCCTCATGTACTTAAGTCAGCATTACGCCTTTTGTATTAAATTCGGATGCAATTTCTGTGATTCATTGACAATTAGAGGGTCCAAGGAATACAGTAAACCTGAAGTGAAGCATCGGATACTATAACTGGACTCACAGGAGAGGTTCAAATCATAGAAAAAGAGGGTGTCATTCCTCTTTTACTGATCTCGGCATTGTGCCTTTTGTTTTGAATTCGGATGCAATTTCTGTATTTCATCGTCAATAAGAAGGTCCAAGTGATACAGTAAACCTGAAGTGAAGCATCGGAACCTAAAACTGGACTCACAAAGAGAGGTTCAAACCTTAGAAAGTTAGTGTGTCAGTCCTCTTGTACTTATGTCTTCATTGTGCCTTTTCAATTTAATTCCGATGCAATTTCTGTGTTTCATCGTCAATAAGAAGGTGCGAGATACACAGTAATCCTGAAGTGTAGCATCGGAATCTAAACCTGGACTCACAGGAGAGGTTCAAATCACAGAAAGTGAGAGTGTCAGTCCTCTTTTACTTAAGTCGGCATTGTGCCATTTGTATTAAATTCGGATGCAATTTCTGTATTTCATCATCAATAAGTAGGTCCAAGGGATACAGTAAACCTGAAGTGAAGCATCGGACTCTAAATCTGGACTCACAGGAGAGGCTCAAATCATAGAAAGGGAGAGTGTCAGTCCTCTTGTACTTAAGTCGGCATTGTGCCATTTGTATTGAATTCGGATGCAAGTTCTGTGTTTCATCGTCAATAAGAAGGTGCAAGTAATACAGAAAACCTGAAGTGAAGCATCGGAATCTAATACTGGACTCACAGGAGAGGTTCAAATCATAGAAAGTGAGAGTGTCAGTCCTCATGTACCTAAGTCGGCAATGTGCCTTTTGTATTAAATTCTGATGCAATTTCTGTGTTTCATCGTCAATAAGAAGGCCCAAGGGATAAAGTAAACCTGAAGTGAAGCATCGGAATCTAAAACTGGACTTACAGGAGAGGTTCAAATCACGGAAAGTTAGAGTGTCAGTCCTCTTGTACTTAAGTCGGCATTGTGCCTCTTGTATTAAATTCCGATGCAATTTCTGTGTTTCATCGTCAATAAGAAGGTGCAAGGTATACAGTAAACCTGAAATGAAGCATCGGATTCTAAAAGTGGGCTCACATTAGAGGTTCAAATCATAGAAAGAGAGAGAGTCAGTCCTCTTTTACTTAAGTCGGCATTGTGCCTTTTGTATTGAATTCAGATGCAATTTCAGTGTTTCATCGTCAATAAGAAGGTCCAAGGGTAGCAGTAAACCTGAAGTGAAGCATCGGAATCTAAAACTGGACTCATAGGAGAGGTTCAAATCACAGAAAGTGAGAGTGTCAGTCCTCTTTTACTTAAGTCGGCATTATGCCATTTGTATTAAATTCGGATGCTATTTCTGTGTTTCATCGTCAATATGAAGGTCCAAGGTATACAGTAAACCTGAAGTGAAGCATCGGAATCTAAAACCGGACTCACAGGAGAGGTTCAAACCATAGAAAACGAGAGAGTCAGTCCTCTTGTACATAAGTCGGCATTGTGCCTTTTGTATTGAATTCAGATGCAATTTCAGTGTTTCATCGTCAATAAGAAGGTCCAAGGGTAGCAGTAAACCTGAAGTGAAGCATCGGAATCTAAAACTGGACTCACAGGAGGGGTTCAAATCATAGATAGTTAGAGTGTCAGTCCTCTTATACTTAAGTCAGCATTGTGCCTTTCGAATTTAATTCCGATGCAATTTCTGTGTTTCATCGACAATAGGGAGGTGCAAGGTATACAGTAAACCTGTAGTGAAGCATCGGAATCTAAAACTGGACTCACAGGAGAGGTTCAAATCATAGAAAGAGATAGTGTCAGTCCTCTTTCACTTAAGTCGGCATTGTGCCTTTTGTATTAAATTCGGATGCAATTTCTGTATTTCATCGTCAATAAGATGGTCCAAGGGATACAGGAAACCTGAAGTGAAGCATCGGAATCTAAAACTGGACTCACAGGAGAGGTTCAAATCATTGATAGTTAGAGTGTCAGTCCTCTTGTACATAAGACGGCTTTGTGCCTTTTGAATATAATTCCGATGCAATTTTTGAGTTTCATCGTCAATAAGACGGTGCAAGGTATACAGTAAACCTGAAGTGAAGCATTGGAATCTAAGACTGGGCTCACAGGAGAGGATCAAATCATAGAGAGTGAGAGTGTCAGTCCTCTTGTACTTAAGGCGGCATTGTGCCTTTTGTATTAAATTCGGATGCAATTTTTGTGTTTCATCGTCAATAAGACGGTGCAAGGTATACAGTAAACCTGAAGTGAATCATCAGACTCTAAAACTGGACTCACAGGAGAGGTTCAAATCATAGATAGGAAGAATGTCAGTCCTCTTGAACTTATGTCGGCATTGTGTCTTTTGAATTTAATTCCGATGCAATTTCTGTGATCATTGTCAATAAGTTGGTGCAAGGTATACAGTAAACCTGAAGTGAAGCATCTGAATCTAAGACTTTACTCTGAGGAGAGGTTCAAATCATAGAGAGTCAGAGTGTCAGTCCTCTTGTAATTAAGTCGGCATTGTGCCTTTTGAATTTAATTCCGATGCAATTTCTGTGTTTCATCGTCAATAAGAAGGTGCAAGATATACAGTTAACCTGAAGTGAAGCATCGGAATCTAAAACTTAACTCACAGGAGAGGTTCAAATCATAGAAAAAGAGGGTGTCATTCCTCTTTTACTGAAGTCGGCATTGTGCCTTTTGTTTTGAATTCGGATGCAATTTCTGTATTTCATCGTCAACAAGACGGTCCAAGGGATACAGTAAACCTGAAGTGAATCATCAGACTCTAAAACTGGACTCACAGGAGAGGTTCAAATCATAGATAGGAAGAATGTCAGTCCTCTTGAACTTATGTCGGCATTGTGTCTTTTGAATTTAATTCCGATGCAATTTCTGTGATCATTGTCAATAAGTTGGGGCAAGGTATACAGTAAACCTGAAGTGAAGCATCTGAATCTAAGACTTTACTCTGAGGAGAGGTTCAAATCATAGAGAGTCAGAGTGTCAGTCCTCTTGTAATTAAGTCGGCATTGCGCCTTTTGAATTTAATTCCGATGCAATTTCTGTGTTTCATCGTCAATAAGAACGTGCAAGATACACAGGTAACCTGAAGTGAAGCATCGCAATCTAAAACTGGACTCACAGGAGAGGTTCAAATCATAGATACAGAGAGTGTCAGTCCGCTTTTACCTATGTGGGTATTGTGCATTTTGTATTAAATTCGGATGCAATTTCTGTATTTCATCGTCAATGAGAAGGTCCAAGGGATACAGTAAACCTGAATTGAAGCATCGGAATCTAAATCTGGACTCACAGGAGAGGTTCAAATCGTAAAAAGTGAGAGTGTTAGTCCTTTTGTACTTAAGTCGGCATGGTGCCTTTTGTATTAAATTCGGATACCATTTCTGTGTTTCATCGTCAATAAGAAGGTCCAAGATATACAGTAAACCAGAAGTGAAGCATCGGAATCTAAAACTGGACTCACAGGAGAGGTTCAATTCATAAAAAGTGAGAGTGTCAGTCCTCATGTACTTAAGTCGGCATTGTGCCATTTGTATTAAATTCGGATGCTATTTCTGTGTTTCATCGTCAATAAGATGGTCCAAGGGATACAGTAAACCTGAAGTGAAGCATCGGAATCTAAAACTGGACTCACAGGAGGGGTTTAAATCATAGAGAGTTAGAGTGTCAGTCCTCTTATACTTAAGTCGGCATTGTTCCTTTTGTATTGAATTCTTATGCAATTTCTGTATTTCATCGTCAACAAGAAGGTGCAAGGATAACAGAAAACCTGAAGTGACGCATCGGAATCTGACACTGGACTCACAGGAGAAGTTCAAATCATAGAAAGAGAGAGTGTCAGTCCTCTTTTACTTAAGTCGGCATTGTGCCTTTTGTATTAAATTCGGATGGAATTTCTGTATTTTATCGCCAATAAGAAGGTCCAAGGGATACAGTAAAACTGAAGTGAAGCATCGGCATCCAAAACTGGACTCACAGGAGAGGTTCAAATCATAGTAAGCAAGAGTGTCAGTCCTATTGTACTTAAGTCGGCATTGTGCCTATTGTATGAAATTCGGATCCAATTTCTGTGTTTCATCGTCAATTAGATTTTCCAAGGGATACAGTAAACCTGAAGTGAAGCATCAGAATCTAAAACTGGACTCACAGGAGAGGTTCAAGTCATCGATAGTTAGAGTGTCAGTCCTCTTGTACTTAAGTCGGCATTGTGCCTTTTGAATTTCAATCCGATGCAATTTCTATGTTTCATCGTCAATAAGAAGGTGCAAGGTGTACAGTAAACCTGAAGTGAAGCATCGGAATCCAAAACTGGACTCACAGGAGAAGTTCAAATCATAGAAAACGAGAGAGTCAGTCCTCTCGTGCTTAAGTCGGCATTGTGCCTTTTGTATTAAATTCAGATGCAATTTCTGTGTTTCATCGTCAATAAGAAGATCCAACGGATACAGTAAACCAGAAGTGAAGCATCGGAATCTAAAACTGGACTCACAGGAGGGGTTCAAATCATAGATAGTTAGAGTGTCAGTCCTCTTGTACTTAAATCAGCATTGTGCCTTTTGAATTTCAATCCGATGCAATTTCTATGTTTCATCGTCAATAAGAAGGTGCAAGGTATACAGTAAACCTGAAGTGAAGCATTGGAATCTAAGACTGGGCTCACAGGAGAGGATCAAATCATAGAGAGTGAGTGTGTCAGTCCTCTTGTACTTAAGTCGGCATTGTGCCTTTTGTATTAAATTCGGATACCATTTCTGTGTTTCATCGTCAATAACAAGGTCCAAGGGATACAGTATATCTGAAGTAAAGCATCGGAATCTAAAACTGGACTCACAGGAGAGGTTCAAATCATAGAATGGGAGAGTGTCAGTCCTCTTGTACTTTAGTCGGCATTGTGCATTTTGTATTACATTTGGATGCGATTTCTGTGTTTCATCGTCAATACGAAGGTACAAGGTATACAGTGAACCTGAAGTGAATCATCGGAATCTAAAACTGGGCTCACAGGAGTGGTTCAAATCATAGAAAGTGAGATTGTCAGTCCTCATGTACTTAAGTCAGCATTACGCCTTTTGTATTAAATTCGGATGCAATTTCTGTGTTTTATTGACAATTAGAGGGTCCAAGGAATACAGTAAACCTGAAGTGAAGCATCGGATACTATAACTGGACTCACAGGAGAGGTTCAAATCATAGAAAAAGAGGGTGTCATTCCTCTTTTACTGATCTCGGCATTGTGCCTTTTGTTTTGAATTCGGATGCAATTTCTGTATTTCATCGTCAATAAGAAGGTCCAAGTGATACAGTAAACCTGAAGTGAAGCATCGGAACCTAAAACTGGACTCACAAAGAGAGGTTCAAACCTTAGAAAGTTAGTGTGTCAGTCCTCTTGTACTTATGTCTTCATTGTGCCTTTTCAATTTAATTCCGATGCAATTTCTGTGTTTCATCGTCAATAAGAAGGTGCGAGATACACAGTAATCCTGAAGTGTAGCATCGGAATCTAAACCTGGACTCACAGGAGAGGTTCAAATCACAGAAAGTGAGAGTGTCAGTCCTCTTTTACTTAAGTCGGCATTGTGCCATTTGTATTAAATTCGGATGCAATTTCTGTATTTCATCATCAATAAGTAGGTCCAAGGGATACAGTAAACCTGAAGTGAAGCATCGGACTCTAAATCTGGACTCACAGGAGAGGCTCAAATCATAGAAAGGGAGAGTGTCAGTCCTCTTGTACTTAAGTCGGCATTGTGCCATTTGTATTGAATTCGGATGCAAGTTATGTGTTTCATCGTCAATAAGAAGGTGCAAGTAATACAGAAAACCTGAAGTGAAACATCGGAATCTAATACTGGACTCACAGGAGAGGTTCAAATCATAGAAAGTGAGAGTGTCAGTCCTCATGTACCTAAGTCGGCAATGTGCCTTTTGTATTAAATTCTGATGCAATTTCTGTGTTTCATCGTCAATAAGAAGGCCCAAGGGATAAAGTAAACCTGAAGTGAAGCATCGGAATCTAAAACTGGACTTACAGGAGAGGTTCAAATCACGGAAAGTTAGAGTGTCAGTCCTCTTGTACTTAAGTCGGCATTGTGCCTCTTGTATTAAATTCCGATGCAATTTCTGTGTTTCATCGTCAATAAGAAGGTGCAAGGTATACAGTAAACCTGAAATGAAGCATCGGATTCTAAAAGTGGGCTCACATTAGAGGTTCAAATCATAGAAAGAGAGAGAGTCAGTCCTCTTTTACTTAAGTCGGCATTGTGCCTTTTGTATTGAATTCAGATGCAATTTCAGTGTTTCATCGTCAATAAGAAGGTCCAAGGGTAGCAGTAAACCTGAAGTGAAGCATCGGAATCTAAAACTGGACTCATAGGAGAGGTTCAAATCACAGAAAGTGAGAGTGTCAGTCCTCTTTTACTTAAGTCGGCATTATGCCATTTGTATTAAATTCGGATGCTATTTCTGTGTTTCATCGTCAATATGAAGGTCCAAGGTATACAGTAAACCTGAAGTGAAGCATCGGAATCTAAAACCGGACTCACAGGAGAGGTTCAAACCATAGAAAACGAGAGAGTCAGTCCTCTTGTACATAAGTCGGCATTTTGCCTTTTGTATTGAATTCAGATGCAATTTCAGTGTTTCATCGTCAATAAGAAGGTCCAAGGGTAGCAGTAAACCTGAAGTGAAGCATCGGAATCTAAAACTGGACTCACAGGAGGGGTTCAAATCATAGATAGTTAGAGTGTCAGTCCTCTTATACTTAAGTCAGCATTGTGCCTTTCGAATTTAATTCCGATGCAATTTCTGTGTTTCATCGACAATAGGGAGGTGCAAGGTATACAGTAAACCTGTAGTGAAGCATCGGAATCTAAAACTGGACTCACAGGAGAGGTTCAAATCATAGAAAGAGATAGTGTCAGTCCTCTTTCACTTAAGTCGGCATTGTGCCTTTTGTATTAAATTCGGATGCAATTTCTGTATTTCATCGTCAATAAGATGGTCCAAGGGATACAGGAAACCTGAAGTGAAGCATCGGAATCTAAAACTGGACTCACAGGAGAGGTTCAAATCATTGATAGTTAGAGTGTCAGTCCTCTTGTACATAAGTCGGCTTTGTGCCTTTTGAATTTAATTCCGATGCAATTTTTGAGTTTCATCGTCAATAAGACGGTGCAAGGTATACAGTAAACCTGAAGTGAAGCATTGGAATCTAAGACTGGGCTCACAGGAGAGGATCAAATCATAGAGAGTGAGAGTGTCAGTCCTCTTGTACTTAAGGCGGCATTGTGCCTTTTGTATTAAATTCGGATGCAATTTTGGTGTTTCATCGTCAATAAGACGGTGCAAGGTATACAGTAAACCTGAAGTGAATCATCAGACTCTAAAACTGGACTCACAGGAGAGGTTCAAATCATAGATAGGAAGAATGTCAGTCCTCTTGAACTTATGTCGGCATTGTGTCTTTTGAATTTAATTCCGATGCAATTTCTGTGATCATTGTCAATAAGTTGGTGCAAGGTATACAGTAAACCTGAAGTGAAGCATCTGAATCTAAGACTTTACTCTGAGGAGAGGTTCAAATCATAGAGAGTCAGAGTGTCAGTCCTCTTGTAATTAAGTCGGCATTGTGCCTTTTGAATTTAATTCCGATGCAATTTCTGTGTTTCATCGTCAATAAGAAGGTGCAAGATATACAGTTAACCTGAAGTGAAGCATCGGAATCTAAAACTTAACTCACAGGAGAGGTTCAAATCATAGAAAAAGAGGGTGTCATTCCTCTTTTACTGAAGTCGGCATTGTGCCTTTTGTTTTGAATTCGGATGCAATTTCTGTATTTCATCGTCAACAAGAAGGTCCAAGGGATACAGTAAACCTGAAGTGAATCATCAGACTCTAAAACTGGACTCACAGGAGAGGTTCAAAACATAGATAGGAAGAATGTCAGTCCTCTTGAACTTATGTCGGCATTGTGTCTTTTGAATTTAATTCCGATGCAATTTCTGTGATCATTGTCAATAAGTTGGTGCAAGGTATACAGTAAACCTGAAGTGAAGCATCTGAATCTAAGACTTTACCCTTAGGAGAGGTTCAAATCATAGAGAGTCAGAGTGTCTGTCCTCTTGTAATTAAGTTGGCATTGTGCCTTTTGAATTTAATTCCGATGCAATTTCTGTGTTTCATCGTCAATAAGAAGGTGCAAGATACACAGGTAACCTGAAGTGAAGCATCGCAATCTAAAACTGGACTCACAGGAGAGGTTCAAATCATAGATACAGAGAGTGTCAGTCCGCTTTTACCTATGTGGGTATTGTGCCTTTTGTATTAAATTCGGATGCAATTTCTGTATTTCATCGTCAATGAGAAGGTCCAAGGGATACAGTAAACCTGAATTGAAGCATCGGAATCTAAATCTGGACTCACAGGAGAGGTTCAAATCGTAAAAAGTGAGAGTGTTAGTCCTTTTGTACTTAAGTCGGCATGGTGCCTTTTGTATTAAATTCGGATACCATTTCTGTGTTTCATCGTCAATAAGAAGGTCCAAGGGATACAGTAAACCAGAAGTGAAGCATCGGAATCTAAAACTGGACTCACAGGAGAGGTTCAATCCATAAAAAGTGAGAGTGTCAGTCCTCATGTACTTAAGTCGGCATTGTGCCATTTGTATTAAATTCGGATGCTATTTCTGTGTTTCATCGTCAATAAGATGGTCCAAGGGATACAGTAAACCTGAAGTGAAGCATCGGAATCTAAAACTGGACTCACAGGAGGGGTTTAAATCATAGAGAGTTAGAGTGTCAGTCCTCTTGTACTTAAGTCGGCATTGTTCCTTTTGTATTGAATTCTTATGCAATTTCTGCATTTCATCGTCAACAAGAAGGTGCAAGAATAACAGAAAACCTGAAGTGACGCATCGGAATCTAAAACTGGACTCACAGGAGAAGTTCAAATCATAGAAAGAGAGAGTGTCAGTCCTCTTTTACTTAAGTCGGCATTGTGCCTTTTGTATTAAATTCGGATGGAATTTCTGTATTTTATCGCCAATAAGAAGGTCCAAGGGATACAGTAAAACTGAAGTGAAGCATCGGCATCCAAAACTGGACTCACAGGAGAGGTTCAAATCATAGTAAGCAAGAGTGTCAGTCCTATTGTACTTAAGTCGGCATTGTGCCTATTGTATGAAATTCGGATCCAATTTCTGTGTTTCATCGTCAATTAGATTTTCCAAGGGATACAGTAAACCTGAAGTGAAGCATCAGAATCTAAAACTGGACTCACAGGAGAGGTTCAAGTCATCGATAGTTAGAGTGTCAGTCCTCTTGTACTTAAGTCGGCATTGTGCCTTTTGAATTTCAATCCGATGCAATTTCTATGTTTCATCGTCAATAAGAAGGTGCAAGGTGTACAGTAAACCTGAAGTGAAGCATCGGAATCCAAAACTGGACTCACAGGAGAGGTTCAAATCATAGAAAACGAGAGAGTCAGTCCTCTCGTGCTTAAGTCGGCATTGTGCCTTTTGTATTAAATTCAGATGCAATTTCTGTGTTTCATCGTCAATAAGAAGATCCAACGGATACAGTAAACCAGAAGTGAAGCATAGGAATCGAAAACTGGACTCACAGGAGAGGTTAAAATCATAGAAACAGAGAGTGTCAGTCCGCTTTTACTTAAGTCGGCATTGTGCCTTTTGTATTAAATTCGGATGCAATGTCTGTATTTCATCGTCAATAAGAAGGTCCAAGGGATACAGTAAACCTGAAGTGAAGCATCGAAATCTAAAACTGGACTCACAGGAGAGGTTCAAATCGTAAAAAGTGTGAGTGTTAGTCCTCTTGTACTTAAGTCGGCATTGTGCCTTTTGTATTAAATTCCGATGCAATTTCGGTGTTTCATCGTCAATAAGAAGGTGCAACGTAAACAGTAAACCTGAAGTGAGGCATCGGAATCTAAACGTAGACTCACAGGAGAGGTTCAAATCATAGAAAGTGAGAGGGTCAGTCCTCTTTTACTTAAGTCGGCATGGTGCATTTTGTATTAAATTCGGATGCTATTTCTGTGTTTCATCGTCAATAAGAAGGTCCAAGGAATACAGTAAACCTGAAGTGAAGCATCGGAATCTAAAACTAGACTCACAGGAGAGGTTCAAATCATGGAAAGTTAGAGTGTCAGTCCTCTTGTACTTAAGTCGGCATTGTGCCTCTTGTATTAAATTCGGATGCAATGTCTGTATTTCATCGTCAATAAGAAGGTCCAAGGGATACAGTAAACCTGAAGTGAAGCATCGAAATCTAAAACTGGACTCACATTAGAGGTTCAAATCATAGAAAGAGAGAGAGTCAGTCCTCTTTTACTTAAGTCGGCATTGTGCCTTTTGTATTGAATTCAGATGCAATTTCAGTGTTTCATCGTCAATAAGAAGGTCCAAGGGTAGCAGTAAACCTGAAGTGAAGCATCGGAATCTAAAACTGGACTCACAGGAGGGGTTCAAATCATAGATAGTTAGAGTGTCAGTCCTCTTATACTTAAGTCAGCATTGTGCCTTTCGAATTTAATTCCGATGCAATTTCTGTGTTTCATCGACAATAGGGAGGTGCAAGGTATACAGTAAACCTGTAGTGAAGCATCGGAATCTAAAACTGGACTCACAGGAGAGGTTCAAATCATAGAAAGAGATAGTGTCAGTCCTCTTTTACTTAAGTCGGCATTGTGCCTTTTGTATTAAATTCGGATGCAATTTCTGCATTTCATCGTCAATAAGATGGTCCAAGGGATACAGGAAAAATGAAGTGAAGCATCGGAATCTAAAACTGAACTCACAGGAGAAGTTCAAATCATTGATAGTTAGAGTGTCAGTCCTCTTGTACATAAGTCGGCTTTGTGCCTTTTGAATTTAGTTCCGATGCAATTTTTGTGTTTCATCGTCAATAAGACGGTGCAAGGTATACAGTAAACCTGAAGTGAAGCATTGGAATCTAAGACTGGGCTCACAGGAGAGGATCAAATCATAGAGAGTGAGAGTGTCAGTCCTCTTGTACTTAAGTCGGCATTGTGACTTTTGTATTAAATTCGGATGCAATTTCTGTGTTTCATCGTCAATAGGAAGGTGCAAGTAATACAGAAAACCTGAAGTGAAGCATCGGAATCTAATACTGGACTCACAGGAGAGGTTCAAATCGTAAAAAGTGAGAGTGTTAGTCCTTTTGTACTTAAGTCGGCATGGTGCCTTTTGTATAAATTCGGATACCATTTCTGTGTTTCATCGTCAATAACAAGGTCCAAGGGATACAGTATACCTGAAGTGAAGCATCGGAATCTAAAACTGGACTCACAGGAGAGGTTCAAATCATAGAATGGGAGAGTGTCAGTCCTCTTGTACTTAAGTCGGCATTGTGCATTTTGTATTACATTTGGATGCGATTTCTGTGTTTCATCGTCAATACGAAGGTACAAGGTATACAGTGAACCTGAAGTGAATCATCGGAATCTAAAACTGGGCTCACAGGAGAGGTTCAAATCATAGAAAGTGAGAGTGTCGGTCCTCATGTACTTAAGTCAGCATTACGCCTTTTGTATTAAATTCGGATGCAATTTCTGTGTTTCATTGACAATTAGAGGGTCCAAGGAATACAGTAAACCTGAAGTGAAGCATCGGATACTATAACTGGACTCACAGGAGAGGTTCAAATCATATAGAGTTAGAGTGTCAGTCCTCTTGTACTTAAGTCGGCATTGTGCCTTTTGAATTTAATTCCGATGCAATTTCTATGTTTCATCGTCAATAAGAAGGTGCAAGGTATACACTAAACGTGAAGTGAAGCATCGGAATCTAGTACTTAACTCACAGGAGAGGTTCGAATCATAGAAAAAGAGGGTGTCATTCCTCTTTTACTGAAGTCGGCATTGTGCCTTTTGTTTTGAATTCGGATGCAATTTCTGTACTTCATCGTCAATAAGAAGGTCCAAGTGATACAGTAAACCTGAAATGAAGTATCGGAACCTAAAACTGGACTCACAGGAGAGGTTCAAACCTTAGAAAGTTAGTGTGTCAGTCCTCTTGTACTTATGTCTTCATTGTGCCTTTTCAATTTAATTCCGATGCAATTTCTGTGTTTCATCGTCAATAAGAAGGTGCGAGATACACAGTAATCCTGAAGTGTAGCATCGGAATCTAAACCTGGACTCACAGGAGAGGTTCAAATCACAGAAAGTGAGAGTGTCAGTCCTCTTTTACTTAAGTCGGCATTGTGTCATTTGTATTAAATTCGGATGCAATTTCTGTGTTTCATCGTCAATAAGTAGGTCCAAGGGATACAGTAAACCTGAAGTGAAGCATCGGACTCTAAATCTGGACTCACAGGAGAGGCTCAAATCATAGAAAGGGAGAGTGTCAGTCCTCTTGTACTTAAGTCGGCATTGTGCGATTTGTATTGAATTCGGATGCAAGTTCTGTGTTTCATCGTCAATAAGAAGGTGCAAGTAATACAGAAAACCTGAAGTGAAGCATCGGAATCTAATACTGGACTCACAGGAGAGGTTCAAACCATAGAAAGAGAGAGTTTCAGTCCTCTTATACTTAAGTCGGCATTGTGGAATTTGTATTAAACTCGGATGGAATTACTATATTTCATCGTCAACAAGAAGGTCCAAGGGATACAGTAAACCTGAAGTGAAGCATCGGAATCTAAAACTGGACTCACAGGAGAGGTTCAAATCACAGATAGTTAGAGTGTCAGTCCTCTTGTACTTAAGTCGGGATTGTGTCTTTTGAATTTAATTCCGATGCTATTTCTATGTTTCATCGTCAATAAGAAGGTGCAAGGTATACAGTAATCCTGAAGTGAAGCATCGGAATCCTAAACTGGACTCACAGGAGAGGTTCAAATCATAGAGTGTTAGAGTGACACTCCTCTTGTACTTAAGTCGGCATTGTGCCTTTTGAATTTAACTCCGATACTATTTCTGTGTTTCATCGTCAATAAGAAGGTCCAAGGTATACAGTGAACCTGAAGTAAAGCATCGGAATCTAAAACTTGACTCACAGGAGAGGTTCAAATCATAGAAATTGTGAGTGTCAGTCCTCTTGTACGTAAGTCAGCATTGTGGCTTTTGTATTAAATTCGGATGCAATTTCTGTGTTCATCGTCAAGAAGAAGGTGTAAGGTATACAGAAAACCTGATGTGATGCATAGGAATCTAAAACTGGACTCACTGGAGAGGTTCAAATCACAGAAAGTGAGAGTGTCAGTCCTCTTATACTTAAGTCAGCATTGTGCCTTTCGAATTTAATTCCGATGCAATTTCTGTGTTTCATCGACAATAGGGAGGTGCAAGGTATACAGTAAACCTGTAGTGAAGCATCGGAATCTAAAACTGGACTCACAGGAGAAGTTCAAATCATAAAAGAGATAGTGTCAGTCCTCATTTACTTACGTCGGCATTGTGCCTTTTGTATTAAATTCGGATGCAATTTCTGTATTTCATCGTCAATAAGAAGGTCCAAGAAATACAGGAAACCTGAAGTGAAGCATCGGAATCTAAAACTGGACTCACAGGAGAGGTTCAAATCATTGATAGTTAGAGTGTCAGTCCTCTTGTACATAAGTCGGCTTTGTGCCTTTTGAATTTAATTCCGATGCAATTTTTGTGTTTCATCGTCAATAAGACGGTGCAAGGTATACAGTAAACCTGAAGTGAAGCATTGGAATCTAAGACTGGGCTCACAGGAGAGGATCAAATCATAGAAAGTGAGAGTGTCAGTCCTCTTGTACTTAAGTCGGCATTGTGCCTTTTGTATTAAATTCGGATGCATTTTCTGTGTTTCATCGTCAATAGGAAGGTCCAAGGGATACAGTAAACCTGAAGTGAATCATCAGACTCTAAAACTGGACTCACAGGAGTGGTTCAAATCATAGATAGGAAGAATGTCAGTCCTCTTGAACTTATGTCGGCATTGTGTCTTTTGAATTTAATTCCGATGCAATTTCTGTGATCATTGTCAATAAGTTGGTGCAAGGTATACAGTAAACCTGAAGTGAAGCATCTAAATCAAAAACTGGACTCTGAGGAGAGGTTCAAATCATAGAGAGTTAGAGTGGCAGTCCTCTTGTAATTAAGTCGGCATTGTGCCTTTTGAATTTAATTCCGATGCAATTTCTGTGTTTCATGGTCAATAAGATAGTGCAAGATATACAGTTAACCTGAAGTGAAGCATCGGAATCTAAAACTGGAGTCACGGGAGAGGTTCAAATCATAGATACAGAGAGTGTCAGTCCGCTTTTACCTAAGTCAGTATTGTGCCTTTTGTATTAAATTCGGATGCAATTTCTATATTTCATCGTCAGTGAGAAGGTCCAAGGGATACAGTAAACCTGAAGTGAAGCATCGGAATCTAAATCTGGACTCACAGGAGAGGTTCAAATCGTAAAAAGGGGGAGTGTTAGTCCTTTTGTACTTAAGTCGGCATGGTGCCTTTTGTATTAAATTCGGATACCATTTCTGTGTCTCATCGTCAATAAGAAGGTCCAAGGGATACAGTAAACCAGAAGTGAAGCATCGGAATCTAAAACTGGAATCACAGGAGAGGTTAAATTCATAAAAAGTGAGAGTGTCAGTCCTCATGTACTTAAGTCGGCATTGTGCCTTTTGTATTAAATTCGGATGCAATTTCTGTGTGTCATCGTCAATAAGAAGGTCCAAGGGATAAAGTAAACCTGAAGTGAAGCATCAGAATCTAAAACTGGACTCACATTAGAGGTTCAAATCATAGAAAGAGAGAGTGTCACTCCTCTTTTACTTATGTCGGCATTGTGCCTTTTCTATTAAATTGGGATGCAATTTCTGTGTTTCATCGTCAATAACAAGGTCCAAGGGATACAGTAAACCTGAAGAGAAGCATCGGAATCTAAAACTGGACTCACAGGAGAGGTTCAAATCATTGAAAGGGAGAGTGTCAGTCCTCTTGTACTTAAGTCGGCATTGTGCATTTTGTATTACATTTGGATGCGATTTCTGTGTTTCATCGTCAATACGAAGGTACAAGGTATACAGTGAACCTGAAGTGAATCATCGGAATCTAAAACTGGGCTCACAGGTGAGGTTCAAATCATAGAAAGTGAGAGTGTCAGTCCTCATTTACTTAAGTCAGCATTACGCCTTTTGTATTAAATTCGGATGCAATTTCTGTGTTCCATTGACAATTAGAGGATCCAGGGAATACAGTAAACCTGAAGTGAAGCATCGGATTCTATAACTGGACTCACAGGAGAGGTTCAAATCATATAGAGTCAGAGTGTCAGTCCTCTTGTACTTAAGTCGGCATTGTGCATTTTGAATTTAATTCCGATGCAATTTCTATGTTTCATCGTCAATAAGAAGGTGCAAGGTATACACTAAACGTGAAGTGAAGCATCGGAATCTAAAACTTGACTCACAGGAGAGGTTCAAATCATAGATAAAGAGGGTGTCATTCCTCTTTTACTGAAGTCGGCATTGTGCCTTTTATTTTAAATTCGGATGCAATTTCTGTATTTCATCGTCAATAAGAAAGTCCAAGTGATACAGTGAACCTGAAGTGAAGCATCGGAATCTAAAACTGGACTCACAGGAGAGGTTCAAATCATAGAAAGTTAGAGCGTCAGTGCTCTTGTACTTATGTCGGCATTTTGCCTTTGTATTAAATTCCGATGCAATTTCTGTGTTTCATCGTCAATAAGAAGGTGCAAGGTATACGGTATACCTGAAGTGAAGCATTGGAACCTAAAACTGGACTCACAGGAGCGGTTCAAATCTTAGAAAGTTAGTGTGTCAGCCCTCTTGTACTTATGTCTTCATTGTGCCTTTTCAATTTAATTCCGATGCAATTTCTGTGTTTCATCGTCAATAAGTAGGTGCGAGGTATACTGTAATCCTGAAGTGTAGCATCGGAATCTAAACCTGGACTCACAGGAGGATTCAAATCACAGAAAGTGAGAGTGTCAGTCCTCTTTTACTTAAGTCGGCATTGTGCCATTTGTATTAAATTCGGATGCAATTTCTGTGTTTCATCGTCAATAAGTAGGTCCAAGGGATACAGTAAACCTGAAGTGAAGCATCGGAATCTAAAACTGGACTCACAGGAGAGGCTCAAATCATAGAAAGGGAGAGTGTCAGTCCTCTTGTACTTAAGTCGGCATTGTGCCATTTGTATTGAATTCGGATGCAAGTTCTGTGTTTCATCGTCAATAAGAAGGTGCAAGTAATACAGAAAACCTGAAGTGAAGCATCGGAATCTAATACTGGACTCACAGGAGAGGTTCAAATCACAGAAAGAGAGAGTGTCAGTCCTCTTATACTTAAGTCGGCATTGTGGAATTTGTATTAAATTCGGATGGAATTTCTGTATTTCATCGTCAACAAGAAGGTCCATCGGATACAGTAATCCCGAAGTGAGGCATCGGAATCTAAAAGTGGACTCACAGGAGAGGTTCAAATCACAGATAGTTAGAGTGTCAGTCCTCTTCTAATTAAGACGGGATTGTGTCTTTTGAATTTAATTCCGATGTAATTTCTATGTTTCATCGTCAATAAGAAGGTGCAAGGTATACAGTAATCCTGAAGTGAAGCATCAGAATCCTAAACTGGACTCACAGGAGAGGTTCAAATCATAGAGTGTCAGTCCTCTTGTACTTAAGTCGGCATTGTGCCTTTTGAATTTAATTCCGATACAATTTCTGTGTTTCATCGTCAATAAGAAGGTCCAAGGTATACAGTGAACCTGAAGTAAAGCATCGGAATCTAAAACTGGACTCACAGGAGTGGTTCAAATCATAGAATTTGTAAGTGTCAGTCCTCTTGTACTAAAGTCGGCATTGTGCCTTTTGTATTAAATTCGGATGCAATTTCTGTGTTTCATCGTCAATAAGAGGGTCCAAGGGATACAGTAAACCTGAAGTGAAGCATCGGAATCTAAAACTGGACTCACAGGAGCGGTTCAAATCATAGAAAGGGAGAGTGTCAGTCCTCTTTTACTTAAGTCGGCATTGTGGCTTTTGTATTAAATTAGGATGGAATTTCTGTATTTCATCGTCAATAAGAAGGTCCAAGGGATACAGTAAACCTGAAGTGAAGCATCGGAATCTAAAACTGGACTCACAGGAGAGGTTCAAATCACAGATAGTTAGAGTGTCAGTCCTCTCTTACTTAAGTCGGGATTGTGTCTTTTGAATCTAATTCCGATGCAATTTCTATGTTTCATCGTCAATAAGAAGTATCAAGGTATACAGTAATCCTGAAGTGAAGCATCGGAATCTTAAACTGGACTCACAGGAGAGGTTCAATTCATAGAGAGTTAGAGCGTCAGTCCTCTTGTACTTACGTCGGCATTGTGCCTTTTGAATTTAATTCCGATACAATTTCCGTGTTTCATCGTCAATAAGAAGGTGCAAGGTATACAGTAAACCTGAAGTGAATCATCGGAATCTATAACTGGACTCACAGGAGAGGTTACATTCATAGAAAGTGAGAGTGTCAGTCCTCTTGTTCTTAAGTCGGCATTGTGCCTTTTGTATGAAATTCGGATGCAATTTCTGTGTTTCATCGTCAATAAGAAGGCCCAAGGGATACAGTAAACCGGAAGTGAAGCATCGGAATCTAAAACTGGACACACAGGAGAGGTTCAAATCATAGAAAGAGAGAGTGTCAGTCCTCTTTTACTTAAGTCGGCATTGTGGCTTTTGTATTAAATTCGGATGGAATTTCTGTTTTTCATCGTCAATAAGAAGGTCCAAGGGATACAGTAAACCTGAAGTGAAGCATCGGAATCTAAAACTGGACTCATAGGAGAGGTTCAAATCACAGATAGTTAGAGTGTCAGTCCGCTTGTACTTAAGTCGGGATTGTGTCTTTTGAATTTCATTCCGATGCAATTTCTATGTTTCATCGTCAATAAGAAGTTGCAAGGTATACAATAATCCTGAAGTGAAGCACCGTATTCTAAAACTGCACTCAAAGGAGAGGTTCAAATCACAGAAAATGAGAGTGCCAGTCCTCTTTCACTTAAGTCGGCATTGTGAATTTTGTATTAAATTCGGATGCAATTTCGGTGTTTCATCGTAAATAAGAAGGTCCAAGGGATACAGTAAACCTGAAGTGAAGCATCGGAATCTAAAACTGGACTCACAGGAGAGGTTCAAATCATAGAAAGTGTGAGTGTCAGTCCTCTTGTACTTAATTCGGCATTGTGCCTTTTGAATTTAATTCCGATGCAATTCCTGTGTTTCATCGACAATAAGAAGGTGCAAGGTATACAGTAAACCTGAAGTGAAGCATCGTATTCTAAAACTGGATTCAAAGGAGAGGTTCAAATCACAGAAAGTGAGAGTGTCAGTCCTCTTTTACTTAAGTCGGCATTGTGTCTTTTGTATTAAATTGGGATGCAATTTCTGTGTTTCATCGTCAATAAGAAGGTCCAAGGGATACAGTAAACCTGAAGTGAAGCATCGGAATCTAAAACTGGACTCACAGGAGAGGTTCATATCATAGAAAGTTAGAGTGTAAGTC
Organism: Schistocerca americana; assembly: GCF_021461395.2. NCBI lineage: Eukaryota > Metazoa > Arthropoda > Insecta > Orthoptera > Acrididae > Schistocerca > Schistocerca americana. Next base: position 58,560,359 of record NC_060125.1, on the reverse strand, counting down.
CTCTCGTACTTAAGTCGGCATTGTGCCTTATGTATTAAATTCGGTTGCAAACTCTGTGTTTCATCGTCAATAAGAAGGTCCTAGGGATACAGTAAACCTGAAGTGAAGCATCGGAATCTAAAACTGGACTCACAGGAGAGGTTCAAATCATAGAAAGTAAGAGTGTCAGTCCTCTTTTACTTAAGTCGGCATTGTGCCTTTTGTATTAAATTCCGATGGTATTTCTGTGTTTCATCGTCAATAAGATGGTGCAAGGTATACTGTAAACCTGAAGTGAAGCATCGGAATCTAAAACTGGACTCACAGGAGAGGTTCAAATCACAGAAAGGGAGAGTGTCAGTCCTCTTTTACTTAAGTCGGCATTGTGCTTTTTGTATTATTTTCCGATGCAATTTCTGTGTTTCATCGTCAATAAGAAGGTCCAAGGGAAACAGTAAACCTGAAGTGAAGCATCGGAATCTAAAACTGGACTCACAGGAGAGGTTCAAATCATAGAGAGTTAGAGTGTCAGTCCTCTTGTACTTAAGTCGGCATTGTGCCTTTTGAATTTATTTCCGATACAATTTCTGTGTTTCATCATCAATAATTAGGTGCAAGGTATACAGTAAACCTGAAGTGAAGCATCGGAATCTAAAACTGGACTCACATTAGAGGTTCAAATCATAGAAAGAGAGAGTGTCAGTCCTCTTTTACTTAAGTCGGCATTGTGTCTTTTGTATTAAATTCGGATGCAATTTCTGTGTTTCATCGACAATAACAAGGTCCAAGGGATACAGTAAACCTGAAGTGAAGCATGGGAATCTAAATCTAGACTCACAGGAAAGGTTCAAATCATAGAAAGGGAGAGTGTCAGTCCTCTTGTACTTAGGTCGGCATTGTGCATTTTGTATTAAGTTTGGATGCAATTTCTGTGTTTCATCGTCAATACGAAGGTAGAAGGGAAACAGTGAACCTGAAGTGAATCATCGGAATCTAAAACTGGGCTCACAGGAGAGGTTCAAATCAGAGAAAGTGAGAGTGTCAGTCCTCATGTACTTAAGTCAGCATTGCGTCTTTTGTATTAATTTCGGATGCAATTTCTGTGTCTCATTGGCAATTAGAGGGTTTAAGAAATACAGTAAACCTGAAGTGAAGCATCGGAATCTATAACTGGACTCACAGGAGAGGTTCAAATCATATAGAGTTAGAGTGTTAGCCCTCTTGTACTTAAGTCGGCATTGTGCCTTTTGAATTTAATTCCGATGCAATTTCTGTATTTCATCGTCAATAAGAATGTCCAAGTGATACAGTAAACCTGAAGTGAAGCATCGGAATCTAAAACTGGACTTACAGGAGAGATTCAATTCATAGAAAGGGAGAGTGTCAGTCCTCTTTTACTTAAGTCGGCATTGTGGCTTTTGTATTAAATTAGGATGGAATTTCTGTATTTCATCGTCAATAAGAAGGTCCAAGGGATACAGTAAACCTGAAGTGAAGCATCGGAATCTAAAACTGGACGCACAGGAGAGGTTCATATCACAGATAGTTAGAGTGTCAGTCCTCTCGTACTTGAGTCGGGATTGTGTCTTTTGATTTTAATTCCGATGCAATTTCTATGTTTCATCGTCAATAAGAAGTATCAAGGTATACAGTAATCCTGAAGTGAAGCATCGGAATCCTAAACTGGACTCACAGGAGAGGTTCAATTCATAGAGAGTTAGAGCGTCAGTCCTCTTGTACTTAAGTCGGCATTGTGCATTTTGAATTTAATTCCGATACAATTTCCGTGTTTCATCGTCAATAAGAAGGTGCAAGGTATACAGTAAACCTGAAGTGAAGCATCGGAATCTAAAACTGGGCTCACAGGAGAGGTTCAAATCATAGAAAGTGTGAGTGTCGGTCCTCTTGTACTTAAGTCAGCATTGTGCCTTTTGTATTAAATTCGGATGCAATTTCTGTGTTTCATCGTCAAGAAGAAGGTGCAAGGTATACAGTAAACCTGAAGTGAAGCATCGGAATCTATAACTGGACTCACAGGAGAGGTTCAAATCATAGAAAGTGAGAGTGTCAGTCCCCTTGTTCTTAAATCGGCATTGTGCCTTTTGTATGAAATTCGGATGCAATTTCTGTGTTTCATCGTCAATAAGAAGGCCCAAGGGATACAGTAAACCGGAAGTGAAGCATCGGAATCTAAAACTGGGCACACAGGAGAGGTTCAAATCATAGAAAGAGAGAGTGTCAGTCCTCTTTTACTTAAGTCGGCATTGTGGCTTTTGTATTAAATTCGGATGGAATTTCTGTATTTCATCGTCAATAAGAAGGTCCAAGGGATACAGTAAACCTGAAGTGAAGCATCGGAATCTAAAACTGGACTCACAGGAGAGGTTCAAATCACAGATAGTTAGAGTGTCAGTCCGCTTGTACTTAAGTCGGGATTGTGTCTTTTGAATTTCATTCCAATGCAATTTCTATGTTTCATCGTCAATAAGAAGTTGCAAGGTATACAATAATCCTGAAGTGAAGCATCGTATTCTAAAACTGCACTCAAAGGAGAGGTTCAAATCACAGAAAGTGAGAGTGTCAGTCCTCTTTCACTTAAGTCGGCATTGTGCCTTTTGTATTAAATTCGGATGCAATTTCGGTGTTTCATCGTCAATAAGAAGGTCCAAGGGATACAGTAAACCTGAAGTGAAGCATCGGAATCTAAAACTGGACTCACAGGAGAGGTTCAAATCATAGAAGGTTAGAGTGTCAGTCCTCTTGTACTTAAGTCGGCATTGTGCCTTTTGTATTAAATTCGGATGCAAACTCTGTGTTTCATCGTCAATAAGATGGTCCTAGGGATACAGTAAACCTGAAGTGAAGCATCGGAATCTAAAACTGGACTCACAGGAGAGGTTCAAATCACAGATTGTTAGAGTGTCAGTCCTCTTGTACTTATGTCGGGATTGTGTCTTTTGAATTTAATTCCGATGCAATTTCTATGTTTCATCGTCAATAAGAAGGTACAAGGTGTACAGTAAACCTGAAGTAAAGCATCGGAATCCTAAACTGGACTCACAGGAGAGGTTCAAATCATAGAGAGTTAGAGTGTCAGTCCTCTTGTACTTAAGTCGGCTTTGTGCCTTTTGAATTTAATTCCGATACAATTTCTGTGTTTCATCGTCAATAAGAAGGTGCAATTTATACAGTTAACCTGAAGTGAAGCATCGGAATCTAAAACTGGACTCACAGGAGAGGTTCAAATCACAGAAAGAGAGAGTGTCAGTCCTCTTTTACTTAAGTCGGCATTGTGCCTTTTTGTATTATATTCCGATGCAATTTCTGTGTTTCATCGTCAATAAGAAAGTCCAAGGGATACAGTAAACCTGAAGTGAAGCATCGGAATCTAAAACTGGACTCACAGGAGAGGTTCAAATCACAGATTGTTAGAGTGTCAGTCCTCTTGTACTTATGTCGGGATTGTGTCTTTTGAATTTAATTCCGATGCAATTTCTATGTTTCATCGTCAATAAGAAGGTACAAGGTGTACAGTAAACCTGAAGTAAAGCATCGGAATCCTAAACTGGACTCACAGGAGGGGTTCAAATCATAGAGAGTTAGAGTGTCAGTCCTCTTGTACTTAAGTCGGCTTTGTGCCTTTTGAATTTAATTCCGATACAATTTCTGTGTTTCATCGTCAATAAGAAGGTGCAATTTATACAGTTAACCTGAAGTGAAGCATCGGAATCTAAAACTGGACTCACAGGAGAGGTTCAAATCATAGAAAGAGAGAGTGTCAGTCCTCTTTTACTTAAGTCGGCATTGTGCGTTTTGTATTAAATTCCAATGCAATTTCTGTGTTTCATCGACAATAAGATGGTGCATATATACAGTAAACCTGAAGTGAAGCATCGGAATCTAAAACTGGACTCACAGGAGAGTTTCAAATCACAGAAAGTGAGAGTGTCAGTAATTATGTACTTAAGTCGGCATTGTGCCTTTTGTATTAAATTCGGATGCAAACTCTGTGTTTCATCGTCAATAAGAAATAACAACGGATACAGTAAACCTGAAGTGAAGCATCGGAATCTAAAACTGGACTCACAGGGGAGGTTCAAATCATACATAGAAAGTCAGGGTGTCAGTCCCCTTTTACTTTAGTCGGCATTGTGCCTTTTGTATTAAATTCCGATGCAATTTCTGTGTTTCATCGTCAATAATATGGTGCAAGGTATACAGTTAACCTGAAGTGAAGCATCGGAACCTAAAACTGGACTCACAGGAGAGGTTCAAATCATAGAAAGAGAGAGTGTCAGTCCTCTTTTACTTAAGTCGGCATTGTGCCATTCGTATTAAATTCGGATGCAATTTCTGTGTTTCATCGTCAACAAGAAGGTCCAAGGGATACAGTAAACCTGAAGTTTAGCATCGGAATCTAAAACTGGACTCACAGGAGAGGTTCAAATCATAGAAAGAGAGAGTGTCAGTCCTTTTGAACTTAAGTCGGCATTGTGCCGTTTGTATTAAATTCAAATTTAATTTCTGTATTTCATCGTCAATAAGAAGGTCCAATGGATACAGTAAACCTAAAGTGAAGCATCGGAATCGAAAACTGGACTCACAGGAGAGGTTCAAATCATAGAAAGTGAGAGTGTCAGTCCTTTTGTACTTAAGTCGGCATTGTGCCTATTGTATTAAATTCCGATGCAATTTGTGTGTTTCATCGTGAATAAGAATGTGCAAGGTATACAGTAAAACTGAAGTGAAGCATCGGAATCTAAAACTGGACTCACAGGAGAGGTTCAAATCATAGAAAGAGAGAGTGTCAGTCATCTTTTACTTAAGTCGGCATGGTGCTTTTTGTATTAAACTCGGATGCAATTTCTGTGTTTCATCGTCATTAAGAAGGTCCTAGGGATACAGTAAACCTGAAGTGAGGCATCGGAATCTAAAACTGGACTCACAGGAGAGGTTCAAATCATAGAAAGTGAGAGTGTCAGTCCTCTTTTACTTCAGTCGGCATTGTGCCTTTTGTATTAAATTCCGTTGCAATTTCTGTGTTTCATCGTCAACGAGATGGTGCAAGATATACAGTTAACCTGAAGTGAAGCATCGGAATCTAAAACTGGACTCACAGGAGAGGTTCAAATCATAGAAAGAGAGAGTGTCAGTCCTCATTTACTTAAGTCGGAATTGTGCCTTTTTTATTAAGTACGGTTGCATTTTCTGTGTTTCATCGTCAATAAGAAGGTCCAAGGGATACAGTAAACCTGAAGTGAAGCATCGGAATCTAAAACTAAACTCACAGGAGAGGTTCAAATCATAGAAAGGGAAAATGTCAGTCCTCTTGTGCTTAAGTCGGCATTGTGGCTTTTGTATTAAATTCGGATGCAATTTCTGTATTTCATGGTCAATAAGAGGGTCCAATGGATACAGTAAACCTCAAGTGAAGCATTGGAATCTAAAACTGGACTCACAGGAGAATTTCAAATCATAGGAAGTGAGAGTGTCAGTCCTCTTGTACTTAAGTCGGCATTGTGCATTTTCTATTAAATTCCGATGCAATTTCTGTGTTTCATCGTCAATACGAAGGTGCAAGGTATACAGTAAACCTGAGTGAAGCATCGGAATCTAAAACTGGACTCACAGCAGCGGTTCAAATCATAGAAAGTGAGAGTGTCAGTCCTCTTTTACTTAAGTCGGCATTGTGCCTTTTGTATTAAATTGCGATGCAATTTCTGTGTTTCATCGTCAATAAGAAGGTCCAAGGGATACAGAAAACCTGAAGTGAAGCATCGGAATCTAAAACTGGACTCACAGGAGAGGTTCAAATCATAGAAAGAGAGAGTGTCGGTCCTCTTGTACTTAAGTCGGCATTGTGCCTTTAGTATTAAATTCGGATGCAATTTCTGTATTTCATCGTCAATAAGAAGGTCCAAGGAATACAGTAAACCTAAAGTGAAGCATCGGAATCTAAAACTGGACTCACAGGAGAGGTTCAAATCATAGAAATTGAGAGTGTCAGTCCTCTTGTAATTAAGTCGGCATTGTGCCTTTTGCATTATATTCCGATGCAATTTCTATGTTTCATCGTCAATAAGATGGTGCAAGGTATACAGTAAACCTGAAGTGAGGCATCGGAATCAAAAACTGGACTTACAGGAGAGGTTCATCTCATAGAAAGAGAGTGTGTCAGTCCTCTTTTACTTAAGTCGGCATGGTGCCTTTTGTATTAAATTCGGATGCAATTTCTGTGTTTCATCGTCAATAAGAAGGTCCATGGGATACAGTAAACGTGAAGTTAACCATCGGAATCTAAAACTGGACGCACAGGAAAGTTTCAAATCATAGAAAGTGAGAGTGTCAGTCTTCTTTTACTTAAGTCGGCATTATGCTTTTTGTATAAAATTCGGATGCAATTTCTGTGTTTCATCGTCAATAAGAAGGTGCAAGGTATACAGTAAACCTGAAGTGAAGCATCGGAATCTAAAACTGGAATCACAGGAGAGGTTCAAATCATAGAAAGAGAGAGTGTCAGTCCTCTTTTACTTAAGTCGGCTTGGTGCCTTTTGTATTAAATTCGGATGCAATTTCTGTGTTTCATCGTCAATAAGAGTGTCCAACGGATACAGTAAACCTGAAGTGAAGCATCGGAATCTAAAACGGGACTCACAGGAGAGGTTCGTGTCATAGAAAGAGAGAGTGTCAGTCCTCTTTTACCTAAGTCGGCATGGTGCCTTTTGTATTAAATTCGGATAAAATATCTGTGTTTCATCGTCAATTAGAAGGTCCAAGGGATACAGTAATCCTGATGAGAAGCATCGGAATCTAAAACTGGACTCACAGGAGAGGTTCAAATCATAGATAGTTAGAGTGTCAGTCCTCTTGTACTTAAGCCGGCATTGTGCCTTTTGAATTTAATTCCGATGCAATTTCTGTGTTTAATCGTCAATAAGAAGGTGCAAGGTATACGGTAAACCTGAAGTAAAGCATCGGAATCTAAAGCTGGACTCACAGGAGAGCTTCAAATCAGGGAGAGTTAGAGTGTCAGTCCTCTTGTACTTAGGTCGGCATTGTGCCTTTTGAATTTAATTCCGATGCAATTTCTAGGTTCCATCGTCAATAAGAAGGTGCAAGGTATACAGTACACCTCAGGTGAAGCATCGGAATCTAAAACTGGACTAACAGGAGAGGTTCAAATCATAGAAAGAGAGAGTGTCAGTCCTCTTTTACTTAAGTCGGCATTGTGCCTTTTGTATTAAATTGCGACGCAATTTCTGTGTTTCATCGTCAATACGAAGGTCCAAGGGATACAGAAAACCTGAAGTGAAGCATCGGAATCTAAAACTGGACTCACAGGAGAGGTTTAAATCATAGAAAGAGAGAGTGTCGGTCCTCTAGTACTTAAGTCGGCAATGTGCCTTTTGTATTAAATTCGGATGCAATTTCTGTGTTATATCGTCAATATGAAGGTCCATGGAATACAGTAAACCTGAATTGAAGCATCGGAATCTAAAACTGGACTCACAGGAGAGGTTGAAATCATAGAAAGTGAGAGTGTCAGTCGTCATTTATTTAAGTCGGCATTGTGCCTTTTGTATTAAGTTGCGATGCAATTTCTGTGTTTCATCGTCAATAAGAATGTCCAAGGGATACAGTAAACCTGAGGTGAAGCATCGGAATCTAAAACTGGACACACAGGAGAGGTTCAAATCATAGAAAGAGAGAGTGTCGGTCTTCTTGTACTTAAGTCGGCATTGTGCCTTTTGTATTAAATTCGGATGCAATTTCTGTATTTCATCGTCAATAAGAAGGTCCAAGGAGTACAGTAAACCTAAAGTGAAGCATCGGAATCTAAAACTGGACTCACAGGGGAGGTTCAAATCATAGAAAGTGAGAGTGTCAGTCCTCTTGCAATTAAGTCGGCATTGTGCCTTTTGCATTATATTCCGATGCAATTTCTGTGTTTCATCGTCAATAAGATGGTGCAAGGTATACAGTGAACCTGAAGTGAGGCATCGGAATCAAAAACTGAACTTACAGGAGACGTTCATCTCATAGAAAGAGAGTGTGTCAGTCCTCTTTTACTTAAGTCGGCATGGTGCTTTTTGTATTAAATTCGGATGCAATTTCTGTGTTTCATCGTCAATAAGAAGGTCCAAGGGATACAGTAAACGTGAAGTTAACCATCGGAATCTAAAACTGGACTCACAGGAGAGGTTCAAATCATAGAAAGTGAGAGTGTCAGTCCTCTTGTACTTAAGTCGCCATTGTGCCTTTTGTGTTAAATTCGGATGCAATTTCTGTGTTTCATCGTCAATAAGAAGGTCCATGGAATACAGTAAACCTGAAGTGAAACATCGGAATCTAAAACTGGACGCACAGGAGAGGTTCAAATCATAGAAAGTGAGAGTGTCAGTCCTCTTTTACTTAAGTCGGCATTGTGCCTTTTGCATTAAATTGCGATGCAATTTCTGTGTTTCATCGTCAATACGAAGGTCCAAGGGATACAGAAAACCTGAAGTGAAGCATCGGAATCTAAAACTGGACTCACAGGAGAGGTTTAAATCATAGAAAGAGAGAGTGTCGGTCCTCTAGTACTTAAGTCGGCAATGTGCCTTTTGTATTAAATTCGGATGCAATTTCTGTGTTATATCGTCAATATGAAGGTACATGGAATACAGTAAACCTGAATTGAAGCATCGGAATCTAAAACTGGACTCACAGGAGAGGTTGAAATCATAGAAAGTGAGAGTGTCAGTCGTCATTTATTTAAGTCGGCATTGTGCCTTTTGTATTAAGTTGCGATGCAATTTCTGTGTTTCATCGTCAATAAGAATGTCCAAGGGAAACAGTAAACCTGAGGTGAAGCATCAGAATCTAAAACTGGACACACAGGAGAGGTTCAAATCATAGAAAGAGAGAGTGTCGGTCTTCTTGTACTTAAGTCGGCATTGTGCCTTTTGTATTAAATTCGGATGCAATTTCTGTATTTCATCGTCAATAAGAAGGTCCAAGGAGTACAGTAAACCTAAAGTGAAGCATCGGAATCTAAAACTGGACTCACAGGGGAGGCTCAAATCATAGAAAGTGAGAGTGTCAGTCCTCTTGTAATTAAGTCGGCATTGTGCCTTTTGCATTATATTCCGATGCAATTTCTGTGTTTCTTCGTCAATAAGATGGTGCAAGGTATACAGTGAACCTGAAGTGAGGCATCGGAATCAAAAACTGGACTTACAGGAGAGGTTCATCTCATAGAAAGAGAGTGTGTCAGTCCTCTTTTACTTAAGTCGGCATAGTGCTTTTTGTATTAAATTCGGATGCAATTTCTGTGTTTCATCGTCAATAAGAAGGTCGAAGGGATACAGTAAACGTGAAGTTAACCATCGGAATCTAAAACTGGACTCACAGGAGAGGTTCCAATCATAGAAAGTGAGAGTGTCAGTCCTCTTTTACTTAAGTCGGCATTGTGCCTTTTGTATTAAATTCCGATGCAATTTCTGTGTTTCATCGTCAATAAGAAGGTGCAAGGTATACAGTAAACCTGAAGTGAAGCATCGGAATCTAAAACTGGACTCACAGGAGAGGTTCAAATGACAGAAAGTGAGAGGGTCAGTCCTCTTTTACTTAAGTCGGCATTGTGCCTTTGGTATTAAATTCGGATGCAATTTCTGTGTTTCATCATCGATAAGAAGGTCCAAGGGATACAGTAAACCTGAAGCGAAGCATCGGAATCTAAAACTGGACTCACAGGAGAGGTTCAAATCATAGAAAGAGAGAGTGTCAGTCCTCTTTTACTTAGGTCGGCATTGTGCCTTTTGTATTAAATTCCGATGCAATTTCTGTGTTTCATCGTCAATAAGAAGGTCCAAGGGATACAGTAAACCTGAAGTGAAGCATCGGAATCTAAATCGGGACTCACAGGAGAGGTTCAAATCATAGAAAGAGAGAGTGTCAGTCATCTTGTACTTAAGTCGGCATTGTGCCTTTTGTATTTAATTCGGATGCAATTTCTGTATTTCATCGCCATTAAGAAGGTCCAAGGGATACAGTAAACCTGAAGTGAAGCAACGGAAACTAACACTGGACTCACATGACTGGTTCAAATCATAGAAAGTAAGAGTGTTAGTCCTCTTTTACTTAGGTCGGCCTTGTGTCTTTTGTATTAACTTCCGATGCAATTTCTGTGTTTCATCGTCAATAAGAAGTTGCAAGGTATACAGTAAACCTGAAGTGAAGCATCGGAATCTAAAACTGGACTCACAGGAGAGGTTCAAATCATAGAAAGAGAGAGTGTCAGTCCTCTTTTACTTAAGTCGGCTTGGTGCCTTTTGTATTAAATTCGGATGCAATTTCTGTGTTTCATCGTCAATAAGAGTGTCCAAGGGATACAGTAAACCTGAAGTGAAGCATCGGAATCTAAAACTGGACTCACAGGAGAGGTTCAAATCATAGAAAGTGAGAGTGTCGGTCCTCTTTTACTTAAGTCGGCATTGTGCCTTTTGTACTAAATTCCGATGCAATTTCTGTGTTTCATCGTCAATAAGATGGTGCAAAGTATACAGTAAACCTGAATTGAAGCATCGGAGTCTAAAACTGGACTCACAGGAGAGGTTCGTCTCATAGAAAGAGAGAGTGGCAGTCCTCTTTTACCTAAGTCGGCATGGTGCCTTTTGTATTAAATTAGGATGCAATATCTGTGTTTCATCGTCAATAAGACGGTCCAAGGTAAACAGTAAACCTGAAGTGAAGCATTGGAATCCATAACTGGACTCACAGGAGAGGTTCAAATCATAGAAAGTGAGAGTGTCAGTCCTCTTTTACTTCAGTTGGCATTGTGCCTTTTGTATTAAATTCCGATGCAATTTCTGTGATTCATCGTCAATAAGATGGTGCAAGGTATACAGTAAACCTGAAGTGTAGCATCGGAATCTAAAACTGGACTCACAGGAGAGGTTCAAATCATAGAGAGTTAGGGTGTCAGTCCTTTTGTACTTAAGTCGGCATTGTGCCTTTTGTATTAAATTCCGATGCAATTTCTGTGTTTCATCGTCAATACGAAGGTCCAAGGGATACAGTAAACCTGAAGTGAAGCATCGGAATCTAAAACTGGACTCACAGGATTGGTTCAAATCATAGAAAGTGAGAGTGTCAGTCCTCTTTTACTTAAGTCGGCATTGTGGCTTTTGTATTAAATTCCGATGCAATTTCTGTGTTTCATCGTCAATAAGAAGGTGGAAGGTATACAGCAATCCTGAAGTGAAGCATCGGAATCTAAAACCGGACTCACAGGAGAGGTTCAAATCATAGAAAGAGAGAGTGTCAGTCCTCATTTACTTAAGTCGGCATGGTGCCTTTTGTATTAAATTCGGATGCAATTTCTGTGTTACATCGTCAATAAGAAGGTCCAAGGTATACAGTAAACCTGAAGTGAAACATCGGAATCTAAAACTGGACTCACAGGAAAGGTTCAAATCATAGAAAGTGAGAGTGGCAGTCCTCTTTTACTTAAGTCGGCATTGTGCCTTTTGTATTAAATTCCTATGCAATTTCTGTGTTTCATCGTCAATAAGATGGTTCAAAGTATACAGTAAACCTGAAGTGAAGCATCGGAATCTAAAACTGGACGCACAGGAGAGGTTGAAATCATAGAAAGTGAGAGTGTCAGTCCTCTTTTACTTAAGTCGGCATTGTGCCTTTTTTATTAAGTTGCGATGCAATTTCTGTGTTTCATCGTCAATAAGAAGGTCCAAGGGATACAGTAAACCTAAAGTGAAGCATCGGAATCTAAAACTGCACTCACAGGAGAGGTTCAAATCATAGAAAGTGAGAGTGTCAGTCCTCTTGTAATTATGTCGGCATTGTGCCTTTGGCATTATTTTCCGATGCAATTTCTGTGTTTCATCGTCAATAAGATGGTGCAAGGTATACAGTAAACCTGAAGTGAAGCATCGGAATCTAAAACGGGACTCACAGGAGAGGTTGAAATCATAGAAAGTGAGAGTATCAGTCCTCTTGCAATTAAGTCGGCATTGTGCCTTTTGCATTATATTCCGATGCAATTTCTGTGTTTCATCGTCAATAAGATGGTGCAAGGTATACAGTGAACCTGAAGTGAGGCATCGGAATCAAAAACTGGACTTACAGGAGACGTTCATCTCATAGAAAGAGAGTGTGTCAGTCCTCTTTTACTTAAGTCGGCATGGTGCTTTTTGTATTAAATTCGGATGCAATTTCTGTGTTTCATCGTCAATAAGAAGGTCCAAGGGATACAGTAAACGTGAAGTTAACCATCGGAATCTAAAACTGGACTCACAGGAGAGGTTCAAATCATAGAAAGTGAGAGTGTCAGTCCTCTTGTACTTAAGTCGCCATTGTGCCTTTTGTGTTAAATTCGGATGCAATTTCTGTGTTTCATCGTCAATAAGAAGGTCCATGGAATACAGTAAACCTGAAGTGAAACATCGGAATCTAAAACTGGACGCACAGGAGAGGTTCAAATCATAGAAAGTGAGAGTGTCAGTCCTCTTTTACTTAAGTCGGCATTGTGCCTTTTGCATTAAATTGCGATGCAATTTCTGTGTTTCATCGTCAATACGAAGGTCCAAGGGATACAGAAAACCTGAAGTGAAGCATCGGAATCTAAAACTGGACTCACAGGAGAGGTTTAAATCATAGAAAGAGAGAGTGTCGGTCCTCTAGTACTTAAGTCGGCAATGTGCCTTTTGTATTAAATTCGGATGCAATTTCTGTGTTATATCGTCAATATGAAGGTACATGGAATACAGTAAACCTGAATTGAAGCATCGGAATCTAAAACTGGACTCACAGGAGAGGTTGAAATCATAGAAAGTGAGAGTGTCAGTCGTCATTTATTTAAGTCGGCATTGTGCCTTTTGTATTAAGTTGCGATGCAATTTCTGTGTTTCATCGTCAATAAGAATGTCCAAGGGAAACAGTAAACCTGAGGTGAAGCATCAGAATCTAAAACTGGACACACAGGAGAGGTTCAAATCATAGAAAGAGAGAGTGTCGGTCTTCTTGTACTTAAGTCGGCATTGTGCCTTTTGTATTAAATTCGGATGCAATTTCTGTATTTCATCGTCAATAAGAAGGTCCAAGGAGTACAGTAAACCTAAAGTGAAGCATCGGAATCTAAAACTGGACTCACAGGGGAGGCTCAAATCATAGAAAGTGAGAGTGTCAGTCCTCTTGTAATTAAGTCGGCATTGTGCCTTTTGCATTATATTCCGATGCAATTTCTGTGTTTCATCGTCAATAAGATGGTGCAAGGTATACAGTGAACCTGAAGTGAGGCATCGGAATCAAAAACTGGACTTACAGGAGAGGTTCATCTCATAGAAAGAGAGTGTGTCAGTCCTCTTTTACTTAAGTCAACATAGTGCTTTTTGTATTAAATTCGGATGCAATTTCTGTGTTTCATCGTCAATAAGAAGGTCGAAGGGATACAGTAAACGTGAAGTTAACCATCGGAATCTAAAACTGGACTCACAGGAGAGGTTCCAAACATAGAAAGTGAGAGTGTCAGTCCTCTTTTACTTAAGTCGGCATTGTGCCTTTTGTATTAAATTCCGATGCAATTTCTGTGTTTCATCGTCAATAAGAAGGTGCAAGGTATACAGTAAACCTGAAGTGAAGCATCGGAATCTAAAACTGGACTCACAGGAGAGGTTCAAATGACAGAAAGTGAGAGGGTCAGTCCTCTTTTACTTAAGTCGGCGTTGTGCCTTTGGTATTAAATTCGGATGCAATTTCTGTGTTTCATCATCGATAAGAAGGTCCAAGGGATACAGTAAACCTGAAGCGAAGCATCGGAATCTAAAACTGGACTCACAGGAGAGGTTCAAATCATAGAAAGAGAGAGTGTCAGTCCTCTTTTACTTAGGTCGGCATTGTGCCTTTTGTATTAAATTCCGATGCAATTTCTGTGTTTCATCGTCAATAAGAAGGTCCAAGGGATACAGTAAACCTGAAGTGAAGCATCGGAATCTAAATCGGGACGCACAGGAGAGGTTCAAATCATAGAAAGAGAGAGTGTCAGTCATCTTGTACTTAAGTCGGCATTGTGCCTTTTGTATTTAATTCGGATGCAATTTCTGTATTTCATCGCCATTAAGAAGGTCCAAGGGATACAGTAAACCTGAAGTGAAGCAACGGAAACTAACACTGGACTCACATGATTGGTTCAAATCATAGAAAGTAAGAGTGTTAGTCCTCTTTTACTTAGGTCGGCCTTGTGTCTTTTGTATTAACTTCCGATGCAATTTCTGTGTTTCATCGTCAATAAGAAGTTGCAAGGTATACAGTAAACCTGAAGTGAAGCATCGGAATCTAAAACTGGACTCACAGGAGAGGTTCAAATCATAGAAAGAGAGAGTGTCAGTCCTCTTTTACTTAAGTCGGCTTGGTGCCTTTTGTATTAAATTCGGATGCAATTTCTGTGTTTCATCGTCAATAAGAGTGTCCAAGGGATACAGTAAACCTGAAGTGAAGCATCGGAATCTAAAACTGGACTCACAGGAGAGGTTCAAATCATAGAAAGTGAGAGTGTCGGTCCTCTTTTACTTAAGTCGGCATTGTGCCTTTTGTACTAAATTCCGATGCAATTTCTGTGTTTCATCGTCAATAAGATGGTGCAAAGTATACAGTAAACCTGAATTGAAGCATCGGAGTCTAAAACTGGACTCACAGGAGAGGTTCGTCTCATAGAAAGAGAGAGTGGCAGTCCTCTTTTACCTAAGTCGGCATGGTGCCTTTTGTATTAAATTAGGATGCAATATCTGTGTTTCATCGTCAATAAGACGCTCCAAGGTAAACAGTAAACCTGAAGTGAAGCATTGGAATCCATAACTGGACTCACAGGAGAGGTTCAAATCATAGAAAGTGAGAGTGTCAGTCCTCTTTTACTTCAGTTGGCATTGTGCCTTTTGTATTAAATTCCGATGCAATTTCTGTGATTCATCGTCAATAAGATGGTGCAAGGTATACAGTAAACCTGAAGTGTAGCATCGGAATCTAAAACTGGACTCACAGGAGAGGTTCAAATCATAGAGAGTTAGGGTGTCAGTCCTTTTGTACTTAAGTCGGCATTGTGCCTTTTGTATTAAATTCCGATGCAATTTCTGTGTTTCATCGTCAATACGAAGGTCCAAGGGATACAGTAAACCTGAAGTGAAGCATCGGAATCTAAAACTGGACTCACAGGATTGGTTCAAATCATAGAAAGTGAGAGTGTCAGTCCTCTTTTACTTAAGTCGGCATTGTGGCTTTTGTATTAAATTCCGATGCAATTTCTGTGTTTCATCGTCAATAAGAAGGTGGAAGGTATACAGCAATCCTGAAGTGAAGCATCGGAATCTAAAACCGGACTCACAGGAGAGGTTCAAATCATAGAAAGAGAGAGTGTCAGTCCTCATTTACTTAAGTCGGCATGGTGCCTTTTGTATTAAATTCGGATGCAATTTCTGTGTTACATCGTCAATAAGAAGGTCCAAGGTATACAGTAAACCTGAAGTGAAACATCGGAATCTAAAACTGGACTCACAGGAAAGGTTCAAATCATAGAAAGTGAGAGTGGCAGTCCTCTTTTACTTAAGTCGGCATTGTGCCTTTTGTATTAAATTCCTATGCAATTTCTGTGTTTCATCGTCAATAAGATGGTTCAAAGTATACAGTAAACCTGAAGTGAAGCATCGGAATCTAAAACTGGACGCACAGGAGAGGTTGAAATCATAGAAAGTGAGAGTGTCAGTCCTCTTTTACTTAAGTCGGCATTGTGCCTTTTTTATTAAGTTGCGATGCAATTTCTGTGTTTCATCGTCAATAAGATGGTCCAAGGGATACAGTAAACCTGAAGTGAAGCATCGGAATCTAAAACTGGACACACAGGAGGGGTTCAAATCATAGAAAGAGAGAGCGTCGGTCCTCTTGTACTTGAGTCATCATTGTGCCTTTTGTATTAAATTCGGATGCAATTTCTGTATTTCATCGTCAATAAGAAGGTCCAAGGAGTACAGTAAACCTAAAGTGAAGCATCGGAATCTAAAACTGGACTCACAGGGGAGGCTCAAATCATAGAAAGTGAGAGTGTCAGTCCTCTTGTAATTAAGTCGGCATTGTGCCTTTTGCATTATATTCCGATGCAATTTCTGTGTTTCATCGTCAATAAGATGGTGCAAGGTATACAGTGAACCTGAAGTGAGGCATCGGAATCAAAAACTGGACTTACAGGAGAGGTTCATCTCATAGAAAGAGAGTGTGTCAGTCCTCTTTTACTTAAGTCGGCATAGTGCTTTTTGTATTAAATTCGGATGCAATTTCTGTGTTTCATCGTCAATAAGAAGGTCGAAGGGATACAGTAAACGTGAAGTTAACCATCGGAATCTAAAACTGGACTCACAGGAGAGGTTCCAATCATAGAAAGTGAGAGTGTCAGTCCTCTTTTACTTAAGTCGGCATTGTGCCTTTTGTATTAAATTCCGATGCAATTTCTGTGTTTCATCGTCAATAAGAAGGTGCAAGGTATACAGTAAACCTGAAGTGAAGCATCGGAATCTAAAACTGGACTCACAGGAGAGGTTCAAATGACAGAAAGTGAGAGGGTCAGTCCTCTTTTACTTAAGTCGGCATTGTGCCTTTGGTATTAAATTCGGATGCAATTTCTGTGTTTCATCATCGATAAGAAGGTCCAAGGGATACAGTAAACCTGAAGCGAAGCATCGGAATCTAAAACTGGACTCACAGGAGAGGTTCAAATCATAGAAAGAGAGAGTGTCAGTCCTCTTTTACTTAGGTCGGCATTGTGCCTTTTGTATTAAATTCCGATGCAATTTCTGTGTTTCATCGTCAATAAGAAGGTCCAAGGGATACAGTAAACCTGAAGTGAAGCATCGGAATCTAAATCGGGACGCACAGGAGAGGTTCAAATCATAGAAAGAGAGAGTGTCAGTCATCTTGTACTTAAGTCGGCATTGTGCCTTTTGTATTTAATTCGGATGCAATTTCTGTATTTCATCGCCATTAAGAAGGTCCAAGGGATACAGTAAACCTGAAGTGAAGCAACGGAAACTAACACTGGACTCACATGATTGGTTCAAATCATAGAAAGTAAGAGTGTTAGTCCTCTTTTACTTAGGTCGGCCTTGTGTCTTTTGTATTAACTTCCGATGCAATTTCTGTGTTTCATCGTCAATAAGAAGTTGCAAGGTATACAGTAAACCTGAAGTGAAGCATCGGAATCTAAAACTGGACTCACAGGAGAGGTTCAAATCATAGAAAGAGAGAGTGTCAGTCCTCTTTTACTTAAGTCGGCTTGGTGCCTTTTGTATTAAATTCGGATGCAATTTCTGTGTTTCATCGTCAATAAGAGTGTCCAAGGGATACAGTAAACCTGAAGTGAAGCATCGGAATCTAAAACTGGACTCACAGGAGAGGTTCAAATCATAGAAAGTGAGAGTGTCGGTCCTCTTTTACTTAAGTCGGCATTGTGCCTTTTGTACTAAATTCCGATGCAATTTCTGTGTTTCATCGTCAATAAGATGGTGCAAAGTATACAGTAAACCTGAATTGAAGCATCGGAGTCTAAAACTGGACTCACAGGAGAGGTTCGTCTCATAGAAAGAGAGAGTGGCAGTCCTCTTTTACCTAAGTCGGCATGGTGCCTTTTGTATTAAATTAGGATGCAATATCTGTGTTTCATCGTCAATAAGACGGTCCAAGGTAAACAGTAAACCTGAAGTGAAGCATTGGAATCCATAACTGGACTCACAGGAGAGGTTCAAATCATAGAAAGTGAGAGTGTCAGTCCTCTTTTACTTCAGTTGGCATTGTGCCTTTTGTATTAAATTCCGATGCAATTTCTGTGATTCATCGTCAATAAGATGGTGCAAGGTATACAGTAAACCTGAAGTGTAGCATCGGAATCTAAAACTGGACTCACAGGAGAGGTTCAAATCATAGAGAGTTAGGGTGTCAGTCCTTTTGTACTTAAGTCGGCATTGTGCCTTTTGTATTAAATTCCGATGCAATTTCTGTGTTTCATCGTCAATACGAAGGTCCAAGGGATACAGTAAACCTGAAGTGAAGCATCGGAATCTAAAACTGGACTCACAGGATTGGTTCAAATCATAGAAAGTGAGAGTGTCAGTCCTCTTTTACTTAAGTCGGCATTGTGGCTTTTGTATTAAATTCCGATGCAATTTCTGTGTTTCATCGTCAATAAGAAGGTGGAAGGTATACAGCAATCCTGAAGTGAAGCATCGGAATCTAAAACCGGACTCACAGGAGAGGTTCAAATCATAGAAAGAGAGAGTGTCAGTCCTCATTTACTTAAGTCGGCATGGTGCCTTTTGTATTAAATTCGGATGCAATTTCTGTGTTACATCGTCAATAAGAAGGTCCAAGGTATACAGTAAACCTGAAGTGAAACATCGGAATCTAAAACTGGACTCACAGGAAAGGTTCAAATCATAGAAAGTGAGAGTGGCAGTCCTCTTTTACTTAAGTCGGCATTGTGCCTTTTGTATTAAATTCCTATGCAATTTCTGTGTTTCATCGTCAATAAGATGGTTCAAAGTATACAGTAAACCTGAAGTGAAGCATCGGAATCTAAAACTGGACGCACAGGAGAGGTTGAAATCATAGAAAGTGAGAGTGTCAGTCCTCTTTTACTTAAGTCGGCATTGTGCCTTTTTTATTAAGTTGCGATGCAATTTCTGTGTTTCATCGTCAATAAGAAGGTCCAAGGGATACAGTAAACCTGAAGTGAAGCATCGGAATCTAAAACTGGACACACAGGAGGGGTTCAAATCATAGAAAGAGAGAGCGTCGGTCCTCTTGTACTTGAGTCGGCATTGTGCCTTTTGTATTAAATTCGGATGCAATTTCTGTATTTCATCGTCAATAAGAAGGTCCAAGGGATACAGTATACCTAAAGTGAAGCATCGGAATCTAAAACTGCACTCACAGGAGAGGTTCAAATCATAGAAAGTGAGAGTGTCAGTCCTCTTGTAATTATGTCGGCATTGTGCCTTTGGCATTATTTTCCGATGCAATTTCTGTGTTTCATCGTCAATAAGATGGTGCAAGGTATACAGTAAACCTGAAGTGAAGCATCGGAATCTAAAACGGGACTCACAGGAGAGGTTCAAATCATAGAAGGAGAGAGTGTCAGTCATCTTTTACTTAAGTCGGCATTGTGCCTTTTGTATTAAATTCGGATGCAATATCTGTATTTCATCGTCATTAAGAAGGTCCAAGGGATACAGTAAACTTGAAGTGAAGCAACGGAAACTAAAACTGGACTCACAAGATTGGTTCAAATCATAGAAAGTAAGAGTGTCAGTCCTCTTTTACTTAGGTCGGCATTGTGTCTTTTGTATTAAATTCCGTTGCAATTTCTGTGTTACATCGTCAATAAGAAGATGCAAGGTATACTGTAAAAATGAAGTGAAGCATCGGAATCTAAAACTGGACTCACAGGAGAGCTTCAAATCATAGAAAGAGAGAGTGTAAGTCCTCTTTTACTTAAGTCGGCTTGGTGCCTTTTGTATTAAATTCGGATGCAATTTCTGTGTTTCATCGTGAATAAGAGTGTCCAAGGGATACAGTAAACCTGAAGTGAAGCATCGGAATCTAAAACTGGACTCACAGGAGAGGTTCAAATCATAGAAAGTAAGAGTGTCGGTCCTCTTTTACTTATGTCGGCATTGAGCCTTTTGTACTAAATTCGGATGCAATTTCTGTGTTTCATCGTCAATAAGAAGGTCCAAGGGATACAGTAAACGTGAAGTTAAGCATCGGAATCTAAAACTGGACTCACAGGAGAGGTTCAAATCATAGAAAGTGAGAGTGTCAGTCCTCTAGTAAATAAGTCGGCATTGTGCCTTTTGCATTATTTTCCGATGCAGTTTCTGTGTTTCATCGTCAATAAGATGGTGCAAGGTATACAGTAAACCTGAAGTGAGGCATCGGAATCAAAAACTGGACTTACAGGAGAGGTTCATCTCATAGAAAGAGAGAGTGTCAGTCCTCTTTTACTTAAGTCGGCATGGTGCCTTTTGTATTAAATTCGGATGCAATTTCTGTGTTTCATCGTCAATAAGAGTGTCCAAGGGATACAGTAAACCTGAAGTGAAGCATCGGAATCTAAAACTGGACTCACAGGAGAGGTTCAAATCATAGAAAGTGAGAGTGTCGGTCCTCTATTACTTAAGTCGGCATTGTGCCTTTTGTATTAAATTCCGATTCAATTTCTGTGTTTCATCGTCAATAAGATGGTGCAAAGTATACAGTAAACCTGAAGTGATGCATCGGAGTCTAAAACTGGACTCACAGGAGAGGTTCATCTCATAGAAAGAGAGAGTGTCAGTCCTCTTTTACCTAAGTCGGCATGGTGCCTTTTGTATTAAATTAGGATGCAATATCTGTGATTCATCGTCAATAAGACGGTCCAAAGTAAACAGTAAACCTGAAGTGAAGCATTGGAATCTTTAACTGGACTCACAGGAGAGGTTCAAATCATAGAAAGTGAGAGTGACAGTCCTCTTTTACTTAAGTTGGCATTGTGCCTTTTGTATTAAATTCCGATGCAATTTCTGTGTTTCATCGTCAATGAGAAGGTCCAAGGGGTACAGTAAACCTAAAGTGAAGCATCGGAATCTAAAACTGCACTCACAGGAGAGGTTCAAATCATAGAAAGTGAGAGTGTCAGTCCTCTAGTAAATAAGTCGGCATTGTGCCTTTTGCATTATTTTCCGATGCAGTTTCTGTGTTTCATCGTCAATAAGATGGTGCAAGGTATACAGTAAACCTGAAGTGAGGCATCGGAATCAAAAACTGGACTTACAGGAGAGGTTCATCTCATAGAAAGAGAGAGTGTCAGTCCTCTTTTACTTAAGTCGGCATGGTGCCTTTTGTGTTAAATTCGGATGCAATTTCTGTGTTTCATCGTCAATAAGAAGGTCCAAGGGATACAGTAAACGTGAAGTTAAGCATCGGAATCTAAAACTGGACTCACAGGAGAGGTTCAAATCATAGAAATCGAGAGTGTCAGTCCTCTTTTACTTAAGTCGGCATTGTGCCTTTTGTATTAAATTCCGATGCAATTTCTGTGTTTCATCGTCAATAAGAAGGTGCAAGATATACAGTAAACCTGAAGTGAAGCATCGGAATCTAAAACTTGACTCACAGGAGAGGTTCAAATCATAGAAAGAGAGAGTGTCAGTCCTTTATTACTTAAGTCGCCTTGGGGCCTTTTGTATTAAATTCGGATGCAATTTCTGTGTTTCATCGTCAATAAGAGTGTCCAAGGGATACAGTAAACCTGAAGTGAAGCATCGGAATCTAAAACTGGACTCACAGGAGAGGTTCAAATCATAGAAAGTGTGAGTGTCGGTCCTCTTTTACTTAAGTCGGCATTGTGCCTTTTGTATTAAATTCCGATGCAATTTCTATGTTTCATCGTCAATAAGATGGTGCAAAGTATGCAATAAACCTGAAGTGAAGCATCGGATTCTAAAACTGAACTCACAGGAGAGGTTCATCTCATAGAAAGAGAGGGTGTCAGTCCTCTTTTACCTAGGTCGGCATGGTGCCCTTTGTATTAAATTAGGATGCAATATCTGTGTTTCATCGTCAATAAGACGGTCCAAAGTAAACAGTAAACCTGAAGTGAAGCATTGGAATCTTTAACTGGACTCACAGGAGAGGTTCAAATCATAGAAAGTGAGAGTGACAGTCTTCTTTTACTTAAGTTGGCATTGTGCCTTTTGGATTAAATTCCGATGCAATTTCTGTGTTTCATCGTCATTAAGATGGTGCAAGGTATACAGTAAACCTGAAGTGAAGCATCGGAATCTAAAACTGGACTCACAGGAGAGGTTCAAATCATAGTGAGTTAGGGTGTCAGTCCTCTTGTACTTAAGTCGGCATTGTACCTTTTGTATTATATTCCGATGCAATTTCTGTGTTTCGTCGTCAACATGAAGGTCCAAGGGATACAGTAAACCTGAAGTGAAGCATCGGAATCTAAAACTGGACTCACAGGATTGGTTCAAATCGTAGAAAGTGAGAGTGTCAGTCCTCTTATACTTAAGTCGGCATTGTGGCTTTTGTATTAAATTCCGATGCAATTTCTGTGTTTCATCGTCAAAAAGAAGGTGCAAGGTATACAGCAATCCTGAAGTGAAGCATCGGAATCTAAAACCGGACTCACAGGAGAGGTTCAAATCATAGAAAGACAGAGTGTCAGTCCTCTTTTACTTAAGTCGGCATGGTGCCTTTTGTATTAAATTCGGATGCAATTTCTGTGTTTCATCGTCAATAAGAAGGTCCAAGGGATACAGTAAACGTGAAGTTAAGCATCGGAATCTAAAACTGGACTCACAGGAGAGGTTCAAATCATAGAAAGTGAGAGTGTCAGTCCTCTTTTACTTAAGTCGTTATTGTGCTTTTGTATTAAATTCCGATACAATTTCTGTGTTCCATCGTCAATAAGAAGGTGCAAGGTATACAGTAAACCTGAAGTGAAGCATCGGAATCTAAAACTGGACTCACAGGAGAGGTTCAAATCATAGAAAGTTAGAGTGTCAGTCCTCTTGTACTTACGTCGGCATTGTGCCTTTTGTATTAAATTCGGATGCAAACTCTGTGTTTCATCGTCAATAAGAATGTTCTAGGGATACAGTAAACCTGAAGTGAAGCATCGGAATCTAAAACTGGACTCACAGGAAAAGTTCAAATAATAGAAAGTGAGGGTGTCAGTCCTCTTTTACTTAAGTCGGCATTGTACCTTTTGTATTAAATTAGGATGCAATATCTGTGTTTCATCGTCAATAAGAAGGTCCAAGGGATACAGTAAACGTGAAGTTAAGCATCGGAATCTAAAACTGGACTCACAGGAGAGGTTCAAATCATAGAAACTGAGAGTGTCAGTCCTCTTTTACTTAAGTCGGCATGGTGCCTTTTGTATTAAATTCGGATGCAATTTCTGTGTTACATCGTCAATAAGAAGGTCCAAGGTATTCAGTAAACCTCAAGTGAAGCATCGGAATCTAAAACTGGACTCACAGGAAAGGTTCAAATCATAGAAAGTGAGAGTGGCAGTCCTCTTTTACTTAAGTCGGCATTGTGCCTTTTGTATTAAATTCCGATGCAATTTCTGTGTTTCATCGTCAATAAGATGGTGCAAAGTATACAGTAAACCTGAAATGAAGCATCGGAATCTAAAACTGGACGCACAGGAGAGGTTGAAATCATAGAATGTGAGAGTGTCAGTCCTCTTTTACTTAATTCGGCATTGTGCCTTTTGTATGTAGTTGCGATGCAATTTCTGTGTTTCATCGTCAATAAGAAGGTCCAAGGGATACAGTAAACCTGAAGTGAAGCATCGGAATCTAAAACTGGACACACAGGAGAGGTTCAAATCATAGAAAGAGAGACTGTCAGTCCTCTTGTACTTAAGTCGGCATTGTGCCTTTTGTATTAAATTCGGATGCAATTTCTATGTTTCATCGTCAATAAGATGGTGCAAAGTATACAGTAAAGTTGAAGTTAAGCATCGGAGTCTAAAACTGGACTCACAGGAGAGCTTCATCTCATAGAAAGAGAGAGAGTCAGTCCTCTTTTACCTAAGTCGGCATGGTGCCTTTTGTATTAAATTAGGATGCAATATCTGTGTTTCATCGTCAATAAGACGGTCCAATGGATACAGTAAACGTGAAGATAAGCATCGGAATCTATAACTGGACTCACAGGAGAGGTTCAAATCACAGAAAGTGTGAGTGTCAGTCCTCTTTTACTTAAGTCGGCATGGTGCCATTTGTATTAAATTCCGATGCAATTTCTGTGTTTCATCGTCAATAAGAAGCTGCAAGGTAAACAGTAAACCTGAAGTGAAGCATTGGAATCTAAAACTGGAATCACAAGAGAGGTTCAAATGACAGAAAGAGAGAGTGACAGTCCTCCTTTACCTAAGTTGGCATTGTGCCTTTTGTATTAAATTCCGATGCAATTTCTGTGTTTCATCGTCAATAAGATGATGCAAGGTATACAGTAAACCTGAAGTGAAGCATCGGAATCTAAAACTGGACTCACAGGAGAGGTTCAAATCATAGAGAGTTAGGGTGTCAGTCCTCTTGTACTTAAGTCGGCATTGTGCCTTTTGTATTATATTCCGATGCAATTTCTGTGTTTCATCGTCAACACGAAGGTCCAAGGGATGCAGTAAACCTGAAGTGAAGCATCGGAATCTAAAACTGGACTCACAGGATTGGTTCAAATCGTAGAAAGTGAGAGTGTCAGTCCTCTTTTACTTAAGTCGGCATTGTGGCTTTTGTATTAAATTCCGATGCAATTTCTGTGTTTCATCGTCAAAAAGAAGGTGCAAGGTATACAGCAATCCTGAAGTGAAGCATCGGAATCTAAAACCTGACTCACAGGAGAGGTTCAAATCATAGAAAGAGAGAGTGTCAGCACTCTTTTACTTAAGTCGGCATGGTGCCTTTTGTATTACATTCGGATGCAATTTCTGTGTTTCATCGTCAATAAGTAGGTCCAAGGGATACTGTAAACGTTCCGTTAAGCATCGGAATCTAAAACTGGACTCACAGGAGAGGTTCAAATTACAGAAAGTGAGAGGGTCAGTCCTCTTTTACTTAAGTCGGCATTGTGCCTTTTGTATTAAATTCGGATGCAATTTCTGTGTTTCATCGTCAATAAGAAGGTCCAAGGGATACAATAAACCTAAAGTGAAGCATCGGAATCTAAAACAGGACTCACATGAGAGGTTCAAATCATAGAAAGAGAGAGTGTCTGTCATCTTGTACTTAGGTCGGCATTGTGCCTTTTGTATTAAATTCGGATGCAATTTCTGTATTTCGTCGTCATCAAGAAGGTCCAAGGGATACAGTAAACCTGAAGTGAAGCAACGGAAAATAAAACTGGACTCACAAGATTGGTTCAAATCATAGAAAATAAGAGTGTCAGTCCTCTTTTACTTAGGTCGGCATTGTGCCTTTTGTATTAAATTAGGATGCAATATCTGTGTTTCATCGTCAATAAGACGGTCCAAGGGATACAGTAAACGTGAAGTTAAGCATCGGAATCTATAACTGGACTCACAGGAGAGGATCAAATCATAGAAAGTGAGAGTGTCAGTCCTCTTTTACTTAAGTCGGCATTGTGCCTTTTGTATTAAATTCCGATGCAATTTCTGGGTTTCATCGTCAATAAGATGGTGCAAGATATACAGTACACCTGAAGTGAAGCAACGGAATCCAAAACTGGATTCACAGGAGAGGTTCATCACATAGAAAGAGAGAGTGTCAGTCCTCTTTTACTTAAGTCGGCATGGTGCCTTTTGTATTACATTCGGATGCAATTTCTGTGTTTCATCGTCAATAAGTAGTTCCAAGGGATACTGTAAACGTTACGTTAAGCATCGGAATCTAAAACTGGACTCACAGGAGGGGTTCAAATCATAGAAAGTGAGAGTGTCAGTCCTCTTTTACTTAAGTCGGCATTGTGCCTTTTGTATTAAATTCCGATGCAATTTCTGTGTTTCATCGTTAATAAGAATGTGCAAGGTATACAGTAAACCTGAAGTGAAGCATCGGAATCTAAAACTGGACTCACAGGAGAGGTTCAAATCATAGGGAGTTAGGGTGTCAGTCCTCTTGTACTTAAGTCGGCATTGTGCTTTTTGTATTAAATTCCGATGCAATTTCTGTGTTTCATCGTCAATAAGATGGTGCAAATTATACAGTAAACCTGAAGTGAAGCATCGGAGTCTAAAACTGGACTCACAGGAGAGGATCATCTCATAGAAGGAGAGTGTCAGTCCTCTTTTACCTAAGTCGGCATGGTGCCTTTTGTATTAAATTAGGATGCAATATCTGTGTTTCATCGTCAATAAGACGGTCCAAGGGATACAGTAAACGTGAAGTTAAGCATCGGAATCTATAACTGGACTCACAGGAGAGGATCAAATCATAGAAAGTGAGAGTGTCAGTCCTCTTTTACTTAAGTCGGCATTGTGCCTTTTGTATTAAATTCCGATGCAATTTCTGGGTTTCATCGTCAATAAGATGGTGCAAGATATACAGTACACCTGAAGTGAAGCAACGGAATCCAAAACTGGATTCACAGGAGAGGTTCATCACATAGAAAGAGAGAGTGTCAGTCCTCTTTTACTTAAGTCGGCATGGTGCCTTTTGTATTACATTCTAATGCAATTTCTGTGTTTCATCGTCAATAAGTAGTTCCAAGGGATACTGTAAACGTTACGTCAAGCATCGGAATCTAAAACTGGACACACAGGAGAGGTTCAAATCATAGAAAGAGAGACTGTCAGTCCTCTTGTACTTACGTCGGCATTGTGCCTTTTGTATTAAATTCGGATGCAATTTCTGTGTTTCATCGTCAATAAGATGGTGCAAAGTATACAGTAAAGTTGAAGTTAAGCATCGGAGTCTAAAACTGGACTCACAGGAGAGCTTCATCTCATAGAAAGAGAGAGTGTCAGTCCTCTTTTACCTAAGTCGGCATGGTGCCTTTTGTATTAAATTAGGATGCAATATCTTTGTTTCATCGTCAATAAGACGGTCCAATGGATACAGTAAACGTGAAGATAAGCATCGGAATCTATAACTGGACTCACAGGAGAGGTTCAAATCACAGAAAGTGTGAGTGTCAGTCCTCCTTTACTTAAGTCGGCATGGTGCCATTTGTATTAAATTCCGATGCAATTTCTGTGTTTCATCGACAATAAGAAGCTGCAAGGTAAACAGTAAACCTGAAGTGAAGCATTGGAATCTAAAACTGGAATCACAAGAGAGGTTCAAATGACAGAAAGAGAGAGTGACAGTCCTCTTTTACCTAAGTTGGCATTGTGCCTTTTGTATTAAATTCCGATGCAATTTCTGTGTTTCATCGTCAATAAGATGATGCAAGGTATATAGTAAACCTGAAGTGAAGCATCGGAATCTAAAACTGGACTCACAGGAGAGGTTCAAATCATAGAGAGTTAGGGTGTCAGTCCTCTTGTACTTAAGTCGGCATTGTGCCTTTTGTATTATATTCCGATGCAATTTCTGTGTTTCATCGTCAACACGAAGATCCAAGGGATGCAGTAAACCTGAAGTGAAGCATCGGAATCTAAAACTGGACTCACAGGATTGGTTCAAATCGTAGAAAGTGAGAGTGTCAGTCCTCTTTTACTTAAGTCGGCATTGTGGCTTTTGTATTAAATTCCGATGCAATTTCTGTGTTTCATCGTCAAAAAGAAGGTGCAAGGTATACAGCAATCCTGAAGTGAAGCATCGGAATCTAAAACCGGACTCACAGGAGAGGTTCAAATCATAGAAAGAGAGAGTGTCAGTACTCTTTTACTTAAGTCGGCATGGTGCCTTTTGTATTACATTCGGATGCAATTTCTGTGTTTCATCGTCAATAAGTAGGTCCAAGGGATACTGTAAACGTTCCGTTAAGCATCGGAATCTAAAACTGGACTCACAGGAGATGTTCAAATCATAGAAAGTGAGAGTGTCAGTCCTCTTTTACTTAAGTCGGCATTGTGCCTTTTGTATTAAATTCCGATGCAATTTCTGTGTTTCATCGTTAATAAGAATGTGCAAGGTATACAGTAAACCTGAAGTGAAGCATCGGAATCTAAAACTGGACTCACAGGAGAGGTTCAAATGACAGAAAGTGAGAGGGTCAGTCCTCTTTTACTTAAGTCGGCATTGTGCCTTTTGTATTAAATTCGGATGCAATTTCTGTGTTTCATCGTCAATAAGAAGGTCCAAGGGATACAATAAACCTAAAGTGAAGCATCGGAATCTAAAACAGGACTCACATGAGAGGTTCAAATCATAGAATGAGAGAGTGTCTGTCATCTTGTACTTAGGTCGGCATTGTGCCTTTTGTATTAAATTCGGATGCAATTTCTGTATTTCGTCGTCATTAAGAAGGTCCAAGGGATACAGTAAACCTGAAGTGAAGCAACGGAAAATAAAACTGGACTCACAAGATTGGTTCAAATCATAGAAAATAATAGTGTCAGTCCTCTTTTACTTAGGTCGGCATTGTGCCTTTTGTATTAAATTCCGATGCAATTTCTGTATTTCATCGTCAATAAGAAGGTGCAAGGTATACATTAAACCTGAAGTGAAGCATCGGAATCTAAAACTGGCCTCACAGGAGAGGTTCAAATCATAGAAAGAGAGAGTGTCAGTCCTTTTTTACTTATGTCTGCTTGGTGCCTTTTGTATTAAGTTCTGATGCAATTTCTGTGTTTCATCCTCAATAAGAGTGTCCAAGGGATACAGTAAACCTGAAGTGAAGCATCGGAATCTAAAATTGGACTCACAGGAGAGGTTCAAATCATAGAAAGTGAGAGTGTCGGTTCTCTTTTACTTAAGTCGGCATTGTGCCTTTTGTATTAAATTCCGATGCAATTTCTGTGTTTCATCGTCAATAAGATGGTGCAAATTATACAGTAAACCTGAAGTGAAGCATCGGAGTCTAAAACTGGACTCACAGGAGAGGTTCATCTCATAGAAGGAGAGTGTCAGTCCTCTTTTACCTAAGTCGGCATGGTGTCTTTTGTATTAAATTAGGATGCAATATCTGTGTTTCATCGTCAATAAGACGGTCCAAGGGATACAGTAAACGTGAAGTTAAGCATCGGAATCTATAACTGGACTCACAGGAGAGGATCAAATCATAGAAAGTGAGAGTGTCAGTCCTCTTTTACTTAAGTCGGCATGGTGCCTTTTGTATTAAATTCCGATGCAATTTCTGGGTTTCATCGTCAATAAGATGGTGCAAGATATACAGTACACCTGAAGTGAAGCAACGGAATCCAAAACTGGATTCACAGGAGAGGTTCATCACATAGAAAGAGAGAGTGTCAGTCCTCTTTTACTTAAGTCGGCATGGTGCCTTTTGTATTACATTCGGATGCTATTTCTGTGTTTCATCGTCAATAAGTAGTTCCAAGGGATACTGTAAACGTTACGTTAAGCATCGGAATCTAAAACTGGACTCACAGGAGGGGTTCAAATCATAGAAAGTGAGAGTGTCAGTCCTCATTTACTTAAGTCGGCATTGTGCCTTTTGTATTAAATTCCGATGCAATTTCTGTGTTTCATCGTTAATAAGAATGTGCAAGGTATACAGTAAACCTGAAGTGAAGCATCGGAATCTAAAACTGGACTCACAGGAGAGGTTCAAATCATAGGGAGTTAGGGTGTCAGTCCTCTTGTACTTAAGTCGGCATTGTGCTTTTTGTATTAAATTCCGATGCAATTTCTGTGTTTCATCGTCAATAAGAAGGTCCAAGGGTTACAGTAAACCTGAAGTGAAGCATCGGAATCTAAAACTGGACTCACAGGATTGGTTCAAATCATAGAAAGTGAGAGTGTCAGTCCTCTTTTACTTAAGTAGGCATTGCGGCATTTGTATTTAATTCCGATGCAATTTCTGTGTTTCATCGTCAATAAGAAGGTGCAAGGTATACATTCATCCTGAAGTGAAGCATCGGAATCTAAAACCGGACTCACAGGAGAGGTTCAAATCATAGAAATAGAGAGTGTCAGTCCTCTTTTACTTAAGTCGGCATTGTGCCTTTTGTATTAAGTTGCGATGCAATTTCTGTGTTTCATCGTCAATAAGAAGGTCCAAGGGATACAGTAAACCTGAAGTGAAGCATCGGAATCTAAAACTGGACACACAGGAGAGGTTCAAATCATAGAAAGTGAGAGTGTCAGTCCTCTTTTACTTAAGTCGGCATTGTGCCTTTTGTATTAAGTTGCGATGCAGTTTCTGTGCTTCATCGTCAATAATAAGGTCCGAGGGATACAGTAAACCTGAAGTGAAGCATCGGATTCTAAAACTGGACACACAGGAGAGGTTCAATCATAGAAAGAGAGAGTGTCGGTCCTCTTTTACTTAAGTCGGCATTGTGCCTTTTGTATTAAATTCGGATGCAATTTCTGTGTTTCATCGTCAGTAAGATGGTGCAAAGTATACAGTAAACCTGAAGTGAAGCATCGGACTCTAAAACTGGACTCAGAGGAGAGGTTCATCTCATAGAAAGAGAGAGTGTCAGTCCTCTTTTACCTAAGTCGGCATGGTGCCTTTTGTATTAAATTAGGATGCAATATCTGTGTTTCATCGTCAATAAGACGGTCCAAGGGATACAGTAAACGTGAAGTTAAGCATCGGATTCTATAACTGGACACACAGGAGAGGTTCGAATCATAGAAAGTGAGAGTGTCAGTTCTCTTTTACTTAAGTCGGCATGGTGCCTTTTGTATTAAATTCCGATGCAATTTCTGTGTTTCATCGTCAATAAGAAGGTGCAAGGTAAACAGCAAACCTGAAGTGAAGCATTGGAATCTAAAACTGGACTCACAAGAGAGGTTCAAATGACAGAAAGTGAGAGTGACAGTCCTCTTTTACTTAAGTTGCCATTGTGCCTTTTGTATTAAATGCCGATGCAATTTCTGTGTTTCATCGTCAATAGGATGGTGCAAGGTATACAGTAAACCTGAAGTGAAGCATCGGATTCTAAAACTGGACTCACAGGAGAGGTTCAAATCATAGCGAGTTAGGGTGTCAGTCCTCTTGTACTTAAGTCGGCATTGTGGCTTTTGTATTAAATTCCGATGCAATTTCTGTGTTTTATCGTCAATAAGAAGGTGCAAGGTATACAGTAAACCTGAAGTGAAGCATCGGAATCTAAAATTGGACTCAAAGGAAAGGTTCAAAACATAGAAAGTGAGAGTGGCAGTCCTCTTTTACTTAAGTCGGCGTTGTGCTTTTGTATTAAAATCCGATGCAATTTCTGTATTTCATCGTCAATAAGATGGTGCAAAGTATACAGTAAACCTGAAGTGAAGCATCGGAATCTAAAACTGGACGCACAGGAGAGGTTGAAATCATAGAAAGTGAGAGTGTCAGTCCTCTTTTACTTAAGTCGGCATTGTGCCTTTTGTATTAAGTTGCGATGCAATTTCTGTGTTTCATCGTCAATAAGAAGGTCCAAAGGATAGAGTAAACCTGAAGTGAAGCATCGGAATCTAAAACTGGACACACAGGGGCGTTTCAAATCATAGAAAGAGAGAGTGTCGGTCCTCTCGTACTTAAGTCGGCATTGTGCCTTTTGTATTAAATATGGATGCAATTTCTGTATTTCATCGTCATTAAGAAGGTCCAAGGGATACAGTAAACCTAAAGTGAAGCATCGGAATCTAATACTGGACGCACAGGAGAGGTTCAAATCATAGAAAGTGAGAGTGTCAGTCCTCTTGTAATTAAGTCGGCATTGTGCCTTTTGCATTATTTTCCGATGCAATTTCTGTGTTTCATCGACAATAAGATGCTGCAAGGTATACAGTAAACATGAAGTGAGGCATCGGAATCAAAAACTGGACTTACAGGAGAGGTTCATCTCATAGAAAGAGAGAGTGTCAGTCCTCTTTTACTTAAGTCGGCATTGTGCATTTTGTATTAAATTCGGATGCAATTTCTGTGTTTCATCGTCAATAAGAAGGTCCAAGGGATACAGTAAACGTGAAGTTAAGCATCGGAATCTAAAACTGGACTCACAGGAGAGGTTCAAATCATGAAAAGTGAGAGAGTCAGTCCTCTTTTACTTAAGTCGGCATTGTGCCTTTTGTATTAAAGTCGGATGCAAACTCTGTGTTTCATCGTCAATAAGAAGGTCCTAGGGATACAGTAAACGTGAAGTGAAGCATCGGAATCTAAAACTGGGCTCACAGGAGAAGTTCAAATCATAGAAAGTGAGTGTGTCAGTTCTCTTTTACTTAAGACGGCATTGTGCCTTTTGTATTAAATTCCGATGCAATTTCTGGGTTTCATCGTCAATAAGATGGTTCAAGATATACAGTAAACCTGAAGTGAAGCAACGGAAAACAAAACTGGACTCACAGGAGAGGTTAATCACATTGAAAGAGAGAGTGTCAGCCCTCTTTTACTTAAGTCGGCATGGTGTCTTTTGTATTACATTCGGATGCAATTTCTGTGTTTCATCGTCAATAAGTAGGTCCAAGGGATACTGTAAACGTTGCGTTAAGCATCGGAATCTAAAACTGGACACACAGGAGAGGTTCAAATCATAGAAAGTGAGAGTGTCAGTCCTGTTTTACTTAAGTCGGCATTGTGCCTTTTGTCTTACATTCCGATGCAATTTCTGTGTTTCATCGTTAAAAAGAATGTGCAAGGGATACAGTAAACCTGAAGTGAAGCATCGGAATCTAAAACTGGACTCACAGGAGAGGTTCAAATCATAGAAAGAGAGAGTGTCACTCCTCTTTTACTTAGGTCTGCATTGTGCCTTTTGTATTAAATTCCGATGCAATTTCTGTGTTTCATCGTCAATTAGAAGGTCCAAGTTATACAATAAACCTGAAGTGAAGCATCGGAATCTAAAACGGGACTCACAGGAGAGGTTCAAATCATAGAAAGAGAGAGTGTCAGTCCTCTTTTACCTAAGTCGGCATGGTGCCTTTTGTATAAAATTAGGATGCAATATCTGTGTTTCATCGTCAATAAGACGGTCCAAGGGATACAGTAAACGTGAAGTTAAGCATCGGAATCTATAACTGGACTCACAGGAGAGGTTCAAATCATAGAAAGTGAGAGTGTCAGTCCTCTTTTACTTAAGTCGGCATGGTGCCTTTTGTATTAAATTCCGATGCAATTTCTGTGTTTCATCGTCAATAAGAAGTTGCAAGGTAAACAGTAAACCTGTAGTAAAGCATTGGAATCTAAAACTGGACTCACGAGAGAGGTTCAAATGACAGAAAGTGAGAGTGACAGTCCTCTTTTACTTAAGTTGGCATTGTGCCTTTTGTATTAAATTCCGATGCAATTTCTGTGTTTCATCGTCAATAAGAAGGTCCAAGGGTTACAGTAAACCTGAAGTGAAGCATCGGAATATAAAACTGGACTCACAGGAATGGTTCTAATGATTGAAAGTGAGAGTGGCAGTCCTCTTTTACTTAAGTCGGCATTGTGCCTTTTGTATTAAATTCCGATGATATTTCTGTGTTTCATCGTCAATAAGATGGTGCAAGGTATACGGGTAAACCTGACGTGAAGCATCGGAATCTAAAACTGGACTCACAGGAGAGGTTCAGATCATAGAAAGAGAGAGTGTCAGTCCTCTTTTACTTAAGTCGGCATTGTGCCTTTTGTATTACATTCCGATGCAATTTCTGTTTTTAATCGTCAATAAGAAGGTCCAAGGGATACAGTAAACCTGAAGTGAAGCATCGGAATCTAAAACTGGACTCACAGGAGAGGTTCATATGACAGAATGTGAGGGTGTCAGTCCTCATTTACTTAAGTCGGCATTGTGCCTTTTGTATTAAATTCTGATGCAAACTCTGTGTTTCATCGTCAATAAGAAGGTGCTAGGGATACATTAACCTGAATTGAAGCATCGGAATCTAAAACTGGACTCCCAGGAGGAGTTCAAATCATAGAAAATTAGAATGTCAGTCCTCTATTACTTAAGCCGGCATTGTGCCGTTTGTATTAAATTCCGGTGCAATTTCTGTATTTCATCGTCAATAAGATGGTGCAAGGTATACAGTAAACCGGAAGTGAAGAGCCGGAATCTAAATCTGGACTCACAGGAGAGGTTCAAATCACAGAAAGAGAGAGTGTCAACCCTTTTTTACTTATGTCGGCATTGTGCTTTTGTATTAAATTTGGATGCAATATCTGGGTTTCAACGTCAAAAAGAATGTCCAAGGCATACAGTAAACCTAAAGTGAAGAATCGGAATCTAAAACTCGTCCACAGGAGAGGTTCAAATCATAGAAAGTGAGAGTGTCGGTCCTCTTGTACTTAAGTTGGTATTGTGCCTTTTGTATTGGATTCGGATGCAATTTCTGTGTTTCATCATCAATAAGAAGGTCCAAGGGATACAGTAAAGCTGAAGTGAACCATCGGAATCTAAAACCGGACTCACAGGAGAGGTTCACATCATAGAAGGTGTGAGTGTCAGTCCTCATTTACTTATGTCGGCATTATGCATTCGTATTAAATTCGGACGCAATTTCTGTTTTTCATCGTCATTAAGAAGGTCCAAGGTATACAGTAAACCTGAAGTGAAGCATCGGAATCTAAATGTGGACTCACTTTAGAGGTTCAAATTATAGAAAGTGCGAGTGGTAGTCCTCTTTTACTTAAGTCGGCATTGTGCCTTTTGTATTAAATTCGGATGCTATTTCTGTGTTTCATCGTCAATACGAAGATCCAAGGGATACAGTAAACCTGAAGTGAAGCATCGGGATCTAAAACTGGACTCACAGGAGAGCTTCAAATCGTAGAAAGTGAGAGTGTCAGTCCTCTTGTACTTATGTCGGCATTGTGCCATTTGTATTAAATTCGGATGCAATTTCTGTGTTTCATCGTCAATGAGAAGGTGCAAGGTATACAGTAAACCTGAAGTGAAGCATCGGAATCTAAAACTGGACTCACAGGGGAGGTTCAAATCGTGGAAAATGAGAGTGTCAGTCCTCTTGTACTTTAGTCGGCATTGTGCCTTTTGTATTAAATTCGGATGCAATTTCTGTGTTTCGTCGTCAATATGAAGGTGCTAGGGATACAGTAAACCTGAAGTGAAGCATCGGGATCTAAATCTGGACTCACAGGAGGGGTTCAAATCATAGAAAGTTAGAGTGTCAGTCCTCTGTTACTTAAGTCGGCATTGTGTCTTTTGTATTAAATTCCGGTGCAATTTCTTTATTTCATCGTCAATAAGATGGTGCAAGGTATACAGTAAACCTGAAGTGAAGCATCGGAATGTAAATCTGGACTCACAGGAGAGGTTCAAATCACAGAAAGAGAGAGTGTCAGCCCTCTTTTATTTATGTCGGCATTGTGCTTTTGTATTAAATTTGGATGCAATATCTGTGTTTCATCGTCAAAAAGATGGTCCAAGGCATACAGTAAACCTAAAGTGAAGAATCGGAATCTAAAACTCGTCCACAGGAGAGGTTCAAATCATGGAAAGTCAGAGTGTCAGTCCTCTTGCGCTTATGTCGGCATTGTGCCTTTTGTATTAAATTCGGATGCAAACTCTGTGTTTCATCGTAAATACGAAGGTCCAAGGGATACAGTAAACCAGAAGTGAAGCATCGGAATCTAAAACTGGACTCACAGGAGAGGTTCAAAACATCGACAGTTAGAGTGTCGGTCCACTTGTACTTAAGTCGGCATTGTGCCTTTTGTATTAAATTCGGATGCAATTTCTGTGTCTCATCGTCTACAAGAAGGTCCAAGGTATACAGTATACCTGAAGTGAAGCATTGAAAACTAAAACTGCACTCACAGGAGAGGTTCAAATCATAGAAAGTCAGAGTGTCAGTCCTCTTGTACTTAAGTCGAAATTGTGCCTTTTGTATTAAATTCGGATGCAATTTCTGTGTTTCATCGTCAATAAGAAGGTCCAAGAGATACAGTAAACCCGAAGTGAAGCATCGGAATCTAAACTGGATTCACAGGAGAGGTTCAAATCATAGAAAGTTAGAGTGCCAGTCCCCTTGCGCTTAAGTCGGAACTGTGCCTTTTGTATTAAATTCGGCTGCAAACTCTGTGTTTCATCGTAAATAAGAAGGTCCAAGGTATACAGTAAACCTGAAGTGAAGCATCGGAATCTAAAACTGGACTCACAGGAGAGGTTCAAAACATAAACAGTTAGAGTGTCGGTTCTCTTGTACTTAAGTCGGCATTGTGCCTTTTGTATTAAATTCGGATGCAATTTCCGTGTCTCATTTTCAATAAGAAGGTCCTAGGTATACAGAAAACCTGAAGTGAAGCATCGGAATCTAAAACTCGACTCACAGGAGGGGTCAAATCGCGGAAAGCGAGAGTGTCAGTCCTCGTTTACATAAGTCGGCATTGTGCCTTTTGTATTAAATTCGGATGCAATTTCCGTGTCTCATCGTCAATAAGAAGGTCCAAGGGACACAGTAAACCTGAAGTGAAGCTTCGGAATATAAATCTGGACTCACAGGAGAGGTTCAAATCATAGAAAGTGAGAGTGTCTATCCTCTTTTACTTAAGTCGGCATTGTGCCTCTTGTATTAAATTCGGATGCAATTTTTGTGTTTCATCGTCAATACGAAGGTTCAAGGGATACAGTAAACCTGAAGTGAAGCATCGGAATCTAAAACTGGACTCACAGGAGAGATTTAAATCATAGAAAAAGAAAGCGTCAGTCCTCTTGTACTTAAGTCAGCATTTTGCCTTTTGTATTAAATTCGGATGCAATTTCCGTGTCTCATCGTCAATAAAAAGGTCCAAGGTATACAGAAAACCTGAAGTGAAGCATCGGAATCTAAAACTGGACTCACAGGAAAGGTTCAAATCGCGGAAAGCGAGAGTGTCAGTCCTCTTTTACTTAAGTCGGTATTGTGCCTGTTGTATTAAATTCGGATGCAATTTCTGTGTTTCATCGTCAATAAGAAGGTCCAAGGGACACAGTAAACCTGAAGTGAAGCATCGGGATCTAAAACTGGACTCACAGGAGAGCTTCAAATCGTAGAAAGTGAGAGTGTCAGTCCTCTTGTACTTAAGTCGGCATTGTGCCATTTGTATTAAATTCAGATGCAATTTCTGTGTTTCATCGTCAATAAGAAGGTGCTAGGGAAACAGTAAACCTGAAGTGAAGCATCGGGATCTAAAACTGGACTCACAGGAGGGGTTCAAATCATAGAAAGTTAGAATGTCAGTCCTCTATTACTTAAGTCGGCATTGTGCCTTTTGTATTAAATTCGGGTGCAATTTCTGTATTTCATCGTCAATAAGATGGTGCAAGGTATACAGTAAACCTGAAGTGAAGCATCGGGATCTAAAACTGGACTCACAGGAGAGCTTCAAATCGTAGAAAGTGAGAGTGTCAGTCCTCTTGTACTTAAGTCGGCATTGTACCATTTGTATTAAATTCGGATGCAATTTCTGTGTCTCATCGTCAATAAGAAGGTCCAAGGTATACAGTATACCTGAATTGAAGCATTGAAAACTAAAACTGGACTCACAGGAGAGGTTCAAATCGCGGAAAGTGAGAGTGTCAGCCCTCTTTTACTAAAGTCGGCATTGTGCCTTTTGTATTAAATTTGGATGCAATTTCTGTGTTTCATCGTCAATAAGAAGGTGCCAGGTATACAGTAAACCTGAAGTGAACCATCGGAATCTAAATCCGAACTCACAGGAGAGGTTCACATCATAGAAGGTGAGAGTGTCAGTCCTCTTTTACTTATGTCGGCATTGTGCACTCGTATTAAATTCGGATGCAATTTCTGTGTTTCATCGTCAATAAGAAGGTCCAAGGTATACAGTAAACCTGAAGTGAAGCATCGGAATCTAAATCTGGACTCACATTAGAGGTTCAAATCATAGAAAGTGCGAGTGGCAGTCCTCTTGTACTTAAGTCGGCATTGTGCCATTTGTATTAAATTCGGATGCAATTTCTGTGTTTCATCGTCAATGAGAAGGTGCAAGTTATTCAATAAACATGAAGTGAAGCATCGGAATAAAAAACTGGACTCACAGGGGAGGTTCAAATCGTAGAAAGTGAGAGTGTCAGTCCTCTCGTACTTTAGTCGGCATTGTGCCTTTTGTATTAAATTCGGATGCAATTTCTGTGTTTCATCGTCAATAAGAAGGTGCAAAGTATACAGTATACCTGAAGTGAAGCATCGGAATCTAAAACTGGACTCACAGGAGAGGTTCAAATCACAGAAAGTGACAGTGTCAGCCCTCTCTTACTGAAGTCGGCATTGTGCCTTTTGTATTAAATTCGGATGCAAATTCTGTGTTTCATCGGCAATAAGAAGGTGCAAGGGATACAGTAAACCCGAAGTGAAGCATCGGAATCTAAAACTGGATTCACAGGAGAGGTTCAAATCATAAAAAGTTAGAGTGCCAGTCCCCTTGCGCTTAAGTCGGCACTGTGCCTTTTGTATTAAATTCGGAAGCAAACTCTGTGTTTCATCGTAAATAAGAAGGTCCACAGGAAACAGTAAACCTGAAGTGAAGCATCGGGATCTAAAACTGGACTCACAGGAGAGCTTCAAATCGTAGAAAGTGAGAGTGCCAGTCCTCTTGTACTTAAGTCGGCATTGTGCCATTTGTATTAAATTCGGATGCAATTTCTGTGTCTCATCGTCAATAAGAAGGTCCAAGGTATACAGTATACCTGAAGTGAAGCATTGAAAACTAAAACTGGACTCACAGGAGAGGTTCAAATCGCGGAAAGTGAGAGTGTCAGCCCTCTTTTACTAAAGTCGGCATTGTGCCTTTTGTATTAAATTTGGATGCAATTTCTGTGTTTCATCGTCAATAAGTAGGTGCCAGGTATACAGTAAACCTGAAGTGAACCATCGGAATCTAAAACCGAACTTACAGGAGAGGTTCACATCATAGAAGGTGAGAGTGTCAGTCCTCTTTTACTTATGTCGGCATTGTGCATTCGTATTAAATTCGGATGCAATTTCTGTGTTTCATCGTCAATAAGAAGGTCCAAGGTATACAGTAAACCTGAAGTGAAGCATCGGAATCTAAATCTGGACTCACATTAGAGGTTCTAATCATAGAAAGTGCGAGTGGTAGTCCACTTGTACTTAAGTAGGCATTGTGCCATTTGTATTAAATTCGGATGCAATTTCTGTGTTTCATCGTCAATGAGAAGGTGCAAGTTATACAATAAACCTGAAGTGAAGCATCGGAATAAAAAACTGGACTCACAGGGGAGGTTCAAATCGTAGAAAGTGAGAGTGTCAGTCCTCTCGTACTTTAGTCGGCATTGTGCCTTTTGTATTAAATTCGGATGCAATTTCTGTGTTTCATCGTCAATAAGAAGGTGCAAAGTATACAGTATACCTGAAGTGAAGCATCGGAATCTAAAACTGGACTCACAGGAGAGGTTCAAATCACAGAAAGTGACAGTGTCAGCCCTCTCTTACTGAAGTCGGCATTGTGCCTTTTGTATTAAATTCGGATGCAAATTCTGTGTTTCATCGGCAATAAGAAGGTGCAAAGGATACAGTAAACCTGAAGTGAAGCATCGGGATCTAAATCTGGACTCACAGGAGGGGTTCAAATCATAGAAAGTTAGAGTGTCAGTCCTCTGTTACTTAAGTCGGCATTGTGCCTTTTGTATTAAATTCTGATGCAAACTCTGTGTTTCATCGTCAATAAGAAGGTGCTAGGGATACATTAACCTGAATTGAAGCATCGGAATCTAAAACTGGACTCCCAGGAGGAGTTCAAATCATAGAAAATTAGAATGTCAGTCCTCTATTACTTAAGCCGGCATTGTGCCGTTTGTATTAAATTCCGGTGCAATTTCTGTATTTCATCGTCAATAAGATGGTGCAAGGTATACAGTAAACCGGAAGTGAAGAGCCGGAATCTAAATCTGGACTCACAGGAGAGGTTCAAATCACAGAAAGAGAGAGTGTCAACCCTTTTTTACTTATGTCGGCATTGTGCTTTTGTATTAAATTTGGATGCAATATCTGGGTTTCAACGTCAAAAAGAATGTCCAAGGCATACAGTAAACCTAAAGTGAAGAATCGGAATCTAAAACTCGTCCACAGGAGAGGTTCAAATCATAGAAAGTGAGAGTGTCGGTCCTCTTGTACTTAAGTTGGTATTGTGCCTTTTGTATTGGATTCGGATGCAATTTCTGTGTTTCATCATCAATAAGAAGGTCCAAGGGATACAGTAAAGCTGAAGTGAACCATCGGAATCTAAAACCGGACTCACAGGAGAGGTTCACATCATAGAAGGTGTGAGTGTCAGTCCTCATTTACTTATGTCGGCATTATGCATTCGTATTAAATTCGGACGCAATTTCTGTTTTTCATCGTCATTAAGAAGGTCCAAGGTATACAGTAAACCTGAAGTGAAGCATCGGAATCTAAATGTGGACTCACTTTAGAGGTTCAAATTATAGAAAGTGCGAGTGGTAGTCCTCTTTTACTTAAGTCGGCATTGTGCCTTTTGTATTAAATTCGGATGCTATTTCTGTGTTTCATCGTCAATACGAAGATCCAAGGGATACAGTAAACCTGAAGTGAAGCATCGGGATCTAAAACTGGACTCACAGGAGAGCTTCAAATCGTAGAAAGTGAGAGTGTCAGTCCTCTTGTACTTATGTCGGCATTGTGCCATTTGTATTAAATTCGGATGCAATTTCTGTGTTTCATCGTCAATGAGAAGGTGCAAGGTATACAGTAAACCTGAAGTGAAGCATCGGAATCTAAAACTGGACTCACAGGGGAGGTTCAAATCGTGGAAAATGAGAGTGTCAGTCCTCTTGTACTTTAGTCGGCATTGTGCCTTTTGTATTAAATTCGGATGCAATTTCTGTGTTTCGTCGTCAATATGAAGGTGCTAGGGATACAGTAAACCTGAAGTGAAGCATCGGGATCTAAATCTGGACTCACAGGAGGGGTTCAAATCATAGAAAGTTAGAGTGTCAGTCCTCTGTTACTTAAGTCGGCATTGTGTCTTTTGTATTAAATTCCGGTGCAATTTCTTTATTTCATCGTCAATAAGATGGTGCAAGGTATACAGTAAACCTGAAGTGAAGCATCGGAATGTAAATCTGGACTCACAGGAGAGGTTCAAATCACAGAAAGAGAGAGTGTCAGCCCTCTTTTATTTATGTCGGCATTGTGCTTTTGTATTAAATTTGGATGCAATATCTGTGTTTCATCGTCAAAAAGATGGTCCAAGGCATACAGTAAACCTAAAGTGAAGAATCGGAATCTAAAACTCGTCCACAGGAGAGGTTCAAATCATGGAAAGTCAGAGTGTCAGTCCTCTTGCGCTTATGTCGGCATTGTGCCTTTTGTATTAAATTCGGATGCAAACTCTGTGTTTCATCGTAAATACGAAGGTCCAAGGGATACAGTAAACCAGAAGTGAAGCATCGGAATCTAAAACTGGACTCACAGGAGAGGTTCAAAACATCGACAGTTAGAGTGTCGGTCCACTTGTACTTAAGTCGGCATTGTGCCTTTTGTATTAAATTCGGATGCAATTTCTGTGTCTCATCGTCTACAAGAAGGTCCAAGGTATACAGTATACCTGAAGTGAAGCATTGAAAACTAAAACTGCACTCACAGGAGAGGTTCAAATCATAGAAAGTCAGAGTGTCAGTCCTCTTGTACTTAAGTCGAAATTGTGCCTTTTGTATTAAATTCGGATGCAATTTCTGTGTTTCATCGTCAATAAGAAGGTCCAAGAGATACAGTAAACCCGAAGTGAAGCATCGGAATCTAAACTGGATTCACAGGAGAGGTTCAAATCATAGAAAGTTAGAGTGCCAGTCCCCTTGCGCTTAAGTCGGAACTGTGCCTTTTGTATTAAATTCGGCTGCAAACTCTGTGTTTCATCGTAAATAAGAAGGTCCAAGGTATACAGTAAACCTGAAGTGAAGCATCGGAATCTAAAACTGGACTCACAGGAGAGGTTCAAAACATAAACAGTTAGAGTGTCGGTTCTCTTGTACTTAAGTCGGCATTGTGCCTTTTGTATTAAATTCGGATGCAATTTCCGTGTCTCATTTTCAATAAGAAGGTCCTAGGTATACAGAAAACCTGAAGTGAAGCATCGGAATCTAAAACTCGACTCACAGGAGGGGTCAAATCGCGGAAAGCGAGAGTGTCAGTCCTCGTTTACATAAGTCGGCATTGTGCCTTTTGTATTAAATTCGGATGCAATTTCCGTGTCTCATCGTCAATAAGAAGGTCCAAGGGACACAGTAAACCTGAAGTGAAGCTTCGGAATATAAATCTGGACTCACAGGAGAGGTTCAAATCATAGAAAGTGAGAGTGTCTATCCTCTTTTACTTAAGTCGGCATTGTGCCTCTTGTATTAAATTCGGATGCAATTTTTGTGTTTCATCGTCAATACGAAGGTTCAAGGGATACAGTAAACCTGAAGTGAAGCATCGGAATCTAAAACTGGACTCACAGGAGAGATTTAAATCATAGAAAAAGAAAGCGTCAGTCCTCTTGTACTTAAGTCAGCATTTTGCCTTTTGTATTAAATTCGGATGCAATTTCCGTGTCTCATCGTCAATAAAAAGGTCCAAGGTATACAGAAAACCTGAAGTGAAGCATCGGAATCTAAAACTGGACTCACAGGAAAGGTTCAAATCGCGGAAAGCGAGAGTGTCAGTCCTCTTTTACTTAAGTCGGTATTGTGCCTGTTGTATTAAATTCGGATGCAATTTCTGTGTTTCATCGTCAATAAGAAGGTCCAAGGGACACAGTAAACCTGAAGTGAAGCATCGGGATCTAAAACTGGACTCACAGGAGAGCTTCAAATCGTAGAAAGTGAGAGTGTCAGTCCTCTTGTACTTAAGTCGGCATTGTGCCATTTGTATTAAATTCAGATGCAATTTCTGTGTTTCATCGTCAATAAGAAGGTGCTAGGGAAACAGTAAACCTGAAGTGAAGCATCGGGATCTAAAACTGGACTCACAGGAGGGGTTCAAATCATAGAAAGTTAGAATGTCAGTCCTCTATTACTTAAGTCGGCATTGTGCCTTTTGTATTAAATTCGGGTGCAATTTCTGTATTTCATCGTCAATAAGATGGTGCAAGGTATACAGTAAACCTGAAGTGAAGCATCGGGATCTAAAACTGGACTCACAGGAGAGCTTCAAATCGTAGAAAGTGAGAGTGTCAGTCCTCTTGTACTTAAGTCGGCATTGTACCATTTGTATTAAATTCGGATGCAATTTCTGTGTCTCATCGTCAATAAGAAGGTCCAAGGTATACAGTATACCTGAATTGAAGCATTGAAAACTAAAACTGGACTCACAGGAGAGGTTCAAATCGCGGAAAGTGAGAGTGTCAGCCCTCTTTTACT
Organism: Schistocerca americana; assembly: GCF_021461395.2. Lineage (NCBI taxonomy): Eukaryota > Metazoa > Arthropoda > Insecta > Orthoptera > Acrididae > Schistocerca > Schistocerca americana. The sequence continues at coordinate 58,517,449 of NC_060125.1, read as the reverse complement.
AAAGTCGGCATTGTGCCTTTTGTATTAAATTTGGATGCAATTTCTGTGTTTCATCGTCAATAAGAAGGTGCCAGGTATACAGTAAACCTGAAGTGAACCATCGGAATCTAAATCCGAACTCACAGGAGAGGTTCACATCATAGAAGGTGAGAGTGTCAGTCCTCTTTTACTTATGTCGGCATTGTGCACTCGTATTAAATTCGGATGCAATTTCTGTGTTTCATCGTCAATAAGAAGGTCCAAGGTATACAGTGAACCTGAAGTGAAGCATCGGAATCTAAATCTGGACTCACATTAGAGGTTCAAATCATAGAAAGTGCGAGTGGCAGTCCTCTTGTACTTAAGTCGGCATTGTGCCATTTGTATTAAATTCGGATGCAATTTCTGTGTTTCATCGTCAATGAGAAGGTGCAAGTTATTCAATAAACATGAAGTGAAGCATCGGAATAAAAAACTGGACTCACAGGGGAGGTTCAAATCGTAGAAAGTGAGAGTGTCAGTCCTCTCGTACTTTAGTCGGCATTGTGCCTTTTGTATTAAATTCGGATGCAATTTCTGTGTTTCATCGTCAATAAGAAGGTGCAAAGTATACAGTATACCTGAAGTGAAGCATCGGAATCTAAAACTGGACTCACAGGAGAGGTTCAAATCACAGAAAGTGACAGTGTCAGCCCTCTCTTACTGAAGTCGGCATTGTGCCTTTTGTATTAAATTCGGATGCAAATTCTGTGTTTCATCGGCAATAAGAAGGTGCAAGGGATACAGTAAACCCAAAGTGAAGCATCGGAATCTAAAACTGGATTCACAGGAGAGGTTCAAATCATAAAAAGTTAGAGTGCCAGTCCCCTTGCGCTTAAGTCGGCACTGTGCCTTTTGTATTAAATTCGGAAGCAAACTCTGTGTTTCATCGTAAATAAGAAGGTCCACAGGAAACAGTAAACCTGAAGTGAAGCATCGGGATCTAAAACTGGACTCACAGGAGAGCTTCAAATCGTAGAAAGTGAGAGTGCCAGTCCTCTTGTACTTAAGTCGGCATTGTGCCATTTGTATTAAATTCGGATGCAATTTCTGTGTCTCATCGTCAATAAGAAGGTCCAAGGTATACAGTATACCTGAAGTGAAGCATTGAAAACTAAAACTGGACTCACAGGAGAGGTTCAAATCGCGGAAAGTGAGAGTGTCAGCCCTCTTTTACTAAAGTCGGCATTGTGCCTTTTGTATTAAATTTGGATGCAATTTCTGTGTTTCATCGTCAATAAGTAGGTGCCAGGTATACAGTAAACCTGAAGTGAACCATCGGAATCTAAAACCGAACTTACAGGAGAGGTTCACATCATAGAAGGTGAGAGTGTCAGTCCTCTTTTACTTATGTCGGCATTGTGCATTCGTATTAAATTCGGATGCAATTTCTGTGTTTCATCGTCAATAAGAAGGTCCAAGGTATACAGTAAACCTGAAGTGAAGCATCGGAATCTAAATCTGGACTCACATTAGAGGTTCTAATCATAGAAAGTGCGAGTGGTAGTCCACTTGTACTTAAGTAGGCATTGTGCCATTTGTATTAAATTCGGATGCAATTTCTGTGTTTCATCGTCAATGAGAAGGTGCAAGTTATACAATAAACCTGAAGTGAAGCATCGGAATAAAAAACTGGACTCACAGGGGAGGTTCAAATCGTAGAAAGTGAGAGTGTCAGTCCTCTCGTACTTTAGTCGGCATTGTGCCTTTTGTATTAAATTCGGATGCAATTTCTGTGTTTCATCGTCAATAAGAAGGTGCAAAGTATACAGTATACCTGAAGTGAAGCATCGGAATCTAAAACTGGACTCACAGGAGAGGTTCAAATCACAGAAAGTGACAGTGTCAGCCCTCTCTTACTGAAGTCGGCATTGTGCCTTTTGTATTAAATTCGGATGCAAATTCTGTGTTTCATCGGCAATAAGAAGGTGCAAAGGATACAGTAAACCTGAAGTGAAGCATCGGAATCTAAAACTGGATTCACAGGAGAGGTTCAAATCATAAAAAGTTAGAGTGGCAGTCCCCTTGCGCTTAAGTCAGCACTGTGCCATTTGTATTAAATTCGGAAGCAAACTCTGTGTTTCATCGTAAATAAGAAGGTCCAAAGGAAACAGTAAACCTGAAGTGAAGCATCGGAATCTAAAACTGGACTCACAGGAGAGGTTCAAAACATAAACAGTTAGAGTGTCGGTTCTCTTGTACTTAAGTCGGCATTGTGCCTTTTGTATTAAATTCGGATGCAATTTCCGTGTCTCATTGTCAATAAGAAGGTCCAAGGTATACAGAAAACCTGAAGTGAAGCATCGGAATCTAAAACTCGACTCACAGGAGAGGTTCAAATCGCGGAAAGCGAGAGTGTCAGTCCTCATTTACTTAAGTCGGCAATGTGCCTTTTGTATTAAATTCTGATACAAACTCTGTGTTTCATCGTCAATAAGAAGGTGCTAGGGATACAGTAAACCTGAGGTGAAGCATCGGAATCTATAACTGGACTCACAGGAGAGGTTCAAATCATAGAAAGTTAGAGTGTCAGTCCTCTATTACTTAAGTCGGCATTGTGCCTTTTGTATTAAATTCCGGTGCAATTACTGTATTTCATCGTCAATAAGATGGTGCAAGGTATACAGTAAACCTGAAGTGTAGCATCGGAATCTAAATCTGGACTCACAGGAGAGGTTCAAATCACAGAAAGAGACAGTGTCAGCCCTCTTTTACTTAAGTCATCATTGTGCCTTTTGTACTATATTCGGATGCAATTTCTGTGTTTCATCGTCAATAAGAAGGGACAAGGAATACAGTAAAACTGAAGTGAAACATCGGAATCTAAAACTGGACTCACAGGTGAGGTTCAAATCTTAGGAAGTTAAAGTGTCAGTCCTCTTGTACTTAACTCGGCATTGTGCTTTTTGAATTTAATTCCGATGCAATTTCTGTTTTTCATCGTCAATAAGAAGGTGCAAGGTATACAGTAAACCTGAAGTGAAGCATCGGAATCTAAATCTGGACTCACAGGTGAGGTTCAAATCACAGAATGTGAGAGTGTCAGCCATCTTTTACTTAAGACGGCATTGTGCCTTTTGTAATCAATTCGGATGCAATTTCTATGTTTCATCGTCAATAAGAAGGTCCAAGGCATACAGTAAACCTAAGGTGAAGCATCGGAATCTAGAACTGGTCCACAGGAGAGGTTCAAATCATAGAAAGTGAGAGTGTCAGTCCTCTTGTACTTAAGTCAAAATTGTGCCTTTTGTATTAAATTCGGATGCAATTTCTGTGTTTCATCGTCAATAAGATGGTCCAAAGGATACAGTAAACCCGAAGTGAAGCATCGGAATCTAAAACTGGATTCACAGGAGAGGTTCAAATCATAGAGAGTTAGAGTGTCAGTCCCCTTGCGATTAAGTCGGCACTGTGCCTTTTGTATTAAATTCGGATGCAAACTCTGTGTTTCATCGTAAATAAGTAGGTCCAAGGGATACAGTAAACCTGAAGTGAAGCATCGGAATCTAAAACTGGACTCACAGGAGAGGTTCAAATCACAGACAGTTAGAGTGTCGGTTCTCTTGTTCTTAAGTCGGCCTTGTGCCTTTTGTATTAAATTCGGATGCAATTTCCGTGTCTCATCGTCAATAAGAAGGACCAAGGTATACAAAAAACCTGAAGTGAAGCATCGGAATCTAAAACTGGATTCACAGGAGAGGTTCAAATCTTAGAGAGTTAGAGTGTCAGTCCCCTTGCGATTAAGTCGGCACTGTGCTTTTTGTATTAAATTCGGATGCAAACTCTGTGTTTCATCGTAAATAAGTAGGTCCAAGGGATACAGTAAACCTGAAGTGAAGCATCGGAATCTAAAACTGGACTCACAGGAGAGGTTCAAATCATAGACAGTTAGAGTGTCGGTTCTCTTGTTCTTAAGTCGGCCTTGTGCCTTTTGTATTAAATTTGGATGCAATTTCCGTGTCTCATCGTCAATAAGAAGGACCAAGGTATACAAAAAACCTGAAGTGAAGCATCGGAATCTAAGTCTGGACTCACAGGAGAGGTTCAAATCGCGGAAAGCGAGATTGTCAGTCCTCTTTTACTTAAGTCGGTATTGTGCCTTTTGTATTAAATTCGGATGCAATTCCTGTGTTTCATCGTCAATAAGGAGGTCCAAGGGACACAGTAAACCTGAAGAGAAGCATCGGAATCTAAAACTGGACTCACAGGAGAGGTTTAAATCATAGAATGTGAGAGTGTCAGTCCTCTTGTACTTAAGTCAGCATTGTGCCTTTTGTATTAATTTCGGATGCAATTTCTGTGTTTCATCGTCAATAAGAAGGTGCAAGGTATACAGTAAACCTGAAGTGAAGCATCGGAATCTAAAACTGGACTCACAGGAGGGCTTCAAATCGTACAAAGTGAGAGTGTCAGTCCTCTTGTACTTAAGTCGGCATTGTGCCTTTTGCATTAAATTCGGGTGCAATTTCTGTGTTTCGTCGTCAATAAGAAGGTTCAAGGGATACAGTAAACCTGAAGTGAAGCATCGGAATCTAAAACTGGACTCACAGGAGAGGTTTAAATCATAGAAAGTGAGAGTGTCAGTCCTCTTGCACTTAAGTCGGCATTGAGCCTTTTGTATTAATTTCGGATGCAATTTCTGTGTTTCATCGTCAATAAGAAAGTGCAAGGTATACAGTAAACCTGAGGTGAAGCATCGGAATCTAAAACTGGACTCACTGGGGAGGTTCAAATCGTGGAAAGTGAGAGTGTCAGTCCTCTTGTACTTTAGTCGGCATTGTGCCTTTTGTATTAAATTCGGATGCAATTTCTGTGTTTCATCGTCAATAAGAAGGTGCAAAGTATACAGTATACCTGAAGTGAAGCATCGGAATCTAAAACTGGACTCACAGGAGAGGTTCAAATCACAGAAAGTGACAGTGTCAGCCCTCTCTTACTGAAGTCGGCATTGTGCCTTTTGTATTAAATTCGGATGCAAATTCTGTGTTTCATCGGCAATAAGAAGGTGCAAGGGATACAGTAAACCTGAAGTGAAGCATCGGAATCTAAAACTGGATTCACAGGAGAGGTTCAAATCATAAAAAGTTAGAGTGCCAGTCCCCTTGCGCTTAAGTCGGCACTGTGCCATTTGTATTAAATTCGGAAGCAAACTCTGTGTTTCATCGTAAATAAGAAGGTCCAAAGGAAACAGTAAACCTGAAGTGAAGCATCGGAATCTAAAACTGGACTCACAGGAGAGGTTCAAAACATAAACAGTTAGAGTGTCGGTTCTCTTGTACTTAAGTCGGCATTGTGCCTTTTGTATTAAATTCGGATGCAATTTCCGTGTCTCATTGTCAATAAGAAGGTCCAAGGTATACAGAAAACCTGAAGTGAAGCATCGGAATCTAAAACTCGACTCACAGGAGAGGTTCAAATCGCGGAAAGCGAGAGTGTCAGTCCTCATTTACTTAAGTCGGCAATGTGCCTTTTGTATTAAATTCTGATACAAACTCTGTGTTTCATCGTCAATAAGAAGGTGCTAGGGATACAGTAAACCTGAGGTGAAGCATCGGAATCTAAAACTGGACTCACAGGAGAGGTTCAAATCATAGAAAGTTAGAGTGTCAGTCCTCTATTACTTAAGTCGGCATTGTGCCTTTTGTATTAAATTCCGGTGCAATTACTGTATTTCATCGACAATAAGATGGTGCAAGGTATACAGTAAACCTGAAGTGTAGCATCGGAATCTAAATCTGGACTCACAGGAGAGGTTCAAATCACAGAAAGAGACAGTGTCAGCCCTCTTTTACTTAAGTCATCATTGTGCCTTTTGTACTATATTCGGATGCAATTTCTGTGTTTCATCGTCAATAAGAAGGGACAAGGAATACAGTAAAACTGAAGTGAAACATCGGAATCTAAAACTGGACTCACAGGTGAGGTTCAAATCTTAGGAAGTTAAAGTGTCAGTCCTCTTGTACTTAACTCGGCATTGTGCTTTTTGAATTTAATTCCGATGCAATTTCTGTGTTTCATCGTCAATAAGAAGGTGCAAGGTATACAGTAAACCTGAAGTGAAGCATCGGAATCTAAATCTGGACTCACAGGTGAGGTTCAAATCACAGAATGTGAGAGTGTCAGCCATCTTTTACTTAAGACGGCATTGTGCCTTTTGTAATCAATTCGGATGCAATTTCTATGTTTCATCGTCAATAAGAAGGTCCAAGGCATACAGTAAACCTAAGGTGAAGCATCGGAATCTAGAACTGGTCCACAGGAGAGGTTCAAATCACAGAAAGTGAGAGTGTCAGTCCTCTTGTACTTAAGTCAAAATTGTGCCTTTTGTATTATATTCGGATGCAATTTCTGTGTTTCATCGTCAATAAGAAGGTCCAAGGGATACAGTAAACCTGAAGTGAAGCATCGGAATCTAAAACTGGATTCACAGGAGAGGTTCAAATCATAGAGAGTTAGAGTGTCAGTCCCCTTGCGATTAAGTCGGCACTGTGCCTTTTGTATTAAATTCGGATGCAAACTCTGTGTTTCATCGTAAATAAGTAGGTCCAAGGGATACAGTAAACCTGAAGTGAAGCATCGGAATCTAAAACTGGACTCACAGGAGAGGTTCAAATCATAGACAGTTAGAGTGTCGGTTCTCTTGTTCTTAAGTCGGCCTTGTGCCTTTTGTATTAAATTCGGATGCAATTTCCGTGTCTCATCGTCAATAAGAAGGACCAAGGTATACAAAAAACCTGAAGTGAAGCATCGGAATCTAAAACTGGATTCACAGGAGAGGTTCAAATCATAGAGAGTTAGAGTGTCAGTCCCCTTGCGATTAAGTCGGCACTGTGCTTTTTGTATTAAATTCGGATGCAAACTCTGTGTTTCATCGTAAATAAGTAGGTCCAAGGGATACAGTAAACCTGAAGTGAAGCATCGGAATCTAAAACTGGACTCACAGGAGAGGTTCAAATCATAGACAGTTAGAGTGTCGGTTCTCTTGTTCTTAAGTCGGCCTTGTGCCTTTTGTATTAAATTTGGATGCAATTTCCGTGTCTCATCGTCAATAAGAAGGACCAAGGTATACAAAAAACCTGAAGTGAAGCATCGGAATCTAAGTCTGGACTCACAGGAGAGGTTCAAATCGCGGAAAGCGAGATTGTCAGTCCTCTTTTACTTAAGTCGGTATTGTGCCTTTTGTATTAAATTCGGATGCAATTTCTGTGTTTCATCGTCAATAAAGAGGTCCAAGGGACACAGTAAACCTGAAGAGAAGCATCGGAATCTAAAACTGGACTCACAGGAGAGGTTTAAATCATAGAATGTGAGAGTGTCAGTCCTCTTGTACTTAAGTCAGCATTGTGCCTTTTGTATTAATTTCGGATGCAATTTCTGTGTTTCATCGTCAATAAGAAGGTGCAAGGTATACAGTAAACCTGAAGTGAAGCATCGGAATCTAAAACTGGACTCACAGGAGGGCTTCAAATCGTACAAAGTGAGAGTGTCAGTCCTCTTGTACTTAAGTCGGCATTGTGCCTTTTGCATTAAATTCGGGTGCAATTTCTGTGTTTCGTCGTCAATAAGAAGGTTCAAGGGATACAGTAAACCTGAAGTGAAGCATCGGAATCTAAAACTGGACTCACAGGAGAGGTTTAAATCATAGAAAGTGAGAGTGTCAGTCCTCTTGCACTTAAGTCGGCATTGAGCCTTTTGTATTAATTTCGGATGCAATTTCTGTGTTTCATCGTCAATAAGAAAGTGCAAGGTATACATTAAACCTGAGGTGAAGCATCGGAATCTAAAACTGGACTCACTGGGGAGGTTCAAATCGTGGAAAGTGAGAGTGTCAGTCCTCTTGTACTTTAGTCGGCATTGTGCCTTTTGTATTAAATTCGGATGCAATTTCTGTGTTTCATCGTCAATAAGAAGGTGCTAGGGAAACAGTAAACCTGAAGTGAAGCATCGGGATCTAAAACTGGACTCACAGGAGGGGTTCAAATCATAGAAAGTTAGAGTGTCAGTCCTCTATTACTTAAGTCGGCATTGTGCCTTTTGTATTAAATTCCGTTGCAATTTCTGTATTTCATCGTCAATAACATGGTGCAAGGTATACAGTAAACCTGAAGTGAAGCATCGGAATCTAAATCTGGACTCACAGGAGAGGCTCAAATCACAGAAAGAGAGAGTGTCAGCCCTCTTTTACTTATGTCGGCATTGTGCTTTTGTATTAAATTTGGATGCAATATCTGTGTTTCATCGTCAAAAAGAAGGTCCAAGGCATACAGTAAACCTAAAGTGAAGAATCGGAATCTAAAACTCGTCCACAGGAGAGGTTCAAATCATAGAAAGTTAGAGTGTCAGTCCACTTGCGCTTAAGTCGGCATTGTGCCTTTTGTATTAAATTCGGATGCAATTTCTGTGTTTCATCGTCAATAAGAAGGTGCCAGATATACAGTAAACCTGAAGTGAACTATCGGAATCTAAAACCGGACTCACAGGAGAGGTTCACATCATAGAAGGTGAGAGTGTCAGTCCTCTTTTCCTTATGTCGGCATTGTGCATTCGTATTAAATTCGGATGCAATTTCTGTGTTTCATCGTCAATAAGAAGGACCAAGGTATACAGTAAACCTGAAGTGAAGCATCGGAATCTAAATCTGGACTCACATTAGAGGTTCAAATCATAGAAAGTGAGAGTGTCAGTCCTCTTGCACTTAAGTCATCATTGTGCCTTTTGTACTAAATTCGGATGCAATTTCTGTGTATCATCGTCAATAAGAAGGGGCAAGGAATACAGTAAACCTGAAGTGAAACATCGGAATCTAAAACTGGACTCACACGTGAGGTTCAAATCTTAGGAAGTTAAAGTGTCAGTCCTCTTGTACTTAACTCGACATTGTGCCTTTTGAATTTAATTCCGATGCAATTTCTGTGTTTCATCGTCAATAAGAAGATGCAAGGTATACAGTAAACCTGAAGTGAAGCATCGGAATCTAAATCTGGACTCTCAGGTGAGGTTCAAATCACAGAAAGTGAGAGTGTCAGCCATCTTTTACTTAAGACGGCATTGTGCCTTTCGTAATCAATTCGGATGCAATTTCTATGTTTCATCGTCAATAAGAAGGTCCAAGGCATACAGTAAACCTAAAGTGAAGCATCGGAATCTAGAACTGGTCCACAGGAGAGGTTCAAATCATAGAAAGTGAGTGTGTCAGTCCTCTTGTACTTAAGTCAAAATTGTGCCTTTTGTATTAAATTCGAATGCAATTTCTGTGTTTCATCGTCAATAAGAAGGTCCAAGGGATACAGTAAACCCGAAGTGAAGCATCGGAATCTAAAACTGGATTCACAGGAGAGGTTCAAATCATAGAATGTTAGAGTGTCAGTCCCCTTGTGATTAAGTCGGCACTGTGCCTTTTGTATTAAATTCGGATGCATACTCTGTGTTTCATCGTAAATAAGAAGGTCCAAGGGATACAGTAAACCTCAAGCGAAGCATCGGAATCTAAAACTGGACTCACAGGAGAGGTTGAAATCATAGACAGTTAGAGTGTCGGTTCTCTTGTTCTTAAGTCGGCCTTGTGCCTTTTGAATTAAATTCGGATGCAATTTCTGTGTTTCATCGTCAATAAGAAGGTCCAAGGGACACAATAAACCTGAAGTGAAGCATCGGAACCTAAAACTGGACTCACAGGAGAGGTTCAAATCATAAAAAGTGAGAGTGTCAGTCCTCTTTTACTTAAGTCGGCATTGTGCATTTTGCATTAAATTCGGGTGCAATTTCTGTGTTTCCTCGTCAATAAGAAGGTTCAAGGGATACAGTAAACCTGAAGTGAAGCATCGGAATCTAAACTGGACTCACAGGAGAGGTTTAAATCATAGAAAGTAAGAGTGTCAGTCCTCTTGTACTTAAGTCGGCATTGAGCCTTTTGTATTAATTTCGGATGCAATTTCTGTGTTTCATCGTCAATAAGAAGGTGCAAGGTATACAGTAAACCTGAAGTAAAGCATCGGAATCCAAAACTGGACTCACGGGGGAGGTTCAAATCGTGGAAAGTGAGAGTGTCAGTCCTCTTGTACTTTAGTCGGCATTGTGCCTTTTGTATTAAATTCGGATGCAATTTCCGTGTCTCATTGTCAATAAGAAGGCCCAAAGTATACAGAAAACCTGAAGTGAAGCATCGGAATCTAAAACTGGACTCACAGGAGAGGTTCAAATCATAGAAAGTTAGAGTGTCAGTCCTCTATTACTTAAGTCGGCATTGTGCCTTTTGTATTAGATTCAGATGCAATTTTTGTGTTTCATCGTCAATACGTAGGTTCAAGGGATACAGTAAACCTGAAGTGAAGCATCGGAATCTAAAACTGGACTCACAGGAGAGCTTCAAATCGTACAAAGTGAGAGTGTCAGTCCTCTTGTACTTAAGTCGGCATTGTGCCTTTTGTATTAAATTCGGATGCAATTTCTGTGTTTCTTCGTCAATAAGAAGGTGCAAGGTATACAGTAAATCTGAAGTGAAGCATCGGAATCTAAAACTGGACTCCCAGGAGAGGTTCAAACCGTAGAAATTGAGAGTGACAGTCCTCTTGTACTTAAGTCGGCATTGTGCATTTTGCATTAAATTCGGATGCAATTTCTGTGTTTCGTCGTCAATAAGAAGGTTCAAGGGATTCAGTAAACCTGAAGTGAAGCATCGGAATCTAAAACTGGACTCACAGGAGAAGTTAAAATCATAGAAAGTGTGAGTGTCAGTCCTCTTGTACTTAAGTCGGCATTGAGCCTTTTGTATTAATTTCGGATGCAATTTCTGTGTTTCATCGTCAATAAGAAGGCGCAAGGTACACAGTAAACCTGAAGTGAAGCATCGGAATCTAAAACTGGACACACAGGGGAGCATCAAATCGTAGAAAGTGAGAGTGTCAGTCCTCTTGTACTTAAGTCGGCATTGTGCCTTTTTTATAAAATTCAGATGCAATTTCTTTGTTTCATCGTCAATAAGAAGGTGCAAGGTATACAGTAAACCTGAAGTGAAGCATCGGAATTAAAAACTGGACTCACAGGGGAGGTTCAAATCATAGAAAGTGAGAGTGTCAGTCCTCTTTTACTTAAGTCGGCATTGTGCCTTTTGTATTAAATTCGGATACAATTTCTGTGTTTCATCGTCAATAAGAAGGTCCAAGGCATAGAGTAAACCTGAAGTGATCCATCGGAATCTAAAACTGGACTCACATTAGAGGTTCAAATCATAGAAAGTGAGAGTAACAGTCCTCTTTTACTTAAGTCGGCATTGTGCCTTTTGTATTAAATTCGGATGCAATTTTTGTGTTTCATCATCAAAACGAAGGTTCAAAGGATACAGTAATCCTGAAGTGAAGCATCGGAATCTAAAACTGGACTCACAGGAGAGGTTTAAATCGTAGAAAGTGAGAGTGTCAGTCCTCTTGTACTTAAGTCGGCATTGTGCCTTTTGTATTAATTTCGGATGCAAGTTCTGTGTATCATCGTCAATAAGAAGGTGCAAGGTATACAGTAAACCTAAAGTGAAGCATCGGAATCTAAACCTGGACTCACTGGAGAGCTTCAAATCGTAGAAAGTGAGAGTGTCAGTCCTCTTGTACTTAAGTCGGCATTGTGCTTTTTGTATTAAATTCGTATTCAATTTCTGTGTTTCATCGTCAATAAGAAGGTGCAAGGTATTAAGTAAACCTGAAGTGAAGCATCGGAATCTAAAACTGGTCTCACAGGAGAGGTTCAAATCGTAGAAAGTGAGTGTGACAGTCCTCTTGTACGTAACTCGGCATTCTGCATTTTGCATTAAATTCGGATGCAATTTCTGTGTCTCATTGTCAATAAGAAGGCCCAAAGTATACAGAAAACCTGAAGTGAAGCATCGGAATCTAAAACTGGACTCACTGGAGAGCTTCAAATCATAGAAAGTGAGAGTGTCAGTCCTCTTGTACTAAAGTCGGCATTGTGCATTTTGTATTGAATTCGGATGCAATTTCTGTGTTTCATCGTCAATAAGAAGGTAAAAGGGATACAGTAAACCTGAAGTGAAGCATCGGAATCTGAAACCGGACTCACAGGAGAGGTTCACATCATAGAAAGTGAGAGTGTCAGTCCTCTTTTACTTATGTCGGCATTGTGCCTTTTGCATTAAATTCGGATGCAATATCTGTATTTCATCGTTCATAAGAAGGTGCAAGGTATACAGTAAACCTAAAGTGAAGCATCGGAATCTAAAACTGGACTCACAATAGAGGTTCAAATCATAGAAAGTGAGAGTGTCAGTCCACTTTTACTTAAGTCGGCATTGTGCCTTTTGTATTAAATTCGGATGCAATTGTTGTGTTACATCGTCAATACGAAGGTTCAAGGGATACAGTAAACCTGAAGTGAAGCATCGGAATCTAAAACTGGACTCACAGGAGAGGTTCAAACCGTAGAAAGTGAGAGTGACAGTCCTCTTGTACTTAAGTCGGCATTGTGCATTTTCCATTAAATTCGGATGCAATTTCTGTGTTTCATCGTCAATAAGAAGGTTCAAGGGATACAGTAAACCTGAAGTGAAGCATCGGAATCTAAAACTGGACTCACAGGAGAGGTTTAAATCATACAAAGTGAGAGTGTCAGTCCTTTTGTACTTAAGTCGGCATTGTGCCTTTTGTATTAATTTCGGATGCAATTTTTGTGTTTCATCGTCAATAAGAAGGTGCAAGGTATACAGTAAACCTGAAGTGAAGCATCGGAATCTAAAACTGGACTCACAGGAGAGTTCAAATCATAGTAAGAGAGAGTGTGAGTCCTCTTTTACTTAAGTCGGTTTAGTGCCTGTTGTATTAAATTCGGATGCAATTTCTGTGTTTCAATGTCAATAAGAAGGTCCAAGGGGTACAGTAAACCTGAAGTGAAGCATCGGAATCTAAAACTGGACTCACAGGAGAGGTCCAAATCATAGAAAGTGAGAGTGTCAGTTCGCTTGTACTTAATTCGGCATTGTGCGTTTTGTATTAAATTCGGATGCAATTTCTGTATTTCATCGACAATAAGAAGGTCGAAGGGATACAGTAAACCTGAAGTGAAGCATCGGATTCTAAAACTGGACTCACAGGAAAGGTCCAAATCATAGAAAGTGAGAGTGTCAGTTCTCTTGTACTTACGTCGGCATTGCGCCTTTTGTATTTTATTCGGATGCAATTTCTGTGTTTCATCGTCAATAAGAAGGTGCTAGGTATACAGTAAACCTGAAGTGAAGCATCGGAATCTAAAACTGGACTCACAGGATAGCTTCAAATCGTACAAAGTGAAGGTGTCAGTCCCCTTGTACTTAAGTCGGCATAGTGCTTTTTGTATTAAATTCGGATGCAATTTCTGTGTTTCATCGTCAATAAGAATGTCCAAGGGATACAGTAAACCTGAAGTGAAGCTTTGGAATCTAAAACTGGACTCACAGGAGAGGTTCAAACCGTAGAAAGTGAGAGTGACAGTCCTCTTGTACTTAAGTCAGCATTGTGCATTTTGCATTAAATTCGGATGCAATTTCTGTGTTTCATCGTCAATAAGAAGGTTCAAGGGATACAGTAAACCTGAAGTGAAGCATCGAAATCTAAAACTGGACTCACAGGAGAGATTTAAATCATAGAAAGTGAGAGTGTCAGTCCTCTTGTACTTAAGTCGGCATTGTGCCTTTTGTATTAATTTCGGATGCAATTTCTGTGTTTCATCGTCAATAAGAACGTGCAAGGTATTGAGTAAACCTGAAGTGAAGCATCGGAATCTAAAACTGGACTCACAGGAGAGCTTCAAATCGTAGAAAGTGAGAGTGTCAGTCCTCTTGTACGTAAGTCGGCATTGTGCCTTTTGTATTAAATTCGGATGCAATTTCTTTGTTTCATCCTGAATAAGAAGGTGCAAGGTATACAGTAAACCTGAACTGAAGCATCGGAATATAAAACTGGACTCACAGGAGAGGGGTTCAATCATAGAAAGTGAGAGTGTCAGCCCTCTTGTACTTAAGTCGGCATTGTGCCTTTTGTATTGAATTCGGATGCAATTTCTGTGTTTCATCGTCAATAAGAAGGTAAAAGGGATACGGTAAACCTGAAGTGAAGCATCGGAATCTAAAACCGGACTCACAGGAGAGGTTCACATTATAGAAAGTGAGAATGTCAGTCCTCTTTTACTTAATTCGGCATTGTGCCTTTTGTATTAAATTCGGATGCAATTTCTGTGTTTCATCGTCAATAAGAAGGTCCAAGGCATACAGTAAACCTGAAGTGAAGCATCGGAATCTAAAACTGGACTCACATTAGAGGTTCAAATCATAGAAAGCGAGAGTGTCAGTCCTCTTTTACATAAGTCGGCATTGTGCCTTTTGTTTTAAATTCGGATGCAATTTTTGTGTTTCATCGTCAATACGAAGGTTCAAGGGATACAGTAAACCTGAAGTGAAGCATCGGAATCTAAAACTGGACTCACAGGAGAGGTTTAAATCATAGAAAGTGAGAGTGTCAGTCCTCTTGTACTTAAGTCGGCATTGTGCCTTTTGTATTAATTTCGGTAACAATTTCTGTGTTTCATCGTCAATAAGAAGGTGCAAGGTACACAGTAAACCTGAAGTGAAGCATCAGAATCTAAAACTGGACTCACTGGAGAGCTTCAAATCGTAGAAAGTGAGAGTGTCAGTCCTCTTGTACTTAAGTCGGCATTGTGCCTTTTGTATTAATTTCGGATGCAATTTTTGTGTTTCATCGTCAATAAGAAGGTGCAAGGTATACAGTAAACCTGAAGTGAAGCATCGGAATCTAAAACTGGACTCACAGGAGGGGTTCAAATCATAGTAAGAGAGAGTGTAAGTCCTCTTTTACTTAAGTCGGTTTAGTGCCTGTTGTATTAAATTCGGATGCAATTTCTGTGTTTCATCGTCAATAAGAAGGTCCAAGGGGTACAGTAAACCTGAAGTGAAGCATCGGAATCTAAAACTGGACTCACAGGAGAGGTCCAAATCATAGAAAGTGAGAGTGTCAGTTCGCTTGTACTTAATTCGGCATTGTGCCTTTTGTATTAAATTCGGATGCAATTTCTGTATTTCATCGACAATAAGAAGGTCGAAGGGATACAGTAAACCTGAAGTGAAGCATCGGATTCTAAAACTGGACTCACAGGAAAGGTCCAAATCATAGAAAGTGAGAGTGTCAGTTCTCTTGTACTTACGTCGGCATTGCGCCTTTCGTATTTTATTCGGATGCAATTTCTGTGTTTCATCGTCAATAAGAAGGTGCTAGGTATACAGTAAACCTGAAGTGAAGCATCGGAATCTAAAACTGGACTCACAGGATAGCTTCAAATCGTACAAAGTGAGAGTGTCAGTCCCCTTGTACTTAAGTCGGCATAGTGCTTTTTGTATTAAATTCGGATGCAATTTCTGTGTTTCATCGTCAATAAGAATGTCCAAGGGATACAGTAAACCTGAAGTGAAGCTTTGGAATCTAAAACTGGACTCACAGGAGAGGTTCAAACCGTAGAAAGTGAGAGTGACAGTCCCCTTGTACTTAAGTCGGCATTGTGCCTTTTGTATTAATTTCGGATACAATTTCTGTGTTTCATCGTCAATAAGAAGGTGCAAGGTATACAGTAAACCTGAACTGAAGCATCGGAATATAAAACTGGACTCACAGGAGAGGGGTTCAATCATAGAAAGTGAGAGTGTCAGCCCTCTTGTACTTAAGTCGGCATTGTGCCTTTTGTATTGAATTCGGATGCAATTTCTGTGTTTCATCGTCAATAACAAGGTAAAAGGGATACGGTAAACCTGAAGTGAAGCATCGGAATCTAAAACCGGACTCACAGGAGAGGTTCACATTATAGAAAGTGAGAATGTCAGTCCTCTTTTACTTATTTCGGCATTGTGCCTTTTGTATTAAATTCGGATGCAATTTCTGTGTTTCATCGTCAATAAGAAGGTCCAAGGCATACAGTAAACCTGAAGTGAAGCATCGGAATCTAAAACTGGACTCACATTAGAGGTTCAAATCATAGAAAGTGAGAGTGTCAGTCCTCTTTTACATAAGTCGGCATTGTGCCTTTTGTTTTAAATTCGGATGCAATTTTTGTGTTTCATCGTCAATACGAAGGTTTAAGGGATACAGTAAACCTGAAGTGAAGCATCGGAATCTAAAACTGGACTCACAGGAGAGGTTTAAATCATAGAAAGTGAGAGTGTCAGTCCTCTTGTACTTAAGTCGGCATTGTGCCTTTTGTATTAATTTCGGATACAATTTCTGTGTTTCATCGTCAATAAGAAGGTGCAAGGTACACAGTAAACCTGAAGTGAAGCATCAGAATCTAAAACTGGACTCACTGGAGAGCTTCAAATCGTAGAAAGTGAGAGTGTCAATCCTCTTGTACTTAAGTCGGCATTGTGCCTTTTGTATTATATTCGTATTCAATATCTGTGTTCCATTGTCAATAAGAAGTTGCAAGATATACAGTAAACCTGAAGTGAAGCATCGGAAACTAAAACTGGACTCACAGGAGAGGTTCAAATCGTAGAAAGTGAGAGTGACAGTCCTCTTGTACTTAAGTCGGCATTGTGCATTTTGCATTAAATTCGGATGCAATTGTTGTGTTACATCGTCAATACGAAGGTTCAAGGGATACAGTAAATCTGAAGTGAAACATCGGAATCTATAACTGGACTCACAGGAGAGGTTCAAACCGTAGAAAGTGAGAGTGACAGTGCTCTTGTACTTAAGTCGGCATTGTGCATTTTGCATTAAATTCGGGTGCAATTTCTGTGTTTCATCGTCAATAAGACGGTTCAAGGGATACAGTAAACCTGAAGTGAAGTATCGGAATCTAAAACTGGACTCACAGGAGAGGTTTAAATCATAGAAAGTGAGAGTGTCAGTCCTCTTGTACTTAAGTCGGCATTGTGCCTTTTGTATTAATTTCGGATGCAATTTTTGTGTTTCATCGTCAATAAGAAGGTGCAAGGTATACAGTAAACCTGAAGTGAAGCATCGGAATCTAAAACTGGACTCACAGGAGAGGTTCAAATCATAGTAAGAGAGAGTGTGAGTCCTCTTTTACTTAAGTCGGATTTGTGCCCGTTGTATTAAATTCGGATGCAATTTCTGTGTTTCATCGTCAATAAGAAGGTCCAAGGGGTACAGTAAACCTGAAGTGAAGCATCGGAATCTAAAACTGGACTCACAGGAGAGGTCCAAATCATAGAAAGAGAGAGTGTCAGTCCGCTTGTACATAATTCGGCATTGTGCCTTTTGTATTAAATTCGGATGCAATTTCTGTATTTCATCGACAATAAGAAGGTCGAAGGGGTACAGTAAACCTGAAGTGAAGCATCGGATTCTAAAACTGGACTCACAGGAGAGGTCCAAATCATAGAAAGAGAGAGTGTCAGTCCGCTTGTACATAATTCGGCATTGTGCCTTTTGTATTTAATTCGGATGCAATTTCTGTGTTTCATCGTCAATAAGAAGGTGCTAGGTATACAGTAAACCTGAAGTGAAGCATCGGAATCTAAAACTGGACTCACAGGAGAGCTTCAAACCGTACAAAGTGAGAGTGTCAGTCCTCTTGTACTTAAGTCGGCATTGTGCTTTTTGTATTAAATTCGGATGCAATTTCTGTGTTTCATCGTCAATAAGAAGGTGCAAGGTATACAGTAAACCTGAAGTGAAGCATCGGAATCTAAAACTGGACTCACAGGAGAGGTTCAAACCGTAGAAAGTGAGAGTGACAGTCCTCTTGTACTTAAGTCGGCATTGTGCATTTTGCATTAAATTCGAATGCAATTTCTGTGTTTCATCGTCAATAAGAAGATTCAAGGGATAAAGTAAACCTGAAGTGAAGCATCGGAATCTAAAACTGGACTCACAGGAGAGATTTAAATCATAGAAAGTGAGAGTGTCAGTCCTCTTGTACTTAAGTCGGCATTGTGCCTTTTGCATTAATTTCGGATGCAATTTCTGTGTTTCATCGTCAATAAGAATGTGCAAGGTAGAGGGTAAACCTGAAGTGAAGCATCGGAATCTAAAACTGGACTAACAGGAGAGCTTCAAATCGTAGAAAGTGAGAGTGTCAGTCCTCTTGTACTTAAGTCGGCATTGTGCCTTTTGTATTATATTCGGATGCAATTTCTTTGTTTCATCGTCAATATGAAGGTGCAAGGTATACAGTAAACCTGAAGTGAAGCATCGGAACAAAAAACTGGACTCACAGGAGAGGGGTTCAATCGTAGAAAGTGAGAGTGTCAGCCCTCTTGTACTTAAGTGGCATTGTGCCTTTTGTATTGAATTCGGATGCAATTTCTGTCTTTCATCGTCAATAAGAAAGTAAAAGGGATACGGTTAACCTAAAGTGATGCATCGGAATTTAAAACCGGACTCACAGGAGAGGTTCACATTATAGAAAGTGAGAATGTCAGTCCTCTTTTACTTAAGTCGGAATTGTGCCTTTTGTATTAAATTCGGATGCAATTTCTTTGTTTCATCGTCAATAAGAAGATCCAAGGCATACAGTAAACCTGAAGTGAAGCATCGGAATCTAAAACTGGACTAACATTAGAGGTTCAAATCATAGAAAGTGAGAGTGTCAGTCCTCTTGTACTCAAGTCGGCATTGTGCCTTTTGTATTAATTTCGGATACAATTTCTGTGTTTCATCGTCAATAAGAAGGTGCAAGGTATACAGTAACCTTGAAGTGAAGCATCGGAATCTAAAACTGGCCTCACTGGAGAGCTTCAAATCGTAGAAAGTGAGAGTGTCAATCCTCTTGTACTTAAGTCGGCATTGTGCCTTTTGTATTAAATTCGTATTCAATATCTGTGTTTCATCGTCAATAAGAAGTTGCAAGGTACACAGTAAACCTGAAGTGAAGCATCTGAATCTAAAACTGGAATCACAGGAGAGGTTCAAATCATAGAAAGTGAGAGTGTCAGTCCTCTTGTACTTAAGTCGGCATTGTGCATTTTGTATTGAATTCTTATACAATTTCTGTGTTTCATCGTCAATAAGAAGGTAAAAGGGATACAGTAAACCTGAAGTGCAGCATCGGAATCTAAAACCGGACTCACAGGAGAGGTTCACATCATAGAAAGTGAGAGTGTCAGTCCTCTTTTACTTATGTCTTCATTGTGCCTTTTGTATTAAATTCGGATGCAATATCTGTGTTTCATTGTCAATAAGAAGGTGCAAGGTATACAGTAAACCTGAGGAGAAACATTGGAATCTAAAACTGGACTCACAGGAGAGGTTCAAATCATAGAAAGTGAGAGTGTCAGTCGTCTTTATTTAAGTCGGCATTGTGCCTTTTGTATTAAATTCGGATGCAATTTCTGTGTTTCATTGTCAATAAGTAGGCCCAAGGCATACAGTAAACCTGAAGTGAAGCATCGGAATCTAAAACTTTACTCACAGGAGAGGTTCAAATCATAGAAAGTGAGAGTGTCAGTCCTCTTGTACTTAAGTCGGCTTTGTAAATTTTGTATTAAATTCGGATGCTATTTCTGTGTTTCATCGTCAATAAGAAGGTGCAAGGTATACAGTAAACCTGAAGTGAAGCATCGGAATCTAAAAGTGGACTCACAGGAGAGGTGCAAATCTTAGAAAGTTAGAGTGTCAGTCCTTTTGTACTTAAGTCGGCATTGTGCCTTTTGTATTACATTCTGGTGCAATTTCTGTGTATCATCGTCAATCAGAAGGTGCAAGGTATACAGTAAACCTGAAGTGAAGCATCGGAATCTAAAACTGGACTCACAGGAGATTTTCATATGACAGAAAGTGAGAGTGTAAGTCCTCTTATAGTTAAGTCGGCATTGTGCCTTTTGTATAAAATTCGGATGCAATATCTGTGTTTCATTGTCAATCAGAAGGTCCAAGGGATACAGTAAACCTGAAGTGAAGCATCGGAATCTAAAACTGGTCTCACAGGAGAGGTTCAAATCATAGAAAGTTTGAGTGTCAGTCCTCTTGTACTTAAGTAGGCATTGTGTATTTTGTATTGAATTCGGATGTAAACTCTGTGTTTCATCGTCAACAAGAAGGTGCAAGGGATACAGTAAACCTGAAGTGAGGCATCGGACTCTAAAACTGAACTCACAGGAGAGGTTCAAATCATAGAATGTGAGAGTGTCAGTCCTCTTGTACTTATGTCGCCATTGTGCCTATTGTATTAAATTCCGATGCAATTTTTGTGTTTCATCGTCAATAAGAAGGTGCAAGGTATACAGTAAACCTGAAGTGAAGCATCGGAATCTAAAACTGGACTCACAGGAGAGGTTCAAATCATAGGAAGAGGGAGTTTCAGTCCTCTTTTACATAAGTCGGCATTGTGCCTTTTGTATTAAATCCGGATCCAATTTCTGTGTTTCATCGTCAATAAGAAGGTCCAAGGTATACAGTAAACCTGAAGTGAAGCATCGGAATCTAACACTGGACACACAGGAGAGTTTCAAACCATATAAAGTGAGAGTGTCAGTCCTTTTGTACTTAGTCTGCATTGTGCCTTTTTTATTACATTCGGATGCAATTTCTGTGTTTCATCGTCAATCAGGAGGTCCAAGGGATACAGTAAACCTGAAGTGAAGCACCGGAATCTGAAACTGGTCTCACAGGAGAGGTTCAAATCATAGAAAGTTTGAGTGTCAGTCCTCTTGTACTTAAGTCGGCATTGTGCCTTTTGCATTAAATTCGGATGCTATATCTGTGTTTCATCGTCAATTAGAGGGTCGAAGGCATACAGTAAACCTGAAGTGAAGAAACACAATCTAAAACTGGACTCACAGGAATGGATCAAATCATAGATAGTTAGAGTGTCAGTCCTCTTGTACGTAAGTCGGCATTGTGCCTTTTGATTTTTATTCCCGATGCAATTTCTGAGTTTCATCGTCAATAAGAAGGTGCAAGGTATACAGTAAACCTGAAGTGAAGCATCGGAATCTAAAACTGGACTCACAGGAGAGGTTCAAATCATAGAGTCTTAGAGTGTCACTCCTCTTGTACTTAAGTCGGCATTGTGCTTTTTTAATTTAATTCCGATGCAATTTCTGTGTTTCATCGTCAATAAGAAGGTGCGAGGTATACAGTAAACCTGAAGTGAAGCATCGGAATCTAAAACTGGACTCTCAGGAGAGGTTCAAAACATAGAAAGTGAGAGTGTCAGTCCCCTTGTACTTGAGTCGGCATTGTGCCTTTTGTATTAAATTCGGATGCTATTTCTGTGTTTCATCGTCAATAAGAAGGTGCAAGGTATACAGTTAACCTGAAATGAAACATCGGAATCTAAAAGTGGACTCACAGGAGACTTTCAAATCTTAGAAAGTTAGAGTGTCAGTCCTCTTGTAACTTAAGTCAGCATTGTGCCTTTTGTATTAAATTCGGTTGCAATTTCTGTGTTTCATTGTATATCAGAAGGTGCAAGGTATACAGTAAACCTGAAGTGAAGCATCGGAATCTAAAACAGGACTCACAGGAGAGGTTCAAATGACAGAAATTTGAGTGTCAGTACTCTTTTACATAAGTCGGCATTGCGCCTTTTGTATTCAATTCGGATGCAATTTCTGTGTTTCATCGTCAATCAGAAGGTCCAAGGGATACAGTAAACCTGAAGTGAAGCATCGGAAATTGAAACTGGACTCACAGGAGAGGTTCAAATCATAGAAAGAAAGAGTGACAGTGCTCTTGTACTTATGTCAGCATTGTGCCTTTTGTATTAAATTCGGATGTACACTCTGTGTTTCATTGTCTATAAGAAGGTCCAAGGGATACAGTAAACCTGAAGTGAAGCTTCGGAATCTAAAACTGGACTCACAGGAGTGGTTCAAATCATAGATAATTAGAGTGTCAGTCCTCTTGTACTTAAGTCGGCATTGTGCCTTTTGAATTTCATTCCGATGCAATTTCTGTGTTTCATCGTCAATAAGAAGGTGCAAGGTATACAGTAAACCTGAAGTGAAGCATTGAAATCTAAAACTGGACTCACAGGAGAGGTTCAAATCATAGAGAGTTAGAGTGTCAGTCCTCTTGTACGTAGGTCGGCATTGTGTCTTTTGAATTTAATTCCGATGCAATTTCTATGTTTCATCGTTAATAAGAAGGTGTAAGGTATGCAGTAAACCTGAAGTGAAGCATCGGAATCTAAACCTGGACTCACAGGAGGGGTTCAAATCATAGAAAGAGTGGGTGTCAGTCCTCTTGTACTGAAGTCGGCATTGTGCCTTTTGTATTAAATTCGTATGCAATTTCTGTATTTCATCGCCTATTAGAAGGTCCAAGGGATACAGTAAACCTGAAGTGAAGCATCGGAATCTAAAACTGGACTCACAGGGGAGGTTCACATCATAGAAAGTTAGATTGTCAGTCCTCTTGTACTTATGTCGGCATTGTGCCTTTTGTATTAAATTCCGATGCAATTTCTGTGTTTCGTCGTCAATAAGAAAGTGCAAGGTATATGGTAAACCTGAAGTGACGCATCGGAATCTAAAACTGGACTCACAGGAGAAGTTCAAATCATAGAAAGCGAGAGTGTCAGTCCACTTTTACTTGAATCGGCATTGTGCCCTTTGTATTAAATTCGGATGCAATTTCTGTGTTTTATCGTCAATAAGAAGGTCCAAGGAATATATAAACCTGAAGTGAAGCATCGGAATCCTAAACTGGACGCACAGGAGAGGTTCAAATCATAGAAAGTGAGAGTGTCAGTCCTCTTGTACTTAAGTCAGCATTGTGCTTTTTGTACTAAATTCGGATGCAATTTCTGTGTTTCATCGTTAATAAGAAGGTCAAAGGTATACAGTTAACCTGAAGTGAAGCATCGGAATCTTAAACTGGACTCACAGGAGAGGTTCAAATCTTAGAAAGTTAGAGTGTCAGTCCTCTTGTACTTTGCTCGGCATTGTGAATTTTGAATTTAATTCGGATGCAATTTCTGTGTTTAATCGTCAATAAGTAGGGGCAAGGTAATCAGTAAACCTGAAGTGATCCATCGGAATCTAAAACTGGACTCAAAGGAGAAGTTCTAATCACAGAAAGTGAGAGTGTCAGCCCTCTCCTTTTTAAGTCGGCGTTGTGCCTTTTGTATTAAATTCGGATACAAATTCTGTGATTCATCGTCAATAAGAAGTTCCAAGGTATACAGTAAACTTAAAGTGAAGCATGGGAATCTAAAACTGGACTCACAGGAGAGGTTCAAAACATAGACAGTTAGAGTGTCGGTCCTCGTCTACTTAAGTCGGCATTGTGCATTTTGTTTTAAATTCGGATGCAAATTCTGTATTTCATCGACAAAAAGAAGGTCCAAGGGATACAGTAAACCAGAAGTGAGGAATCGGAATCTAAATCTGGCCTCCCAGGAGAGGTTCAAATCATAGAAAGTTAGAGTGTCAGTCCTCTTGTACTTATGTCGGCATTGTGCTTTTTGTATTAAGTTCCGATGCAATTTCTGTGTTCCATCGTCAATAAGAAGGTGCAAGGTATACAGTAAACCTGAAGTGAAGCATCGGAATCTAAGACTGGACTCACAGGAGAGGTTCAATTCATAGAAAGTGACAGTGTCAGTCCTCTTGTGCTTATGTCGGCATTGTGCCTTTTGTATTAAATTCCGATGCAATTTCTGTGTCTCATCGTCAATAAGAAGGAGCAAGGTATACAGTAGACCCGAAGTGAAGCATCGGAATCTAAAACTGGACTCACAGGAGAGGTTCAAATCATAGAATGAGAGACTGTCAGTCCTCTTGTACTTAAGTCGGCATTGTGCTTTTTGTAATAAGTTCGGATGCAATTTCTGTGTTTCATCGTCAATAAGAAGGTCCAAGGGATACAGTAAACCTGAAGTGAAGCATCGGAATCTAAAACTGGTCTCACAGGAGAGGTTTAAAACATAGAAAGTGAGAGTGTCAGTCCTCTTGTACATAAGTCGGCATTGGCCTTGTGTATTAAATTCGGATGCTATTTCTGTGTGTCATCGTCAATAAGAAGGTGCTAGGTATACAGTTAACCTGAAGTGAAGCATCGGAATCTAAAAGTGGGTTCACAGGAGAGGTTCAAATCTTAGAAAGTTAGAGTGTCAGTCCTCTTGTACTTAAGTCAGCATTGTGCCTTTTGTATTAAATTCCGATGCAATTTCTGTGTTTCATCCTCAATCAGAAGGTGCAAGGGATACAGTTAACCTGAAATGAAGCATCGGAATCTAAGACTGGACTCACAGGAGAGGTTCAAATCATAGAAAGAGAGAGTGTCAGTCCTCTTTTACACAAGTCGGCATTGTGCCTTTTGTATTAAATCCTAATACAATTTCTGTGTTTCATCATTAATAAGATGGTCTAAGGGATACAGTAAACCAGAAGTGAAGCATCGGAATCTAAAACTGGACACACAGGAGAGGTTCAAATAATAGAAAGTGAGAGTGTCAGTCCTCTTGTACTTAAGTCGGCATTGTGCCTTTTGTATTAAATTTGGATGCAATATCTCTGTTTCATCGTCTATAAGAAGGTGCAAGGTATACAGTAAACCTGAAGTGAAGCATCGGAATTTAAAACTGGACTCACAGTGAAGGTTCAAATCATAGGGAGTTAGAGTGTCAGTCCTCTTGTACTTAAGACGGCATTGTGCCTTTTGAATGTAATTCCGATGCAGTTTCTGTGTTTGATCGTCAATAAGAATGTGCAAGGTATACTGTAAACCTGGAGTGATGCATCGGAATCTAAAACTGGACTCACAGGAGAGGTTCAAATCATAAAAAGAGAGATTGTCAATCCTCTTTTACTTAAGTTGGCAATGTGCTTTGAATTAAATTCGGATGCAATTTCTGCATTTCTTCGTCAATAAGAACGTCCAAGGGATACATTAAACCTGAAGTGAAACACCGGAATCTAAAACTGGATCACAGTAAAGGTTCACATCATAGAAAGTGAGAGTGTCAGTCCTCTTGTACTTATGTCGGCATTGTGCCTTTTTTACTAACTTCCGATGCAATTTCTCTGTCTCATCATCAATAAGAAGGTGCAAGGTATATAGTAAACCTGAAGTGATGCATCGAAATATAAAACTGGACTCAGAGGAGAGGTTCAAATCATAGAAAATGAGAGTGTCAGTCCTCTTTTACTTAAGTCGGTATTGTGCCTTTTGTATTAAATTCGGATGCAATTTCTGTGTTTCATCGTCAATAAGAATGTCCAAGGGATACATTAAACCTGAAGTGAAACATTGGAATCTAAAACTGGATCACAGTAGCGGTTCACATCATAGAAAGTGAGAGTGTCAGTCCTCTTGTACTTATGTCGGCATTGTGCCTTTTTTACTAACTTCCGATGCAATTTCTGTGTCTCATCATCAATAAGAAGGTGCAAGGTATATAGTAAACCTGAAGTGACGCATCGGAATCTAAAACTGGACTCACAGGAGAAGTTCAAATCATTGAAATTGAGAATGTAAGTCCTCTTTTACTTATGTCGGCATTGTGCCTTTTGTATTAAAGTCGGATGCAATTTCTGTGTTTTATCGTCAATAAGAAGGTCCGTGGGATACAGTAAACCTGAAGTCAGGCATCGGAATCTAGGACTGGACTCACAGGAGAGGTTCAAACCATAGAAAAAGAGAGTGTCAGTCCTCTTGTACTTAAGTCGGCATTGTGCCTTTTTTACTAAATTCGGATGCAATTTCTGTGTTTCATCGTCAATAAGAAGGTCCAAGGTATACAGTAAACCTCAAGTGAAGAATCGGAATCTAAAACGGGACTCACAGGTGAGGTTCAAATCTTAGAAAGTTAAAGTGTCAGTCCTCTCGTACTTAAGTCGGCATTGTGCCTTATGAATTTAATTCGGTTGCAATTTCTGCGTTTCATCGTCAATAAGAAGGGGCAAGGTATACAGTAAACCTGAAGTGATCCATCGGAATCTAAAACTGGACTCACAGGAGAGGTTCAAATCACAGAAAGTGAAAGTGTCAGCCCTCTCTTACTTAAGTCGGCATTGTGCCTTTTGTATTAAATTCGGACGCAAATTCTGTGTTTCATCGTCAATAAGAATGTCCAAGGTATACAGTAAACCTAAAGTGAAGCATCGGGATCTGAAAATGGTCCACAGGAGAGGTTCAAATCATAGAAAGTGAGAGTGTCAGTCCTCTTTTACTTATGTCGGCATTGTGCCTTTTGTATTAAATTCGGATGCAATTTCTGTGTTTCAACGTCAATAAGAAGGTCCAAGGGATACAGTAAACCCGAAGTGAAGCATCGGAATCTAAAACTGGACTCACAGGAGAGGTTCAAATCATAGTAAGGTAGAGGGTCAGTCCTCTTGTACTTAAGTCGGCATTGTGCATTTTGTAATAAATTCGGATGCAAACTCTGTGTTTCATCGTAAATAAGAAGGTCCAAGGGATACAGTAAACCTGAAGTGAAGCATCGGAATCTAAAACTGGCCTCCCAGGAGAGGTTCAAATCACAGAAAGTCAGAGTGTCAGTCCTCTTGTACTTATGTCGGCATTGTGCCTTTTGTATTAAATTCCTATGCAATTTCTGTGTTTCATCGTCAATAAGAAGGTGCAAGGTATACGGTAAACCTGAAGTGACACATCTGAATCTAAAACTGGTCTCACAGGAGAAGTTCAAATCATAGAAAGTGAGAGTGTCAGTCCTCTTCTACTTATGTCGGCATTGTGCCTTTCGTATTAAATTCGGATGCGATTTCTGTGTTTTATCGTCAATAAGAAGGTATAAGGGATCCAGTAAACCTGAAGTGATCCATCGGAATCTAAAACTGGACTCAAAGGAGGGGTTCTAATCACAGAAAGTGAGAGTGTCAGCCCTCTCTCACTTAAGTCGGCATTGTGCCTTTTGTACTAAATTCGGATGCAAATTCTGTGTTTCATCGTCAATAAGAAGGTCCAAGGTATACAGTAAACCTAAAGTGAAGCATCGGAATCTAAATCTGGTCCACAGGAGAGGTTCAAATCATAGAAAGTAAGAGTGTCAGTCCTCTTGTACTTACGTCAGCATTGTGCTTTTTTTACTAAATTCGGATGCAATTTTATGTGTTTCATCGTCAATAAGAAGGTCAAATGTATACAGTAAACCTGAAGTGAAGCATCCGAATCTTAAACTGGACTCACAGGAGAGGTTCAAATCTTAGAAAGTTAGAGTGTCAGTCCTCCTGTACTTAAGTCGGCATAGTGCCTTTTGAATTTAATTCGTATGCAATTTTTGTGTTTCATCGTCAATAAGAAGGGGCAAGGTATACATTAAACCTGAAGTGATGCATCGGAATCTAAAACTGGACTCACAGGTGAGGTTCAAATCTTAGAAGTTAAAGTGTCAGTCCTCTCGTACTTAATTGGCATAGTGCCTTTTGAATTTAATTCCGATGCAATTTCTGTGTTTCATCGTCAATAAGAAGGTCCAAGGGATACAGTAAACCTGAAGTGAAGCATCGGAATCTAAGACTGGACTCACAGGAGAGGTTCAAATCATAGAAAGAGAGAGTGTCAGTCCTCTTTTACACAAGTCGGCATTGTGCCTTTTGTATTAAAATCGGATGCAATATCTCTGTTTCATCGTCTATAAGAAGGTGCAAGGTATACAGT
Organism: Schistocerca americana; assembly: GCF_021461395.2. NCBI lineage: Eukaryota > Metazoa > Arthropoda > Insecta > Orthoptera > Acrididae > Schistocerca > Schistocerca americana. The sequence goes on along the minus strand of NC_060125.1, from coordinate 58,489,853 downwards.
AAACCTGAAGTGAAGCATCGGAATCTAACACTGGACTCACAGTGGAGGTTCAAATCATAGAGAGTTAGAGTGTCAGTCCTCTTGTACTTAAGACGGCATTGTGCCTTTTGAATTTAATTCCGATGCAGTTTCTGTGTTTGATCGTCAATAAGAATGTGCAAGGTATACAGCAAACCTGAAGTGATGCATCGGAATCTAAAACTGGACTCACAGGAGAGGTTCAAATCATAAAAAGAGAGAGTGTCAATCCTCTTTTACTTAATTTGGCAATGTGCTTTGAATTAAATTCGGATGCAATTTCTGCATTTCTTCGTCAATAAGAACGTCCAAGGGATACATTAAACCTGAAGTGAAACATTGGAATCTAAAACTGGATCACAGTAGCGGTTCACATCATAGAAAGTGAGAGTGTCAGTCCTCTTGTACTTATGTCGGCATTGTGCCTTTTTTACTAACTTCCGATGCAATTTCTGTGTCTCATCATCAATAAGAAGGTGCAAGGTATATAGTAAACCTGAAGTGACGCATCGAAATCTAAAACTGGACTCAGAGGAGAGGTTCAAATCATAGAAAATGAGAGTGTCAGTCCTCTTTTACTTAAGTCAGTATTGTGCCTTTTGTATTAAATTCGGATGCAATTTCTGAGTTTCATTGTCAATAAGAATGTCCAAGGGATACAGTAAACCTGAAGTGAAGCTTTGGAATCTAAAACTGGACTCACAGGAGAGGTTCAAATCATAGATAATTAGAGTGTCAGTCCTCTTGTACTTAAGTCGGCATTGTGCCTTTTGAATTTCATTCCGATGCAATTTCTGTGTTTCATCGTCAATAAGAAGGTGCAAGGTATACAGTAAACCTGAAGTGAAGCATTGAAATCTAAAACTGGACTCACAGGAGAGGTTCAAATCATAGAGAGTTAGAGTGTCAGTCCTCTTGTACGTATTTCGGCATTGTGTCTTTTGAATTTAATTCCGATGCAATTTCTATGTTTCATCGTCAATAAGAAGGTGTAAGGTATACAGTAAACCTGAAGTGGAGCATCTTAATCTAAAACTGGACTCACAGGAGGGGATCAAATCATAGAAAGAGAGAGTGTCAGTCCTCTTGTACTGAAGTCGGCATTGTGCCTTTTGTATTAAATTCGTATGCAATTTCTGTATTTCATCGTCAATAAGAAGGGGCAAGGTAATCAGTAAACCTGAAGTGATCCATCGGAATCTAAAACTGGTCTCAAAGAAGAGGTTCTAATCACAGAAAGTGAGAGTGTCAGCCCTCTCCTACTTCAGTCGGCATTGTGCCTTTTGTATTAAATTCGGATACAAATTCTGTGATTCATCGTCAATAAGAAGTTCCAAGGTATACAGTAAACCTAAAAAGGAGCATCGGAATCTAAAACTATACTCACAGGAGAGGTTCAAAACATAGACAGTTAGAGTGTCGGTCCTCTTCTACTTAAGTCGGCATTGTGCATTTTGTTTAAAATTCGGATGCAAATTCTGTATTTCATCGACAAAAAGAAGGTCTAAGGGATACAGTAAACCTGAAGTGAGGAATCGGAATCTAAATCTGGAATCCCAGGAGAGGTTCAAATCATAGAAAGTTAGTGTGTCAGTCCTCTTGTACTTATGTCGGCATTGTGCCTTTTGTATTAAGTTCCGATGCAATTTCTGTGTTTCATCGTCAATAAGATGGTGCAAGGTATACGGTAAACCTGAAGTGACGCATCGGAATCTAAAACTGGACTCACAGGAGAAGTTCAAATCATTGAAAGTGAGAATGTAAGTCCTCTTTTACTTATGTCGGCATTGTGCCTTTTGTATTAAAGTCGGATGCAATTTCTGTGTTTTATCGCCAATAAGAAGGTCCGAGGGATACAGTAAACCTGAAGTCAGGCATCGGAATCTAGGACTGGACTCACAGGAGAGGTTCAAACCATAGAAAAAGAGAGTGTCAGTCCTCTTGTACTTAAGTCGGCATTGTGCCTTTTTGACTAAATTCGGATGCAATTTCTGTGTTTCATCGTCAATAAGAAGGTCCAAGGTATACAGTAAACCTCAAGTGAAGCATCGGAATCTAAAACGGGACTCACAGGTGAGGTTCAAATCTTAGAAAGTTAAAGTGTCAGTCCTCTCGTACTTAAGTCGGCATTGTGCCTTATGAATTTAATTCGGATGCAAATTCTGTGTTTCATCGTCAGTAAGAAGGGGCAAGGTATACAGTAAACCTGAAGTGATCCATCGGAATCTAAAACTGGACTCACAGGAGAGGTTCAAATCACAGAAAGTGAGAGTGTCAGCCCTCTCTTACTTAAGTCGGCATTGTGCCTTTTGTATTAAATTCGGACACAAATTCTGTGTTTCATCGTCAATAAGAATGTCCAAGGTATACAGTAAACCTAAAGTGAAGCATCGGAATCTAAAACTGGTCCACAGGAGAGGTTCAAATCATAGATAGTGAGAGTGTCAGTCCTCTTGTACTTATGTCGGCATTGTGCCTTTTGTATTAAATTCGGATGCAATTTCTGTGTTTCAACGTCAATAAGAAGGTCCATGGGATACAGTAAACCCGAAGTGAAGCATCGGAATCTAAAACTGGACTCACAGGAGAGGTTCAAATCATAGAAAGGTAGAGTGTCAGTCCTCTTGTACTTAAGTCGGCATTGTGCATTTTGTAATAAATTAGGATGCAAACTCTGTGTTTCATCGTAAATAAGAAGATCCAAGGAATACAGTAAACCTGAAGTGAAGCATCGGAATCTAAAACTGGCCTCCCAGGAGAGGTTCAAATCATAGAAAGTCAGAGTGTCAGTCCTCTTGTACTTATGTCGGCATTGTGCCTTTTGTATTAAATTCCTATGCAATTTCTGTGTTTCATCGTCAATAAGAAGGTGCAAGGTATACGGTAAACCTGAAGTGACGCATCTGAATCTAAAACTGGACTCACAGGAGAAGTTCAAATCATAGAAAGTGAGAGTGTCAGTCCTCTTGTACTTAAGTCGGCATTGTGCATGTTGTAATAAATTCGGATGCAAACTCTGTGTTTCATCGTAAATAAGAAGGTCCAAGGGATACAGTAAACCTGAAGTGAAGCATCGGAATCTAAAACTGGACACACAGGAGAGGTTCAAAACATAGAAAGTTAGAGTGTCAGTCCTCTTGTACTTATGTCGGCATTGTGCATTTTGTATTAAATTCCGATGCAATTTCTGTGTTTCATCGTCAATAAGAAGGTGCAAGGTATACAGCAAACCTGAAGTGATGCATCGGAATCTAAAACTGGACTCACAGGAGAGGTTCAAATCATAAAAAGAGAGAGTGTCAATCCTCTTTTACTTAAGTTGGCAATGTGCTTTGAATTAAATTCGGATGCAATTTCTGCATTTCTTCGTCATTAAGAACGTCCAAGGGATACATTAAACCTGAAGTGAAACATTGGAATCTAAAACTGGATCACAGTAGCGGTTCACATCATAGAAAGTGAGAGTGTCAGTCCTCTTGTACTTATGTCGGCATTGTGCCTTTTTTACTAACTTCCGATGCAATTTCTGTGTCTCATCATCAATAAGAAGGTGCAAGGTATATAGTAAACCTGAAGTGACGCATCGAAATCTAAAACTGGACTCAGAGGAGAGGTTCAAATCATAGAAAATGAGAGTGTCAGTCCTCTTTTACTTAAGTCGGTATTGTGCCTTTTGTATTAAATTCGGATGCAATTTCTGTGTTTCATTGTCAATAAGAATGTCCAAGGGATACAGTAAACCTGAAGTGAAGCTTTGGAATCTAAAACTGGACTCACAGGAGAGGTTCAAATCATAGATAATTAGAGTGTCAGTCCTCTTGTACTTAAGTCGGCATTGTGCCTTTTGAATTTCATTCCGATGCAATTTCTGTGTTTCATCGTCAATAAGAAGGTGCAAGGTATACAGTAAACCTGAAGTGAAGCATTGAAATCTAAAACTGGACTCACAGGAGAGGTTCAAATCATAGAGAGTTAGAGTGTCAGTCCTCTTGTACGTAGGTCGCCATTGTGTCTTTTGAATTTAATTCCGATGCAATTTCTATGTTTCATCGTCAATAAGAAGGTGTAAGGTATCCAGTAAACCTGAAGTGGAGCATCTTAATCTAAAACTGGAGTCACAGGAGGGGTTCAAATCATAGAAAGAGAGAGTGTCAGTCCTCTTGTACTGAAGTCGGCATTGTGCCTTTTGTATTAAATTCGTATGCAATTTCTGTATTTCATCGCCTATTAGTTCAAGCCATTGAAAGTGAGAATGTAAGTCCTCTTTTACTTATGTCGGCATTGTGCCTTTTGTATTAAAGTCGGATGCAATTTCTGTGTTTTATCGTCAATAAGAAGGTCCGTGGGATACAGTAAACCTGAAGTCAGGCATCGGAATCTAGGACTGGACTCACAGGAGAGGTTCAAACCATAGAAAAAGAGAGTGTCAGTCCTCTTGTACTTAAGTCGGCATTGTGCCTTTTTTACTAAATTCGGATGCAATTTCTGTGTTTCATCGTCAATAAGAAGGTCCAAGGTATACAGTAAACCTCAAGTGAAGCATCGGAATCTAAAACGGGACTCACAGGTGAGGTTCAAATCATAAAAAGAGAGAGTGTCAATCCTCTTTTCCTTAAGTTGGCAATGTGTTTGAATTAAATTCGGATGCAATTTCTGCATTTCTTCGTCAATAAGAACGTCCAAGGGATACATTAAACCTGAAGTGAAACATTGGAATCTAAAACTGGATCACAGTAGCGGTTCACATCATAGAAAGTGAGAGTGTCAGTCCTCTTGTACTTATGTCGGCATTGTGCCTTTTTTACTAACTTCCGATGCAATTTCTGTGTCTCATCATCAATAAGAAGGTGCAAGGTATATAGTAAACCTGAAGTGACGCATCGAAATCTAAAACTGGACTCACAGAAGAGGTTCAAATCACAGAAAGTTAGAGTGTCAGCCCTCTCTTACTTATGTCGGCATTGTGCCTTTTGTTTTAAATTCGGATGCAAATTCTGTGTTTCATCGTCAATAAGAAGGTCCAAGGTATACAGTAAACCTAAAGTGAAGCATCGGAATCTAAATCTGGTCCACAGGAGTGGTTCAAATCATAGAAAGTGAGAGTGTCAGTCCTCTTGTACTTAAGTCGGCATTGTGCATTTTGTAATAAATTCGGATGCAAACTCTGTGTTTCATCGTAAATAAGAAGGTCCAAGGGATACAGTAAACCAGAAGTGAAGCATCGGAATCTAAAACTGGACACACAGGAGAGGTTCAAATCATAGAAAGTTAGAGTGTCAGTGCTCTTGTACTTATGTCGGCATTGTGCCTTTTGTATTAAATTCCGATGCAATTTCTGTGTTTCATCGTCAATAAGAAGGTGCAAGGTATACGGTAAACCTAAAATGACGCATCGGAATCTAAAACTGGACTCACAGGAGAAGTTCAAATCATAGAAAGTGAGAGGGTCAGTCCTCTTTTACTTATGTCGGCATTGTGCCTTTTGTATTAAATTCGGATGCAATTTCTGTGTTTTATCGTCAATAAGAAGGTATAAGGGATACAGTAAACCTGAAGTGAGGCATCGGAATCTAAAACTGGACTCACAGGAGAGGTTCAAAACATTGAGAGTTAGAGTGTCAGTCCTCGTGTACTTAGTTCGGCATTGTGCCTTTTGAATTTAATTCCGATGCAATTTCTATGTTTCATCGTCAATAAGATGGTGCAAGGTATACAGCAAACCTGAAGTGAAGCATCGGAATCTAAAACTGGACTCACAGGAGAGGTTCAAATCATAGAAAGAGAGAGTGTCAGTCCCCTTGTACTTAAGTCGGCATTGTGCCTTTTGTATTAAATTCGGATGCAATTTCTGTGTTTCATCGTCAATAACAAGGTGCAAGGTATACAGTAAACCTGAAGTGAAGCATCGGAATCTAAAACTGGACTCACAGGAGAGGTTCAAATCATAGAAAGTGAGAGTGTCAGTCCTCTTGTACTTAAGTCGGCATTGTGCATTTTGGATTAAATTCGGATGCAATTTCTGTGTTTCATCGTCAATAAGAAGGTGCAAGGTATACAGTAAACCTGAAGTGAAGCATCGGAATCTAAAACCGGACTCACAGGAGAGGTTCAAATCGGAGAAAGTGAGAGTGTCAGTCCTCTTGTACTTAAGTATTCATTGTGCCTTTTGAATTTAATTCCGATGCAATTTTTGTGTTTCATAGTCAATAAGACGGTGCAAGGTATACAGTAAACCTGAAGTGAAGCATCGGAATGTAAATTGGAATCACAGGAGAGGTTCAAATCATAGAGAGTGAGAGTGTCAGTCCTCTTGTACTTAAGTCGGCATTGTGCCTTTTGTATTAAATTCGGATGCAGTTTCTGTGTTTCATCGTCAATAAGAAGGTGCAAGGTATACAGTAATCTTGACGTGAAGCATGGGAATCTAAAACTGGACTCACAGTAGAGGTTCAAGTCGTAGAAAGTGAAAGTGTCAGTCCTCTTGTACTTAAGTCGGCAATGTGCCTTTTGTATTAAATTCGGATGCAATATCTATGTTTCATCGTCAATAAGAAGGTGCAAGGTATACAGTAAACCTGAAGTGAAGCATCGGAATCTAAAACTGGACACACAGGATAGGTTCAAATCATAGAAAGTGAGAGTGTCAGTCCTCTTGTACTTATGTCTGCATTTTGCCTTTTGTATGATATTCGGATGCAATTTCTGAACTTCATCGTCAATAAGAAGGTGCAACGTATACAGTAAACCTGAAGTGAAGCATCGGAATCTGAAACTGGACTCACAGGAGAGGTTCAAATCGTAGAAAGTGAGAGTGTCAGTCCTCTTGTACTTAAGTCCGCATTGTGCCTTTTGTGTTAAATTCGGATGCAATTTCTGTGTTTCATCGTCAAGAAGAAGGTAGAAGGTATACAGTAAACCTAAAGTGAAGCATCGGAATCTAAAACTGGTCCACAGGAGAGGTCCAAATCATAGAAAGTGAGAGTGTCAGCCCTCTTGTACTTCTACATCTACATCTACATCTACATCTGTACTCCGCGAGCCACCTTACGGTGTGTGGCGGAGGGTACTTATTGTACCAGTATCTGATCCCCCCTTCCCTGTTCCATTCACGAATTGTGCGTGGGAAGAACGACTGCTTGTAAGTCTCCGTATTTGCTCTAATTTCTCTGATCTTTTCGTTGTGATCATTACGCGAGATATATGTGGGCGGTAGTAATATGTTGCCCATCTCTTCCCGGAATGTGCTCTCTCGTAATTTCGATAATAAACCTCTCCGTATTGCGTAACGCCTCTCTTGAAGTGTCCGCCACTGGAGCTTGTTCAGCATCTCCGTAAAGCTCTCGCGCTGACTAAATGTCCCCATGACGAATCGCGCTGCTTTTCGCTGGATCATGTCTATCTCTTCTATTAATCCAACCTGGTAAGGGTCCCATACTGATGAGCAATACTCAAGAATCGGACGAACAAGCGTTTTGTAAGCTACTTCTTTCGTCGATGAGTGACATTTTCTTAGAATTCTTCCTATGAATCTCAACCTGGCGCCTGCTTTTCCCACTATTTGTTTTATGTGATCATTCCACTTCAGATCGCTCCGGATAGTAACTCCTAAGTATTTTACGGTCGGTACCGCTTCCAATGATTTACCACCTATGGCATAATCGTACTGGAATGGATTTCTGCCCCTATGTATGCGCATTATATTACATTTATCTACGTTTAGGGAAAGCTGCCAGCTGTCGCACCATGCATTAATCCTCTGCAGGTCCTCCTGGAGTACGTACGAGTCTTCTGATGTTGCTACTTTCTTGTAGACAACCGTGTCATCTGCAAATAGCCTCACGGAGCTACCGATGTTGTCAACTAAGTCATTTATGTATATTGTAAACAATAAAGGTCCTATCACGCTTCCCTGCGGTACTCCCGAAATTACCTCTACATCTGCAGATTTTGAACCGTTAAGAATGACATGTTGTGTTCTTTCTTCTAGGAAATCCTGAATCCAATCACAAACCTGGTCCGATATTCCGTAAGCTCGTATTTTTTTTACTAAACGTAAGTGCGGAACCATATCAAATGCCTTCCTGAAGTCCAGGAATACGGCATCAATCTGCTCGCCAGTGTCTACGGCACTGTGAATTTCTTGGGCAAATAGGGCGAGCTGAGTTTCACATGATCTCTGTTTGCGGAATCCATGTTGGTTATGATGAAGGAGATTTGTATTATCTAAGAACGTCATAATACGAGAACACAAAACATGTTCCATTATTCTACAACAGATTGACGTAAGCGAAATAGGCCTATAATTATTCGCATCTGATTTATGACCCTTCTTGAAAATGGGAACGACCTGCGCTTTCTTCCAGTCGCTAGGTACTTTACGTTCTTTCAGCGATCTAAGATAAATTGCTGATAGAAAGGGGGCAAGTTCTTTAGCATAATCACTGTAGAATCTTAAGGGTATCTCGTCTGGTCCGGATGCTTTTCCGCTACTAAGTGATAGCAGTTGTTTTTCAATTCCGATATCGTTTATTTCAATATTTTCCATTTTGGCGTCCGTGCGACGGCTGAAGTCAGGGACCGTGTTACGATTTTCCGCAGTGAAACAGTTTCGGAACACTGAATTCAGTATTTCTGCCTTTCTTCGGTCGTCCTCTGTTTCGGTGCCATCGTGGTCAGCGAGTGACTGGATAGGGGATTTAGATCCGCTTACCGATTTTACATATGACCAAAACTTTTTAGGGTTCTTGTTTAGATTGTTTGCCAATGTTTTATGTTCGAATTCGTTGAATGCTTCTCTCATTGCTCTCTTTACGCTCTTTTTCGCTTCGTTCAGCTTTTCCTTATCAGCTATGATTCGACTACTCTTAAACCTATGATGAAGCTTTCTTTGTTTCCGTAGTACCTTTCGTACATGATTGTTATACCACGGTGGATCTTTCCCCTCGCTTTGGACCTTAGTCGGTACGAACTTATCTAAGGCGTACTGGACGATGTTTCTGAATTTTTTCCATTTTTGTTCCACATCCTCTTCCTCAGAAATGAACGTTTGATGGTGGTCAATCAGATATTCTGCGATTTGTGCCCTATCACTCTTGTTAAGCAAATATATTTTCCTTCCTTTCTTGGCATTTCTTATTACACTTGTAGTCATTGATGCAACCACTGACTTATGATCACTGATACCCTCTTCTACATTCACAGAGTCGAAAAGTTCCGGTCTATTTGTTGCTATGAGGTCTAAAACGTTAGCTTCACGAGTTGGTTCTCTAACTATCTGCTCGAAGTAATTCTCGGACAAGGCAGTCAGGATAATGTCACAAGAGTCTCTGTCCCTGGCTCAGGTTCTGATTGTGTGACTATCCCATTCTATACCTGGTAGATTGAAGTCTCCCCCTATTACAATAGTATGATCACGAAACTTCTTCACGACGTTCTGCAGGTTCTCTCTGAGGCGCTCAACTACTACGGTTGCTGATGCAGGTGGTCTATAGAAGCATCCGACTATCATATCTGACCCACCTTTGATACTTAACTTAACCCAGATTATTTCACATTCGCATTCGCTAATAACTTCACTGGATATTATTGAATTCTTTACTGCTATAAATACTCCTCCACCATTGGCGTTTATCCTATCCTTGCGGTATATATTCCATTCTGTGTCTAGGATTTCGTTACTGTTCACTTCCGGTTTTAACCAACTTTCCGTTCCTAATACTATATGCGCACTATTTCCTTCAATAAGAGATACTAATTCAGGAACCTTGCCCTGGATACTCCTGCAGTTTACCAATATTACGCTAACTTTTCCTGTTTTTGGTCTCTGAGGACGGACGTCCTTTATCAACGATGATAATGTCCTCTCTGGTAAGCCGTCAGGTATTTTATGGTTTCGCCCAAGGGGGGGTCCCTCTAACCTAAAAAACCCCCGTGTGCACGCCACACGTACTCTGCTACCCTAGTAGCTGCTTCCGGTGTGTAGTGCACGCCTGACCTGTCTAGGGGGGCCCTACAGTTCTCCACCCAATAACGGAGGTCGATGAATTTGCAACCATTATAGTCGCAGAGTCGTCTGAGCCTCTGGTTTAGACCCTCCACACGGCTCCAAACCAGAGGACCGCGATCGACTCTGGGCACTATGCTGCAGATATTAAGCTCAGCTTGCACTCCGCGTGCGATGCTGGTTGTCTTCACCAAATCAGCCAGCCGCCGGAAGGAACCAAGGATGGCCTCAGAACCCAAGCGGCAGGCGTCATTCGTTCCGACATGTGCTACTATCTGCAGCCGGTCACACCCAGTGCGTTCAATAGCTGCCGGAAGGGCCTCCTCCACATTACGGACGAGACCCCCCGGCAAGCACACCGAGTGCACACTGACATTCTTCCCCGACCTACCCGCTATTTTCCTAAGGGGCTCCATAACCCGCCTAACGTTGGAGCTCAATATAACTAATAGGCCCGCCCTCTGTGACTGTCGGGACCTTGCCGGAGAATCGGCCACTGGCCCAACAGGCGAGGCATCCTGTGGTGGCTCGGAAACGATGTCATCACCACTAGGAAGCACCCCGTACCTGTTGGAAAGGGCTAAGGCAGCTGCCACGCGCCCATATCCCACGTTCGCCTTTCCGCCAGGCACGCGCGAGCCCATCACTGTCCGCCATTCACCCTGGAGTGATGGCTGACCGGTAAGATGCTCACTGCCGGAAGACGCAGCGACATCAGGGGTTCCATGTGATTCCAAGGCCACCGAAGTAGGCATAGGTCTCACCACAGTTGCCCCAACGCCACTACGAGCCGACGCCTGCGCCTCGAGCTCGATGAGCCTAACAGACAAGCCTCCACCTGCCCCCGAAGAGTGGCCAATTCTCCTTGCGTCCGCTCACAACAACCACAGTCCCTACACATGACTATGTTTACCCTACTCTATACGGTGAAATTTCCCAAGATAATCTTCTGAAGAGCAACTCTGATAATCAAGAAACACTCACTGAAATACGAGACGCGAAAACTACGCTAGGTTTTCCCAGAAAAACTATTTAAAAGCTAAGCGCAGCAAATAAGTACAAAAACGCTTTATACAAACAGTACTCGCTGCTGCTGGTGCTCTCGCTCTGGCTGTCACAAGACAACTGCTAATTCAAGTGACTAGTGGCTTTTGTATTAAATTCGGATGCAATTTCTGTGTTTCATCGTCAACAAGAAGGTCCAAGGGATACAGTAAACCCGAAGTGAAGCATCGGAATCTAAAACTGGATTCACAGGAGAGGTTCATATCATAGAAATTTAGAGTGTCAGTCCTCTTGCGCTTAAGTCGGCATTGTGCCTTTTGTATTAAATTCGGATGCAAACTCTGTGTTTCATCGTAAATAAGAAGGTGCAAGGGATACAGTATACCTGAAGTGAAGCATCGGAATCTAAAACTGGACTCACAGGAGAGGTTCTAAACATAGACAGTTAGAGTGTCGGTCCTCTTGTACTTAAGTAGGCATTGTGCCTTTTGTATTAAATTCGGATGCAATTTCTGTGTCTCATCGTCAATAAGAAGGTCCAAGGTATACAGTAAACCTGAAGTGAAGCATCGGAATCTAAAACTGGACTCACAGGAGAGGTTCAAATCGCAAAAAGTGAGAGTGTCAGTCCTCTTTTACTTAAGTCGGCAATGTGCCTTTTGTATTTAATTCGGATGCAATTTGTGTTTCATCGTCAATAAGAAGGTCCAAGGGATACAGTAAACCTTGAGTGAAGCATCGGAATCTAAAACTGGACTCACAGGAGAGGTTCAAATCATAGAAAGTTAGAGTGTCGGTCCTCTTGTACTTAAGGCGGCATTGTGCCTCTTGTGTTAAATTCGGATGCAAACTCTGTGTTTCATCGTCAATAAGAAGGTCCAAGGGATACAGTAAACCTGAAGTGAAGCATCGGAATCTAAAACTAGACTCACAGGAGAGGTTCAAATCATAGAAATTGAGAGTGTCAGTCCTCTTGTACTTAAGTCGGCAAAGTGCCTTTTGTATTAAATTCGGATGCAATTTCTGTGTTTCATCGTCAATAAGGAGGTGCAAGGTATACAGTAAACCCAAAGTGAAGCATCGGAATCTAAAACTGGACACACAGGAGAGGTTCAAATCATAGAAAGTGCGAGTGTCAGTCCTCTTATACTTAAGTCTGCATTGTGCCTTTGGTAATAAATTCGGATGCAATTTCTGTGTTTCATCGTCAATAAGAAGGTCCAAGGGATACAGCAAACATGAAGTGAAGCATCGGAATCTAAAACTGGACTCACAGGAGAGGTTCAAAACATAGAAAGTGAGAGTGTCAGTCCTTATGTACTTAAGTCAGCATTGTGCCTTTTGTATTAAATGCGGATGCAATTTCTATGTGTCATCGTCAATAAGAAGGTGCAAGGTATACAGTAAACCTGATGTGAAGCATCGGAATCTAAAAATGGACTCATAGGAGAGGTTCAAATCTTAGAAAGTTAGAGTGTCAGTCCTCTTGTACTTAAGTCGGTATTGTGCCTTTTGAATTTAATTCCGATGAAATTTCTGTGGTTCATCGTCAATAAGAAGGTGCAAGGTATACAGTAAACCTGAAGTGAGGCATCGGAATCTAAAACTGGACTCACAGGAGAGGTTCAAATGAAAGAAAGTGAGAGTGTCAGTAATCTTTTGCTTAAGTCAGCATTGTGACATTTGTATTAAATTCAGATGCAATTTCTGTGTTTCATCGTCAATAAGAAGGCCCAAGGGATACAGTAAACCTGAAGTGAAGCATCGGAATCTAAAACTGGACTCACAGGAGAGGTTCAAATCATAGAAAGTTAGAGTGTCAGACCTCTTGTACTAATTTCGGTATTGTGCCATTTGTAATAAATTCGAATGCAATTTCTGTGTTTCATCGTCAATAAGAAGGTCCAAGGGATACAGTAAACCTGAAGTGAAGCATCGGAATCTAAAACTGCACTCACAGGAGAGGTTCAAAACATAGAATGTGAGAGTGTCAGTCCACTTGCACTTAAGTTGGCATTGTGCATTTTGTATTAAATTCGGATGCAATTTCTGTGTTTCATCGTCAATAAGAAGGTGCAAGGTATACAGTAAACCTGAAGTGAAGCATCGGAATCTAAAAGTGGACTCACAGGAGAGATTCAAATCTTAGAAAGTTAGAGTGTCAGTCCTATTGTACTTAAGTCGGTATTGTGCCTTTTGAATTTAATTCCTATGCAATTGCTGGGGTTCATCGTCAATAAGAAGGTGCAAGGTATACAGTAAACCTGAAGCATCGGAATCAAAAACTGGACTCACAGGAGAGGTTCAAATCATAGGAAGTTAGAGTGTCTGTCCTCTTGTACTTAAGTCGGCATTGTGCCTTTTGTATTAAATTCGGATGTAAACTCTGTGTTTCATCGTCAATAAGAAGGTCCAAGGGATACAGTGAACCTGAAGTGAAGCATCGGAATCTAAAACTGGACTCACAGGAGAGGTTCAAATCATAGAAAGAGAGTGTGTCAGTCCTCTTTTCCTTAAGTCGGCATTGTGCCTTTAGTATTAGATTCCAATGCAATTTCTGTGTTTCATCGTCAATAAGGAGGTGCAAGGTATACAGTAAACCTGAAGTGAAGCATCGGAATCTAAAACTGGACTCACAGGAGAGGTTCAAATCATAGTAAAAGTGAGTGTCGGTCCTCTTTTACTTAAGTCGGCATTGTGCCTTTTGTATTAACTTCGGATGCAATTTCTGTGTTTCATTGTCAATAAGAAGGTACAAGGCATACAGTAAACCTGAATTGAAGCATCGGAATCTAAAACTGGACTCACAGGAGAGGTTCAAATCATAGAAAGAGAGAGTGTCAGTCCTCTTTTACTTAAGTCGGCATTGTGCCTTTGTATTAAATTCGGATGCAATTTCTGTGTTTCATCGTCAATAAGAATGTCCAAGAGACACAGTAAACCTGAAGTGAAGCATCGGAATCTCAAACTGGACTCACTGGAGAGGTTCAAATCATAGAAAGAGAGAGTGTCAGTCCGCTTGTACTTAAGTCGGCATTGTGCCTTTTGTATTGAACTCGGATGCAATTTCTGTATTTCATCGTCAATAAGAAGGTCCAAGGGATACAGTAAACCTGAAGTGAAGCATCGGAATCTCAAACTGGACTCACAGGAGAGGTTCAAATCATAGATAGAGAGAGAGTTAGTCCTCTTTTATATAAGTCGGCATTGTGCCTTTTGTATTAAATCCGGATGCAATTTCTGTGTTTCACCGTCAATAAGAAGGTCCAAGGGATACAGTACACCTGAAGTGAAGCATCGGAATCTTACACTGGACACACAGGAGAGGTTCAAATCACAGAAAGTGAGAGTGTCAGTCCTCTTGTACATAAGTCGACATTGTGTCATTTGTATTAAATCCTTATGCAATTTCTGTGTTTCATCGTCAATAAGAATGTGGAACGTATACAGTAAACCTGAAGTGAAGCATCGGAGTCTAAAACTGGACTCACAGTAGAGGTTCAAATCATAGAAAGTTAGAGTGTCTGTCCTCTTGTACTTAAGTCGGCATTGTGCCTATTGTATTAGATTCGGATGCAATTACTGTGTTTCATCGTCAATTAGAAGGTCCAAGGGATACAGTAAACCTGAAGTGAAGCATCGGAATCTAAAACTGGACTCACAGGAGAGGTTCAAATCATAGATAGTTAGAGTGTCAGTCCTCTTGTATGTAAGTCGGCATTGTGCCTTTTGAATTTAATTCCGATGCAATTTCAGTGTTTCATCGTCAATAAGAAGGTGCAAGGTATACAGTAAACCTGAAGTGAAGCATCGGAATCTAAAACTGGACTCACAGGAGAGGTTCAAATCATAGAAAGTGAGAGTGTCAGTCCTCTTTTACTTAAGTCGGCATTGTGCCTTTGTATTAAATTCGGATGCAATTTCTGTGTTTCATCGTCAATAAGAATGTCCAAGAGATACAGTAAACCTGAAGTGAAGCATCGGAATCTAAAACTGGACTCACAGGAGAGGTTCAAATCATAGAAAGAGAGTGTGTCAGTCCGCTTGTTTCTAAGTCGGCATTGTGCCTTTTGTATTAAATTCAGATGCAGTTTCTGTGTGTCATCGTCAATAAGAAGGTACCAGGTTTACAGTAAACCTAAATAGAAGCATCGGAATCTTAAACTGGACTCACAGGGGAGGTTCAAATCATAGATAGAGAGAGTGTCAGCCCTCTTTTACATAAGTCGGCATTGTGTCATTTGTATTAAATTCTTATGCAATTTCTGTGTTTCATCGTCAATAAGAATGTGGAAGGTATACAGTAAACCTGAAGTGAAGCATTGGAATCTAAAACTGGACTCACAGTAGAGGTTCAAATCATAGAAAGTTAGAGTGTCTGTCCTCTTGTACTTAAGTCGGCATTGTGCCTATTGTATTAGATTCGGATGCAATTACTGTGTTTCATCGTCAATTAGAAGGTCCAAGGGATACAGTAAACCTGAAGTGAAGCATCGGAATCTAAAACTGGACTCACAGGAGAGGTTCAAATCATAGATAGTTAGAGTGTCAGTCCTCTTGTATGTAAGTCGGCATTGTGCCTTTTGAATTTAATTCCGATGCAATTTCAGTGTTTTATCGTCAATAAGAAGGTGCAAGGTACACAGTAAACCTGAAGTGAAGCATCGGAATCTAAAACTGGACTCACAGGAGAGGTTCAAATCATAGAAAGTGAGAGTGTCAGTCCTCTTTTACTTAAGTCGGCATTGTGCCTTTGTATTAAATCCGGATGCAATTTCTGTGTTTCATCGTCAATAAGAAGGTCCAAGGCATACAGTAAACCTGAAGTGAAGCATCGGAATCTTACACTGGACACACAGGAGCGGTTCAAATCATAGAAAGTGAGAGTGTCAGTCCTCTTGTACATAAGTCGGCATTGTGCCATTTGTATTAAATTCGAATGCAATTTCTGTGTTTCATCGTCAATAAGGAGGTGCAAGGTATACAGTAAACCTGAAGTGAAGCATCGGAATCTAAAACTGGACTCACAGTAGAGGTTCAAATCATAGAAAGTTAGAGTGTCTGTCCTTTGGGACTTAAGTCGGCATTGTGCCTATTGTATTAAATTCGGATGCAATTATTGTGTTTCATCGTTAATTAGACGGTCTAAGGGATACAGTAAACCTGAAGTGAAGCATCGGAATCTAAAACTGGACTCACAGGAGAGGTTCAAAACGTAGAAAGTGAGAGTGTCAGTCCTCTTGTACTTAAGTCGGCATTGTGCCTTTTGTATTAAATTCGGATGCAATTATTGTGTTTCATCGTCAATTAGACGGTCTAAGGGATACAGTAAACCTGAAGTGAAGCATCGGAATCTAAAACTGGACTCACAGGAGAGGTTCAAAACGTAGAAAGTGAGAGTGTCAGTCCTCTTGTACTTAAGTCGGCATTGTGCCTTTTGTATTAAATTCGGATGCAATTTCTGTGTTTCATCGTCAATAAGAAGGTGCAAGGTATACAGTAAACCTGAAGTGAAGCATCGGAATCTGAAACTGGACTCACAGGAGAGGTTCAAATCATACAAAGTGTGAGTGTTAGTCCTCTTTTCCTTAAGTCGGCATTGTGCCTTTAGTATTAAATTTCGATGCATTTTCTATGTTTAATCGTCAATAAGAAGGTGCAAGGTATACAGTAAACCTAAAATGAAGCATCGGAATCTAAAACTGGACTCACAGGAGAGGTTCAAATCATAGTAAGAGAGAGTGCCCGTTCTCCTTTACTTAAGTCAGCATTGTGCCTTTTGTATTAAATTCGGATGCAATTTCTGTGTTTCATTGTCAATAAGAAGGTACAAGGCATACAGTAAACCTGAAGTGAAGCATCGGAATCTAAAACTGGACTCACAGGAGAGGTTCAAATCATAGAAAGAGAGAGTGTCAGTCCCCTTTTACTTAAGTCGGCATTGTGCCTTTGTATTAAATTCGGATGCAATTTCTGTGTTTCATCGTCAATAAGAATGTCCAAGAGATACAGTAAACCAGAAGTGAAGCATCGGAATCTAAAAATGGACTCACAGGAGAGGTTCAAATCATAGAAAGTGAGTATGTCAGTCCTCTTGTACTTAAGTCGGCATTGTGCCTTTTCTATTAAATTCGGATGCAATTTCTGTGGTTCATCGTCAATAAGAAGTTCCAAGGGATACAGTACACCTGAAGTGAAGCATCAGAATCTTACACTGGACACAGAGGAGAGGTTCAAATCATAGAAAGTGAGAGTGTCAGTCCTCTTGTACCTAAGTCGGCATTGTGCCATTTGTATTAAATTCGAATGCAATTTCTGTGTTTCATCGTCAATAAGAAGGTGCAAGGTATACAGTAAACCTGAAGTGAAGCATCGGAATTTAAAACTGGACTCACAGTAGAGGTTCAAATCATAGAAAGGTAGAGTGTCTGTCCTCTTGTACTTAAGTCGGCATTGTGCCTATTGTATTAAATTCGGAGGCAATTACTGTGTTTCATCGTCAATTAGAAGGTCCAAAGGATACAGTAAACCTGAAGTGAAGCATCGGAATCTAAAACTGGACTCACAGGAGAGGTTCAAAACATTGAAAGTGAGAGTGTCAGTCCTCTTTGCACTTAAGTCGGCATTGTGCCTTTTTTATTAATTTCGGATGCAATTTCTGTGTCTCATCGTCAATAAGAAGGTGCAAGGTATACAGTAAACCTGAAGTGAAGCATCGGAATCAAAAAGTGGACTCACAGGAGAGTTTCAAATCTTAGAAAGTTAGAGTGTCAGTCCTCTTGTACTTAAGTCCTTATTGTGCCTTTAGAATTTAATTTTGATGCAATTTCTGTGGTTCATCGTCAATGAGAAGGTGCAAGGTATACAGTAAACCTGAAGCATCGGAATCTAAAATTGGACTCACAGGAGAGGTTAAAATGACAGAAGGTGAGAGTGCCAGTCCTCTTTTATATAAGTCGGCATTGAGCCTTTTGTATTAAATCCGGATGCAATTTCTGTGTTTCACCGTCAATAAGAAGATCCAAGGGATACAGTGAACCTGAAGTGAAGCATCGGAATCTAAAACTGGACTCACAGGAGAGGTTCAAATCATAGAAAGTGTGAGTGTCAGTCCTCTTTTCCCTATGTCGGCATTGTGCCATTAGTATTAAATTCCGATGCATTTTCTGTGTTTCATCGTCAATAAGAAGGTGCAAGGTATACAGTAAACCTGGAATGAAGCATCGGAATCTAAAACTGGACTCACAGGAGAGGTTCAAATCATAGTAAGAGAGAGTGCCGGTCCTCTATAACTTAAGTCGTCATTGTGCCTTTTGTATTAAATTCGGATGCAATTTCTGAGTTTCATTGTCAATAAGAAGGTACAAGGCATACAGTAAACCTGAAATGAAGCATCGGAATCTAAAAATGGACTCACAGGAGAGGTTCAAATCATAGCAAGAGAGAGTGTCAGTCCTCTTTTACTTAAGTCGGCATTGTGCCTTTGTATTAAATTTTGATGCAATTTCTGTGTTTCATCGTGAATAAGAATGTCCAAGAGATACAGTAAACCTTAAGTGAAGCATCGGAATCGAAAACTGGACTCACAGGAGAGGTTCAAATCATAGGAAGAGAGACTGTCAGTCCGCTTGTACTTAAGTCGGCATTGTGCCTTTTGTATTAAATTCGTATGCAATTTCTGTGTTTCATCGTCAATAAGAAGGTGCAAGGTATACAGTAAACCTGAATTGAAGCATCGGAATCTCATACTGGACTCACAGGAGAGGTTCAAATCATAGAAATTGAGAGTGTCAGTCCTCTTGTACTTAAGTCGGCATGGTGCCTATTGTATTAAATTCGGATGCAATTACTGTGTTTCATCGTCAATTAGAAGGTCCAAGGGATATAGTAAACCTGAAGTGAAGCATCGGAATCTAAAACTGGGCTCACAGGAGAGGTTCAAATCATAGATAGTTAGAGTGTCAGTCCTCTTGTATGTAAGTCGGCACTGTGCCTTTTGAATTTAATTCCGATGCAATTTCTGTGTTTCATCGTCAATAAGAAGGTGCAAGGTATACAGTAAACCTGAAGTGAAGTTTCGGAATCTAAAACTGGACTCACAGGAGATGTTCAAATCATAGAAAGTTAGAGTGTCTGTCCTCTTGTACTTAAGTCGGCATTGTGAGTATTGTATTAAATTCGGATGCAATTACTGTGTTTCATCGTCAACTAGAAGGTCCAAGGGATATAGTAAACCTGAAGTGAAGCATCGGAATCTAAAACTGGCCTCACAGGAGAGGTTCAAATCACAGATAGTTAGAGTGTCAGTCCTCTTGCATGTAAGTCGGCATTGTGCCTTTTGAATTTACTTCCGATGCAATTTCTGTGTTTCATCGTCAATAAGAAGGTGCAAGGTATACAGTAAACCTGAAGAGAAGCATCGGAATCTAAAACTGGACTCACAGGAGATGTTCAAATCATAAAAAGAGAGAGTGTCAATCCACTTTTACTTAAGTCGGCATTGTGCTTTGAATTAAATTCGGATGCAGTTTCTGTGATTCATCTTCAATAAGAAGGTCAAAGGGATAAATTAAACCTGAAGTGAAGCATCGGAATCTAAAACTGTACTCACAAGAGAGGTTCACATCATAGAAAGTGAGAGTGTCAGTCCTCTTGTGCTTATGTCGGCATTTTGCCTTTTGTATTGAATTCCGATGCAATTTCTGTGTCTCATCGTCAATAAGAAGGTGCAAGGTATACAGTAAACCAGAAGTGACACATCGGAATCTAAAACTGGACTCAGAGGGGAGGTTCAAATCATAGAAAATGAGAGTGCCAGTCCCCTTTTACTTAAGTCGGCATTGTGCCTTTTGTATTAAATTTTAATGATATTTCTGTGTTTCATCGTCAATAAGAAGGTCCAAGGGAAACAGTAAACCTGAAGTGAAGCATCGGAATCTAAAACTGGACTCACAGGAGAGGTTCAAATCATAGAAATTGTGATTGTCAGTCCTCTTGTACATAAGTCGGCATTGTGCCTTTTGTATTAAATTCGGATGCAATTTCTGTGTTTCATCGTCAATAAGAAGGTCCATGGGATACAGTAAACCTGAAGTGAAGCATCGGAATCTAAAACTGGACTCACAGGAGAGGTTCAAATCGTAGAAAGTGAGAGTGTCAGTCTTCTTGTACTTAAGTCGGCATTGTGCCTTTTGTATTAAATTCGGATGCACTTTCTGTGTTTCATCGTCAATAAGAATGTCCATGGGATACAGTAAACCTAAAGTGAAGCATCGGAATCTAAAACTGGACTCACAGGAGAGGTTCAAATCATAGGAAGTGAGAGTGTCAGTCCGCTTGTACTTAAGTCGGCATTGTGCCTTTTGTATTAAATTCGGATACAATTTCTGTGTTTCATCGTCAATAAGAAGGTGCAAGGTATACAGTAAACCTGAATTGAAGCATCGGAATCTCATACTGGACTCACAGGAGAGGTTCAAATCATAGATAGAGAGAGTGTCAGTCCTCTTTTACATAAGTCGGCATTGTGCCTTTTGTATTAAATCCGGATGCAATTTCTGTGTTTCATCGTCATTAAGATGGTCCAAGGGATACAGTAAACCTGAAGTGAAGCATCGGAATCTTACACTGGACACACAGGAGAGGTTCAAATCATAGAAATTGAGAGTGTCAGTCCTCTTGTACATAAGTCGGCATTGTGCCATTTGTATTAAATTCGGATGCAGTTTCTGTGTTTCATCGTCAATAAGAAGGTCAAAGGGATTAATTAAACCTGAAGTGAAGCATCGGAATCTGAAACTGTACTCACAAGAGAGGTTCACATCATAGAAAGTGAGAGTGTCAGTCCTCTTGTACTTATGTCGGCATTTTGCCTTATATATTAAATTCCGATGCAATTTCTGTGTCTCATCGTCAATAAGAAGGTACAAGGTATACAGTAAACCTGAAGTGACACATCGGAATCTAAAACTGGACTCAGAGGGGAGGTTCAAATCATAGAAAATGAGAGTGCCAGTCCTCTTTTACTTAAGTCGGCATTGTGCCTTTTGTATTAAATTTGGATGCAATTTCTGTGTTTCATCGTCAATAAGAAGGTCCAAGGGAAACAGTAAACCTGAAGTGAAGCATCGGAATCTAAAACTGGACTCACAGGAGAGGTTCAAATCATAGAAATTGTGAGTGTCAGTCCTCTTGTACATAAGTCGGCATTGTGCCTTTTCTATTAAATTCGGATGCATATTCTGTGTTTCATCGTCAATAAGAAGGTCCAAGGGATACAGTAAACCTGAAGTGAAGCATCAGAATATAAAACTGGATTCACAGGAGAGGTTCAAATCATAGAATGCGAAAGTGTCAGTCCTCTTGTACTTAAGTCGGCATTGTGCCTTTTGTTTTAAATTCGGATCCAATGTCTGTGTTTCATCGTCAATAAGAAGGTGCAAGGCATACAGTAAACCTGAAGTGAAGCATCGGAATCTAAAACTGGACTCACTGGAGAGGTTCAAATCGTAGAAAGTGAGAGTGTCAGTCTTCTTGTACTTAAGTCGGCATTGTGCCTTTTGTATTAAATTCGGATGCACTTTCTGTGTTTCATCGTCAATAAGAATGTCCAAGGGATACGGTAAACGTAAAGTGAAGCATCGGATTCTAAAACTGGACTCACAGGAGAGGTTCAAATCATAGATAATTAGAGTGTCAGTCCTCTTGTACTTAAGTCGGCATTGTGCCTTTTGAATTTCATTCCGATGCAATTTCTGTGTTTCATCGTCAATAAGAAGGTGCAAGGTATACAGTAAACCTGAAGTGAAGCATTGAAATCTAAAACTGGACTCACAGGAGAGGTTCAAATCATAGAGAGTTAGAGTGTCAGTCCTCTTGTACGTAGGTCGGCATTGTGTCTTTTGAATTTAATTCCGATGCAATTTCTATGTTTCATCGTCAATAAGAAGGTGTAAGGTATACAGTAAACCTGAAGTGGAGCATCATAATCTAAAACTGGAGTCACAGGAGGGGTTCAAATCATAGAAAGAGAGAGTGTCAGTCCTTTTGTACTGAAGTCGGCATTGTGCCTTTTGTATTAAATTCGTATGCAATTTCTGTATTTCATCGCCTATTAGAAGGTCCAAGGGATACAGTAAACCTGAAGTGAAGCATCGGAATCTAAAACTGGACTCACAGGAGAGGTTCAAATCATAGAAAGTTAGAGTGTCAGTCCTCTTGTACTTTAGCCGGCATTGTGCCTTTTGAATGTAATTCGGATGCAATTTCTGTGTTTCATCGTCAATAAGAAGGGGCAAGGTAATCAGTAAACCTGAAGTGATCCATCGGAATCTAAAACTGGTCTCAAAGAAGAGGTTCTAATCACAGAAAGTGAGAGTGTCAGCCCTCTCCTACTTCAGTCGGCATTGTGCCTTTTGTATTAAATTCGGATACTAATTCTGTGATTCATCGTCAATAAGAAGTTCCAAGGTATACAGTAAACCTAAAAAGGAGCATCGGAATCTAAAACTATACTCACAGGAGAGGTTCAAAACATAGACAGTTAGAGTGTCGGTCCTCTTCTACTTAAGTCGGCTTTGTGCATTTTGTTTAAAATTCGGATGCAAATTCTGTATTTCATCGACAAAAAGAAGGTCTAAGGGATACAGTAAACCTGAAGTGAGGAATCGGAATCTAAATCTGGAATCCCAGGAGAGGTTCAAGTCATAGAAAGTTAGTGTGTCAGTCCTCTTGTACTTATGTCGGCATTGTGCCTTTTGTATTAAGTTCCGATGCAATTTCTGTGTTTCATCGTCAATAAGATGGTGCAAGGTATACGGTAAACCTGAAGTGACGCATCGGAATCTAAAACTGGACTCACAGGAGAAGTTCAAATCATTGAAAGTGAGAATGTAAGTCCTCTTTTACTTATGTCGGCATTGTGCCTTTTGTATTAAAGTCGGATGCAATTTCTGTGTTTTATCGTCAATAAGAAGGTCCGAGGGATACAGTAAACCTGAAGTCAGGCATCGGAATCTAGGACTGGACTCACTGGAGAGGTTCAAATCACAGATAGTGAGAGTGTCAGCCCTCTCTTACTTAAGTCGGCATTGTGCCTTTTGTATTAAATTCGGACACAAATTCTGTGTTTAATCGTCAATAAGAATGTCCAAGGTATACAGTAAACCTAAAGTGAAGCATCGGAATCTAAAACTGGTCCACAGGAGAGGTTCAAATCATAGATAGTGAGAGTGTCAGTCCTCTTGTACTTAAGTCGGCATTGTGCCTTTTGTATTAAATTCGGATGCAATTTCTGTGTTTCAACGTCAATAAGAAGGTCCATGGGATACAGTAAACCCGAAGTGAAGCATCGGAATCTAAAACTGGACTCACAGGAGAGGTTCAAATCATAGAAAGGTAGAGTGTCAGTCCTCTTGTACTTAAGTCGGCATTGTGCATTTTGTAATAAATTAGGATGCAAACTCTGTGTTTCATCGTAAATAAGAAGATCCAAGGGATACCGTAAACCTCAAGTGAAGCATCGGAATCTAAAACTGGCCTCCCAGGAGAGGTTCAAATCGTAGAAAGTCAGAGTGTCAGTCCTCTTGTACTTATGTCGGCATTGTGCCTTTTGTATTAAATTCCTATGCAATTTCTGTGTTTCATCGTTAATAAGAAGGTGCAAGGTATACGGTAAACCTGAAGTGACGCATCTGAATCTAAAACTGGACTCACAGGAGAAGTTCAAATCATAGAAAGTGAGAGTGTCAGTCCTCTTGTACTTAAGTCGGCATTGTGCATGTTGTAATAAATTCGGATGCAAACTCTGTGTTTCATCGTAAATAAGAAGGTCCAAGGGATACAGTAAACCTGAAGTGAAGCATCGGAATCTAAAACTGGACACACAGGAGAGGTTCAAAACATAGAAAGTTAGAGTGTCAGTCCTCTTGTACTTATGTCGGCATTGTGCATTTTGTATTAAATTCCGATGCAATTTCTGTGTTTCATCGTCAATAAGAAGGTGCAAGGTATACGGTAAACCTAAAATGACGCATCGGAATCTAAAACTGGACTCACAGGAGAAGTTCAAATCATAGAAAGTGAGAGGGTCAGTCCTCTTTTCCTTATGTCGGCATTGTGCCTTTTGTATTAAATTCGGATGCAATTTCTGTGTTTTATCGCCAATAAGAAGGTATAACGGATACAGTAAACCTGAAGTGAGGCATCGGAATCTAAAACTGGACTCACAGGAGAGGTTCAAAACATAGAGAGTTAGAGTGTCAGTCCTCGTGTACTTAGTTCGGCATTGTGTCTTCTGAATTTAATTCCGATGCAATTTCTTTGTTTCATCGTCAATAAGATGGTGCAAGGTATACAGCAAACCTGAAGTGAAGCATCGGAATCTAAAACTGGACTCACAGGAGAGGTTCAAATCATAGAAAGAGAGAGTGTCAGTCCCCTTGTACTTAAGACGGCATTGTGCCTTTTGTATTAAATTTGGATGCAATTTCTGTGTTTCATCGTCAATAACAAGGTGCAACGTATACAGTAAACCTGAAGTGAAGCATCGGAATCTAAAACTGGACTCACAGGAGAAGTTCAAATCGTAGAAAGTGAGAGTGTCAGTCCTCTTGTACTTAAGTCGGCATTGTGCATTTTGGATTAAATTCGGATGCAATTTCTGTGTTTCATCGTCAATAAGAAGGTGCAAGGTATACAGTAAACCTGAAGTGAAGCATCGGAATCTAAAACCGGACTCACAGGAGATTTTCAAATCGGAGAAAGTGAGAGTGTCAGTCCTCTTGTACTTAAGTAGGCATTGTGCCTTTTGAATTTAATTCCGATGCAATTTTTGTGTTTCATAGTCAATAAGACGGTGCAAGGTATACAGTAAACCTGAAGTGAAGCATCGGAATGTAAATTAGAATCACAGGAGAGGTTCAAATCATCGAGAGTGAGAGTGTCAGTCCTCTTGTACTTAAGTCGGCAATGTGCCTTTTGTATTAAATTCGGATGCAATATCTATGTTTCATCGTCAATAAGAAGGTGCAAGGTATACAGTAAACCTGAAGTGAGGAATCGGAATCTAAAACTGGACTCACAGAAGAGGTTCAAATCACAGAAAGTTAGAGTGTCAGCCCTCTCTTACTTATGTCGGCATTGTGCCTTTTGTTTTAAATTCGGATGCAAATTCTGTGTTTCATCGTCAATAAGAAGGTCCAAGGTATACAGTAAACCTAAAGTGAAGCATCGGAATCTAAATCTGGTCCACAGGAGTGGTTCAAATCATAGAAAGTGAGAGTGTCAGTCCTCTTGTACTTAAGTCGGCATTGTGCATTTTGTAATAAATTCGGATGCAAACTCTGTGTTTCATCGTAAATAAGAAGGTCCAAGGGATACAGTAAACCAGAAGTGAAGCATCGGAATCTAAAACTGGACACACAGGAGAGGTTCAAATCATAGAAAGTTAGAGTGTCAGTGCTCTTGTACATATGTCGGCATTGTGCCTTTTGTATTAAATTCCGATGCAATTTCTGTGTTTCATCGTCAATAAGAAGGTGCAAGGTATACGGTAAACCTAAAATGACGCATCGGAATCTAAAACTGGACTCACAGGAGAAGTTCAAATCATAGAAAGTGAGAGGGTCAGTCCTCTTTTACTTATGTCGGCATTGTGCCTTTTGTATTAAATTCGGATGCAATTTCTGTGTTTTATCGTCAATAAGAAGGTATAAGGGATACAGTAAACCTGAAGTGAGGCATCGGAATCTAAAACTGGACTCACAGGAGAGGTTCAAAACATTGAGAGTTAGAGTGTCAGTCCTCGTGTACTTAGTTCGGCATTGTGCCTTTTGAATTTAATTCCGATGCAATTTCTATGTTTCATCGTCAATAAGATGGTGCAAGGTATACAGCAAACCTGAAGTGAAGCATCGGAATCTAAAACTGGACTCACAGGAGAGGTTCAAATCATAGAAAGAGAGAGTGTCAGTCCCCTTGTACTTAAGTCGGCATTGTGCCTTTTGTATTAAATTCGGATGCAATTTCTGTGTTTCATCGTCAATAACAAGGTGCAAGGTATACAGTAAACCTGAAGTGAAGCATCGGAATCTAAAACTGGACTCACAGGAGAGGTTCAAATCATAGAAAGTGAGAGTGTCAGTCCTCTTGTACTTAAGTCGGCATTGTGCATTTTGGATTAAATTCGGATGCAATTTCTGTGTTTCATCGTCAATAAGAAGGTGCAAGGTATACAGTAAACCTGAAGTGAAGCATCGGAATCTAAAACCGGACTCACAGGAGAGGTTCAAATCGGAGAAAGTGAGAGTGTCAGTCCTCTTGTACTTAAGTATTCATTGTGCCTTTTGAATTTAATTCCGATGCAATTTTTGTGTTTCATAGTCAATAAGACGGTGCAAGGTATACAGTAAACCTGAAGTGAAGCATCGGAATGTAAATTGGAATCACAGGAGAGGTTCAAATCATAGAGAGTGAGAGTGTCAGTCCTCTTGTACTTAAGTCGGCATTGTGCCTTTTGTATTAAATTCGGATGCAGTTTCTGTGTTTCATCGTCAATAAGAAGGTGCAAGGTATACAGTAATCTTGACGTGAAGCATGGGAATCTAAAACTGGACTCACAGTAGAGGTTCAAGTCGTAGAAAGTGAAAGTGTCAGTCCTCTTGTACTTAAGTCGGCAATGTGCCTTTTGTATTAAATTCGGATGCAATATCTATGTTTCATCGTCAATAAGAAGGTGCAAGGTATACAGTAAACCTGAAGTGAAGCATCGGAATCTAAAACTGGACACACAGGATAGGTTCAAATCATAGAAAGTGAGAGTGTCAGTCCTCTTGTACTTATGTCTGCATTTTGCCTTTTGTATGATATTCGGATGCAATTTCTGAACTTCATCGTCAATAAGAAGGTGCAACGTATACAGTAAACCTGAAGTGAAGCATCGGAATCTGAAACTGGACTCACAGGAGAGGTTCAAATCGTAGAAAGTGAGAGTGTCAGTCCTCTTGTACTCAAGTCCGCATTGTGCCTTTTGTGTTAAATTCGGATGCAATTTCTGTGTTTCATCGTCAAGAAGAAGGTAGAAGGTATACAGTAAACCTAAAGTGAAGCATCGGAATCTAAAACTGGTCCACAGGAGAGGTCCAAATCATAGAAAGTGAGAGTGTCAGTCCTCTTGTACTTCTACATCTACATCTACATCTACATCTGTACTCCGCGAGCCACCTTACGGTGTGTGGCGGAGGGTACTTATTGTACCAGTATCTGATCCCCCCTTCCCTGTTCCATTCACGAATTGTGCGTGGGAAGAACGACTGCTTGTAAGTCTCCGTATTTGCTCTAATTTCTCTGATCTTTTCGTTGTGATCATTACGCGAGATATATGTGGGCGGTAGTAATATGTTGCCCATCTCTTCCCGGAATGTGCTCTCTCGTAATTTCGATAATAAACCTCTCCGTATTGCGTAACGCCTCTCTTGAAGTGTCCGCCACTGGAGCTTGTTCAGCATCTCCGTAAAGCTCTCGCGCTGACTAAATGTCCCCATGACGAATCGCGCTGCTTTTCGCTGGATCATGTCTATCTCTTCTATTAATCCAACCTGGTAAGGGTCCCATACTGATGAGCAATACTCAAGAATCGGACGAACAAGCGTTTTGTAAGCTACTTCTTTCGTCGATGAGTGACATTTTCTTAGAATTCTTCCTATGAATCTCAACCTGGCGCCTGCTTTTCCCACTATTTGTTTTATGTGATCATTCCACTTCAGATCGCTCCGGATAGTAACTCCTAAGTATTTTACGGTCGGTACCGCTTCCAATGATTTACCACCTATGGCATAATCGTACTGGAATGGATTTCTGCCCCTATGTATGCGCATTATATTACATTTATCTACGTTTAGGGAAAGCTGCCAGCTGTCGCACCATGCATTAATCCTCTGCAGGTCCTCCTGGAGTACGTACGAGTCTTCTGATGTTGCTACTTTCTTGTAGACAACCGTGTCATCTGCAAATAGCCTCACGGAACTACCGATGTTGTCAACTAAGTCATTTATGTATATTGTAAACAATAAAGGTCCTATCACGCTTCCCTGCGGTACTCCCGAAATTACCTCTACATCTGCAGATTTTGAACCGTTAAGAATGACATGTTGTGTTCTTTCTTCTAGGAAATCCTGAATCCAATCACAAACCTGGTCCGATATTCCGTAAGCTCGTATTTTTTTTACTAAACGTAAGTGCGGAACCGTATCAAATGCCTTCCTGAAGTCCAGGAATACGGCATCAATCTGCTCGCCAGTGTCTACGGCACTGTGAATTTCTTGGGCAAATAGGGCGAGCTGAGTTTCACATGATCTCTGTTTGCGGAATCCATGTTGGTTATGATGAAGGAGATTTGTATTATCTAAGAACGTCATAATACGAGAACACAAAACATGTTCCATTATTCTACAACAGATTGACGTAAGCGAAATAGGCCTATAATTATTCGCATCTGATTTATGACCCTTCTTGAAAATGGGAACGACCTGCGCTTTCTTCCAGTCGCTAGGTACTTTACGTTCTTTCAGCGATCTAAGATAAATTGCTGATAGAAAGGGGGCAAGTTCTTTAGCATAATCACTGTAGAATCTTAAGGGTATCTCGTCTGGTCCGGATGCTTTTCCGCTACTAAGTGATAGCAGTTGTTTTTCAATTCCGATATCGTTTATTTCAATATTTTCCATTTTGGCGTCCGTGCGACGGCTGAAGTCAGGGACCGTGTTACGATTTTCCGCAGTGAAACAGTTTCGGAACACTGAATTCAGTATTTCTGCCTTTCTTCGGTCGTCCTCTGTTTCGGTGCCATCGTGGTCAGCGAGTGACTGGATAGGGGATTTAGATCCGCTTACCGATTTTACATATGACCAAAACTTTTTAGGGTTCTTGTTTAGATTGTTTGCCAATGTTTTATGTTCGAATTCGTTGAATGCTTCTCTCATTGCTCTCTTTACGCTCTTTTTCGCTTCGTTCAGCTTTTCCTTATCAGCTATGATTCGACTACTCTTAAACCTATGATGAAGCTTTCTTTGTTTCCGTAGTACCTTTCGTACATGATTGTTATACCACGGTGGATCTTTCCCCTCGCTTTGGACCTTAGTCGGTACGAACTTATCTAAGGCGTACTGGACGATGTTTCTGAATTTTTTCCATTTTTGTTCCACATCCTCTTCCTCAGAAATGAACGTTTGATGGTGGTCAATCAGATATTCTGCGATTTGTGCCCTATCACTCTTGTTAAGCAAATATATTTTCCTTCCTTTCTTGGCATTTCTTATTACACTTGTAGTCATTGATGCAACCACTGACTTATGATCACTGATACCCTCTTCTACATTCACAGAGTCGAAAAGTTCCGGTCTATTTGTTGCTATGAGGTCTAAAACGTTAGCTTCACGAGTTGGTTCTCTAACTATCTGCTCGAAGTAATTCTCGGACAAGGCAGTCAGGATAATGTCACAAGAGTCTCTGTCCCTGGCTCAGGTTCTGATTGTGTGACTATCCCATTCTATACCTGGTAGATTGAAGTCTCCCCCTATTACAATAGTATGATCACGAAACTTCTTCACGACGTTCTGCAGGTTCTCTCTGAGGCGCTCAACTACTACGGTTGCTGATGCAGGTGGTCTATAGAAGCATCCGACTATCATATCTGACCCACCTTTGATACTTAACTTAACCCAGATTATTTCACATTCGCATTCGCTAATAACTTCACTGGATATTATTGAATTCTTTACTGCTATAAATACTCCTCCACCATTGGCGTTTATCCTATCCTTGCGGTATATATTCCATTCTGTGTCTAGGATTTCGTTACTGTTCACTTCCGGTTTTAACCAACTTTCCGTTCCTAATACTATATGCGCACTATTTCCTTCAATAAGAGATACTAATTCAGGAACCTTGCCCTGGATACTCCTGCAGTTTACCAATATTACGCTAACTTTTCCTGTTTTTGGTCTCTGAGGACGGACGTCCTTTATCAACGATGATAATGTCCTCTCTGGTAAGCCGTCAGGTATTTTATGGTTTCGCCCAAGGGGGGGTCCCTCTAACCTAAAAAACCCCCGTGTGCACGCCACACGTACTCTGCTACCCTAGTAGCTGCTTCCGGTGTGTAGTGCACGCCTGACCTGTCTAGGGGGGCCCTACAGTTCTCCACCCAATAACGGAGGTCGATGAATTTGCAACCATTATAGTCGCAGAGTCGTCTGAGCCTCTGGTTTAGACCCTCCACACGGCTCCAAACCAGAGGACCGCGATCGACTCTGGGCACTATGCTGCAGATATTAAGCTCAGCTTGCACTCCGCGTGCGATGCTGGTTGTCTTCACCAAATCAGCCAGCCGCCGGAAGGAACCAAGGATGGCCTCAGAACCCAAGCGGCAGGCGTCATTCGTTCCGACATGTGCTACTATCTGCAGCCGGTCACACCCAGTGCGTTCAATAGCTGCCGGAAGGGCCTCCTCCACATTACGGACGAGACCCCCCGGCAAGCACACCGAGTGCACACTGACATTCTTCCCCGACCTACCCGCTATTTTCCTAAGGGGCTCCATAACCCGCCTAACGTTGGAGCTCAATATAACTAATAGGCCCGCCCTCTGTGACTGTCGGGACCTTGCCGGAGAATCGGCCACTGGCCCAACAGGCGAGGCATCCTGTGGTGGCTCGGAAACGATGTCATCACCACTAGGAAGCACCCCGTACCTGTTGGAAAGGGCTAAGGCAGCTGCCACGCGCCCATATCCCACGTTCGCCTTTCCGCCAGGCACGCGCGAGCCCATCACTGTCCGCCATTCACCCTGGAGTGATGGCTGACCGGTAAGATGCTCACTGCCGGAAGACGCAGCGACATCAGGGGTTCCATGTGATTCCAAGGCCACCGAAGTAGGCATAGGTCTCACCACAGTTGCCCCAACGCCACTACGAGCCGACGCCTGCGCCTCGAGCTCGATGAGCCTAACAGACAAGCCTCCACCTGCCCCCGAAGAGTGGCCAATTCTCCTTGCGTCCGCTCACAACAACCACAGTCCCTACACATGACTACGTTTACCCTACTCTATACGGTGAAATTTCCCAAGATAATCTTCTGAAGAGCAACTCTGATAATCAAGAAACACTCACTGAAATACGAGACGCGAAAACTACGCTAGGCTTTCCCAGAAAAACTATTTAAAAGCTAAGCGCAGCAAATAAGTACAAAAACGCTTTATACAAACAGTACTCGCTGCTGCTGGTGCTCTCGCTCTGGCTGTCACAAGACAACTGCTAATTCAAGTGACTAGTGGCTTTTGTATTAAATTCGGATGCAATTTCTGTGTTTCATCGTCAACAAGAAGGTCCAAGGGATACAGTAAACCCGAAGTGAAGCATCGGAATCTAAAACTGGATTCACAGGAGAGGTTCATATCATAGAAATTTAGAGTGTCAGTCCTCTTGCGCTTAAGTCGGCATTGTGCCTTTTGTATTAAATTCGGATGCAAACTCTGTGTTTCATCGTAAATAAGAAGGTGCAAGGGATACAGTATACCTGAAGTGAAGCATCGGAATCTAAAACTGGACTCACAGGAGAGGTTCTAAACATAGACAGTTAGAGTGTCGGTCCTCTTGTACTTAAGTAGGCATTGTGCCTTTTGTATTAAATTCGGATGCAATTTCTGTGTCTCATCGTCAATAAGAAGGTCCAAGGTATACAGTAAACCTGAAGTGAAGCATCGGAATCTAAAACTGGACTCACAGGAGAGGTTCAAATCGCAAAAAGTGAGAGTGTCAGTCCTCTTTTACTTAAGTCGGCAATGTGCCTTTTGTATTTAATTCGGATGCAATTTGTGTTTCATCGTCAATAAGAAGGTCCAAGGGATACAGTAAACCTTGAGTGAAGCATCGGAATCTAAAACTGGACTCACAGGAGAGGTTCAAATCATAGAAAGTTAGAGTGTCGGTCCTCTTGTACTTAAGGCGGCATTGTGCCTCTTGTATTAAATTCGGATGCAAACTCTGTGTTTCATCGTCAATAAGAAGGTCCAAGGGATACAGTAAACCTGAAGTGAAGCATCGGAATCTAAAACTAGACTCACAGGAGAGGTTCAAATCATAGAAATTGAGAGTGTCAGTCCTCTTGTACTTAAGTCGGCAATGTGCCTTTTGTATTAAATTCGGATGCAATTTCTGTGTTTCATCGTCAATAAGGAGGTGCAAGGTATACAGTAAACCCAAATTGAAGCATCGGAATCTAAAACTGGACACACAGGAGAGGTTCAAATCATAGAAAGTGCGAGTGTCAGTCCTCTTATACTTAAGTCTGCATTGTGCCTTTGGTAATAAATTCGGATGCAATTTCTGTGTTTCATCGTCAATAAGAAGGTCCAAGGGATACAGCAAACATGAAGTGAAGCATCGGAATCTAAAACTGGACTCACAGGAGAGGTTCAAAACATAGAAAGTGAGAGTGTCAGTCCTTATGTACTTAAGTCAGCATTGTGCCTTTTGTATTAAATGCGGATGCAATTTCTATGTGTCATCGTCAATAAGAAGGTGCAAGGTATACAGTAAACCTGATGTGAAGCATCGGAATCTAAAAATGGACTCATAGGAGAGGTTCAAATCTTAGAAAGTTAGAGTGTCAGTCCTCTTGTACTTAAGTCGGTATTGTGCCTTTTGAATTTAATTCCGATGAAATTTCTGTGGTTCATCGTCAATAAGAAGGTGCAAGGTATACAGTAAACCTGAAGTGAGGCATCGGAATCTAAAACTGGACTCACAGGAGAGGTTCAAATGAAAGAAAGTGAGAGTGTCAGTCCTCTTTTGCTTAAGTTAGCATTGTGACATTTGTATTAAATTCAGATGCAATTTCTGTGTTTCATCGTCAATAAGAAGGCCCAAGGGATACAGTAAACCTGAAGTGAAGCATCGGAATCTAAAACTGGACTCACAGGAGAGGTTCAAATCATAGAAAGTTAGAGTGTCAGACCTCTTGTACTAATTTCGGTATTGTGCCATTTGTAATAAATTCGAATGCAATTTCTGTGTTTCATCGTCAATAAGAAGGTCCAAGGGATACAGTAAACCTGAAGTGAAGCATCGGAATCTAAAACTGCACTCACAGGAGAGGTTCAAAACATAGAATGTGAGAGTGTCAGTCCACTTGCACTTAAGTTGGCATTGTGCATTTTGTATTAAATTCGGATGCAATTTCTGTGTTTCATCGTCAATAAGAAGGTGCAAGGTATACAGTAAACCTGAAGTGAAGCATCGGAATCTAAAAGTGGACTCACAGGAGAGATTCAAATCTTAGAAAGTTAGAGTGTCAGTCCTATTGTACTTAAGTCGGTATTGTGCCTTTTGAATTTAATTCCTATGCAATTGCTGGGGTTCATCGTCAATAAGAAGGTGCAAGGTATACAGTAAACCTGAAGCATCGGAATCAAAAACTGGACTCACAGGAGAGGTTCAAATCATAGGAAGTTAGAGTGTCTGTCCTCTTGTACTTAAGTCGGCATTGTGCCTTTTGTATTAAATTCGGATGTAAACTCTGTGTTTCATCGTCAATAAGAAGGTCCAAGGGATACAGTGAACCTGAAGTGAAGCATCGGAATCTAAAACTGGACTCACAGGAGAGGTTCAAATCATAGAAAGTGAGTGTGTCAGTCCTCTTTTCCTTAAGTCGGCATTGTGCCTTTAGTATTAGATTCCAATGCAATTTCTGTGTTTCATCGTCAATAAGGAGGTGCAAGGTATACAGTAAACCTGAAGTGAAGCATCGGAATCTAAAACTGGACTCACAGGAGAGGTTCAAATCATAGTAAAAGTGAGTGTCGGTCCTCTTTTACTTAAGTCGGCATTGTGCCTTTTGTATTAACTTCGGATGCAATTTCTGTGTTTCATTGTCAATAAGAAGGTACAAGGCATACAGTAAACCTGAATTGAAGCATCGGAATCTAAAACTGGACTCACAGGAGAGGTTCAAATCATAGAAAGAGAGAGTGTCAGTCCTCTTTTACTTAAGTCGGCATTGTGCCTTTGTATTAAATTCGGATGCAATTTCTGTGTTTCATCGTCAATAAGAATGTCCAAGAGACACAGTAAACCTGAAGTGAAGCATCGGAATCTCAAACTGGACTCACTGGAGAGGTTCAAATCATAGAAAGAGAGAGTGTCAGTCCGCTTGTACTTAAGTCGGCATTGTGCCTTTTGTATTGAACTCGGATGCAATTTCTGTATTTCATCGTCAATAAGAAGGTCCAAGGGATACAGTAAACCTGAAGTGAAGCATCGGAATCTCAAACTGGACTCACAGGAGAGGTTCAAATCATAGATAGAGAGAGAGTTAGTCCTCTTTTATATAAGTCGGCATTGTGCCTTTTGTATTAAATCCGGATGCAATTTCTGTGTTTCACCGTCAATAAGAAGGTCCAAGGGATACAGTACACCAGAAGTGAAGCATCGGAATCTTACACTGGACACACAGGAGAGGTTCAAATCACAGAAAGTGAGAGTGTCAGTCCTCTTGTACATAAGTCGGCATTGTGCCTATTGTATTAGATTCGGATGCAATTACTGTGTTTCATCGTCAATTAGAAGGTCCAAGGGATACAGTAAACCTGAAGTGAAGCATCGGAATCTAAAACTGGACTCACAGGAGAGGTTCAAATCATAGATAGTTAGAGTGTCAGTCCTCTTGTATGTAAGTCGGCATTGTGCCTTTTGAATTTAATTCCGATGCAATTTCAGTGTTTCATCGTCAATAAGAAGGTGCAAGGTATACAGTAAACCTGAAGTGAAGCATCGGAACCTAAAACTGGACTCACAGGAGAGGTTCAAATCATAGAAAGTGAGAGTGTCAGTCCTCTTTTACTTAAGTCGGCATTGTGCCTTTGTATTAAATTCGGATGCAATTTCTGTGTTTCATCGACAATAAGAATGTCCAAGAGATACAGTAAACCTGAAGTGAAGCATCGGAATCTAAAACTGGACTCACAGGAGAGGTTCAAATCATAGAAAGAGAGTGTGTCAGTTCGCTTGTTTCTAAGTCGGCATTGTGCCTTTTGTATTAAATTCAGATGCAGTTTCTGTGTGTCATCGTCAATAAGAAGGTACCAGGTATACAGTAAACCTGAATAGAAGCATCGGAATCTTAAACTGGACTCACAGGGGAGGTTCAAATCATAGATAGAGAGAGTGTCAGCCCTCTTTTACATAAGTCGGCATTGTGTCATTTGTATTAAATTCTTATGCAATTTCTGTGTTTCATCGTCAATAAGAATGTGGAAGGTATACAGTAAACCTGAAGTGAAGCATTGGAATCTAAAACTGGACTCACAGTAGAGGTTCAAATCATAGAAAGTTAGAGTGTCTGTCCTCTTGTACTTAAGTCGGCATTGTGCCTATTGTATTAGATTCGGATGCAATTACTGTGTTTCATCGTCAATTAGAAGGTCCAAGGGATACAGTAAACCTGAAGTGAAGCATCGGAATCTAAAACTGGACTCACAGGAGAGGTTCAAATCATAGATAGTTAGAGTGTCAGTCCTCTTGTATGTAAGTCGGCATTGTGCCATTTGAATTTAATTCCGATGCAATTTCAGTGTTTTATCGTCAATAAGAAGGTGCAAGGTATACAGTAAACCTGAAGTGAAGCATCGGAATCTAAAACTGGACTCACAGGAGAGGTTCAAATCATAGAAAGTGAGAGTGTCAGTCCTCTTTTACTTAAGTCGGCATTGTGCCTTTGTATTAAATCCGGATGCAATTTCTGTGTTTCATCGTCAATAAGAAGGTCCAAGGCATACAGTAAACCTGAAGTGAAGCATCGGAATCTTACACTGGACACACAGGAGCGGTTCAAATCATAGAAAGTGAGAGTGTCAGTCCTCTTGTACATAAGTCGGCATTGTGCCATTTGTATTAAATTCGAATGCAATTTCTGTGTTTCATCGTCAATAAGGAGGTGCAAGGTATACAGTAAACCTGAAGTGAAGCATCGGAATCTAAAACTGGACTCACAGTAGAGGTTCAAATCATAGAAAGTTAGAGTGTCTGTCCTTTGGGACTTAAGTCGGCATTGTGCCTATTGTATTAAATTCGGATGCAATTATTGTGTTTCATCGTCAATTAGACGGTCTAAGGGATACAGTAAACCTGAAGTGAAGCATCGGAATCTAAAACTGGACTCACAGGAGAGGTTCAAAACGTAGAAAGTGAGAGTGTCAGTCCTCTTGTACTTAAGTCGGCATTGTGCCTTTTGTATTAAATTCGGATGCAATTATTGTGTTTCATCGTCAATTAGACGGTCTAAGGGATACAGTAAACCTGAAGTGAAGCATCGGAATCTAAAACTGGACTCACAGGAGAGGTTCAAAACGTAGAAAGTGAGAGTGTCAGTCCTCTTGTACT
This sequence comes from Schistocerca americana, assembly GCF_021461395.2. NCBI lineage: Eukaryota > Metazoa > Arthropoda > Insecta > Orthoptera > Acrididae > Schistocerca > Schistocerca americana. Next base: position 58,453,394 of record NC_060125.1, on the reverse strand, counting down.
TAAGTCGGCATTGTGCCTTTTGTATTAAATTCGGATGCAATTTCTGTGTTTCATCGTCAATAAGAAGGTGCAAGGTATACAGTAAACCTGAAGTGAAGCATCGGAATCTGAAACTGGACTCACAGGAGAGGTTCAAATCATACAAAGTGTGAGTGTTAGTCCTCTTTTCCTTAAGTCGGCATTGTGCCTTTAGTATTAAATTTCGATGCATTTTCTATGTTTAATCGTCAATAAGAAGGTGCAAGGTATACAGTAAACCTAAAATGAAGCATCGGAATCTAAAACTGGACTCACAGGAGAGGTTCAAATCATAGTAAGAGAGAGTGCCCGTCCTCCTTTACTTAAGTCAGCATTGTGCCTTTTGTATTAAATTCGGATGCAATTTCTGTGTTTCATTGTCAATAAGAAGGTACAAGGCATACAGTAAACCTGAAGTGAAGCATCGGAATCTAAAACTGGACTCACAGGAGAGGTTCAAATCATAGAAAGAGAGAGTGTCAGTCCCCTTTTACTTAAGTCGGCATTGTGCCTTTGTATTAAATTCGGATGCAATTTCTGTGTTTCATCGTCAATAAGAATGTCCAAGAGATACAGTAAACCTGAAGTGAAGCATCGGAATCTAAAAATGGACTCACAGGAGAGGTTCAAATCATAGAAAGTGAGTATGTCAGTCCTCTTGTACTTAAGTCGGCATTGTGCCTTTTCTATTAAATTCGGATGCAATTTCTGTGGTTCATCGTCAATAAGAAGTTCCAAGGGATACAGTACACCTGAAGTGAAGCATCGGAATCTTACACTGGACACAGAGGAGAGGTTCAAATCATAGAAAGGTAGAGTGTCTGTCCTCTTGTACTTGAGTCGGCATTGTGCCTATTGTATTAAATTCGGAGGCAATTACTGTGTTTCATCGTCAATTAGAAGGTCCAAAGGATACGGTAAACCTGAAGTGAAGCATCGGAATCTAAAACTGGACTCACAGGAGAGGTTCAAAACATTGAAAGTGAGAGTGTCAGTCCTCTTTGCACTTAAGTCGGCATTGTGCCTTTTGTATTAATTTCGGATGCAATTTCTGTGTCTCATCGTCAATAAGAAGGTGCAAGGTATACAGTAAACCTGAAGTGAAGCATCGGAATCAAAAAGTGGACTCACAGGAGAGTTTCAAATCTTAGAAAGTTAGAGTGTCAGTCCTCTTGTACTTAAGTCCTTATTGTGCCTTTAGAATTTAATTTTGATGCAATTTCTGTGGTTCATCGTCAATGAGAAGGTGCAAGGTATACAGTAAACCTGAAGCATCGGAATCTAAAATTGGACTCACAGGAGAGGTTAAAATGACAGAAGGTGAGAGTGCCAGTCCTCTTTTATATAAGTCGGCATTGAGCCTTTTGTATTAAATCCGGATGCAATTTCTGTGTTTCACCGTCAATAAGAAGATCCAAGGGATACAGTGAACCTGAAAGGGAAGCATCGGAATCTAAAACTGGACTCACAGGAGAGGTTCAAATCATAGAAAGTGTGAGTGTCAGTCCTCTTTTCCCTATGTCGGCATTGTGCCATTAGTATTAAATTCCGATGCATTTTCTGTGTTTCATCGTCAATAAGAAGGTGCAAGGTATACAGTAAACCTGGAATGAAGCATCGGAATCTAAAACTGGACTCACAGGAGAGGTTCAAATCATAGTAAGAGAGAGTGCCGGTCCTCTTTAACATAAGTCGTCATTGTGCCTTTTGTATTAAATTCGGATGCAATTTCTGAGTTTCATTGTCAATAAGAAGGTACAAGGCATACAGTAAACCTGAAATGAAGCATCGGAATCAAAAAATGGACTCACAGGAGAGGTTCAAATCATAGCAAGAGAGAGTGTCAGTCCTCTTTTACTTAAGTCGGCATTGTGCCTTTGTATTAAATTTTGATGCAATTTCTGTGTTTCATCGTGAATAAGAATGTCCAAGAGATACAGTAAACCTTAAGTGAAGCATCGGAATCGAAAACTGGACTCACAGGAGAGGTTCAAATCATAGGAAGAGAGACTGTCAGTCCGCTTGTACTTAAGTCGGCATTGTGCCTTTTGTATTAAATTCGGATGCAATTTCTGTGTTTCATCGTCAATAAGAAGGTGCAAGGTATACAGTAAACCTGAATTGAAGCATCGGAATCTCATACTGGACTCACAGGAGAGGTTCAAATCATAGAAATTGAGAGTGTCAGTCCTCTTGTACTTAAGTCGGCATGGTGCCTATTGTATTAAATTCGGATGCAATTACTGTGTTTCATCGTCAATTAGAAGGTCCAAGGGATATAGTAAACCTGAAGTGAAGCATCGGAATCTAAAACTGGGCTCACAGGAGAGGTTCAAATCATAGATAGTTAGAGTGTCAGTCCTCTTGTATGTAAGTCGGCACTGTGCCTTTTGAATTTAATTCCGATGCAATTTCTGTGTTTCATCGTCAATAAGAAGGTGCAAGGTATACAGTAAACCTGAAGTGAAGTTTCGGAATCTAAAACTGGACTCACAGGAGAGGTTCAAATCATAGAAAGTTAGAGTGTCTGTCCTCTTGTACTTAAGTCGGCATTGTGAGTATTGTATTAAATTCGGATGCAATTACTGTGTTTCATCGTCAATTAGAAGGTCCAAGGGATATAGTAAACCTGAAGTGAAGCATCGGAATCTAAAACTGGCCTCACAGGAGAGGTTCAAATCACAGATAGTTAGAGTGTCAGTCCTCTTGCATGTAAGTCGGCATTGTGCCTTTTGAATTTACTTCCGATGCAATTGATGTGTTTCATCGTCAATAAGAAGGTGCAAGGTATACAGTAAACCTGAAGTGAAGCATCGGAATCTAAAACTGGACTCACAGGAGATGTTCAAATCATAAAAAGAGAGAGTGTCAATCCACTTTTACTTAAGTCGGCATTGTGCTTTGAATTAAATTCGGATGCAGTTTCTGTGATTCATCTTCAATAAGAAGGTCAAAGGGATAAATTAAACCTGAAGTGAAGCATCGGAATCTAAAACTGTACTCACAAGAGAGGTTCACATCATAGAAAGTGAGAGTGTCAGTCCTCTTGTGCTTATGTCGGCATTTTGCCTTTTGTATTGAATTCCGATGCAATTTCTGTGTCTCATCGTCAATAAGAAGGTGCAAGGTATACAGTAAACCAGAAGTGACACATCGGAATCTAAAACTGGACTCAGAGGGGAGGTTCAAATCATAGAAAATGAGAGTGCCAGTCCCCTTTTACTTAAGTCGGCATTGTGCCTTTTGTATTAAATTTTAATGATATTTCTGTGTTTCATCGTCAATAAGAAGGTCCAAGGGAAACAGTAAACCTGAAGTGAAGCATCGGAATCTAAAACTGGACTCACAGGAGAGGTTCAAATCATAGAAATTGTGATTGTCAGTCCTCTTGTACATAAGTCGGCATTGTGCCTTTTGTATTAAATTCGGATGCAATTTCTGTGTTTCATCGTCAATAAGAAGGTCCATGGGATACAGTAAACCTGAAGTGAAGCATCGGAATCTAAAACTGGACTCACAGGAGAGGTTCAAATCGTAGAAAGTGAGAGTGTCAGTCTTCTTGTACTTAAGTCGGCATTGTGCCTTTTGTATTAAATTCGGATGCACTTTCTGTGTTTCATCGTCAATAAGAATGTCCAAGGGATACAGTAAACCTAAAGTGAAGCATCGGAATCTAAAACTTGACTCACAGGAGAGGTTCAAATCATAGGAAGTGAGAGTGTCAGTCCGCTTGTACTTAAGTCGGCATTGTGCCTTTTGTATTAAATTCGGATACAATTTCTGTGTTTCATCGTCAATAAGAAGGTGCAAGGTATACAGTAAACCTGAATTGAAGCATCGGAATCTCATACTGGACTCACAGGAGAGGTTCAAATCATAGATAGTGAGAGTGTCAGTCCTCTTTTACATAAGTCGGCATTGTGCCTTTTGTATTAAATCCGGATGCAATTTCTGTGTTTCATCGTCATTAAGATGGTCCAAGGGATACAGTAAACCTGAAGTGAAGCATCGGAATCTTACACTGCACACACAGGAGAGGTTCAAATCATAGAAATTGAGAGTGTCAGTCCTCTTGTACATAAGTCGGCATTGTGCCATTTGTATTAAATTCGGATGCAGTTTCTGTGTTTCATCGTCAATAAGAAGGTCAAAGGGATAAATTAAACCTGAAGTGAAGCATCGGAATCTGAAACTGTACTCACAAGAGAGGTTCACATCATAGAAAGTGAGAGTGTCAGTCCTCTTGTACTTATGTCGGCATTTTGCCTTATATATTAAATTCCGATGCAATTTCTGTGTCTCATCGTCAATAAGAAGGTACAAGGTATACAGTAAACCTGAAGTGACACATCGGAATCTAAAACTGGACTCAGAGGGGAGGTTCAAATCATAGAAAATGAGAGTGCCAGTCCTCTTTTACTTAAGTCGGCATTGTGCCTTTTGTATTAAATTTGGATGCAATTTCTGTGTTTCATCGTCAATAAGAAGGTCCAAGGGAAACAGTAAACCTGAAGTGAAGCATCGGAATCTAAAACTGGACTCACAGGAGAGGTTCAAATCATAGAAATTGTGAGTGTCAGTCCTCTTGTACATAAGTCGGCATTGTGCCTTTTCTATTAAATTCGGATGCATATTCTGTGTTTCATCGTCAATAAGAAGGTCCAAGGGATACAGTAAACCTGAAGTGAAGCATCAGAATATAAAACTGGATTCACAGGAGAGGTTCAAATCATAGAATGCGAAAGTGTCAGTCCTCTTGTACTTAAGTCGGCATTGTGCCTTTTGTTTTAAATTCGGATCCAATGTCTGTGTTTCATCGTCAATAAGAAGGTGCAAGGCATACAGTAAACCTGAAGTGAAGCATCGGAATCTAAAACTGGACTCACTGGAGAGGTTCAAATCGTAGAAAGTGAGAGTGTCAGTCTTCTTGTACTTAAGTCGGCATTGTGCCTTTTGTATTAAATTCGGATGCACTTTCTGTGTTTCATCGTCAATAAGAATGTCCAAGGGATACGGTAAACGTAAAGTGAAGCATCGGAATCTAAAACTGGACTCACAGGAGAGGTTCAAATCATAGAAAGAGAGAGTGTCGGTCCCCTTGTACTTATGTCGGCAATGTGCTTTTTGTATTGAATTCGGATGCAATTTCTGTGTTTCATCGTCAATTAGAAGATGCAAGGTATACAGTAAACCTGAAGTGAAGTATCGGAATCTAAAACTGGACTCACAGTAGAGGTTCAAATCATAGAAAGTCAGAGAGTCAGTCCTCTTGTACTTAAGTCGGCATTGTGCCTAATGTATTAAATTCGGATGCAATTACTGAGTTTCATCGTCAATTAGAAGGTCCAAGGGTATAGTAAACCTGAAGTGAAGGATCGGAATCTAAAACTGGACTCACAATAGAGGTTCATATCATAGATAGTTAGAGTGTCAGTCCTCTTGTACGTAAGTCGGCATTGTGCCTTTTGAATTTTATTCTGATGCAATTTCTGTGTTAAATCGTCAAGTCGAAGGTGCAAGGTATATAGTATACCTAAAGTGAAGCATCGGAATCTAAAACTGGACTCACAGGAGAGGTTCAAATCATAGACAGTTAGAGTGTCACTCCTCTTGTACTTAAGTCGGCATTGTGCCTTTTGAATTTAATTCCGATGCAATTTCTGTGTTTCATCGTCAATAAGAAGGTGCAAGGTATACTGTAAACCTGAAGTGAAGCATCGGAATCTAAAACTGGACTCACAGGAGAGGTTCAAATCATAAAGAGAGAGAGTGTCAATCCTCTTTTACTTAAGTCGGCATTGTGCCTTGAATTAAATTCGGATGCAGTTTCTGAATTTCATCGTCAATAAGAAGGTCCAAGGGATACATTAAACCTGAAGTGAAGCATCGGAATCTAAAACTGGACTCACAGGAGAGGTTCACATCATAGAAAGTGACAGTGTCAGTCCTCTTGTACTTATGTCGGCATTGTGCCTTTTGTATTAAATTCCGATGCAATTTCTGTGTCTCATCGTCAATACGAAGGTGCAAGGTATACTGTAAACCTGAAGTGACGCGTCGAAATCTAAAACTGGACTCAGAGGAGAGGTTCAAATCATAGAAAATGAGAGTGTCAGTAATCTTTTACTTAAGTCGGCATTGTGCCTTTTGTATTAAATTTGGATGCAATCTCTGTGTTTCATCGTCAATAAGAAGGTCCAAGGGAAACAGTAAACCTGAAGGGAAGCATCGGAATCTAAAACTGGACTCACAGGAGAGGTTCAAATCATAGAAATTGTGAGTGTCAGTCCTCTTGTACTTAAGTCGCCACTGTGCCTTTTGTATTAAATTCCGATGCAATTTCTGTGTTTCATCGTCAATAAGAAGGTCCAAGGGATACAGTAAACCTGAAGTGAAGCATCGGAATCTAAAACTGGAATCACAGGAGAGGTTCAAATCATAGAAAGTTAGAGTGTCAGTCCCCTTGTACTTAAGTCGGCTTTGTGCCTTTTATATTAAATTCTTATGCAATTTCTGTGTTTCATCGTCAATAAGAAGGTGCAAGGTTTACAGTAATTTTGACGTGAAGCATCGGAATCTAAAACTGGACTCACAGAAGGGGTTAAAGTCGTAGAAGATAAGAGTGTCAGTCCTCTTGTACTTAAGTCGGCAATGTGCCTTTTGTACTAAATTCGCATGCAATTTCTGTTTTTCATCGTCAATAAGATGGTGCAAGGTATACAGTAAACCTGAAGTGAAGCATCAGAATCTAAAACTGGACTCACAGGAGAGAATCAAATCATAGAAAGTGAGAGTGTCTGTCCTCTTGTACGTAAGTCTGCATTGTGCCTTTTGTATTAAATTCCGATGCAATTTCTGTGCTTCATCGTCAATAAGAAGGTGCAAGGTATACAGTAAACCTGAAGTGAAGCATCGGAATCTAAAACTGGTCTCGCAGGAGGGGTTCAAATCGTAGAAAGTGAGAGTGTCAGTCCTCTTGTACTTAAGTCGGCAATGTGCCTTTTGTATAAATTCAGATGCAATTTCTGTGCTTCATCGTCAATAAGAAGGTGCAAGTGTATACAGTAAACCTGAAGTGACGCATCGGAATCTAAAACTGGACTCACAGGAGAGGTTCAAATCATAGAAAGAGAGAGTGTCATTCCCTTTTACTTAAGTCTGCATTGTGCCTTTTGTATTGAATTCGGATGCAATGTCTGTATTTCAGCGTCAATAAGAAGGTCCAAGGGATACAGTAAACCTGAAAAGAAGCATCGGAATCTAAAACTGGACTCACAGGGAGGTTCAAATCATAGAAAGAGAGAGTGTCAGTCCTCTTTTACTTAAGTCGGTATTGTGCCTTTTGTATTAAATCCGGAAGCAATTTCTGTGTTTCATCGTCAATAAGAAAGTCCAAGGGATACAGTAAACCTGAAGTGAAGCATCGGAATCTGAAACTGGACTCACAGGAGAGGTTCAAATCATAGAAAGGGAGAGTGTCAGTCCTCTTGTACTTAAATCGGCATTGTGCCTTTTGTATTAAATTCAGATGCAATTTCTGTGTTTCATCGTCAATAAGAAGGTGCAAGGTATACAGTAAACATGAAGTGAGGCAGCGGAATCTAAAACTGGACTCACAGGAGAGGATCAAATCATAGAAAGTGAGAGTGTCACACCTCTTGTACTTAAGTCGGCATTGTGCCTTTTGTATTATTTTCGGATGCAATTTCTGTGTTTCATCGTCAATTAGAAGGTCCAAGGGATACAGTAAACCTGAAGTGAAGCATCGGATTCTAAAACTGTCGTCACAGTCGAGGTTCAAATCATAGATAGTTAGAGTGTCAGTCCTCTCGTACTTGAGTCGGCATTATGCCTTTTGAATTTAATTCCGATGCAATTTATGTGTTTCATCGTCAATAAGAAGGTGCAAGGTATACAGTAAACCTGAAGTGAAGCATCGGAATCTAAAACTGGACTCATAGGAGAGGTTCAAATCATAGAGAGTTAGAGTGTCATTCCTCATGTTCTTAAGTCGGCATTGAGCCTTTTGAATTTATTTCCGATGCAATTTCTGTGTTTCATCGTCAATAAGAAGGTGCAAGGTATACAGTAAACCTGAAGTGAAGAAACGGAATCTAAAACTGGACTCACAGGAGAGGTTCAAATCACAGAAAGTGAGAGTGTCAGTCCTCTTTTTCTTAAGTCGGCATTGTGCCTTTTGTATTAAATTGGGATGCAATTTCTGTGTTTCATCGTCAATAAGAAGGTGCAAGGTATACAGTAAACCTGAAGTGAATCATCGGAATCTAAAACTGGACTCACAGGAGATGTTCAAATCATAGAAAACGAGAGTGTCAGTCTTCTTGTACTTAAGTCGGCATTGTGCCTTTTGTGTTATATTCGGATGCAATCTCTGTGTTTCATCGTCAATAAGAAGGTCCAAGGTATACAGTAAACCCGAAGTGAAGCATCGGAATCTAAAACTGGACTCACAGGAGGGGTTCAAATCATAGATATTTAGAGTGTCAGTAATCTTATACTTAAGTCGGCATTGTGTCTTTTGAATTTAATTCCGATGCAATTTCTGTGTTTCGTCGTCAATAAGAAGGTGCAAGGTATACAGTAAACCTGAAGTGAAGCATCGGAATCTAAAACTGGACTCACAGGAGAGGTTCAAATCATAGAAAGAGTGAGTGTCAGTCCTCTTGTACTTAAGTCGGCATTGTGCTTTATATATTAAATTCGGATGCAATTTCTGTGTATCATCGTCAATAAGAAGGTCCAAGCGATACAGTAAACCTGAAGTGAAGCATCGGAATCTAAAACTGGAATCACAGGAGAGGTTCAAATCATAGATAGTTAGTGTATCAGTCCTCTTGTACTTAAGTCGGCATAGTGTATTTTGAATTTAAATTCGATGCAATTTCTGTGTTTCATCGTCAATAAGAAGGTGCAAGGTATACAGTAAACCTGAAGTGACGCATCGGAATCTAAACTGATCTCACAGGAGAGGATCAAATCAAAGAAAGTGAGAGTGTCAGACCTCTTGTACTTAAGTCAGCATTGTGCCTTTTGTATTAAATTCGGATGCAATTTCTGTGTTTCATCGTCAATAAGTAGGTGCAAGGCATACAGTAAACATGAAGTGAAGCATCGGAATCTAAAACTGGACTCACAGGAGTGGATCAAATCATAGAAAGTGAGAGTTTCAGACCTCTTGTACTTAAGTCCGCATTGTTCCTTTTGTATTAATTTCGGATGCAATTTCTGTGTTTCATCGTCAATTAGAATGTCCAAGTGATACAGTAAACCTGAAGTGAAGCATCGGAATCTAAAACTGGACTCATAGGAGGGGTTCAAATCATAGAGAGTTAGAGTGTCATTCCTCTTGTCCTTAAGTCGGCATTGAGCCTTTTGAATTTATTTCCGATGCAATATCAGTGTTTCATCGTCAATAAGAAGGTGCAAGGTATACAGTAAACCTGAAGTGAAGAATCGGAATCTAAAACTGGACTCACAGGAGAGGTTCAAATCACAGAAAGTGGAGTGTCAGTCCTCTTTTACTTAATTCGGCATTGTGCCTTTTGTATTAAATTCGGATGCTATTTCTGTGTTTCATCGTCAATAAGAAGGTCCAAGGTATACTGTAAACCTGAAGTGAAGCATCGGAATCTAAAACTGGACTCACAGGAGAGGTTCAAACCATAAAGAGAGAGAGTGTCAATCCTCTTTTACTTAAGTCGGCATTGTGCCTTGAATTAAATTCGGATGAAGTTTCTGTATTTCATCGTCAATAAGAAGGTCCAAGGGATACATTAAACCTGAAGTGAAGCATCGGAATCTAAAACTGGACTCACAGGAGAGGTTCATATCATAGAAAGTGAGAGTGTCAGTCCTCTTGTACTTATGTCGGCATTGTGCCTTTTGTATTAAATTCCGATGCAATTTCTGTGTCTCATCGTCAATACGAACGTGCAAGGTATACAGTAAACCTGAAGTGACGCTTCGGAATCTAAAACTGGACTCAGAGGAGAGGTTCAAATCATAGAAAATGAGAGTGTCAGTTCTCTTTTACTTAAGTCGGCATTGTGCCTTTTGTATTAAATTTGGATGCAATCTCTGTGTTTCATCGTCAATAAGAAGGTCCAGGGGAAACAGTAAACCTGAAGTCAAGCATCGGAATCTAAAACTGGACTCACAGGAGAGGTTCAAATCATAGAAATCGTGAGTGTCAGTCCTCTTGTACTTAAGTCGGCACTGTACCTTTTGTATTAAATTCGGATGCAATATCTGTGTTTCATCGTCAGTAAGAAGGTCCAAGAGATACAGTAAACCTAAAGTGAAGCATCGGAATCTAAAACTGGAATCACAGGAGAGGTTCAAAGCATAGTAAGTTAGAGTGTCATTCCCCTTGTACTTAAGTCGGCATTGTGCCTTTTGTAAAAAATTCGGATGCAATTTCTGTGTTTCATCGTCAATAAGAAGGTGCAAGGTTTACAGTAATTTTGACGTGAAGCATCGGAATCTAAAACTGGACTCACAGGAGAGGTTCAAATCATAGAAAGGGAGAGTGTCAGACTTCTTGTACTTAAGTCGGCATGTGCCTTTTCTATTATTTTCGAATGCAATTTCTGTGATTCATCGTCAATTAGAAGGTCCAAGGGATACAGTAAACCTGAAGTGAAGCATCGGAATCTAAAACTGGACTCACAGGAGATGTTCATATCATAGAAAACGAGAGTGTCAGTCTTCTTCTACTTAAGTCGGCATTGTGCCTTTTGTGTTATATTCGGATGCAATCTCTGTGTTTCGTCGTCAATAAGAAGGTCCAAGGTATACAGTAAACCCGAAGTGAAACATCGGAATCTAAAACTGGACTCACAGGAGGGGTTCAAATCATAGATATTTAGAGAGTCAGTAATTTTATACTTAAGTCGGCATTGTGTCTTTTGAATTTAATTCCGATGCAATTTCTGTGTTTCATCGTCAATAAGAAGGTGCAAGGTATACAGTAAACCTTAAGTGAAGCATCCGAATCTAAAACTGGACTCACAGGAGTGGTTCAAATCATAGAAAGAGTGAGTGTCAGTCCTCTTGTACTAAAGTCGGCATTGTGCCTTATATATTATATTCGGATGCAATTTCTGTGTTTCATCGTCAATAAGAGGGTCCAAGCGATACAGTAAACGTGAAGTGAAGCATCGGAATCTAAAACTGGACTCACAGGAGAGGTTCAAATCATAGATAGTTAGTGTATCAGTCCTCTTGTACTTAAGTCGGCATAGTGTATTTTGAATTTAAATTCGATGCAATTTCTGTGTTTCATCGTCAATAAGAAGGTGCAAGGTATACAGTAAACCTGAAGTGACGCATCGGAATCTAAAACTGAACTCACAGGAGAGGATCAAATCAATGAAAGTGAGAGTGTCAGACCTCTTTTACTTAAGTCGACATTGTGCCTTTTGTATTAAATTAGGATGCAATTTCTGTGTTTCATCGTCAATAAGAAGGTGCAAGGCATACAGTAAACATGAAGTGAAGCATCGGAATCTAAAACTGGACTCACAGGAGTGGATCAAATCATAGAAAGTGAGAGTTTCAGACCTCTTGTACTTAAGTCGGCATTGTTCCTTTTGTATTAATTTCGGATGCAATTTCTGTGTTTCATCGTCAATTAGAATGTCCAAGGGATACAGTAAACCTGAAGTGAAGCATCGGAATCTAAAACTGGACTCATAGGAGGGGTTCAAATCATAGAGAGTTAGAGTGTCATTCCTCTTGTTCTTAAGTCGGCATTGAGCCTTTTGAATTTATTACCGATGCAATATCAGTGTTTCATCGTCAATAAGAAGGTGCAAGGTATACAGTAAACCTGAAGTGGAGAATCGGAATCTAAAACTGGACTCACAGGAGAGGTTCAAATCACAGAGAGTGGAGTGTCAGTCCTCTTCTACTTAATTCGGCATTGTGCCTTTTGTATTAAATTCAGATGCAATTTCTGTGTTTCATCGTCAATAAGAAGGTCCAAGGTATACTGTGAACCTGAAGTGAAGCATCGGAATCTAAAACTGGACTCACAGGAGAGGTTCACATCATAGAAAGTGACAGTGTCAGTCCTCGTGTACTTATGTCGGCATTGTGCCTTTTGTATTAAATTCCGATGCAATTTCTGTGTCTCATCGTCAATACGAACGTGCAAGGTATACAGTAAACCTGAAGTGACGCTTCGGAATCTAAAACTGGACTCAGAGGAGAGGTTCAAATCATAGAAAATGAGAGTGTCAGTTCTCTTTTACTTAAGTCGGCATTGTGCCTTTTGTATTAAATTTGGATGCAATCTCTGTGTTTCATCGTCAATAAGAAGGTCCAAGGGAAACAGTAAACCTGAACTCAACCATCGGAATCTAAAACTGGACTCACAGGAGAGGTTCAAATCATAGAAATCGTGAGTGTCAGTTCTCTTGTACTTAAGTCGGCACTGTACCTTTTGTATTAAATTCGGATGCAATATCTGTGTTTCATCGTCAATAAGAAGGTCCAAGGGATACAGTAAACCTAAAGTGAAGCATCGGAATCTAAAACTGGATTCACAGGAGAGGTTCAAATCATAGTAAGTTAGAGTGTCAGTCCCCTTGTACTTAAGTCGGCATTGTGCATTTTGTAATAAATTCGGATGCAATTTCTGTGTTTCATCGTCAATACGAAGGTGCAAGGTTTACAGTAATTTTGACGTGAAGCATCGGAATCTAAAACCGGACTCACAGGAGAGGTTCAAATCGTAGGAGGTGAGAGTGTCAGTCCTCTTGTACTTAAGTCAGCAATGTGCGTTTTGTATTAAATTCGGATGCAATTTCTGTGTTTCATCGTCAATAGGATGGTGCATGGTATACAGTAAACCTGAAGTGAAGCATCAGAATCTAAAACTGGACTCACAGGAGAGGTTCAAATCATACAAAGTGAGCGTGTCAGTCCTCTTGTACGTAAGTCTGCATTGTGCCTTTTGTATTAAATTCCGATGCAATTACTGTGTTTCATCGTCAATAAGAAAGTCCAAGGGATACAGTAAACCTGACGTGAAGCATCGGAATCTAAAACTGGACTCACAGGAGAGGTTCAAATCATAGAAAGGGAGAGTGTCAGTCCTCTTGTACTGAAGTGGGCATTGTGCCTTTTGTATTAAATTCGGATGCAATTTCTGTGTTTCATCGTCAATAAGAAGGTGCAAGGTATACAGTAAACATGAAGTGAAGCAGCGGAATCTAAAACTGGACTCACAGGAGTGGATCATATCATAGAAAGTGAGAGTGTCAGACCTCCTTTACTTAAGTCGGCATTGTGCCTTTTCTATTATTTTCGAATGCAATTTCTGTGATTCATCGTCAATTAGAAGGTCCAAGGGATACAGTAAACCTGAAGTGAAGCATCGGAATCTAATACTGGACTCATAGGAGAGTTTCAAATCATAGAGAGCTAGAGTGTCATTCCTCTTGTTCTTAAATCGGCATTGAGCCTTTTGAATTTAATTCCGATGCAATTTCTGTGTTTCATCGTCAATAAGAAGGTGCAAGGTATACAGTAAACCTGAAGTGAAGCATCGGAATCTAAAACTGGACTCATAGGAGAGGTTCAAATCATAGAGAGTTAGAGTGTCATTCCTCTTGTTCTTAAGTCGGCATTGAGCCTTTTGAATTTAATTCCGATGCAATTTCTGTGTTTCATCGTCAATAAGAAGGTGCAAGGTATTCAGTGAACCTGAAGTGGAGAATCGGAATCTAAAACTGGACTCACAGGAGAGGTTCAAATCATAGAAAGGGAGAGTGTCAGTCCTCTTGTACTGAAGTGGGCATTGTGCCTTTTGTATTAAATTCGGATGCAATTTCTGTGTTTCATCGTCAATTAGAAGGTCCAAAGTATACAGTTAACCTGGAGTGAAGCATCGGAATCAAAAACTGGACTCACAGGAGAGGTTCAAATCATAGAAAGTGAGGGTGTCAGTCCTCATGTACTTAAGTCGGCAATGTGCCTTTTGTATTAAATCCGGATGCAATATCTGCGTTTCATCGTCAATAAGAAGGTGCAAGTTATACAGTAAACCTGAAGTGAAGCGACGGAATCTAAAAGTGGACTCACAGGAGGTGTTCAAATCATAGAAAACGAGAGTGTCAATCTTCTTGTACTTAAGTTGGCATTGTGCCTTTTCTATTATATTCGGATGCAATCTCTGTGTTTCATCGTCAATAAGAAGGTCCAAGGAATACAGTAAAACCGAAGCGAAGCATCGGAATCTAAAACTGGACTCACAGGAGGGGTTCAAATCATAGATAGGTAGAGTGTCAGTCCTCTTATACTTAAGTCGGCATTGTGTCTTTTGAATTTAATTCCGATGCAACTTCTGTCTTTCATCGTCAATAAGAAGGTGCAAGGTATACTGTAAACCTGAAGTGAAGCATCGGAATCTAAAACTGGACTCACAGGAGAGGTTCAAACCATAAAGAGAGAGAGTGTCAATCCTCTTTTACTTAAGTCGGCATTGTGCCTTGAATTAAATTCGGATGCAGTTTCTGTATTTCATCGTCAATAAGAAGGTCCAAGGGATACATTAAACCTGAAGTGAAGCATCGGAATCTAAAACTGGACTCACAGGAGAGGTTCACATCATAGAAAGTGAGAGTGTCGGTCCTCTCGTACTTATGTCGGCATTGTGCATTTTGTATTAAATTCCGATGCAATTTCTGTGTCTCATCGTCAATACGAACGCGCAAGGTATACAGTAAACCTGAAGTGACGCTTCGGAATCTAAAACTGGACTCAGAGGAGAGGTTTAAATCATAGAATATGAGAGTGTCAGTAATCTTTTACTTAAGGCGGCATTGTGCCTTTTGTATTAAATTTGGATGCAATCTCTGTGTTTCATCGTCAATAAGAAGGTCCAAGGGAAACAGTAAACCTGAAGTCAAGCATCGGAATCTAAAACTGGACTCACAGGAGAGGTTCAAATCATAGAAATCGTGAGTGTCAGTCCTCTTGTACTTAAGTCGGCACTGCACCTTTTGTATTAAATTCGGATGCAATTTCTGTGTTTCATCGTCAATGAGAAGGTCCAAGGGATACAGTTAACCTAAAGTGAAGCATCGGAATCTAAAACTGGAATCACAGGAGAGGTTCAAATCATAATAAGTTAGAGTGTCAGTCCCCTTGTACTTAAATCGGCATTGTGCCTTTTGTAATAAATTCGGATGCAATTTCTGTGTTTCATCGTCAATAAGAAGGTGCAAGGTTTACAGTAATTTTGACGTTAAGCGTCGGAATCTAAAACTGGACTCTCAGGAGAGGTTCAAATCGTAGAAGGTGAGAGTGTCAGTCCTCTTGTACTTAAGTCAGCAATGTGCATTTTGTATTAAATTCGGATGCAATTTCTGTGTTTCATCGTCAATAGGATGGTGCAAGGTATACAGTAAACCTGAAGTGAAGCATCAGAATCTAAAACTGGACTCACAGGAGAGGTTCAATTCATAGAAAGTGAGCGTGTCAGTCCTCTTGTACGTAAGTCTGCATTGTGCCTTTTGTATTAAATTCCGGTGCAATTACTGTGTTTCATCTTCAATAAGAAAGTCCAAGGGATACGGTAAACCTGACGTGAAGCATCGGAATCTAAAACTGGACTCACAGGAGAGGTTCAAATCATAGAAAAAGAGAGTGTCAGTCCTCTTGTACTTAAGTCGGCATTGCGCCTTTTGTATTAAATTCAGATGCAATTTCTGTGTTTCATCGTCAATAAGAAGGTGCAAGGTATACAGTAAACATGAAGTGAAGCAGCGGAATCTAAAACTGGACTCACATTAGTGGATCGTATCATAGAAAGTGAGTGTGTCAGACCTCTTGTACTTAAGTCGGCATTGTGCCTTTTCTATTATTTTCGAATGCAATTTCTGTGTTTCATCGCCAATAAGAAGGTGCAAGGTATACAGTAAACCTGAAGTGAAGCATCGGAATCTAAAACTGGACTCATAGGAGAGGTTCAAATCATAGAGAGTTAGAGTGTCATTCCTCTTGTTCTTAAGTCGGCATTGAGCCTTTTGAATTTAATTCCGATGCAATTTCTGTGTTTCATCGTCAATAAGAAGGTGCAAGGTATTCAGTGAACCTGAAGTGGAGAATCGGAATCTAAAACTGGACTCACAGGAGAGGTTCAAATCATAGAAAGGGAGAGTGTCAGTCCTCTTGTACTGAAGTGGGCATTGTGCCTTTTGTATTAAATTCGGATGCAATTTCTGTGTTTCATCGTCAATTAGAAGGTCCAAAGTATACAGTTAACCTGGAGTGAAGCATCGGAATCAAAAACTGGACTCACAGGAGAGGTTCAAATCATAGAAAGTGAGGGTGTCAGTCCTCATGTACTTAAGTCGGCAATGTGCCTTTTGTATTAAATCCGGATGCAATATCTGCGTTTCATCGTCAATAAGAAGGTGCAAGTTATACAGTAAACCTGAAGTGAAGCGACGGAATCTAAAAGTGGACTCACAGGAGGTGTTCAAATCATAGAAAACGAGAGTGTCAATCTTCTTGTACTTAAGTTGGCATTGTGCCTTTTCTATTATATTCGGATGCAATCTCTGTGTTTCATCGTCAATAAGAAGGTCCAAGGAATACAGTAAAACCGAAGCGAAGCATCGGAATCTAAAACTGGACTCACAGGAGGGGTTCAAATCATAGATAGGTAGAGTGTCAGTCCTCTTATACTTAAGTCGGCATTGTGTCTTTTGAATTTAATTCCGATGCAACTTCTGTCTTTCATCGTCAATAAGAAGGTGCAAGGTATACTGTAAACCTGAAGTGAAGCATCGGAATCTAAAACTGGACTCACAGGAGAGGTTCAAACCATAAAGAGAGAGAGTGTCAATCCTCTTTTACTTAAGTCGGCATTGTGCCTTGAATTAAATTCGGATGCAGTTTCTGTATTTCATCGTCAATAAGAAGGTCCAAGGGATACATTAAACCTGAAGTGAAGCATCGGAATCTAAAACTGGACTCACAGGAGAGGTTCACATCATAGAAAGTGAGAGTGTCGGTCCTCTCGTACTTATGTCGGCATTGTGCATTTTGTATTAAATTCCGATGCAATTTCTGTGTCTCATCGTCAATACGAACGCGCAAGGTATACAGTAAACCTGAAGTGACGCTTCGGAATCTAAAACTGGACTCAGAGGAGAGGTTTAAATCATAGAATATGAGAGTGTCAGTAATCTTTTACTTAAGGCGGCATTGTGCCTTTTGTATTAAATTTGGATGCAATCTCTGTGTTTCATCGTCAATAAGAAGGTCCAAGGGAAACAGTAAACCTGAAGTCAAGCATCGGAATCTAAAACTGGACTCACAGGAGAGGTTCAAATCATAGAAATCGTGAGTGTCAGTCCTCTTGTACTTAAGTCGGCACTGCACCTTTTGTATTAAATTCGGATGCAATTTCTGTGTTTCATCGTCAATGAGAAGGTCCAAGGGATACAGTTAACCTAAAGTGAAGCATCGGAATCTAAAACTGGAATCACAGGAGAGGTTCAAATCATAATAAGTTAGAGTGTCAGTCCCCTTGTACTTAAATCGGCATTGTGCCTTTTGTAATAAATTCGGATGCAATTTCTGTGTTTCATCGTCAATAAGAAGGTGCAAGGTTTACAGTAATTTTGACGTTAAGCGTCGGAATCTAAAACTGGACTCTCAGGAGAGGTTCAAATCGTAGAAGGTGAGAGTGTCAGTCCTCTTGTACTTAAGTCAGCAATGTGCATTTTGTATTAAATTCGGATGCAATTTCTGTGTTTCATCGTCAATAGGATGGTGCAAGGTATACAGTAAACCTGAAGTGAAGCATCAGAATCTAAAACTGGACTCACAGGAGAGGTTCAATTCATAGAAAGTGAGCGTGTCAGTCCTCTTGTACGTAAGTCTGCATTGTGCCTTTTGTATTAAATTCCGGTGCAATTACTGTGTTTCATCTTCAATAAGAAAGTCCAAGGGATACGGTAAACCTGACGTGAAGCATCGGAATCTAAAACTGGACTCACAGGAGAGGTTCAAATCATAGAAAAAGAGAGTGTCAGTCCTCTTGTACTTAAGTCGGCATTGCGCCTTTTGTATTAAATTCAGATGCAATTTCTGTGTTTCATCGTCAATAAGAAGGTGCAAGGTATACAGTAAACATGAAGTGAAGCAGCGGAATCTAAAACTGGACTCACATTAGTGGATCGTATCATAGAAAGTGAGTGTGTCAGACCTCTTGTACTTAAGTCGGCATTGTGCCTTTTCTATTATTTTCGAATGCAATTTCTGTGTTTCATCGTCAATAAGAAGGTGCAAGGTATACAGTAAACCTGAAGTGAAGCATCGGAATCTAAAACTGGACTCATAGGAGAGGTTCAAATCATAGAGAGTTAGAGTGTCATTCCTCTTGTTCTTAAGTCGGCATTGAGCCTTTTGAATTTAATTCCGATGCAATTTCTGTGTTTCATCGTCAATAAGAAGGTGTAAGGTATACTGTAAACCTGAAGTGAAGCATCGGAATCTAAAACTTTACTCACAGGAGATGTTCAAATCATAGAAAGTGAGAGTGTCAGTCCTCATGTACTTAAGTCGGCATTGTGAATTTGTATTAAATTCGGATGCAATATCTGCGTTTCATCGTTAATAAGAAGGTGCAAGGTATACAGTAAATCTGAAGTGACGCTTCGGATACTAAAACTGGACTCACAGGAGAGGTTCAAATCATTGAAAATGAGAGTGTCAGTTCTCTTTTACTTGAGTCTGCATTGTGCCTTTTGTATTAAATTTGGATGCAATCTCTGTGTTTCATCGTCAATAAGAAGGTCCAAGGGAAACAGTAAACCTGACGTGAAGCATCGGAATCTATTACTGGACTCACAGGAGAGGTTCAAATCATAAAAAGTTAGAGTGTCAGTCCCCTTGCACTTAATCGGCATTGTGCCTTTTGTAATAAATTCGGAAGCAATTTCTGTGTTTCATCGTCAATAAGAAGCTGCAAGGTATACAGTAAACATGAAGTGACGCATGGGAATCTAAAACTGAACTCACAGGAGAGGTTCAAATCATAGAAAGAGAGAGTGTCATTCCTCTTTTCCTTAACTGTGCATTGTGCCTTTTGTATTGAATTCGGATGCAATGTCCGTGTTTCATCGTCAATAGGATGGTAAAAGGTATACAGTAAACCTGAAGTGAAGCATCAGAATCTAAAACTGGACTCACAGGAGAGGTTCAAATCATAGAAAGTGAGCGTGTCAGTCCTCTTGTACGTAAGTCTGCATTGTGCCTTTTGTATTAAATTCCGATGCAATTTCTGTGCATCATCGTCAATAAGAAGGTGCAAGGTGTACAGTAAACCTAAAGTGAAGCATCGGAATCTAAAACTGGACTCGCAGAAGAGGTTCAAATCGTAGAAAGTGAGAGTGTCAGTCCTCTTGTACTTAAGTAGCCTTTGTGCCCTTTGTATTAAATTCGGATGCAATTACTGTGTTTCATCGTCAATAAGAAGGTGCAAGGTATACAGTAAACCTGAAGTGACGCATCGGAATCTAAAACTGAACTCACAGGAGAGGTTCAAATCATAGAAAGAGAGAGTGTCATTCCTCTTTTCCTTAACTGTGCATTGTGCCTTTTGTATTGAATTCGGATGCAATGTCTGTATTTCATCGTCAATAAGAAGGTCCAAGGGATACAGTGAACCTGAAGAGAAGCATCGGAATCTAAAACTGGACTCACAGGGAGGTTCAATTCATAGAAAGAGAGAGTGCCTTTTGTATTAAATCCGGATGCAATTACTGAGTTTCATCGTCAATAAGAAGGTGCATGGTATACAGTAAACCTGAAGTGAAGCATCGGAATCTAAAACTGGACTCACAGGAGAGGTTCAAATCATAGAAAGTGAGAGTGTCAGTCTTCATGTACTTAATTAGGCATTGTGCCTTTTGTATTAAATTCGGATGCAATTTCTGTGTTTCATCGTCAATAAGAAGGTGCAAGGTATACAGTAAACCTGAAGTGAAGCATCGGAATCTAAAACTGGACTCACAGGAGATGTTCAAATCATAGAAAACGAGAGTGTCAGTCTTCTTGTACTTAAGTCGGCATTGTGCCTTATGTATTACATTCGGATGCAATCGCTGTGTTTCATCGTCAATAAGAAGGTCCAAGGGATACAGTAAACCCGAAGTGAAGCATCGGAATCTTAAACTGGACTCACAGGAGGGGTTCAAATCATAGATAGTTAGAGTGTCAGTCCTCTTATACTTAAGTCGGCATTGTGTCTTTTGAATGTAATTCCGATGCAATTTCTGTGTTTCATCGTCAATAAGAAGGTGCAAGGTATACCGTAAAGCTGAAGTGAAGCATCGGAATCTAAAACTAGACTCTCAGGAGAGGTTCAAATCATAGCAAGATAGAGTGTCAGTCCTCTTGTACTTAAGTCGGCATTGTGCCTTTTGAATTTAATTCCGATGCAATTTCTGTGTTTCATCGTGAATAAGAAGGTGCAAGGTATACAGTATACCTGAAGTGAAGCATCGGTATCTAAAACTGGACTCACAGGAGAGGTTCAAATCATAGAAAGTTAGAGTGTCAGTCCCCTTGTACTTAAGTCGGCATTGTGCCTTTTGAATTTAATTCCGTTGCAATTTTTGTGTTCCATCGTCAATAAGACGATGCAAGGTATACAGTAAACCTGAAGTAAAGCATCGGAATCCAATAGTGCACTCACAGGAATGGTTCAAATCATAGAAAGTGAGAGTGTCAGTCCTCTTGTACATAAGTCGGCATTGTGCCTTCTTAATTTAATTCCGATGCAATTTCTGTGTTTCATCGTCAATAAGAAGGTGCAAGGTATACAGTAAACCTGAAGTGAAGCATCGGAATCCAAAACTGGACTCACAGGAGAGGTTCAAATCATAGAAAACGAGAGTGTCAGTCCTCATGTACTTAAGTCGGCATTGTGCCTTTTGTGTTAAATTCGGATACAATTTCTGTGTTTCTTCGTCAATACGAAGGTCCAGGGGATACAGTAAACCCGAAGTGAAGCATCGGAATCTAATACTGTACTCACAGGAGAGGTTCAAATCATAGAAAGTTAGAGTGTCAGTCCTCTTGTACGTAAGTCGGCATTGTGCCTTTTGAATTTAATACCGTTACAATTTTTGTATTCCATCGTCAATAAGAAGGTCCAAGGTATACAGTAAACCTGAAGTGAAGCATCGGAATCCAAAACTGGACTCACAGCAGAGGTTCAAATCATACATAGTTAGAGTGTTAGTCCACTTGTACTTATGTCGGCATTGTGCCTTTTGAATTTAATTCCGATGCAATTTCTGACTTTCATCGTCAATAAGAAGGTGCAAGGTATACAGTAAACCTGAAGTGAAGGATCGGAATCCAAAACTGGACTCACAGGAGAGGTTCAAATCATAGAAAGAGAGAGTGTCAGTCCTCTGTTACTTAAGTCGGCCTTGTGCCTTTTGCATTAAATTCGGATGCAATTTCTGTGTTTCATCGTCAATAAGAAGGTGCAAGGTATACAGTAAACCTGAAGTGAATCATCGGAATCTAAAACTGGACTCACAGGAGTGGTTCAAATCATAGAAAACGTGAGTGTCAGTCCTCATGTACTTATGTCGGCATTGTGTCTTTTGTGTTAAATTCGGATGCAATTTCTGTGTTTCATCCTCAATAAGAAGGTCCAAGGGATACAGTAAACCCGATGAGAAGCATCGGAATCTAAAACTGGACTCACAGGAGGGGTTCAAATCATAGATAGTTAGAGTGTCAGTCCTCTTATACTTAAGTCGGCATTGTGCCTTCTTAATTTAATTCCGATGCAATTTCTGTGTTTCATCGTCAATAAGAAGGTCCAAGGTATACAGTAAACCTGAAGTGAAGCATCGGAATCCAAAACTGGACTCACAGCAGAGTTTCAAATCATAGAGAGTTAGAGTGTCAGTCCTGTTGTACTTAAGTCGGCATTGTGCCTTTTGAATTTAATTCCGATGCAATTTCTGTGTATCATCGTCAATAAGAAGGTGCAAGGTATACAGTAAACCTGAAGTGAAGCATCGGAATCTACAACTGGACTCACAGGAGAGGTTGAAATCATAGAAAGAGAGAGTGTCAGTCCTCTGTTACTTAAGACGGCATTGTGCCTTTTGTATTAAATTCGGTTGCAATTTCTGTGTTTCATCGTCAATAAGTAGGTGCATGGTATACAGCAAACCTGAAGTGAAGCATCGGAAACTAAAACTGGACTCACAGGAGAGGTTCACATCATAGAAAACAAGAGTGTCAGTCCTCTTGTACTTAAGTCGGCATTGTGCCTTTTGGATTAAATTCGGATGCAATTTCTGTGTTTCATCGTCAATAAGGAGGTCCAAGGGATACAGTAAACCAAAAAGTGAAGGATCGGAGTCTAAAACTAGACTCACAGGAGGGGTTCAAGTCATAGATAGTTAGAGTGTCAGTTCTTTTTTACTTAAGTCGGCATTGTGTCTTTTGAATATAATTCCGATGCAATTTCTGTGTTTCATCGTCAATAAGAAGGGGTATGGAATACAGTAAACCTGAAGTGAAGCATCGAAATCTATAACTGGACTCACAGGAGAGGTTCAAATCATAGAGAGGTAGAGTGTTAGTCCACTTGTACTTATGTCGGCATTGTGCATTTTGAATTTAATTCCGATGCAATTTCTGTGTTTCATCGTCAATAAGAAGGTGCAAGGTATACAGTAAACCTGAAGTGAAGCATCGGAATCTATAACTGGACTCACAGGAGAGGTTCAAATCATAGTGAGTTAGAGTGTTAGTCCACTTGTACTTATGTCGGCATTGTGCTTTTTGAATTTAATTCCGATGCAATTTCTGTGTTTCATCGTGAGTAAGAAGGTGCAAGGTACACAGTAAACCTGAAGTGAAGCTTCGGTATCTAAAACTGGACTCACAGGAGCGGTTCAAATCATAGAAAGTTAGGGTTTCAGTCCTCTTGTACTTAAGTCGGCATTGTGCCTTTTGAATTTAATTCCGTTGCAATTTTTGTGTTCCATCGTCAATACGACGGTCCAAGGTATACAGTAAACCTGAATAAAGCATCGGAATCTAAAACTGCACTCACAGGAAAGATTCAAATCATAGAAAGTGAGAGTGTCAGTCCTCTTGTACTTAAGTCGGCATTGTGCCTTTTGTATTAAATTCCGATGCAATTTCTGTGTTTCATCGTCAATAAGAAGGTGCAAGGTATACAGTAAACCTGAAGTGAAGGATCGAAATCCAAAACTGGACTCACAGGAGAGGTTCAAATCATAGAGAGTTAGAGTGTCAGTCCTGTTATACTTAAGTCGGCATAGTGCCTTTTGAATATAATTCCGATGCAATTTCTGTGTTTCATCGCCAATAAGAAGGTGCAAGGTATATAGTAAACCTGAAGTGAAGCATCGGAATCCACAACTGGACTCACAGGAGAGGTTCAAATCATAGAAAGAGAGAGTGTCAGTCCTCTGTTACTTAAGTCGGCCTTGTGCGTTTTGTATTAAATTCGGATGCAATTTCTGTGTTTCATCGTCAATAAGAAGGTGCAAGATATACAGTAAACCCGAAGTGAAGCATCGGAATCTAAAACTGGACTCACAGGAGAGGTTCAAATCATAGAAAACGAGAGTGTCAGTCCTCATGTACTTAAGTCGGCATTGTGTCTTTTGTGTTAAATTCGGATGCAATTTCTGTGTTTCATCGTCAATACGAAGGTCCAAGGGATACAGTAAACCCGAAGTGAAGCATCGGAATCTAAAACTGGACTCACAGGAGGGGTTCAAATCATAGATAGTTAGAGTGTCAGTCCTTTTATACTTAAGTCGGCATTGTGCCTTCTTAATTTAATTCCGATGCAATTTCTGTGTTTCATCGTCAATAACAAGGTCCAAGGTATACAGTAAACCAGAAGTGAAGCATCGGAATCCAAAACTGGACTCACAGCAGAGGTTCAAATCATAGGGAGTTAGAGTGTCAGTCCTGTTGTACTTAAGTCGGCATTGTGCCTTTTGAATTATATCCGATGTAATTTCTGTGTTTCATCGTCAATAAAAAGGTGCAAGGTATACAGTAAACCTGAAATGAAGCATCGGAATCTACAACTGGACTCACAGGAGAGGTTCAAATCATAGAAAGAGAGAGTGTCAGTCCTATGTTACTTAAGTCGGCATTGTGACTTTTGTATTAAATTCGGATGCAATTTCTGTGTTTCATTGTCAATAAGTTGGTGCATGGAACACAGTAAACCTGAAGTGAAGCATCGGAATCTAAAACTGGACTCACAGGAGAGGTTCAAATCATAGAAAACGAGAGTGTCAGTCCTCTTGTACTTAAGTCGGCATTGTGTCTTTTGGATTAAATTCGGATGCAATTTCTGTGTTTCATCGTCAATAAGTAGGTGCAAGGTACACTGTAAACCTGAAGTGAAGCATCGGAATCTATAACTGCACTCACAGGAGAGGTTCAAATCATAGAAAGTGAGAGTGTCAGTACTCTTGTACTTTAGTCGGCATTGTGCTTTTTGTATTAAATTGCGATGCAATTTCTGTGATTCATCGTCAATAAGAAGGTGCAAGGTATACAGTAAACCTGAAGTGAAGCATCGGAATCTAAAACTGGACTCACTGAAAGGTTCAAATCATAGAAAGAGAGAGTGACAGTCCTCTTTTACTTAGTCGGCATTGTGCCTTTTGTACTAAATTCGGATGCAATTTCTGTGTTTCATCGTCAATAAGAAGGTCCAAGGGATACAGTAAACCCAAAGTGAAGCATCGGAATCTAAAACTGGACTCACAGGAGGGGTTTAAATCATAGATAATTAGAGTGTCAGTCCTCTTTTACTTAAGTCGACATTGTCTCTTTTGAATTTAATTCCGTTGCAATTTTTGTGTTCCATCGTCAATAAGACGGTGCAAGGTATACAGTAAACCTGAAGTAAAGCATCGGAGTCTAAAACTGCATTCTTAGGAGAGGTTCAAATCATAGAAAGTGAGAGTGTCAGTCCTCTTGTACTTAAGTCTGCATTGTGCATTTTGTATTAAATTCCGATGCAATTTCTGTGTTTCATCGTCAATAAGAAGGTGCAAGGTATACAGTAAATCTGAAGTGAAGCATCGGAATCCAAAACTGGAGTCACAGGAGAGGTTCAAATCATAGAGAGTTAGAGTGTCAGTCCTGTTGTACTTTAGTCGGCGTTGTGCCTTTTGAATTTAATTCCGATGCAATTTCTGTGTTTCATCGCCAATAAGAAGGTGCAAGGTATACAGTAAACCTGAAGTGAAGCATCGGAATCTACAACTGGACTCACAGGAGAGGTTCAAATCATAGAAAGAGAGAGTGTCAGTCCTCTGTTACTTAAGTCGGCATTGTGCCTTTTGTATTAAATTCGGATGCAATTTCTGTGTTTCATCGTCAATAAGAAGGTGCAAGGTATACAGTAAACCTGAAATGAAGCACGGAACCTAAAACTGGACTCACAGGAGAGGTTCAAATCACAGACATCGAGAGTGTCAGTACTCGTGTACTTAAGTCGGCATTGTGCCTTTTGTGTTAAATTCGGATGCAATTTCTGTGTTTCATCGTCAATAAGAAGGTCCAAGGGATACAGTAAACCCTAAGTGAATCATCGGAATCTAAAACTGGACTCACAGGAGGGGTTCAAATCATAGATACTTAGAGTGTCAGTCCGATTATACTTAAGCCGGCATTGTGTCCTTTGAATTTAATTCCGATGCAATTTCTGTGTTTCATCGTCAATAAGAAGGTGCAAGGTATACAGTAAACCTGACGTGAAGCATCGGAATCTAAAACTGGACTCACAGGAGAGGTTCAAATCATAGAAAGATAGAGTGTCAGCCCTCTTGTACTTAAGTCGACATTGTGCCTTTTGAATTTAATTACGTTGCAATTTTTCTGTACCATCGTCAATAGGACGGTGCAAGGTATACAGTAAACCTGAAGTGAAGCATCGGAATATAAAACTGGACTCACAGGAGAGGTTCAAATCATAGAAAGTGAGAGTGTCAGTACTCTTGTACTTTAGTCGGCATTGTGCCTTTTGTATTAAATTCCGATGCAATTTCTGTGTTTCATCGTCAATAAGAAGGTGCAAGGTATACAGTAAACCTGAAGTGAAGCATCGGAATCTAAAACTGGACTCACTGAAAGGTTCAAATCATAGAAAGAGAGAGTGACAGTGCTCTTTTACTTAGTCGGCATTGAGCCTTTTGTACTAAATTCGGATGCAATTTCTGTGTTTCATCGTCATTAAGAAGGTCCAAGGGATACAGTAAACCCAAAGTGAAGCATCGGAATCTAAAACTGGACTCACAGGAGGGGTTCAAATCATAGATAGTTAGAGTGTCAGTCCTCTTTTACTTAAGTCGGCATTGTCTCTTTTGAATTTAATTACGATGCAATTTCTGTGTTTCATCGTCAATAAGAAGGTGCAAGGTATACAGTAAACCTGAAGTGAAGCATCGGAATCTACAACTGGACTCACAGGAGAGGTTGAAATCATAGAAAGAGAGAGTGTCAGTCCTCTGTTACTTAAGTCGGCATTGTGCCTGTTGTATTAAATTCGGATGCAATTTCTGTGTTTCATCGTCAATAAGTAGGTGCATGGTATGCAGTAAACCTGAAGTGAAGCATCGGAATCTATAACTGGACTCACAGGAGAGGTACAAATCATAGAGAGTTAGAGTGTTTGTCCTCTTGTACTTGCGTCGGCATTGTGCATTTTGAATTTAATTCCGATGCAATTTCTGTGTTTCATCGTCAATAAGAAGGTGCAAGGTATACAGTAAACCTGAAGTGAAGCATCGGAATCTAAAACTGGACTCACAGGAGAGGTTCAAATCATAGCAAGATAGAGTGTCAGTCCTCTTGTACTTATGTCGGCATTGTGCCTTTTGAATTTAATTCCGATGCAATTTCTGTGTTTCATCGTCAATAAGAAGGTGCAAGGTATACAGTAAACCTGAAGTGAAGCATCGGAATCTAAAACTCGACTCACAGGAGAAGTTCAAATCATAGAAAACGAGAGTGTCAGTCCTCATGTACTTAAGTCGGCATTGTGCCTTTTGTGTTAAATTCAGATGCAATTTCTGTGTTTCATCGTCCATAAGAAGGTCCAAGGGATACAGTAAACGCGAAGTGAATCATCGGAATCTAAAACGCGGCTCGCAGGAGGGTTTCAAATCATAGATACTTAGAGTGTCAGTCCTGTTGTACTTAAGTCGGCATTGTGCCTTTTGAATTTAATTCCAATGCAATTTCTGTGTTTCATCGTCAATAAGAAGGTGCAAGCTATACAGTAAACCTGAAGTGAAGCATCGGAATCTACAACTGGACTCACAGGAGAGGTTGAAATCATAGAAAGAGAGAGTGTCAGTCCTCTGTTACTTAAGCCGGCATTGTGCCTGTTGTATTAAATTCGGATGCAATTTCTGTGTTTCATCGTCAATAAGTAGGTGCATGGTATACAGTAAACCTGAAGTGAAGCATCGGAATCTAACACTGGACTAACAGGAGAGGTTCGAATCATAGAAAACGAGAATGACAGTCCTCTTGTACTTAAGTCGGCATTTTGCCTTTTGGATTAAATTCGGATGCAATTTCTGTGTTTCATCGTCAATAAGGAGGTCCAAGGGATACAGTAAACCCAAAGTGAAGCACCGTAATCTAAAACTTGACTCACAGGAGGGGTTCAAATCATAGATAGTTAGAGTGTCAGTCCTCTTTTGCATAAGTCGGCACTGTCTCTTTTGAATTTAATTCCGATGCAATTTCTGTGTTTCATCGTCAATAAGTAGGTGCAAGGTATACAGTAAACCTGAAGTGAAGCATCGGAATCTATAACTGGACTCACAGGAGAGGTTCAAATCATAGAGAGTTAGAGTGTTAGTCCTCTTGTACTTATGTCGGCATTGTGCCTTTTGAATTTAATTCCGATGCAATTTCTGTGTTTCATCGTCAATAAGAAGGTGCAAGGTATACAGTAAACCTGAAGTGAAGCATCGGAATCTGAAACTGGACTCACAGGAGAGGTTCAAATCATAGCAAGATAGAGTGTCAGTCCTCTTGTACTTAAGTCGGCATTGTGCCTTTTGAATTTAATTCCGATGCAATTTCTGTGTTTCATCGTCAATAAGAAGGGGCAAGGTATACAGTAAACCTGAAGTGAAGCATCGGTATCTAAACTGGAATCACAGGAGAGGTTCAAATCATAGAAAGTTAGAGTGTCAGTTCTCTAGTACTTAATTCGGCATTGTGCCTTTTGAATTTAATTCCGTTGCAATTTTTGTAATACATCGTAAATTGGACAGTGCAAGGTATACAGTAAACCTGAAGTAAAGCACCGGAATCTACAACTGCATTCACAGGAGAGGTTCAAATCATGGGAAGTGAGAGTGTCAGTCCTCTTGTACTTAAGTCGGCATTGTGCCTTTTGTATTAAATTCCGATGCAATTTCTGTGTTTCATCGTCAATAAGAAGGTGCAAGGTATACAGTAAATCTGAAGTGAAGCATCGGAATCCACAACTGGACTCATAGGAGAATTTGAAATCATAGAGAGTTAGAGTGTCAGTCCTGTTGTACATAAGTCGGCATTGTGCCTTTTCAATTTAATTCAGATGCAATTTCTGTGTTTCATCGCCAATAAGAAGGTGCAAGGTATACAGTAAACCTGAAGTGAAGCATTGGAATCTACAACTGAACTCACAGGAGAGGTTCAAATCATAGGAAGAGAGAGTGTCAGTCCTCTGTTACTTTAGTCGGCATTATGCCTTTTGTATTAAATTCGGATGCAATTTCTGTGTTTCATCGTCAATAAGATGGTGCAAGGTATACAGTAAACCTGAAGTGAAGCATCGGAATCTAAAACTGGACTCACAGGGGAGGTTCAAATCATAGAAAGGGAGAGTGTCAATCCTCTTGTACTTAAGTCGGCATTGTGCCTTTTGTATTATATTCGGATGCAATTTCTGTGTTTCATCGTCAATAAGAGGGTCCAAGGGATACAGTAAACACGAAGTGAAGCATCGGAATCTAAAACTGGACTCACAGGAGGGGTGCAAATCATAGATAGTTAGAGTGTTAGTCCTCTTGTACTTATGTCGGCATTGTGCCTTTTGAATTTAATTCCGATGCAATGTCTGTCTTTCGTCGTCAATAAGAAGGTGCAAGGTATACAGTAAACCTGAAGTGAAGCATCGGAATCTAAAACTAGACTCACAGGAGAGGTTCAAATCGTAGCAAGTTAGTCAGTCCTCTTGTACTTAACTCGACACTGTGCCTTTTGAATTTCATTCCGATGGATTTTCTGTATTTCATCGTTAATAAGAAGGTTAAAGGTATACAGTAAACCTCAAGTGAAGCATCGGTATCTAAAACTGGACTCACAAGAGAGGTTCAAATCATAGAAAGTTAGAGTGTCAGTCCTCTTGTACTTAAGTCGGCATTGTGCCTTTCGAATTTAATTCCGTTTCAATTTTTGTGTTCCATCGTCAATAAGACGGTGCAAGGTGTACAGTACACCTGAAGTGAAGCATCGGAATCTAAAACTGGACCCACAGGAGAGGTTCAAATCACAGAAAGTGAGAGTGTCAGTCCTCTTTAACTTAAGTCGGCATTGTGCCTTTTGTAATAAATTCGGATGCAATTTCTGTGTTTCATCGACAATAAGAAGGTCCAAGGTATACAGTTAACCTGAAGTGAAGCATCGGAATCTAAAACTGGACTCACAGGAGAGGTTCAAATCATAGAACGTGAGAGTATCAGTCCTCTTGTACTTAAGTCGGCATTGTGCCTTTTGTATTAAATTCCGATGCAATTTCTGTGTTTCATCGTCAATAAGAAGGTGCAAGGTATACAGTAAACCTGAAGTGAATCATCGGAATCTAAAACTGGACTCACAGGAGTGGTTCAAATCATAGAAAACGTGAGTGTCAGTCCTCATGTACTTATGTCGGCATTGTGTCTTTTGTGCTAAATTCGGATGCAATTTCTGTGTTTCATCGTCAATACGAAGGTCCAAGGGATACAGTAAACCCCAAGTGAAGCATCGGAATCTAAAACTGGACTCACAGGAGGGGTTCAAATCATAGATAGTTAGAGTGTCAGTCCTCTTATACTTAAGTCAGCATTGTGCCTTCTTAATTTAATTCCGATGCAATTTCTGTGTTTCATCGTCAATAAGATGGTGCAAGGTATACAGTAAACCTAGAGGTGAAGCATCGGTATCTAAACTGGGCTCACAGGAGAGGTTCAAATCATAGAAAGTTAGAGTGTCAGTCCTCTTGTACTTAAGTCGGTATTGTGCCTTTTGAATTTAATTTCGTTGCAATTTTTGTGTTCCATCGTCAATAACACGGTGCAAGGTATACAGTAAACCTGAAGTAAAGCATCTGGAATCTAAAACTGCATTCATAGGAGAGGTTCAAATCATAGAAAGTGAGAGTGTCAGTCCTCTTGTACTTAAGTCTGCATTGTGCCTTTTGTATTAAATTCCGATGCAATTTCTGTGTTTCATCGTCAATAAGAAGGTGCAAGGTATACTGTAAACCTGATGTGAAGCGTCGGAATCTAAAACTGGACTCACAGGAGAGGTTCAAATCATAGAAAGTGAGAGTGTCAGTCCTCTTGTACTTAAGACGGCATTGTGCCTTTTGTATTAAATTCGGATGCAATTTCTGTGTTTCATCGTCAATAACAAGGTGCAAGGTATACATTAAACAGGAAGTGAAGCAGCGGAATCTGAAACTGTACTCACAGGAGAGGTTCAAATCATTGATTGTTAGAGTGTCAGTCCTCTTTAACTTAAGTCGGCATTGTGCCTTTTGTAATAAATTCGGATGCAATTTCTGTGTTTCATCGACAGTAAGAAGGTCCAAGGTATACAGTTAACCTGAAGTGAAGCATCGGAATCTAAAACTGGACTCACAGGAGAGGTTCAAATCATAGAACGTGAGAGTATCAGTCCTCTTGTACTTAAGTCAGCATTGTGCCTTTTGTATTAAATTCCGATGCAATTTCTGTGTTTTATCGTCAATAAGAAGGTGCAAGGTATACAGTAAACCTGAAGTTAAGCATCGTAATCTAAAACTGGACTCACAGGAGAGGTTCAAATCATAGAAAACGAGAGTGTCAGTCCTCTTGTACTTAAGTCGGCATTGTGCCTTTTGTATTATATTCGGATGCAATTTTTGTGTTTCATCGTCAATAAGAGGGTCCAAGGGATACAGTAAACACGAAGTGAAGCATCGGAATCTAAAACTGGACTCACAGGAGGGGTGCAAATCATAGATAGTTAGAGTGTCAGTCCTGTTGTACGTAAGTCGGCATTGTGCCTTTTGAATTTAATTCCGATGCAATTTCTGTGTTTCATCGTCAATAAGAAGGTGCAAGGTATACAGTAAACCTGAAGTGAAGCATCGGAATCTACAACTTGACTCACAGGAGAGGTTCAAATCATAGAAAGAGAGAGTGTCAGTCCTCTGTTACTTCAGTCGGCGTTGTGCCTTTTGTATTAAATTCGGATGCAATTTCTGTGTTTCATCGTCAATAAGAGGTTGCAAGGTATACAGTAAACCCGAAGTGAAGCATCGGAATCTGAAACTGGACCCACAGGAGAGGTTCAAATCATTGAAAATGAGAGTGTCAGTCCTCTTGTACTTAAGTCGGCATTGTGCTTTCGTATTAAACTCGGATGCAGTTTCTGTGTTTCATCGTCAATAAGAAGGTCCAAGGGATACAGTAAACCCGAAGTGAAGCATCGGAATCTTAAACTGGACTCACAGGAGGGGTTCAAATCATAGATAGTTAGTGTGTCAGTCCTGTTATTCTTAAGTCGGCATTGTGTCTTTTGAATTAAATTCGGATGCAATTTCTGTGTTTCATCGTCAATAAGAAGGTGCAAGGTATACAGTAAACCTGAAGTGAAGCATCGGTATCTAAAACTCGACTCACAGGAGAGGTTCAAATCATAGAGAGTTAGAGTGTTAGTCCTCTTGTACTTATGTCGGCATTGTGCCTTTTGAATTTAATTCCGATGCAATGTCTGTCTTTCATCGTCAATAAGAAGGTGCAAGGTATACAGTAAACCTGAAGTGAAGCATCGGAATCTAAAACTAGACTCACAGGAGAGGTTCTAATCGTAGCAAGTTAGTCAGTCCTCTTGTACTTAGGTCGACACTGTGCCTTTTGAATTTCATTCCGATGGATTTTCTGTGTTTCATCGTCAATAAGAAGGTTAAAGGTATACAGTAAACCTCAAGTGAAGCATCGGTATCTAAAACTAGACTCACAAGAGAGGTTCAAATCATAGAAAGTTAGAGTGTCAGTCCTCTTGTACTTAAGTCGGCATTGTGCCTTTTGAATTTAATTCCGATGCAATTTCTGTGTATCAACGCCAATAAGAAGGTGCAAGGTATACAGTAAACCTGAAGTTAAGCATCGGAATCTACAACTGGACTCACAGGAGAGGTTGAAATCATAGAAAGAGAGAGTGTCAGTCCTCTGTTACTTAAGTCGGCATTGTGCCTTCTGGATTAAATTCGGATGCAATTTCTGTGTTTCATCGTCAATAAGGAGGTCCAAGGGATACAGTAAACCAAAAAGTGAAGGATCGGAACCTAAAACTGGACTCACAGGAGGGGTTCAAATCATAGATAGTTAGAGTGTCAGTCCTTTTTTACTTAAGTCGGCATTGTGTCTTTTGAATTTAATTCCGATGCAATTTCTGTGTTTCATCGTCAATAAGAAGGGGTAAGGAATACAGCAAACCTGAAGTGAAGTATCGAAATCTATAACTGGACTCACAGGAGAGGTTCAAATCATAGAGAGGTAGAATGTTAGTCCACTTGTATTTATGTCGGCATTGTGCATTTTGAATTTAATTCCGATGCAATTTCTGTGTTTCATCGTCAATAAGAAGGTGCAAGGTATACAGTAAACCTGAAGTGAAGCTTCGGTATCTAAAACTGGACTCACAGGAGTGGTTCAAATCATAGAAAGTTAGGGTTTCAGTCCTCTTGTACTTAAGTCGGCATTGTGCCTTTTGAATTAAATTCCGTTGCAATTTTTGTGTTTCATCGTCAATAAGACGGTGCAAGGTACACAGTAAACCTGAATAAAGCAACGGAATCTAAAACTGCACTCACAGGAAAGATTCAAATCATAGAAAGTGAGAGTGTCAGTCCTCTTGTACTTAAGTCGGCATTGTGCCTTTTGTATTTAATTCCGATGCAATTTCTGTGTTTCACCGTCAATAAGAAGGTGCAAGGTATACAGTAAACCTGAAGTGAAGGATCGGAATCCAAAACTGGACTCACAGGAGAGGTTCAAATCATAGAGAGTTAGAGTGTCAGTCCTGTTATACTTAAGTCGGCATAGTGCCTTTTGAATATAATTCCGATGCAATTTCTGTGTTTCATCGCCAATAAGAAGGTGCAAGGTATAGAGTAAACCTGAAGTGAAGCATCGGAATCCACAACTGGACTCACAGGAGAGGTTCAAATCATAGAAAGAGAGAGTGTCAGTCCTCTGTTACTTAAGTCGGCCTTGTGCCTTTTGTATTAAATTCGGATGCAATTTCTGTGTTTCATCGTCAATACGAAGGTCCAAGGGATACAGTAAACCCAAAGTGAAGCATCGGAATCTAAAACTGGACTCACAGGAGGGGTTCAAATCATAGATAGTTACAGTGTCAGTCCTCTTATACTTAAGTCGGCATTGTGCCTTCTTAATTTAATTCCGATGCAATTTCTGTGTTTCATCGTCAATAAGAAGGTCCAAGGTATACAGTAAACCAGAAGTGAAGCATCGGAATCCAAAACTGGACTCACAGCAGAGGTTCAAATCATAGAGAGTTAGAGTGTCAGTCCTGTTGTACTTAAGTCGGCATTGTGCCTTTTGAATTTAATTCCGATGTAATTTCTGTGTTTCATCGTCAATCAGAAGATGCAAGGTATACAGTAAACCTGAAATGAAGCATCGGAATCTACAACTGGACTCACAGGAGAGTTTGAAATCATAGAAAGAGAGAGTGTCAGTCCTCTGTTACTTAAGTCGGCATTGTGCCTTTTGTATTAAATTCGGATGCAATTTCTGTGTCTCGTTGTCAATAAGTAGGTGCATGGAATACAGTAAACCTGAAGTGAAGCATCGGAATCTAAAACTGGACTCACAGGAGAGGTTCAAATCATAGAAAACGAAAGTGTCAGCCCTCTTGTACTTAAGTCGGCATTGTGCCTTTTGGATTAAATTCGGATGCAATTTCTGTGTTTCATCGTCAATAAGGAGGTCCAAGGGATAAAGTAAACCCAAAGTGAAGCATCGGAATCTAAAACTTGACTCACAGGAGGGGTTCAAATCATAGATAGTTAGAGTGTCAGTCCTCTTTTACTTAAGTCGGCATTGTCTCTTTTGAATTTAATTCCAATGCAATTTCTGTGTTTCATCGTCAATAAGTAGGTGCAAGGTATACAGTAAACCTGAAGTGAAGCATCGGAATCTATAACTGGACTCACAGGAGAGATTCAAATCATAGAGAGTTAGAGTGTTAGTCCTCTTGTACTTATGTCGGCATTGTGCCTTTTGAATTTAATTCCGATGCAAATTTTGTGTTTCATCGTCAATAAGAAGGTGCAAGGTATACAGTAAACCTGAAGTGAAGCATCGGAATCTAAAACTGGACTCACAGGAGAGGTTCAAATCATAGCAAGATAGAGTGTCAGTCCTCTTGTACTTATGTCGGCATTGTGCCTTTTGAATTTAATTCCGATGCAATTTCTGTGTTTCATCGTCAATAAGATGGTGCAAGGTATACAGTAAACCTAGAGGTGAAGCATCGGTATCTAAACTGGACTCACAGGAGAGGTTCAAATCATAGAAAGTTAGAGTGTCAGTCCTCTTGTACTTAAGTCGGTATTGTGCCTTTTGAATTTAATTCCGTTGCAATTTTTGTGTTCCATCGTCAATAAGACGGTGCAAGGTATACAGTAAACCTGAAGTAAAGCATCGGAATCTAAAACTGCATTCATAGGAGAGGTTCAAATCATAGAAAGGTAGAGTGTCAGTCCTCTTGTACTTAAGTCTACAATGTGCCTTTTGTATTAAATTCCGATGCAATTTCTGTGTTTCATCGTCAATAAGAAGGTGCAAGGTATACAGTAAATCTGAAGTGAGGCATCGGAATCCAAAACTGGACTCACAGGAGAGGTTCAAATCATAGAGAGTTAGAGTGTCAGTCATGTTGTACTTAAGTCGGCGTTGTGCCTTTTGAATTTAATTCCGATGCAATTTCTGTGTTTCATCGTCAATAAGAAGGTGCATGGTATACAGTAAACCTGAAGTGAAGCATCGGAATCTAAAACTGGCCTCACAGGAGAGGTTCAAATCACAGAAAGATAGAGTGTCAGTCCTCTTGTACTTAAGTCGACATTGTGCCTTTTGAATTTAATTACGTTGCAATTTTTGTGTACCATCGGCAATAGGACGGTGCAAGGTATACAGTAAACCTGAAGTGAAGCATCGGAATATAAAACTGGACTCACAGGAGAGGTTCAAATCATAGAAAGTGAGAGTGTCAGTACTCTTGTACTTTAGTCGGCATTGTGCCTTTTGTATTAAATTCCGATGCAATTTCTGTGTTTCATCGTCAATAAGAAGGTGCAAGGTATACAGTACACCTGAAGTGAAGCATCGGAATCTAAAACTGGACTCACTGAAAGGTTCAAATCATAGAAAAAGAGAGTGACAGTCCTCTTTTACTTAGTCGGCATTGTGCCTTTTGTACTAAATTCGGATGCAATTTCTGTGTTTCATCGTCAATAGGAAGGTCCAAGGGATACAGTAAACCCAAAGTGAAGCATCGGAATCTAAAACTGGACTCACAGGAGGGGTTCAAATCATAGATAGTTAGAGTGTCAGTCCTCTTTTACTTAAGTCGGCATTGTCTCTTTTGAATTTAATTACGATGCAATTTCTGTGTTTCATCGTCAATAAGTAGGTGCAAGGTATACAGTAAACCTGAAGTGAAGCATCGGAATCTATAACTGGACTCACAGGAGAGGTTCAAATCATAGAGAGTTAGAGTGTCAGTCCGGTTGTACTTACGTCGGCGTTGTGCCTTTTGAATTTAATTCCGATGCAATTTCTGTGTTTCATCGCCAATAAGAAGGTGCAATGTATACAGTAAACCTGAAGTGAAGCATCGGAATCTACAACTGGCCTCACAGGAGAGGTTCAAATCATAGAAAGAGAGAGTGTCAGTCCTCTGTTACTTAAGTCGGCATTGTGCCTTTTGTATTAAATTCGGATGCAATTTCTGTGTTTCATCGTCAATAAGAAGGTGCAAGGTATACAGTAAACCTGAAATGAAGCATCGGAATCTAAAACTGGACTCACAGGAGAGGTTCAAATCATAGAAAACGAGAGTGTCAGTCCTCATGTACTTAAGTCGGCATTGTGCCTTTGTGTCAAATTCGGATGCAATTTCTGTGTTTCATCGTCAATAAGAAGGTCCAAGGGATACAGTAAACCTGAAGTGAAGCATCGGAATCTAAAACTGGACTCACAGGAGAGGTTCAAATCATAGAAAGATAGAGTGTCAGCCCTCTTGTACTTAAGTCGACATTGTGCCTTTTGAATTTAATTACGTTGCTATTTTTGTGTACCATCGTCAATAGGACGGTGCAAGGTATACAGTAAACCTGAAGTGAAGCATCGGAATATAAAACTGGACTCACAGGAGAGGTTCAAATCATAGAAAGTGAGAGTGTCAGTACTCTTGTACTTTAGTCGGCATTGTGCCTTTTGTATTAAATTCCGATGCAATTTCTGTGTTTCATCGTCAATAAGAAGGTGCAAGGTATACAGTAAACCTAAGGTGAAGCATCGGAATCTAAAACTGGACTCACTGAAAGGTTCAAATCATAGAAAGAGAGAGTGACAGTCCTCTTTTACTTAGTCGGCATTGTGCCTTTTGTACTAAATTCCGATGCAATTTCTGTGTTTCATCGTCAATAAGAAGGTCCAAGGGATACAGTAAACCCAAAGTGAAGCATCGGAATCTAAAACTGGACTCACAGGAGGGGTTCAAATCATAGATAGTTGGAGTGTCAGTCCTCTTTTACTTAAGTCGGCATTGTCTCTTTTGAATTTAATTACCATGCAATTTCTGTGTTTCATCGTCAATAAGAAGGTGCAAGGTATACAGTAAACCTGAAGTGAAGGATCGGAATCTACAACTGGACTCACAGGAGAGGTTGAAATCATAGAAAGAGAGAGTGTCAGTCCTCTGTTACTTAAGTCGGCACTGTGCCTGTTGTATTTAATTCGGATGGAATATCTGTGTTTCATCGTCAATAAGTAGGTGCATGGTATACAGTAAACCTGAAGTGAAGCATCGGAATATAAAAGTGGACTCACAGGAGAGGTTCAAATCATAGAAACTGAGAGTGTCAGTACTCTTGTACTTTAGACGGCATTGTGCCTTTTGTATTAAATTCCGATGCAATTTCTGTGTTTCATCGTCAATAAGAAGGTGCAAGGTATACAGTAAACCTGAAGTGAAGCATCGGAATATAAAACTGGACTCACTGAAAGGTTCAAATCATAGAAAGAGAGAGTGACAGTCCTCTTTTACTTAGTCGGCATTGTGCCTTTTGTATTAAATTCGGATGCAATTTCTGTGTTTCATCGTCAATAAGTAGGTGCAAGCTATACAGTAAACCTGAAGTGAAGTATCGGAATCTATAACTGGACTCACAGGAGGGGTTGAAATCATAGATACTTAGAGTGTCAGTCCTCTTATACTTAAGCCGGCATTGTGTCTTTTGAATTTAATTCCGATGCAATTTCTGTGTTTCATCGTCAATAAGAAGGTGCAAGGTATACAGTAAACCTGAAGTGACGCATCGGAATCTGAATCTGGACTCACAGGAGAGGTTCAAATCATAGAAAGATAGAGTGTCAGTCCTCTTGTACTTAAGTCGACCTAGTGCCTTTTGAATTTAATTCCGTTGCAATTTTTGTGTACCATCGTCAATAAGACGGTGCAAGAAATACAGTAAACCTGAAGTGAAGCATCGGAATATAAAACTGGACTCACTGAAAGGTTCAAATCATAGAAAGAGAGTGTGACAGTCCTCTTTTACTTAGTCGGCATTGTGCCTTTTGTACTAAATTCGGATGCAATTTCTGTGTTTCATCGTCAATAAGAAGGTCCAAGGGATACAGTAAACCCAAAGTGAAGCATCGGAATCTAAAACTGGACTCACGGGAGGGGTTAAAATCATAGATAGTTAGAGTGTCAGTCCTCTTTTACTTAAGTCGGCATTGTCTCTTTTGAATTTAATTCCGGTGCAATTTCTGTGTTTCATCGTCAATAAGTAGGTGCAAGCTATACAGTAAACCTGAAGTGAAGTATCGGAATCTATAACTGGACTCACAGGAGGGGTTCAAATCATAGGAAGTGAGAGTGTCAGTCCTCTTGTACTTAAGTCGGCATTGTGCCTTTTGTATTAAATTCCGATGCAATTTCTGTGTTTCATCGTCAATAAGAAGGTGCAAGGGATACAGTAAATCTGAAGTGAAGCATCGGAATCCAAAACTGGACTCATAGGAGAGGTTGAAATCATAGAGAGTTAGAGTGTCAGTCCTGCTGTACATAAGTCTGCATTGCGCCTTTTCAATT
Organism: Schistocerca americana; assembly: GCF_021461395.2. Lineage (NCBI taxonomy): Eukaryota > Metazoa > Arthropoda > Insecta > Orthoptera > Acrididae > Schistocerca > Schistocerca americana. Next base: position 58,414,631 of record NC_060125.1, on the reverse strand, counting down.
TAATTCCGATGCAATTTCTGTGTTTCATCGCCAATAAGAAGGTGCAAGGTATACAGTAAACCTGAAGTGAAGCATCGGAATCTACAACTGGACTCACTGGAGAGGTTCAAATCATAGGAAGAGAGAGTGTCAGTCCTCTGTTACTTAAGTCGGCATTATGCCTTTTGTATTAAATTCGGATGCAATTTCTGTGTTTCATCGTCAATAAGAAGGTGCAAGGTATACGGTAAACCTGAAGTGAAGCATCGGAATCTAAAACTGGACTCACAGGGGAGGTTCAAATCATAGAAAACCGGAGTGTCAGCCCTTTATGTACTTAAGTCGGCATTGTGCCTTTTGTGTTAAATTCGGATGCAATTTCTGTGTTTCATCGTCAATAAGAAGGTCCAAGGGTTACAGTAAACCCGAAGTGAATCATCGGAATCTAAAACTGGACTCACAGGAGGGGTTCAAATCATAGATACTTAGAGTGTCAGTCCTCTTATACTTAAGCCGGCATTGTGTCTTTTGAATTTAATTCCGATGCAATTTCTGTGTTTCATCGTCAATAAGAAGGTGCAAGGTATACAGTAAACCTGAAGTGACGCATCGGAATCTGAATCTGGACTCACAGGAGAGGTTCAAATCGTAGAAAGATAGAGTGTCAGTCCTCTTGTACTTAAGTCGACCTTGTGCCTTTTGAATTTAATTCCGTTGCAATTTTTGTGTACCATCGTCAATAAGACCGTGCAAGAAATACAGTAAACCTGAAGTGAAGCATCGGAATATAAAACTGGACTCACTGAAAGGTTCAAATCATAGAAAGAGAGAGTGACAGTCCTCTTTTACTTAGTCGGCATTGTGCCTTTTGTACTAAATTCGGATGCAATTTCTGTGTTTCATCGTCAATAAGAAGGTCCAAGGGATACAGTACACCTGAAGTGAAGCATCGGAATCTAAATCTGGACTCACAGGAGAGGTTCAAATCATAGAAAGGGAGAGTGTCAATCCTCTTGTACTTAAGTCGGCTTTGTTCCTTTTGTATTAAATTCGGATGCAACTTCTGTGTTTCATCGTCAATAAGAAGGTCCAAGGGATGCAATAAACCTGAAGTGAAGCATCGGAATCTAAAACTGGCCTCACTGGAGAGGTTTAAATCATAGATAGTTAGAGTGTCAGACCTCTTGTACTTAAGTCGGCATTGTGTCTATTGAATTTAATTACGATGCAATTTTTGTGTTTCATCGTCAATAAGAAGGTGCAAGGTATACAGTAAACCTGAGGTGAGGCATCGGAATCTAAAACTGGACACACAGTGAGGTTCAAATCATAGAAAGTAGAGTGTCCGTCCACTAGTACTTAAATCGGCATTGTGCCTTTTGTTTAAAATTCGGATGCAATTTCTGTGTTTCATCGTCAATAAGAAGGTGCAAGGTATACTGTAAACCTGATGTGAAGCGTCGGAATCTAAAACTGGACTCACAGGAGAGCTTCAAATCATAGAAAGAGAGAGTTTCAGTCCTCTTTTACCTAAGTCGGCATTGTGCCTTTCGTATTACATCCGAATGAAATTTCTGTGTTTCATCGTCAATAAGAAAGTCCAAGGGATACAGTAAACCTGAAGTGAAGGATCAGAATCTAAAACTGGACTCACAGGAGAGGTTCAAATCATAGAAAGTGAGAGTGTCAGTCCTCTTGTACTTAAGACGGCATTGTGCCTTTTGTATTAAAGTCGGATGCAATTTCTGTGTTTCATCGTCAATAACAAGGTGCAAGGTATACATTAAACAAGAAGTGAAGCAGCGGAATCTGAAACTGTACTCACAGGAGAGGTTCAAGTCATTGATTGTTAGAGTGTCAGGCCTCTTGTACTTAAGTCGGCATTGTGCCTTTTGAATTTAATTCCGATGTAATTTCTGTGTTTCATCGTCAATAAAAAGGTGCAAGGTATACTGTAAACCTGAAGTGAAGCATCGGAGTTTAAAACTGGACTCATAGGAGAGGTTAAAATCATAGAGAGTTAGAGTGTCATTCCTCTTGTTCTTAAGTCGGCATTGAGCGGTTTGAATTTTATTCCGATGCAATTTCTGCGTTTCATCGTCAATAAGAAGGTTCAAGGTATACAGTACACCTGAAGTGAAACATCGGAATCTAAAACTGGACCCACAGGAGAGGATTAAATCACAGAAAGTGAGAGTGTCAGTCCTCTTTAACTTAAGTCGGCATTGTGCCTTTTGTAATAAGTTCGGATGCAATTTCTGTGTTTCATCGATAATAAGAAGGTCCAAGGTATACAGTTAACCTGAAGTGAAGCATCGGAATCTGAAACTGGACTCACAGGAGAGGTTCAAATCATAGAACGTGAGAGTATCAGTCCTCTTGTACTTAAGTCAGCATTGTGCCTTTTGTATTAAATTCCGATGCAATTTCTGTGTTTTATCGTCAATAAGAAGGTGCAAGGTATACAGTAAACCTGAAGTTAAGCATCGGAATCTAAAACTGGACTCACAGGAGAGGTTCAAATCATAGAAAACGAGAGTGTCAGTCCTCTTGTACTTAAGTCGGCATTGTGCCTTTTGAATTTAATTCCGATGCAATTTCTGTGTTTCATCGTCAATAAGAAGGTGCAAGGTATACAGTAAACCTGAAGTGAAGCATCGGAATCTACAACTTGACTCACAGGAGAGGTTCAAATCATAGAAAGAGAGAGTGTCAGTCCTCTGTTACTTAAGTCGGCGTTGTGCCTTTTGTATTAAATTCGGATGCAATTTCTGTGTTTCATCGTCAATAAGAAGTTGCAAGGTATACAGTAAACCTGAAGTGAAGCATCGGTATCTGAAACTGGACCCACAGGAGAGGTTCAAATCATTGAAAAAGAGAGTGTCAGTCCTCTTGTACTTAAGTCGGCATTGTGCTTTCGTATTAAACTCGGATGCAATTTCTGTGTTTCATCGTCAATAAGAAGGTCCAAGGGATACAGTAAACCCGAAGTGAAGCATCGGAATCTTAAACTGGACTCACAGGAGGGGTTCAAATCATAGATAGTTAGTGTGTCAGTCCTCTTATTCTTAAGTCGGCATTGTGTCTTTTGAATTAAATTCCGATGCAATTTCTGTGTTTCATCGTCAATAAGAAGGTGCAAGGTATACAGTAAACCTGAAGTGAAGCATCGGTATCTAAAACTCGACTCACAGGAGAGGTTCAAATCATAGAGAGTTAGAGTGTTAGTCCTCTTGTACTTATGTCGGCATTGTGCCTTTTGAATTTAATTCCGATGCAATGTCTGTCTTTCATCGTCAATAAGAAGGTGCAAGGTATACAGTAAACCTGAAGTGAAGCATCGGAATCTAAAACTAGACTCACAGGAGAGGTTCAAATCGTAGCAAGTTAGTCAGTCCTCTTGTACTTAAGTCGACACTGTGCCTTTTGAATTTCATTCCGATGGATTTTCTGTGTTTCTTCGTCAATAAGAAGGTTAAAGGTATACAGTAAACCTCAAGTGAAGCATCGGTATCTAAAACTGGACTCACAAGACAGGTTCAAATCATAGAAAGTTAGAGTGTCAGTCCTCTTGTACTTAAGTCGGCATTGTGCCTTTTGAATTTAATTCCGTTTCAATTTTTGTGTTCCATCGTCAATAAGACGGTGCAAGGTATACAGTACACCTGAAGTGAAGCATCGGAATCTAAAACTGGACCCACAGGAGAGGTTCAAATCACAGAAAGTGAGAGTGTCAGTCCTCTTTAACTTAAGTCGGCATTGTGCCTTTTGTAATAAATTCGGATGCAATTTCTGTGTTTCATCGTCAATAAGAAGTTGCAAGGTATACAGTAAACCTGAAGTGAAGCATCGCAATCTAAAACTGGACTCACAGGAGAGGTTCAAATCACAGATAGTGAGAGTATCAGTCCTCTTTTACTTAAGTCGGCATTGTGCCTCTTGTATAAAATTCGGATGCAATTTCTGTGTTACATCGTCAATAAGAAGGTCCATGGGATACAGTAAACCCGAAGTGAAGCATCGGAATCTTAAACTGGACTCACAGGAGCGGTTACAATCATAGATAGTTAGAGTGTCAGTCCTCTTATACTTAAGTCGGCATTGTGTCTTTTGAATTTAATTCCGATGCAATTTCTGTGTTTCATCGTCAATAAGAAGGTGCAAGGTATACAGTAAATCTGAAGTGAAACATCGGAATCCCAAACTGCACTCACAGGAGAGGTTCAAATGATAGAGAGTTAGAGTGTCAACCCTGATGTACTTAAGTCGGCATTGTGCTTTTGAATTTAACTTCGATGCAATTTCTGTGTTTCATCGTCAATAAGAAGGTGCAAGGTATACAGTAAACCTGATGTGAAGCATCGGAATCTATAACTGGACTCACAGGAGAGGTTCAAATCATAGAGAGTTAGGGTGTTAATCCTCTTGTACTTATGTCGGCATTGTGCCTTTTGAATTTAATTCCGATGCAATTTCTGTGTTTCATCGTCAATAAGAAGGTGCAAGGTATACGGTACACCTGAAGTGAAGCATCGGAATCTAAAACTGGACCCACAGGAGAGGTTCAAATCACTGAAAGTGAGAGTGTCAGTCCTCTTTAACTTAAGTCGGCATTGTGCCTTTTGTAATAATTTCGGATGCAATTTCTGTGTTTCATCGACAATAAGAAGGTCCAAGGTATACAGTTAACCTGAAGTGAAGCATCGGAATCCAAAACTGTACTCACAGGAGAGGTTCAAATCATACAACGTGAGAGTATCAGTCCTCTTGTACTTAAGTCGGCATTGTGCCTTTTGTATTAAATTCCGATGCAATTTCTGTGTTTTATCGTGAATAAGAAGGTGCAATGTATACAGTAAACCTGAAGTGAAGCATCGGAATCTAAAACTGGACTCACAGGAGAGGTTCAAATCATAGAAAACGAGGGTGTCAGTCCTCTTCTACTTAAGTCGGCATTGTGCCTTTTGTATTACATTCGGATGCAATTTTTGTGTTTCATCGTCAATAAGAGGGTCCAAGGGATACAGTAAACCCGAAGTGAAGCATCGGAATCTAAAACTGGACTCACAGGAGGGGTGCAAATCATAGACAGTTAGAGTGTCAGTCCTGTTGTACGTAAGTCGGCATTGTGCCTTTTGAATTTAATTCCGATTTAATTTCTGTGTTTCATCGTCAATAAGAGGGGGCAAGGTACACAGTAAACCTGAAGTGAAGCATCGGAACCTACAACTGGACTCACAGGAGAGGTTCAAATCATAGAAAGAGAGTGTGTCAGTCCTCTGTTACTTAAGTCGGCGTTGTGCCTTTTGAATTTAATTCCGATGCAATTTCTGTGTTTCATCGTCAATAAGAAGGTGCAAGGTATACAGTACACCTGAAGTGAAGCATCGGAATCTAAAACTGGACCCAAGGGAGAGGTTCAAATCACTGAAAGTGAGAGTGTCAGTCCTCTTTAACTTAAGTCGGCATTGTGCCTTTTGTAATAAATTCGGATGCAATGTCTGTGTTTCATCGACAATAAGAAGGTCCAAGGTATACAGTTAACCTGAAGTGAAGCATCGGAATCTAAAACAGTACTCACAGGAGAGGTTCAAATCATAGAACGTGAGAGTATCAGTCCTCTTGTACTTATGTCGGCATTGTGCCTGTTGTATTAAATTCCGATGCAATTTCTGTGTTTTATCGTCAATAAGAAGGTCCAAGGGATACAGTAAACCCGAAGTGAAGCACCGGATTCTTAATCTGGACTCACAGGAGGGGTTCAAATCATAGATAGTTAGGGTGTCAGTCCTCTTATTCTTAAGTCGGCATTGTGTCTTTTGAATTTAATTCCGATGCAATTTCTGTGTTTCATCGTCAATAAGAAGGTGCAAGGTATACAGTAAACCTGAAGTTAAGCACCGGTATCTAAAACTGGACTCACAGGAGAGGTTCAAATCATGGAGTGTTAGTGTGTTAGTCCTCGTGTACTTATGTCGGCATTGTGCCTTTTGAATTTAATTCCGATGCAATGTCTGTGTTTCATCGTCAATAAGAAGGTGCAAGGTATACAGTAAACCTGAAGTGAAGCATCGGAATCTAAAACTAGACTCACAGGAGAGGTTCAAATCGTAGCAAGATAGAGTGTCAGTCCTCTTGTACTTAAGTCGACACTGTGCCTTTTGAATTTCATTCCGATGCAGTTTCTGTGTTTCATCGTCAATAAGAAGGTTCAAGGTATACAGTAAACCTCAAGTGAAGCATCGGTATCTAAAATTGGACTCACAAGAGAGGTTCAAATCATAGAAAGTTAGAGTGTCAACCCTGTTGTTCTTAAGTCGGCATTGTGCCTTTTGAATTTAATTCCGATGCAATTTCTGTGTTTCTTCGACAATAAGAAGGTGCAAGGTATACAGTAAACCTGAAGTGAAGCATCGGAACCTTAATCTGGACTCACAGGAGCGGTTACAATCATAGATAGTTAGAGTGTCAGTCCTCTTATACTTAAGTCGGCATTGTGTCTTTTGAATTTAATTCCGATGCAATTTCTGTGTTTCATCGCCAATAAGAAGGTGCAAGGTATACAGTATATCTGAAGTGAAACATCGGAATCCCAAACTGGACTCACAGGAGAGGTTCAAATCATAGAGAGCTAGAATGTCAACCCTGTTGTACATAAGTCGGCATTGTGCTTTTTGAATTTAATTCCGATGCAATTTCTGTGTTTCATCGTCAATAAGAAGGTGCAAGGTATACAGTAAACCTGATGTGAAGCATCGGAGTCTATAACTGGACTCACAGGAGAGGTTCAAATCATAGAGAGTTAGAGTGTTAATCCTCTTGTACTTATGTCGGCATTGTGCCTTTTGAATTTAATTCCGATGCAATTTCTGTGTTTCATCGTCAATAAGAAGGTGCAAGGTATACAGTACACCTGAAGTGAAGCATCGGAATCTAAAACTGGACCTACAGGAGAGGTTCAAATCACAGAAAGTGAGAGTGTCAGTCCTCTTTAACTTAAGTCGGCATTGTGACCTTTGTAATAAATTCGGATGCAATTTCTGTGTTTCATCGACATTAAGAAGGTCCAAGGTATACAGTTAACCTGAAGTGAAGCATCGGAATCTAAAACTGGACTCACAGGAGAGGTTCAAATCATAGAACGTGAGAGTGTCAGTCCTCTTGTACTTAAGTCGGCATTGTGCCTTTTGTATTATATTCGGATGCAATTTTAGTGTTTCATCGTCAATAAGAGGGTCCAAGGGATACAGTAAACCCGAAGTGAAGCATCGGAATCTAAAACTGGACTCACAGGAGGGGTGCAAATCATAGATAGTTAGAGTGTCAGTCCTCTGTTACTTAAGTCGGCGTTGTGCCTTTTGAATTAAAGTCGGATGCAATTTCTGTGTTTCATCGTCAATAAGAAGTTGCAAGGTATACAGTAAACCTGAAGTGAAGCATCGGAATCTGAAACTGGACTCACAGGAGAGGTTCAAATCATTGAAAACGAGAGTGTCAGTCCTCTTGTACTTAAGTCGGCATTGTGCTTTCGTATTAAATTCGGATGCAATTTCTGTGTTTCATCGTCAATAAGAAGGTCCAAGGGATACAGTAAACCCGAAGTGAAGCATCGGAAACTTAAACTGGTTTCACAGGAGGGGTTTAAATCATAGATAGTTAGTGTGTCAGTCCTCTTATTCTTAAGTCGGCATTGTGTCTTTTGAATTTAATTCCGATGCAATTTCTGTGTTTCATCGTCAATAAGAAGGTGCAAGGTATATAGTAAACCTGAAGTGAAGCATCGGTATCTAAAACTGGACTCACAGGAGAGGTTCAAATCATAGAGAGTTAGAGTGTTAGTCCTCTTGTACTTATGTCGGCATTGTGCCTTTTGAATTTAATTCCGATGCAATGTCTGTGTTTCATCGTCAATAAGAAAGTGCAAGGTATACAGTAAACCTGAAGTGAAGCATCGGAATCTAAAACTAGACTCACAGGAGAGGTCCAAATCGTAGCAAGATAGAGTGTCAGTCCTCTTGTACTTAAGTCGACACTGTGCCTTTTGAATTTCATTCCGATGCAATTTCTGTGTTTCATCGTCAATAAGAAGGTTCAAGGTATTCAGTAAACCTCAAGTGAAGCATCGGTATCTAAAACTGGACTCACAAGAGAGGTTCAAATCATAGAAAGTTAGAGTGTCAGTCCTCTTGTACTTAAGTCGGCATTGTGCCTTTTGAATTTAATTCCGTTTCAATTTTTGTGATCCATCGTCAATAAGACGGTGCAAGGTATACAGTAAACCTACAGTAAAGCATCGGAATCTAAAACTGCACTCACAGGAGAGGTTCAAATCATAGAGAGTGAGAGTGTCAGTCCTCTTGTACTTAAGTCGGCATTGTGCCTTTTTTATTAAATTCGGATGCAATTTCTGTGTTTCATCGTCAATAAGAAGGTGCAAGGTATACAGTAAACCTGAAGTGAAGCATCCGAATCTAAAACTGGACTCACAGGAGAGGTTCAAATCATAGAAAGGGAGAGTGTCAGCCCTCTTGTTTTTAAGTCGGCATTGTGCCTTTTAAATTAAATTCGGATCCAATTTCTGTGTTTCATCGTCAATAAGAAGGTCCAAGGGATACAGTAAACCTGAAGTGAACCATCGGAATCTAAAATTGGACTCACAGGAGACGTTCAAATCATAGATAGTTGGAGTGTCAGTCCTCTTGTACTTAAGTCGGCATTGTGTCTCTTGAATTTAATTCCGATGCAATTTCTGTGTTTAATCGTCAATAAGAAGGTGCAAGGTATATAGTAAACCTGAAGTGAAGCATCGGAATCCAAAACAGGACTCACAGGAGGGGTTCAAATCACAGATAGTTAGAGTGTCAGTCCTCTTACACTTAAGTCGGCATTGTGTCTTTTGGAATAAATTCCGATGCAATTTCTGAGTTTCATCGTCAATAAGAAGGTGCAAGCTATACAGTAAACCTGAAGTGAAGCATCGGAATCCAATACTGGACTCACAGGAGAGGTTCAAATCATAGAGAGTTGGAGTGTCAGTCCTGTTGTACTTAAGTCGGCATTGTGCCTTTTGAATTTAATTCCGATGCAATTTCTGTGTTTCATCGTCAATAAGAAGGTGCAAGGTATACAGTAAACCTGAAGTGAAGCATCGGAATCTACAACTGGACTTACAGGAGAAGTTCAAATCATAGAAAGAGAGAGTGTCAGTCCTTTGTTACTTAAGTCGGCATTGTGCCTTTTGTATTAAATTCGGATGCAATTTCTGTGTTTCATCGTCATTAAGAAGGTGCAAGGTATACAGTAAACCTGAAGTGAAGCATCGGAATCTAAAACTGGACCCAAGGGAGAGGTTCAAATCACTGAAAGTGAGAGTGTCAGTCCTCTTTAACTTAAGTCGGCATTGTGCCTTTTGTAATAAATTCGGATGCAATGTCTGTGTTTCATCGACAATAAGAAGGTCCAAGGTATACAGTTAACCTGAAGTGAAGCATCGGAATCTAAAACAGTACTCACAGGAGAGGTTCAAATCATAGAACGTGAGAGTATCAGTCCTCTTGTACTTATGTCGGCATTGTGCCTGTTGTATTAAATTCCGATGCAATTTCTGTGTTTTATCGTCAATAAGAAGGTCCAAGGGATACAGTAAACCCGAAGTGAAGCACCGGATTCTTAATCTGGACTCACAGGAGGGGTTCAAATCATAGATAGTTAGGGTGTCAGTCCTCTTATTCTTAAGTCGGCATTGTGTCTTTTGAATTTAATTCCGATGCAATTTCTGTGTTTCATCGTCAATAAGAAGGTGCAAGGTATACAGTAAACCTGAAGTTAAGCACCGGTATCTAAAACTGGACTCACAGGAGAGGTTCAAATCATAGAGTGTTAGTGTGTTAGTCCTCGTGTACTTATGTCGGCATTGTGCCTTTTGAATTTAATTCCGATGCAATGTCTGTGTTTCATCGTCAATAAGAAGGTGCAAGGTATACAGTAAACCTGAAGTGAAGCATCGGAATCTAAAACTAGACTCACAGGAGAGGTTCAAATCGTAGCAAGATAGAGTGTCAGTCCTCTTGTACTTAAGTCGACACTGTGCCTTTTGAATTTCATTCCGATGCAGTTTCTGTGTTTCATCGTCAATAAGAAGGTTCAAGGTATACAGTAAACCTCAAGTGAAGCATCGGTATCTAAAATTGGACTCACAAGAGAGGTTCAAATCATAGAAAGTTAGAGTGTCAACCCTGTTGTTCTTAAGTCGGCATTGTGCCTTTTGAATTTAATTCCGATGCAATTTCTGTGTTTCTTCGACAATAAGAAGGTGCAAGGTATACAGTAAACCTGAAGTGAAGCATCGGAACCTTAATCTGGACTCACAGGAGCGGTTACAATCATAGATAGTTAGAGTGTCAGTCCTCTTATACTTAAGTCGGCATTGTGTCTTTTGAATTTAATTCCGATGCAATTTCTGTGTTTCATCGCCAATAAGAAGGTGCAAGGTATACAGTATATCTGAAGTGAAACATCGGAATCCCAAACTGGACTCACAGGAGAGGTTCAAATCATAGAGAGCTAGAATGTCAACCCTGTTGTACATAAGTCGGCATTGTGCTTTTTGAATTTAATTCCGATGCAATTTCTGTGTTTCATCGTCAATAAGAAGGTGCAAGGTATACAGTAAACCTGATGTGAAGCATCGGAGTCTATAACTGGACTCACAGGAGAGGTTCAAATCATAGAGAGTTAGAGTGTTAATCCTCTTGTACTTATGTCGGCATTGTGCCTTTTGAATTTAATTCCGATGCAATTTCTGTGTTTCATCGTCAATAAGAAGGTGCAAGGTATACAGTACACCTGAAGTGAAGCATCGGAATCTAAAACTGGACCTACAGGAGAGGTTCAAATCACAGAAAGTGAGAGTGTCAGTCCTCTTTAACTTAAGTCGGCATTGTGACCTTTGTAATAAATTCGGATGCAATTTCTGTGTTTCATCGACATTAAGAAGGTCCAAGGTATACAGTTAACCTGAAGTGAAGCATCGGAATCTAAAACTGGACTCACAGGAGAGGTTCAAATCATAGAACGTGAGAGTGTCAGTCCTCTTGTACTTAAGTCGGCATTGTGCCTTTTGTATTATATTCGGATGCAATTTTAGTGTTTCATCGTCAATAAGAGGGTCCAAGGGATACAGTAAACCCGAAGTGAAGCATCGGAATCTAAAACTGGACTCACAGGAGGGGTGCAAATCATAGATAGTTAGAGTGTCAGTCCTCTGTTACTTAAGTCGGCGTTGTGCCTTTTGTATTAAAGTCGGATGCAATTTCTGTGTTTCATCGTCAATAAGAAGTTGCAAGGTATACAGTAAACCTGAAGTGAAGCATCGGAATCTGAAACTGGACTCACAGGAGAGGTTCAAATCATTGAAAACGAGAGTGTCAGTCCTCTTGTACTTAAGTCGGCATTGTGCTTTCGTATTAAATTCGGATGCAATTTCTGTGTTTCATCGTCAATAAGAAGGTCCAAGGGATACAGTAAACCCGAAGTGAAGCATCGGAAACTTAAACTGGTTTCACAGGAGGGGTTCAAATCATAGATAGTTAGTGTGTCAGTCCTCTTATTCTTAAGTCGGCATTGTGTCTTTTGAATTTAATTCCGATGCAATTTCTGTGTTTCATCGTCAATAAGAAGGTGCAAGGTATATAGTAAACCTGAAGTGAAGCATCGGTATCTAAAACTGGACTCACAGGAGAGGTTCAAATCATAGAGAGTTAGAGTGTTAGTCCTCTTGTACTTATGTCGGCATTGTGCCTTTTGAATTTAATTCCGATGCAATGTCTGTGTTTCATCGTCAATAAGAAAGTGCAAGGTATACAGTAAACCTGAAGTGAAGCATCGGAATCTAAAACTAGACTCACAGGAGAGGTCCAAATCGTAGCAAGATAGAGTGTCAGTCCTCTTGTACTTAAGTCGACACTGTGCCTTTTGAATTTCATTCCGATGCAATTTCTGTGTTTCATCGTCAATAAGAAGGTTCAAGGTATTCAGTAAACCTCAAGTGAAGCATCGGTATCTAAAACTGGACTCACAAGAGAGGTTCAAATCATAGAAAGTTAGAGTGTCAGTCCTCTTGTACTTAAGTCGGCATTGTGCCTTTTGAATTTAATTCCGTTTCAATTTTTGTGATCCATCGTCAATAAGACGGTGCAAGGTATACAGTAAACCTACAGTAAAGCATCGGAATCTAAAACTGCACTCACAGGAGAGGTTCAAATCATAGAGAGTGAGAGTGTCAGTCCTCTTGTACTTAAGTCGGCATTGTGCCTTTTTTATTAAATTCGGATGCAATTTCTGTGTTTCATCGTCAATAAGAAGGTGCAAGGTATACAGTAAACCTGAAGTGAAGCATCCGAATCTAAAACTGGACTCACAGGAGAGGTTCAAATCATAGAAAGGGAGAGTGTCAGCCCTCTTGTTTTTAAGTCGGCATTGTGCCTTTTGTATTAAATTCGGATCCAATTTCTGTGTTTCATCGTCAATAAGAAGGTCCAAGGGATACAGTAAACCTGAAGTGAACCATCGGAATCTAAAATTGGACTCACAGGAGACGTTCAAATCATAGATAGTTGGAGTGTCAGTCCTCTTGTACTTAAGTCGGCATTGTGTCTCTTGAATTTAATTCCGATGCAATTTCTGTGTTTAATCGTCAATAAGAAGGTGCAAGGTATATAGTAAACCTGAAGTGAAGCATCGGAATCCAAAACTGGACTCACAGGAGGGGTTCAAATCACAGATAGTTAGAGTGTCAGTCCTCTTATACTTAAGTCGGCATTGTGTCTTTTGGAATAAATTCCGATGCAATTTCTGAGTTTCATCGTCAATAAGAAGGTGCAAGGTATACAGTAAACCTGAAGTGAAGCATCGGAATCCAATACTGGACTCACAGGAGAGGTTCAAATCATAGAGAGTTGGAGTGTCAGTCCTGTTGTACTTAAGTCGGCATTGTGCCTTTTGAATTTAATTCCGATGCAATTTCTGTGTTTCATCGTCAATAAGAAGGTGCAAGGTATACAGTAAACCTGAAGTGAAGCATCGGAATCTACAACTGGACTTACAGGAGAAGTTCAAATCATAGAAAGAGAGAGTGTCAGTCCTTTGTTACTTAAGTCGGCATTGTGCCTTTTGTATTAAATTCGGATGCAATTTCTGTGTTTCATCGTCATTAAGAAGGTGCAAGGTATACAGTAAACCTGAAGTGAAGCATCGGAATCTAAAACTGGACTCATAGGAGAGGTTCAAATCATAGAGAGTAAGAGTGTCATTCCTTTTGTTCTTAAGTCGGCATTGAGCCTTTTGAATTTAATTCCGATGCAATTTCTGTGTTTCATCGTCAATAAGAAGGTGCAAGGTATACAGTAAACCTGAAGTGAAGCATCGCAATCTAAAACTGGACTCACAGGAGACGTTCAAATCACAGATAGTGAGAGTGTCAGTCCTCTTTTACTTACGTCGGCATTGTGCCTCTTGTATTAAATTCGGATGCAAATTCTGTGTTACATCGTAAATAAGAAGGTCCAAGGTATCCAGTAAACCTGAAGTGAAGCATCGGAATCTGCAACTGGACTCACAGGAGAAGTTCAAATCATAGAAAGAGAGAGTGTCAGTCCTCTGTGATTTAAGTCGGCATTGTGCCTTTTGTATTAAATTCGGATGCAATTTCTGTGTTACATCGTCAATAAGAAGGTCCAAGGTATACAGTAAACCTGAAGTGAAGCATCGGAATCTTAAACTGGACTCACAGGAGCGGTTACAATCATAGATATTTAGAGTGTCAGTCCTCTTATACTTAAGTCGGCATTGTGTCTTTTGAATTTAATTCCGATGCAATTTCTGTGTTTCATCGTCAATAAGAAGGTGCAAGGTATCCAGTAAACCTGATGTGAAGCATCGGAATCTATAACTGGACTCACAGGAGAGGTTCAAATCATAGAGAGTTAGAGTGTTAATCCTCTTGTACTTATGTCGGCATTGTGCCTTTTGAATTTAATCCCGATGCAATTTCTGTGTTTCATCGTCAATAAGAAGGTGCAATGTATACAGTTAACCTGAAGTGAAGCATCGGAATCTAAAACTGGAATCACAGGAGAGGTTCAAATCATAGCAAGATAGAGTGTCAGTGCTCTTGTACTTAAGTCGGCATTGTGCCTTTTGAATTTAATTCCGTTGCAATTTTTGTGTTCCATCGTCAATTAGACGGGGCAAGGTATACAGTAAACCTGAATTGAAGCATCGGAATCTAAAACTGGACTCACAGGTGAGGTTAAAATCAAAGAAAACGAGAGTGTCAGTCCTCTTGTACTTAAGTCGGCATTGTACCTTTTGTATTAAATTCGGATGCAATTCCTGTGTTCCATCGTCAATAAGAAGGTCCGAGGGATACAGTAAACCTGATGCGAAGCATCGGAATCTAAAACTGGACTCACAGGAGAGGTTCAAATCATAGAAAGGGAGAGTGTCAGTCCACTTGTACGTAAGTCGTTATTGTGCCTTTTGAATTTAATTCCGATGCAATTTCTGTGTTTCATCGTCAATAAGAAGGTGCAAGGTATACAGTAAACCTGAAGTGAAGCATCGGAATCTAAAACTGAACTCACAGGAGAGGTTCAAATCTTAGAGAGTTAGAGTGTCAGTCCTCTTGTACTTAAGTCGGCATTGTGCCTTTTGAATTAAATTCCGATTCAATTTCTGTGTATCATCGTCAATAAGTAGGTGCAAGGTATACAGTAAACTTGAAGTGACGCATCGGAATCTAAAACTGGACTCACAGGAGAGGTTCAAATCATAGAGAGTTAGAGTGTCAGTCCTCTTGTACCTAAGTCGGCAGTGTGCCTTTTGAATTAAATTCCGATGCAATTTCTGTGTATCATCGTCAATAAGAATGTGCAAGAAATACAGTAAACCTGAAGTGAAGCATCGGAATCTAAAACTGATCTCACTGGTGGGGTTCAAATCATAGAAGGAGAGAGTGTCAGTCCTCTCTTACTTAAGTCTGCATTGTGCCTATTGTATTGAATTCGGATGCAATGTCTGTATTTCATCGTCAATAAGAAGGTCCAAGGGATACAGTAAACCTGATGTGAAGCATCGGAATCTAAAACTGGACTCACAGGAGAGGTTCAAATCATAGAATGGGAGAGTGTCAATCCTCTTGTACTTAACTCGGCATTGTGCCTTTTGTATTAAATTCGGATGCAATTTCTGTGTTTCATCGTCAATAAGAAGGTCCAACGTATACAGTAAACCTGAAGTGAAGCATCGGAATCTAAAACTGGACTCACAGGAGAGGTTCAAATCATGGAAAGAGAGAGTGTCAGTCCTCTTTTACTTAAGTCTGCATTGTGCCTTTTGAATTGAATTCGGATGCAATGTCTGTATCTCATCGTCACTAAGAAGGTGCAAGATAGACAGTAAACCTGAAGTGAAGCATCGGAATCTAAAACTGTACTCACAGGAGTGGTTCAAATCATAGAGAGTTAGAGTGTCAGTCCTGTTGTACTTCAGTCGGCATTGTACATTTTGAATTTAATTCCGATGCAATTTCTGTGTTTCATCGTCAATAAGAAGGTGCAAGGTATACAGTAAACCTGAAGTGAAGCATCGGAATCTAAAACTGGACTCACAGGAGAGGTTCACATCATAGAGAGTTAGTGTGTCAGTCCTCTTGTACTTAAGTCAGCATTGTGCCTTTTGAATTAAATTCCGATGCAATTTCTGTATATCATCGTCAATAAGATGGTGCAAGGTATACAGTAAACCTGAAGTGAAGCATCGGAATCTAAAACTGAACTCACAGGAAAGGTTCAAATCTTAGAAAGGGAGAGTGTCAGTCCTCTGTTACTTAAGTCGGCATTGTGCCTTTTGTATTAAATTCGGATGCAATTTCTGTGTTTCATCGTCAATAAGAAGGAGCAAGGTATACATTAAACCTGAAGTGAAGCATCGGAATCTAAAACTGGACTCACAGGTGAGGTTAAAATCATAGAAAACGAGAGTGTCAGTCCTCTTGTACTTAAGTCGGCATTGTGCCTTTTGTATTAAATTGGGATGCAATTTCTGTGTTTCTTCGTCAATATGAAGGTCCTAGGGATACAGTAAACCCGAAGTGAAGCATCGGAATCTAAAACTGGACTCACAGGAGGGGTTAAAATCATAGATAGTTAGAGTGTCAGTCCTCTTATACTTAAGCCGGCATTAAGCCTTTTGAATTAAATTCCGATGCAATTTCTGTGTAGCACCGTCAATAAGAATGTGCAAGGTATACAGTAAACCTGAAGTGAAGCATCGGAACCTGAAACTGAACTCACAGGAGAGGTTCAAATCATAGAAAGAGAGAGTGTCAGTCCTCTTTTACTTAAGTCTGCATTGTACCTTTTGTATTGAATTCGGATGCAATGTCTGTATTTCATCGTCAATAAGAAGGTCCAAGGGATACAGTAAACCTGAAGTGACGCATCGGAATCTAAAACTGAACATACAGGAGAGGGTCAAATCATAGAAAGAGAGGGTGTCAGTCCTCTTTTACTTAAGTCTGCAATGTGCCTTTTGAATTGAATTCGGATGCAATGTCTGTATCTCATCGTCAATAAGAAGGTGTAAGGTATACAGTAAACCTGAAGTGAAGCATCGGAATCTAAAACTGTACTCACAGGAGTGGTTCAAATCATAGAGAGTTAGAGTATCAGTCCTGTTGTACTTCAGTCGGCATTGTGCCTTTTGAATTTAATTCCGATGCAATTTCTGTGTTTCATCGTCAATAAGAAGGTGCAAGGTATACAGTAAACCTGAAGTGAAGCATCGGAGTCTAATACTGGACTCACAGGAGAGGTTCACATCATAGAGAGTTAGAGTGTCAGTCCTCTTGTACTTAAATCAGCATTGTGCCTTTTGAATTAAATTCCGATGCAATTTCTGTGTATCATCGTCAATAAGAAGGTGCAAGGTATACAGTAAACCTGAAGTGAAGCATCGGAATCTAAAACTGAACTCACAGGAGAGTTTCAAATCATAGAAAGAGAGAGTGTCAGTCCTCTGTTACTTAAGTCGGAATTGTGCCTTTTGTATTAAATTCGGATGCAATTTCTGTGTTTCATCGTCAATAAGAAGGAGCAAGGTATACAGTAAACCTGAAGTGAAGCACTGGAATCTAAAACTGGACTCACAGGTGAGGTTAAAATCATAGAAAACGAGAGTGTCAGTCCTCTTGTACTTAAGTCGGCATTGTGCCTTTTGTATTAAATTCGGATGCAATTTCTGTGTTTCTTCGTCAATTAGAAGGTCCAAGGGATACAGTAAACCCGAAGTGAAGCATCGGAATCTAAAACTGGACTCACAGGAGGGGTTCAAATCATAGATAGTTAGAGTGTCAGTCCTCTTATACTTAAGCCGGCATTGTGCCTTTTGAATTAAATTCCGATGCAATTTCTGTGTAGCATCATGAATAAGAATGTGCAAGGTATACAGTAAACCTGAAGTGAAGCATCGGAATCTAAAACTGAACTCACAGGAGAGGTTGAAATCACAGAAAGAGAGAGTGTCAGTCCTCTTTTACTTAAGTCTGCATTGTACCTTTTGTATTGAATTCGGATGCAATGTCTGTATTTCATCGTCAATAAGAAGGTGCAAGGGATACAGTAAACCTGAAGTGAAGCATCGGAATCTAAAACTGGACTCACAGGAGAGGTTCAAATCATAGAATGGGAGAGTGTCAATCCTCTTGTACTTAACTCGGCATTGTGCCTTTTGTATTAAATTCGGATGCAATTTCTGTGTTTCATCGTCAATAAGAAGGTCCAAGGTATACAGTAAACCTGAAGTGAAGCATCGGAATCTAAAACTGGACTCACAGGAGAGGTTCAAATCATGGAAAGAGAGAGTGTCAGTCCTCTTTTACTTAAGTCTGCATTGTGCCCTTTGAATTGAATTCGGATGCAATGTCTGTATCTCATCGTCACTAAGAAGGTGCAAGATATACAGTAAACCTGAAGTGAAGCATCGGAATCTAAAACTGTACTCACAGGAGTGGTTCAAATCATAGAGAGTTAGAGTGTCAGTCCTGTTGTACTTCAGTCGGCATTGTGCATTTTGAATTTAATTCCGATGCAATTTCTGTGTTTCATCGTCAATAAGAAGGTGCAAGGTATACAGTAAACCTGAAGTGAAGCATCGGAATCTAATACTGGACTCACAGGAGAGGTTCACATCATAGAGAGTTAGAGTGTCAGTCCTCTTGTACTTAAGTCAGCATTGTGCCTTTTGAATTAAATTCCGATGCAATTTCTGTATATCATCGTCAATAAGATGGTGCAAGGTATACAGTAAACCTGAAGTGAAGCATCGGAATCTAAAACTGAACTCACAGGAAAGGTTCAAATCTTAGAAAGGGAGAGTGTCAGTCCTCTGTTACTTAAGTCGGCATTGTGCCTTTTGTATTAAATTCGGATGCAATTTCTGTGTTTCATCGTCAATAAGAAGGAGCAAGGTATACATTAAACCTGAAGTGAAGCATCGGTATCTAAAACTGGACTCACAGGTGAGGTTAAAATCATAGAAAACGAGAGTGTCAGTCCTCTTGTACTTAAGTCGGCATTGTGCCTTTTGTATTAAATTGGGATGCAATTTCTGTGTTTCTTCGTCAATAAGAAGGTCCTAGGGATACAGTAAACCCGAAGTGAAGCATCGGAATCTAAAACTGGACTCACAGGAGGGGTTAAAATCATAGATAGTTAGAGTGTCAGTCCTCTTATACTTAAGCCGGCATTAAGCCTTTTGAATTAAATTCCGATGCAATTTCTGTGTAGCATCGTCAATAAGAATGTGCAAGGTATACAGTAAACCTGAAGTGAAGCATCGGAACCTGAAACTGAACTCACAGGAGAGGTTCAAATCATAGAAAGAGAGAGTGTCAGTCCTCTTTTACTTAAGTCTGCATTGTACCTTTTGTATTGAATTCGCATGCAATGTCTGTATTTCATCGTCAATAAGAAGGTCCAAGGGATACAAAAAACCTGAAGTGACGCATCGGAATCTAAAACTAAACACACAGGAGAGGGTCAAATCATAGAAAGAGAGGGTGTCAGTCCTCTTTTACTTAAGTCTGCATTGTGCCTTTTGAATTGAATTCGGATGCAATGTCTGTATCTCATCGTCAATAAGAAGGTGCAAGGTATACAGTAAACCTGAAGTGAAGCATCGGAATCTAAAACTGTACTCACAGGAGTGTTCAAATCATAAAGAGTTAGAGTGTCAGTCCTGTTGTACTTCAGTCGGCATTGTGCCTTTTGAATTAAATTCCGATGCAATTTCTGTGTAGCATCGTCAATAAGAATGTGCAAGGTATACAGTAAACCTGAAGTGAAGCATCGGAATCTAAGACTGAACTCACAGGAGAGTTTCAAATCATAGAAAGAGAGAGTGTCAGTCCTCTGTTACTTAAGTCGGGATTGTGCCTTTTGTATTAAATTCGGATGCAATTTCTGTGTTTCATCGTCAATAAGAAGGAGCAAGGTATACAGTAAACCTGAAGTGAAGCACTGGAATCTAAAACTGGACTCACAGGTGAGGTTAAAATCATAGAAAACGAGAGTGTCAGTCCTCTTGTACTTAAGTCGGCATTGTGCCTTTTGTATTAAATTCGGATGCAATTTCTGTGTTTCTTCGTCAATAAGAAGGTCCAAGGGATACAGTAAACCCGAAGTGAAGCATCGGAATCTGAAACTGGACTCACAGGAGGGGTTCAAATGATAGATAGTTAGAGTGTCAGTCCTCTTATACTTAAGCCGGCATTGTGAATTTTGAATTAAATTGCGATGCAATTTCTGTGTAGCATCATCAATAAGAATGTGCAAGGTATACAGTAAACCTGAAGTGAAGCATCGGAATCTAAAACTGAACTCACAGGAGAGGTTGAAATCACAGAAAGAGAGAGTGTCAGTCCTCTTTTACTTAAGTCTGCATTGTACCTTTTGTACTGAATTCAGATGCAATGTCTGTATTTCATCGTCAATAAGAAGGTGCAAGGGATACAGTAAACCTGAAGTGAAGCATCGGAATCTAAAACTGGACTCACAGGAGAGGTTGAAATCATAGAATGTGAGAGTGTCAGTCCTCTTGTACCGAAGTCGGCACTGTGTCTTTTAAATTTAATTCCGATGCAATTTCTCTGTTTCATCGTCAATAGGAAGGTGCAAGGTATACAGTAAACCTGAAGTGAAGCATCGGAATCTAAAACTGGACTCACAGGAGAGGTTCAAATCATAGAGAGTTAGAGTGTCAGTCCTGTTGTACTTAAGTCGTTATTGTGCCTTTTGAATTTAATTCCGATGCAATTTCTGTGTTTCATCGTCAATAAGAAGGTGCAAGGTATACAGTAAACCTGAAGTGAAGCATCGGAATCTTAAACTGGACTCACAGGAGAGGTTCAAATCATAGAGAGTTAGAGTGTCAGTCCTCTTGTACTTAAGTCGGCATTGTGCCTTTTGAATGAAATTCCGATGCAATTTCTGTGTATCATCGTCAGTAAGTAGGTGCAAGGTATACAGTAAACCTGAAATGACGCATCGGAATCTAAAACTGGACTCACAGGAGAGGTTCAAATCATAGAGAGTTAGAGCGTAACTCCTCTTGTACCTAAGTCGGCATTGTGCATTTTGAATTAAATTCCGATGCAATTTCTGTGTATCATCGTCAATAAGAATGTGCAAGGAATACGGTAAACCTGAAGTGAATCATCGGAATCCAAAACTGATCTCACTGGAGGGGTTCAAATCATAGAAGGAGAGAGTGTCAGTCCTCTTTTACTTATGTCTGCATTGTGCCTATTGTATTGAATTCGGATGCAATGTCTGTATTTCATCGTCAATAAGAAGGTCCAAGGGATACAGTAAACCTGAAGTGAAGCATCGGAATATAAAACTGGACTCACAGGAGATGTTCAAATCATGGAAAGAGAGAGTGTCAGTCCTCTTGTACTTAAGTCGGCATTGTGCGTTTTGTATTAAATTCGGATGCAATTTCTGTGTGTCATCGTCAATAAGAAGGTCCACGTGATACAGTAAACCTGAAGTGAAGCATCGGAATCTAAAACTGGACTCACAGGAGAGGTTCAAAGCATAGATAGTTAGAGTGTCAGTCCTCTTTTACTTAAGTCGGCATTGTGTCTTTTGAATTTTATTCTGATGCAATTTGTGTGTTTCATCGTCAATAAGAAGGTGCAAGGTATACAGTAAAACTGAAGTGAAGCATCGGAATCTAAACCTGGACTCACAGGAGGGGTTCAAATCATGGAGAGTCAGAGTGTCAGTCCTCTTGTACTTAAGCCGGCATTGTGCCTTTTGAATTAAATTCCGATGCAATTTCTGTGTATCATCGTCAATAAGAAGGTGCAAGGTATACAGTAAACCTGAAGTGACGCATCGGAGTCTAAAACTGAACTCACAGGAGAGGTTCAAATCATAGAAAGAGAGAGTGTCAGTCCTCTTATACTTAAGCCGGCATTGTGCCTTTTGAATTAAATTCCGATGAAATTTCTGTGTAGCATCGTCAATAAGAATGTGCAAGGTGTACAGTAAACCTGAAGTGAAGCATCGGAATCTAAAACTGGACTCACAGGAGAGGTTCAAATCATAGAGAGTTAGAGTGTCAGTCCTGTTGTACCTAAGTCGGTATTGTGCCTTTTGAATTTAATTCCGATGCAATTTCTGTGTTTCATCGTCAATAAGAAGGTGCAAGCTATACAGTAAACCTGAAGTGAAGCATCGGAATCTAAACTGGACTCACAGGAGGGGTTCAAATCATGGAGAGTCAGAGTGTCAGTCCTCTTGTACTTAAGCCGGCATTGTGCCTTTTGAATTAAATTCCGATGCAATTTCTGTGTATCATCGTCAATACGTAGGTGCAAGGTATACAGTAAACTTGAAGTGACGCATCGGAATCTAAAACTGAACTCACAGGAGAGGTTCAAATAATAGAAAGAGAGAGTGTCAGTCCTCTGTTACTTAAGTCGGTATTTTGCCTTTTGTATTAAATTCGGATGCAATTTCTGTGTTTCATCGTCAATAAGAAGGAGCAAGGTAAACAGTAAACCTGAAGTGAAGCATCGGAATCTAAAACTGTACTCACAGGAGGGGCTCAAATCATAGATAGTTAGAGTGTCAGTCCTCTTATACTTAAGCCGGCATTGTGCCTTTTGAATTAAATTCCGATGGAATTTCTGTGTACCATCGTCAATAAGAATGTGCAAGGTGTACAGTAAACCTGAAGTGAAGCATCGGAATCTAAAACTGAACTCACAGGAGAGGTTCAAATCATAGAAAGAGAGAGTGTCAGTCCTCTTTCACTTAAGTCTGCATTGTACCTTTTGTATTGAATTCGGATGCAATGTCTGAATTTCATCGTCAATAAGAAGGTCCAAGTGATACAGTAAACCTGAAGTGAAGCATCGGAATCTAAAACTGGACTCACAGGAGAGGTTGAAATCATTGAAAGTGAGAGTGTCAGTCCTCTTGTACCTAAGTTGGCACTGTGTCTTTTTGAATTTAATTCCGATGCGATTTCGTTGTTTCACCGTCAATAAGACGGTGCAAGGTACACAGTAAACCTGAAGTGAAGCATCGGAATCAAAACTGGACTAAGAGGAGAGTTCAAATCATAGAGAGTTAGAGTGTCAGTCCTGTTGTACTTAAGTCGGTATTGTGCCTTTTGAATTTAATTCCGATGCAATTTCTGTGTTTCATCGTCAATAAGAAGGTGCAAGGTGTACAGTAATCCTGAAGTGAGGCTTCGGAATCTAAAACTGGACTCACAGGGGAGGTTCAAATCATAGAGATTTAGAGTGTCAGTCCTCTTGTACTTAAGTCGGCATTGTGCCTTTTGAATTAAATTCCGATGCAATTTCTGTGTATCATCGTCAATAAGTAGGTGCAAGGTATACAGTAAACCTGAAGTGACGCATCGGAATCTAAAACTGGACTCACAGGAGAGGTTCAAATCATAGAGAGTTAGAGTGTCAGTCCTCTTGTACTTAAGTCGGCATTGTGCCTTTTGAATTAAATTCCGATGCAATTTCTGTGTATCATCGTAAATAAGAATGTGCAAGGTATACAGTAAACCTAAAGTGAAGCATCGGAATCTAAAACTGAACTCACAGGAGGGATTCAAATCATAGAAGGAGAGAGTGTCAGTCCTCTTTTACTTAAGTCTGCATTGTGCCTATTGTATTGAATTCGGATACAATGTCTGTATTTCATCGTCAATAAGACGGTCCAAGGGATACAGTAAACCTGAAGTGAAGCATTGGAAACTAAAACTGGACTCACAGGAGAGGTTGAAATCATAGAAAGTAAGAGTGTCAGTCCTCTTGTACTAAAGTCGGCATTGTGTCTTTTGAATTTAATTCCGATGCAAATTCTGTGTTTCATCGTCAATAAGAAGGTCCAAGGGATACAGTAATCCTGAAGTGAAGCATCGGAATCTTAGACTGGACTCAGAGGAGAGGTTCAAATCATTGAAAGTTAGAGTGTCAGTCCTCTTGTACTTAAGTCGGAGTTGTATATTTTGTATTAAATTTGGATGCAATTTCTGTGTTTCGTCGTCAATAAGAAGGTCCAAGGTACACAGTAAAATTGAAGTGAAGCATCGGAATCTAAAACTGGGCTCACAGGAGAGGTTCAAATCATAGAAAGTTAGAGTGTCAGTCCTCTTGCACTTAAGCCTTCATTGTGCCTTTTGTATTAAATTCGGATGAAAACACTGTGTTTCATCGTCAATAAGGAGGTCCAAGGGATACAGTAAACCAGAAGTGAAGCATCGGAATCTAAAACTGGACTCACAGGAGAGGTTCAAATCATAGAAAGTGAGAGTGTCAGTTCTCTTGTACTTAAGTCTTCATTGTGCCTTTTGTATTAAATTCGGATGCAATCTCTGTGTCTCATCGTCAATACGAAGGTCCAAGGGATACAGTAAACCTGAAGTGAAGCATCAGAATCTAAAACTGGACTCACAGGAGAGATTCATATCAATGAAAGTTAGAGTGTCAGTCCTCTTTGACATAAGTCGGCATTGTGCCTTTTGTATTATTTCGGATGCAGTTTCTGTGTTTCATCATCAATAAGAAGGTCTAAGGCATGCAGTAAACCTAAAGTGCAGCATCGGAATCTAATACTGGACTCACAGGAGAGGTTCAAATCTTAGAAAGTAAGAGTGTCAGTTCTCTTGTTCTTAAGTCGGCATTATGCCTTTTGTCTTAAATTCGGATGCAAACTCTGTGTTTCATCGTAAACAAGAAGGTCCAAGGGATACAGTAAACCTGAAGTGAAGCATCGGAATCTAAAACTGGACTCACAGGAGAGGTTCAAATCATAGAAAGTGAGAGTGTCAGTCCTCTTTTACTTAAGTCGGCATGGTGCCTTTTGTATTAAATTCCGAAGCAATTTCTGTGTTTCATCGTCAAAAAGAAGGTGCAAGGTATACAGTAAACCAGAGGTGAAGCATCGGAATCTAAAACTGGCCTCACTGGAGAGGTTGAAATCATAGAAAGTTAGAGTGTCAGTTCTCTTGTACTTAAGTCTTCATTGTGCCTTTTGTATTAAATTCGGATGCAATCTCTGTGTCTCATCGTCAATACGAAGGTCCAAGGGATACAGTAAACCTGAAGTGAAGCATCAGAATCTAAAACTGGACTCACAGGAGAGATTCATATCAATGAAAGTTAGAGTGTCAGTCCTCTTTGACATAAGTCGGCATTGTGCCTTTTGTATTATTTCGGATGCAGTTTCTGTGTTTCATCATCAATAAGAAGGTGCAAGGTATACAGTAAACCAGAGGTGAAGCATCGGAATCTAAAACTGGACTCACTGGAGAGGTTCAAATCTTAGAAAGTTAGAGTGTCAGTCCTCTTGTACTTAAGTGGGCATTGTGCCTTTTGAGTTCAATTCCGATGCAAATTCTGTGTTTCATCGTCAATAAGAGGGTCCAAGGTATACAATAAAACTGAACTGAAGCATCGGAATCTAAAACTGGACTCACAGGAGAGGTTCAAATCATAGAAAGTGAGAGTGTCAGTCCCCTTTTACTTAAGTCGGCATTGTGCCTTTTGAATTAAATTCGGATGCAATTTCTGTGTTTCATCGTCAATAAGAAGGTCCAAGGGATACAGTAAACTGAAGTGAAGCATCGGAATCTAAACTGGACTCACAGGAGAGGTTCAAATCATAGAAATTTAGAGTGTCAGTCCTCTTGTACTTAGGTCGGCAAATTTGCCTTTTGTATTAAATTCGGATGCAATTTCTGTGTTTCATCGTCAATAAGAAAGTCCAAGGGATACAGTAAACCTGAAGTGAAGCATCCGAATTTAAAACTGCACTAACAGGAGAGGTTCAAATCATAGAAAGTTAGAGTGTCAGTCATCTTGTGCTTAAGTTGGCATTGTGCCTTTTGTATTAAATTCGGATGCAATTTCTGTGTTTCATCGTCAATACGAAGGTCCGAAGATCCAGCAAACCTGAAGTGGAGCTTCGGAATCTAAAACTGTACTCACAGGAGAGGTTCAAATCGTAGAAAGTGAGAGTGTCAGTCCCCTTTTACTTAAGTCTGCATTGTGCCTTTTGAGTTCAATTCCGATGCAAATTCTGTGTTTCATCGTCAATAAGAGGGTCCAAGGTATACAATAAAACTGAACTGAAGCATCGGAATCTAAAACTGGACTCACAGGAGAGGTTCATATCATAGAAAGTGAGAGTGTCAGTCCCCTTTTACTTAAGTCGGCATTGTGCCTTTTGAGTTCAATTCCGATGCAATTTCTGTGTTTCATCGTCAATAAGAAGGTCCAAGGGATACAGTAAACCTGAAGTGAAGCATCGGAATCTAAACTGGACTCACAGGAGAGGTTCAAATCATAGAAATTTAGAGTGTCAGTCCTCTTGCACTTAAGTCGGCATTGTGCCTTTTGTATTAAATTCGGAAGCAATTTCTGTGTTTCATCGTCAATAAGAAAGTCCAAGGGATACAGTAAACCTGAAGTGAAGCATCCGAATCTAAAACTGCACTAACAGGAGGGGTTCAAATCATAGAAAGTTAGAGTGTCAGTCATTTTATGCTTAAGTTGGCATTGTGCCTTTTGTATTAAATTCGGATGCAATTTCTGTGTTTCATCGTCAATAAGAAGGTCCAAGGGATACAGTAAAACTGAAGTGAAGCATCGGAATCTAAAACTGGACTCACAGGAGAGGTCCAAATCATAGAAATTTAGAGTGTCAGTCCTCTTGTACTTAAGTCGGCTTTGTACCTTTTGTATTAAATTCGGATGCAATTTCTGTGTTTCATCGTCAATAGAAAAGTCCAAGGAATACAGTAAACCTGAAGGGAAGCATCCGAATCTAAAACTGCACTCACAGGAGAGGTTCACATCATAGAAAGTGAGAGTGTCAGTCCTCTAGTAATAAAGTCGGCATTATGCATTATTTATTAAATTTGGATGCAATTTCTGTGTTTCATCGACAATACGAGGGTCCAAGGTATACAGTTAACGTGAAGTAAAGCATCGGAATCTAAAACTGGACTCACAGGAGAGGTTCTAATCATAGAAAGTTAGAGAGTGTCAGTCCTCTTGTACTTAAGTCGGCATTGTGCCTTTTGAATTTAATTCCGATGCAATTTCTGTGTTTCATCGTCAATAAGAAGGTGCAAGGTATACAGTATACCTGAAGTGTAGCATCGGAATCTAAAACTGGACGCAAAGGATAGGTGGAAAGTGAGAGTGTCAGTCCTCTTGTACTTAAGTCGGCATTGTGCCTTTTGTATTAATTTCGGATGCAATTTCTGTGTTTCATCGTCAATAAGAAAGTCAAAGGGATACAGTAAACCTGAAGTGAAGCATCGGAATCTAAAACTGGACTCACAGGAGAGGTTCAAATCATACAAAGTTAGAGTGTCAGTCCTCTTGTACATAAGTCGGCATTGTGCCTTTTGTATTAAATTCGGACGCAAACTCTGTGTCTCATCGTCAATAAGAAGGTCCAAGGTATTCAGTAAACCTGAAGATAAGCATCGGAATCTAAAACGGGACTCACAGGAGAGGTTCAAGTCTTAGAAAGTTAGAGTGTCATTCCTCTTTTACTTGGGTCGGAATTATGCCTTTTGAATTTAATTCCGAAGCAGTTTCTGTGTTTCATCGTCAATAAGAAAGTCCAAGGGATACAGTAAACATGAAGTGAATCATCGGAATCTAAAACTGGACTCACAGGAGAGGTTCAAATCATAGAAAGTTAGAGTGTCAGTCCTCTTGTACTTAAGTCGGCATTGTGCATTTTGTATTAAATTCGAATGCAATTTCTGTGTTTCATCGTCAGTAAGAAGGTCCAAGAGATACAGTAAACCTGAAGTGAAGCATCGGAATCTAAAACTGGACTCACAGGAGAGGTTCATATCATAGAAAATGAGAGTGTCAGTCCTCTTGTACTTACGTCGGCATTGTGCCTTTTGTATTAAATTCGGATTCAATTGCTGTGTTTCATCGTCAATAAGAAGGTGCATGGTATACAGTAAACCTGAAGTGAACCATCGGAATCTAAAACTGGACTCACAGGAGAGGTTCAAGTCACAGAAAGTGAGAGTGTTAGTCCACAAATAATTAAGTCGGCATTGTGTCTTTTGTATTAAATTCGGATGCAATTTCTGTGTTTCATCGACAATAAGAAGGTGCAAGGTATACAGTTAACCTGAAGTGAAGCATCGGAATCTAAAACTGGACTCACAGGAGAGGTTCAAATCATAGAGACTTAGAGTGTCAGTCCTCTTGTAATTAAGTTGGCATTGTGCCTTTTAAAATTAATTCCGATGCAATTTCTGTGTTTCATCGTCAATAAGAAGGTGCAAGGTATACAGTAAACCTGAAGTCAAGCATCGAAGTCTAAAACTGGACTAACAGGAGAGGTTCAAATCATAGAGACTTAGAGTGTCAGTCCTCTTGTAATTAAGTCGGCATGGTGCCTTTTGATGTTAATTCCGATCAAATTTCTGTGTTTCATCGTCAGTAAGAAGGTGCATGGTATACAGTAAACCTGAAGTGAAACATCGGAATCTAAAACTGGACGCACAGGAAAGTTTCAAATCATAGAAAGTGAGAGTGTCAGTCTTCTTTTACTTAAGTCCGCATTGTTCTTTTTGTATTAAATTCGGATGCAATTTCTGTGTTTCATCGTCAATAAGAAGGTCCAAGGGATACAGTAAACCTGAAGTGAAGCATCGGAATCTAAAACTGGACTCACAGGAGAGGTTCAAATCATAGAAAGTTAGAGTGTCAGTCCTCTTCTACTTAAGACGGCAATGTGCCATTTGTATTAAATTCGGATGCAATATCTGTGTTTCATCGTCAATAAGAAGGTGTAAGGTATACTGTAAACCTGAAGTGAAGCATCGGAATCTGAAACTGGACTCACAGGAGAGGTTCAAATCATAGAATGTGAGAGTGTCAGTCCTCTTGTACTTCAGTCTGCATTGTGCCTTTTGTATTAAGGTCGGATGCAATTTCTGTGTTTCATCGTCAATAAGAAGGTCCAAGGGATACAGTAAACCTGAAGTGATGCATCGGAATGTAAAACTGGACTCACAGGAGAAGTTCAAATCATAGAAAGTTAGAGTGTCAGTCCTCTTGTACTTCAGTCGGCATTGTGCCTTTTGAATTTACCTTCGATGCAATATCTGTGTTTCATCGTCAATAAGAAGGTCCAAGGGATACAGTAAACCTGATGTGAAGCATCGGAATCTAAAACTGGTCTCACAGTAAAGGTTCAAATCATAGAAAGTTAGAGTGTCAGTCCTCTTGTACTTAAGTCGGCATTGTGCCTTTTGTATTATATTCGGATGCAAACTCCGTGTCTCATCGTCAATAAGAAGGTCCAAGGGATACAGTAAACCAGAAGTGAAGCATCGGAATTTAAAGCTGGACTCACAGGAGGGGTTCAAGTCATAGAAAGTGAGAGTGTCAGTCCTCTTGTCCTTAAGTCGGCATTGTCCCTATTGTATTAAATTCGGATGCAATTTCTGTGTTTCATCGTCAATAAGAAGGTCCAAGGTATACAGTAAACCTTAAGATAAGCATCGGAATCTAAAACGGGACTCACAGGAGAGGTTCAAATGTTAGAAAGTTAGAGTGTCATTCCTCTTTTACTTAAGTCGGCATTATGCCTTTTGAATTTAATTCCGAAGCAGTTTCTGTGTTTCATCGTCAATAAGAAGGTCCAAGGTATACAGTAAACCTGAAGTGAATCATCGGAATCTAAAACAGGACTCACAGGAGAGGTTCAAATCATAGAAAATTAGAGTGTCAGTCCTTTTGTACTTAAGACGGCATTGTGCCTTTTGTATTAAATTCGGATGCAATTTCTAAGTTTCATCGTCAATAAGAAGGTCCAAGAGATACAGTAAACCTGAAGTGAAGCATCGGAATCTAAAACTGCACTCACAGGAGAGGTTCATATCATAGAAAGTGAGAGTGTCAGTCCTCTTGTACCAAAGTCATCATTGTGCCTTTTGTATTAAATTCGGATGCAATTTCTGTGTTTCATCGTCAATAAGAAGGTCCAAGGGATACAGTAAACCTTAAGTGAGGCATCGGAATCTAAAACTGGACTCACAGGAGAGGTTCAAATCATTGAAAGTTAGAGTGTCAGTCCTCTTGTACTTAAGTCGGCATTGTGCCTTTTGGATTAAATGCGGATGCTATTTCTGTGTTTCATCGTCAATAAGAAAGTCAAAGGGATACAGTAAACCTGAAGTGAAGCATTGGAATCTAAAACTGGACTCACAGGAGAGGTTCAAATCATAGAAAGTGAGAGTGTTAGTCTTCTAATAATTAAGTCGGCATTGTGTCTTTTGTATTACATTCGGATGCAATTTCTGCGTTTCATCGACAATAAGAAGGTCCAAGGGATACAGTAAACCTAAAGTGAAGCATCGGAATCTAAAACTGGACTCACAGGAGAGGTTCAAATAATAGAAAGTCAGAGTGTCAGTCCTCTTGTACTTAAGTCGGCATTATGCCTTTTGAATTTAATTCCGATGCAATTTCTGTGTTTCATCGTCAATAAGATGGTGCAAGGTATACAGTAAGTCTGATGTGAAGCATTGGAATCTAAAACTGGACTCACAGGAGAGATTCAAATCATAGAAAGTTAGAGTGTCAGTCCTCTTGTACTTAAGTCGGCATTGTGCCTTTTGTATTACATTCGGATGCAATTTCTGTGGTTCATGTCAATAAGAGGGACCAAGGGATACAGTAAACGTGAAGTAAAGCATCCGAATCTAAAACTGGACTCACAGGAGAGGTTCTAATCATAGAAAGTTAGAGAGTGTCAGTCTTCTTGTACTTAAGTCGGCATTGTGCCTTTTGAATTTAATTCCGATGCAATTTCTGTGTTTCATCGTCAATAACAAGGTGCAAGGTATACAGTAAACCTGAAGTGAAGCATCGGAATCTAAAACTGGACTCACAGGAGAGGTTCAAATCATAGAGACTTAGAGTGTCAGTCCTCTTGTAATGAAGTTGGCATTGTGCCTTTTGAATTTATTTCCGATGCAATTTCTGTGTTTCATCGTCAATAAGAAGGTGCAAGGTATACAGTAAACCTGAAGTGATGCATTGGAATCTAAAACTGGACTCACAGGAGAGGTTCAAATCATAGAAAGTTAGAGTGTCAATCCTCTTGTACTTAAGTCGGCATTATGCCTTTTGAATTTAATTCCGATGCAATTTCTGTGTTACATCGTCAATAAGATGGTGCAAGGTATACAGTAAACCTGAAGTGAAGCATCGGAATCTAAAACTGAACTCACAGGAGAGGTTGAAATCACAGAAAGAGAGAGTGTCAGTCCTCTTTTACTTAAGTCTGCATTGTACCTTTTGTATTGAATTCGGATGCAATGTCTGTATTTCATCGTCAATAAGAAGGTGCAAGGGATACAGTAAACCCGAAGTGAAGCATCGGTATCTAAAACTGGACTCACAGGAGGGGTTCAAATCATAGAAAGTTAGAGTGTCAGTCCTCTTATACTTAAGCCTTCATTGTGCCTTTTGAATTAAATTCCGATGCAATTTCTGTGTAGCATCATCAATAAGAATGTGCAAGTTATACAGTAAACCTGAAGTGAAGCATCGGAATCTAAAACTGAACTCACAGGAGAGGTTGAAATCACAGAAAGAGAGAGTGTCAGTCCTCTTTTACTTAAGTCTGCATTGTACCTTTTGTATTGAATTCGGATGCAATGTCTCTATTTCATCGTCAATAAGAAGGTGCAAGGGATACAGTAAACCTGAAGTGAAGCATTGTAATCTAAAACTGGACTCACAGGAGAGGTTCAAATCATAGAAAGTTAGAGTGTCAGACCTCTTGTACTTCAGTCGGCATTGTGCCTTTTGTATTAAATTCGGATGCAATTTCTGTGTTTCATCGTCAATAAGAGGGTCCAAGGGATACAGTAAACGTGAAGTAAAGCATCGGAATCTAAAACTGGACTCACAGGAGAGGTTCTAATCATAGAAAGTTAGATGGTGTCAGACTTCTTGTACTTAAGTCGGCATTGTGCCTTTTGAATTTAATTCCGATGCAATTTCTGTGTTTCATCGTTAATATGAAGGTGCAAGGTATACAGTAAACCTGAAGTGAAGCATCGGAATCTAAAACTGGACTCACAGGAGAGGTTCAAATCATAGAAAGTTAGAGGGTCAGTCCTCTTGTACTTAAGTCGGCAATGTGCCATTTGTATTAAATTCGGATGCAATTTCTGTGTTTCATCGTCAATTAGAAGGAGCAAGGTATACAGTAAACCTGAAGTGAAGCACTGGAATCTAAAACTGGACTCACAGGTGAGGTTAAAATCATAGAAAACGAGAGCGTCAGTCCTCTTGTACTTAAGTCGGGATTGTGCCTTTTGTATTAGATTCGGATGCAATTTCTGTGTTTCTTCGTCAATAAGAAGGTCCAAGGGATACAGTAAACCCGAAGTGAAGCATCGGAATCTAAAACTGGACTCACAGGAGGGGTTCAAATCATAGATAGTTAGAGTGTCAGTCCTCTTATACTTAAGCCGGCATTGTGCCTTTTGAATTAAATTCCGATGCAATTTCTGTGTAGCATCATCAATAAGAATGTGCAAGGTATAGAGTAAACCTGAAGTGAAGCATCGGAATCTAAAACTGAACTCACAGGAGAGGTTGAAATCACAGAAAGAGAGAGTGTCAGTCCTCTTTTACTTAAGTCTGCATTGTACCTTTTGTATTGAATTCGGATGCAATGTCTGTATTTCATCGTCAATAAGAAGGTGCAAGAGTAACAGTAAACCTGAAGTGAAGCATCGGAATCTAAAACTGGACTCACAGGAGAGGCTGAAATCATAGAAAGTGAGAGTGTCAGTCCTCTTGTACCAAAGTGGGCACTGTGTCTTTTAAATTTAATTCCGATGCAATTTCTCTGTTTCATCGTCAATAGGAAGGTGCAAGGTATACAGTAAACCTGAAGTGAAGCATCGGAATCTAAAACTGGACTCACAGGAGAGGTTCAAATCATAGAGAGTTGGAGTGTCAGTCCTCTTGTACTTAAGTCGGCATTGTGCCTTTTGAATGAAATTCCGATGCAATTTCTGTGTATCATCGTCAGTAAGTAGGTGCAAGGTATACAGTAAACCTGAAGTGACGCATCGGAATCTAAAACTGGACTCACAGGAGAGGTTCAAATCATAGAGAGTTAGAGCGTCAGTCCTCTTGTACCTAAGTCGGCATTGTGCCTTTTGAATTAAATTCCGATGCAATTTCTGTGTATCATCGTCAATAAGAATGTGCAAGGAATACGGTAAACCTGATGTGAATCATCGGAATCCAAAACTGATCTCACTGGAGGGGTTCAAGTCATAGAAGGAGAGAGTGTCAGTCCTCTTTTACTTATGTCTGCATTGTGCCTATTGTATAGAATTCGGATGCAATGTCTGTATTTCATCGTCAATAAGAAGGTCCAAGGGATACAGTAAACCTGAAGTGAAGCATCGGAATCTAAAACTGGACTCACAGGAGATGTTCAAATCATGGAAAGAGAGAGTGTCAGTCCTCTTGTACTTAAGTCGGCATTGTGCGTTTTGTATTAAATTCGGATGCAATTTCTGTGTGTCATCGTCAATAAGAAGGTCCACGTGATACAGTAAACGTGAAGTGAAGCATCGGAATCTAAAACTGGACTCACAGGAGAGGTTCAAAGCATAGATAGTTAGAGTGTCAGTCCTCTTTTACTTAAGTCGGCATTGTGTCTTTTGAATTTTATTCTGATGCAATTTGTGTGTTTCATCGTCAATAAGTAGGGCAAGGTATACAGTAAAACTGAAGTGAAACATCGTAATCTAAACCTGGACTCACAGGAGACGTTCACATCATAGAGAGTTAGAGTGTCAGTCCTTATGTACCTAAGTCAGCATTGTACCTTTTGAATTAAATTAAGATGCAATTTCTGTGTATCATCGTCAATAAGGAGGTGCAAGGTATACAGTAAACCTGAAGTGACGCATCGGAATCTAAAACTGAACTCACAGGAGAGGTTCAAATCATAGAAAGAGAGAGTGTCAGTCCTCTTATACTTAAGCCGGTATTGTGCCTTTTGAATTAAATTCCGATGGAATTTCTGTGTAGCATCGTCAATAAGAATGTGCAAGGTGTACAGTAAACCTGAAGTGAAGCATCGGAATCTAAAACTGGACTCACGGGAGAGGTTCAAATCATAGAGAGTTAGAGTGTCAGTCCTCTTGTACTTATGCCGGCATTGTGCCTTTTGAATTAAATTCCGATGCAATTTCTGTGTATCATCGTCAATAAGAATGTGCAAGGTATACAGTTAACCTGATGTGAAGCATCGGAATCTAAAATTGAACTCACAGGAGGGATTCAAATCATAGAAGGAGAGAGTGTCAGTCCTCTTTTACTTAAGTCTGCATTGTGCCTATTGTATTGAATTCGGATGCAATGTCTGTATTTCATCGTCAATAAGAAGGTCCAAGGGATACAGTAAACCTGAAGTGAAGCATCGGAAACTAAAACTGGACTCACAGGAGATGTTCAAATCATAGAGAGTTAGAGTGTCAGTCCTCTTGTACTTAAGTCGGCATTGTGCCTTTTGAATTAAATTCCGATGCAATTTCTGTGTATCATCGTCAATAAGAGGGTGCAAGGTATACAGTAAACTTGAAGTGACGCATCGGAATCTAAAACTGAACTCACAGGAGAGGTTCAAATCATAGAAAGAGAGAGTGTCAGTCCTCTGTTACTTAAGTCGGTATTGTGCCTTTTGTACTAAATTCGGATGCAATTTCTGTGTTTCATCGTCAATAAGAAGGAGCAAGGTAAACAGTAAACCTGAAGTGAAGCATCGGAATCTAAAACTGGACTCACAGGTGAGGTTAAAATCATAGAAAACGAGAGCGTCAGTCCTCTTGTACTTAAGTCGGCATTGTGCCTTTTGTATTAAATTCGGATGCAATTTCTGTGTTTCTTCGTCAGTAAGAAGATCCAAGGGATACAGTAAACCCAAAGTGAAGCATCGGAATCTAAGACTGTACTCACAGGAGGGGCTCAAATCACCGATAGTTAGAGTGTCAGTCCTCTTATACTTAAGCCGGCATTGTGCCTTTTGAATTAAATTCCGATGGAATTTCTGTGTACCATCGTCAATAAGAATGTGCAAGGTGTACAGTAAACCTGAAGTGAAGCATCGGAATCTAAAACTGAACTCACAGGAGAGGTTCAAATCAAAGAAAGAGAGAGTGTCAGTCCTTTTTCACTTAAGTCTGCATTGTACCTTTTGTATTGAATTCGGATGCAATGTCTGAATTTCATCGTCAATAAGAAGGTCCAAGTGATACAGTAAACCTGAAGTGAAGCATCGGAATCTAAAAGTGGACTCACAGGAGAGGTTGAAATCATAGAAAGTGAGAGTGTCAGTCCTCTTGTACCTAAGTCGGCACTGTGTCTTTTTGAATTTAATTCCGATACGATTTCGTTGTTTCATCGTCAATAAGACGGTGCAAGGTATACAGTAAACCTGAAGTGAAGCATCGGAATTAAAACTGGACTCAAAGGAGAGGTTCAAATCATAGAGAGTTAGAGTGTCAGTCTTGTTGTACTTAAGTCGGTATTGTGCCTTTTGAATTTAATTCCGATGCAATCTCTGTGATTCATCGTCAATAAGAAGGTGCAAGGTATACAGTAATCCTGAAGTGAGGCATCGGAATCTAAAACTGGGCTCACAGGAGAGGTTCAAATCATAGAGATTTAGAGTGTCAGTCCACTTGTACTTAAGTCGGCATTGTGCCTTTTGAATTAAATTCCGATGCAATTTCTGTGTATCATCGTCAATAATAAGGTGCAAGGTATACAGTAAACCTGAAGTGACGCATCGGAATCTAAAACTGGACTCACAGGAGAGGTTCAAATCATAGAGAGTTAGAGTGTCAGTCCTCTTGTACTTAAGTCGGCATTGTGCCTTTTGAATTAAATTCCGATGCAATTTCTGTGTATCATCGTAAATAAGAATGTGCAAGGTATACAGTAAACCTAAAGTGAAGCATCGGAATCTAAAACTGAACTCACAGGAGGGATTCAAATCATAGAAGGAGAGAGTGTCAGTCCTCTTTTACTTAAGTCTGCATTGTGCCTATTGTATTGAATTCGGATGCAATGTCTGTATTTCATCGTCAATAAGACGGTCCAAGGGATACAGTCAACCTGAAGTGAAGCATCGGAAACTAAAACTGGACTCACAGGAGAGGTTGAAATCATAGAAAGTAAGAGTGTCAGTCCTCTTGTACTAAAGTCGGCATTGTGTCTTTTGAATTTAATTCCGATGCAATTTCTGTGTTTCATCGTCAATAAGAAGGTCCAAGGGATACAGTAAACCTGAAGTGAAGCATCGGAATCTTAGACTGGACTCAGAGGAGAGGTTCAAATCATTGAAAGTTAGAGTGTCAGTCCTCTTGTACTTAAGTCGGAGTTGTATATTTTGTATTAAATTTGGATGCAATTTCTGTGTTTCATCGTCAATAGGAAGGTCCAAGGTATACAGTAAAATTGAAGTGAAGCATCGGAATATAAAACTGGGCTCACAGGAGGGGTTCAAATCATAGAAAGTTAGAGTGTCAGTCCTCTTGCACTTAAGCCTTCATTGTGCCTTTTGTATTAAATTCTAATGAAAACTCTGTGTTTCATCGTCAATAAGGAGGTCCAAGGGATACAGTAAACCAGAAGTGAAGCATCGGAAACTAAAACAGGACTCACAGGACAGGTTCAAATCATAGAAAGTAAGAGTGTCAGTCCTCTTTTACTTGAGGCGGCATTGTGCCTTTTGTATTTAATTCCGATGCGACTTCTGTGTTTCATCGTCAATAATAAGGTCCAAGGGATACAGTAAACCTGAAGTGAAGCACCGGAATCTAAAACTGGACTCACAGGAGAGGTTCAAATCATAGAAAGTGAGAGTGTCAGTCCCCTTTTACTTAAGTCGGCATTGTGCCTTTTGAATTAAATTCGGATGCAATTTCTGTGTTTCATCGTCAATAAGAAGGTCCAAGGGATACAGTAAACCTGAAGTGAAGCATCGGAATCTAAACTGGACTCACAGGAGAGGTTCAAATCATAGGAATTTAGAGTGTCAGTCCTCTTGTACTTAAGTCGGCATTGTGCCTTTTGTATTACATTCGGATGCAATTTCTGTGTTTCATCGTCAATAAGAAAGTCCAAGGGATACAGTAAACCTGAAGTGAAGCATCCGAATCTAAAACTGCACTAACAGGAGAGGTTCAAATCATAGAAAGTTAGAGTGTCAGTCATCTTGTGCTTAAGTTGGCATTGTGCCTTTTGTATTAAATTCGGATGCAATTTCTGTGTTTCATCGTCAATACGAAGGTCCGAAGATCCAGCAAACCTGAAGTGGAGCTTCGGAATCTAAAACTGTACTCACAGGAGAGGTTCAAATCGTAGAAAGTTAGAGTGTCAATCCTCTTGTACTTTAGTCGGCATTGTGCCTTTTGTATTAAATTCGGACACAATTTCTGTGTTTTATCGTCAATAAAAAGGTCCAAGGGATACAGTAAACCTGAAGTGAAGCATCGGAATCTAAAGCTGGACTCACAGGAGAAGTTCAAATCATAGAAAGTTAGAGTGCCAGTCCTCTTGAACTTAAGTCGGCATTGTGCCTTTTGAATTTAATTCCGATGCAATTTCTGTGTTTCATCGTCAATAAGAGGGTCCAAGGTATACAATAAACCTGAAGTGAAGCATCAGAATCTAAAACTGGACTCACAGGAGAGGTTCAAATCATAGAAAGTGAGAGTGTCAGTCCTATTTTACTTAGGTCGGCATTGTGCCTTTAAATTAAATTCGGCTGCAATTTATGTGTTTCATCGTCAATACGAAGGTCCTAGGGATACAGTAAACCTGAAGTGAAGCATCGGAATCTAAAACTGGACTCACAGGAGAGGTTCAAATCATAGAAAGTGAGAGTGTCAGTCCTCTTTCACTTAAGTCGGCATTGTGCATTTTGTACTAAATTCCGATGCAATTTCTGTGTTCCATCGTCAAAAGATGGTGCAAGGTATACAGTAAACCTGAAGTGAAGCATCGGAATCTAAAACTGGACTCACTGTAGAGGTTCAAATCTTCGAAAGTTAGAGTGTCAGTCCTCTTGTACTTAAGTGGGCATTGTGCCTTTTGAGTTCAATTCCGATGCAATTTCTGTGTTTCATCGCAAATAAGAGGTTCCAACGTATACAATAAAGCTGAAGTGAAGCATCGGAATCTATAACTGGACTCACAGGAGAGGTTCAAATCATAGAAAGTTAGAGTGTCAGTTCTCTTGTTCTTAAGTCGGAATTATGCCTTTTGTATTAAATTCGGAAGCAAA
This sequence comes from Schistocerca americana, assembly GCF_021461395.2. Taxonomy (NCBI): domain Eukaryota; kingdom Metazoa; phylum Arthropoda; class Insecta; order Orthoptera; family Acrididae; genus Schistocerca; species Schistocerca americana. The sequence goes on along the minus strand of NC_060125.1, from coordinate 58,376,682 downwards.
CTCTGTGTTTCATTGTAAACAAGAAGGTCCAAGGGATACAGTAAAACTGAAGAGAAGCATCGGAATCTAAAACTGGACTCACAGGAGAGGTTCAAATCATAGAAAGTGAGAGTGTCAGTCCTCTTTCACTTAAGTCGGCATTGTGCATTTTGTACTAAATTCCGATGCAATTTCTGTGTTCCATCGTCAAAAGATGGTGCAAGGTATACAGTAAACCTGAAGTGAAGCATCGGAATCTAAAACTGGACTCACTGTAGAGGTTCAAATCTTCGAAAGTTAGAGTGTCAGTCCTCTTGTACTTAAGTGGGCATTGTGCCTTTTGAGTTCAATTCCGATGCAATTTCTGTGTTTCATCGCAAATAAGAGGTTCCAACGTATACAATAAAGCTGAAGTGAAGCATCGGAATCTATAACTGGACTCACAGGAGAGGTTCAAATCATAGAAAGTGAGAGTGTCAGTCCTCTTTTACTTAAGTCGGTATTGTGCCTTTTGAATTAAATACGGATGCAATTTCTGTGTTTCATCGTCAATAAGAAGGTCCAAGGGATACAGTAAACCTGAAGTGAAGCATCGGAATCTAAAACTGGACTCACAGGAAAGGTCCAAATCATAGAAATTTAGAGTGTCAGTCCTCTTGTACTTAAGTCGGCATTGTACCTTTTGTATTAAATTCGGATGCAATTTCTGTGTTTCATCGTCAATAAAAAAGTCCAAGGGATACAGTAAACCTGAAGTGAAGCATCCGAATCTAAAACTGCACTCACAGGAGAGGTTCAAATCATAGAAAGTGAGAGTATCAGTCCTCTAGTAATAAAGTCGGCATTATGCATTTTGTATTAAATTTGGATGCAATTTCTGTGTTTCATCGACAATACGAGGGTCCAAGGTATACAGTTAACGTGAAGTAAAGCATCGGAATCTAAAACTGGACTCACAGGAGAGGTTCTAATCATAGAAAGTTAGAGAGTGTCAGTCCTCTTGTACTTAAGTCGGCATTGTGAGTTTTGAATTTAATTCCGATGCAATTTCTGTGTTTCATCGTCAATAAGAAGGTGCAAGGTATACTGTAAACCTGAAGTGAAGCATCGGAATCTAAAACTGGACTAACAGAAAGGTTCAAATCATAGGGACTTAGAGTGTCAGTCCTCTTGTAATTAAGTCGGCATTGTGCCTTTTGAATTTAATTCCGATGCAATTTCTGTGTTTCATCGTCAATAAGAAGGTGCAAGGTATACAGTATACCTGAAGTGTAGCATCGGAATCTAAAACTGGACGCAAAGGATAGGTGGAAAATTGAGAGTGTCAGTCCTCTTGTACTTAAGTCGGCATTGTGCCTTTTGTATTAATTTCGGATGCAATTTCTGTGTTTCATCGTCAATAAGAAAGTCAAAGGGATACAGTAAACCTGAAGTGAAGCATCGGAATCTAAAACTGGACTCACAGGAGAGGTTCAAATCATAGAAAGTTAGAGTGTCAGTCCTCTTGTACATAAGTCGGCATTGAGCCTTTTGTATTAAATTCGGACGCAAACTCTGTGCCTCATCGTCAATAAGAAGGTCCAAGGTATACAGTAAACCTGAAGATAAGCATCGGAATCAAAAACGGGACTCACAGGAGAGGTTCAAGTCTTAGAAAGTTAGAGTGTCATTCCTCTTTTACTTGGGTCGGAATTATGCCTTTTGAATTTAATTCCGAAGCAGTTTCTGTGTTTCATCGTCAATAAGAAAGTCCAAGGGATACAGTAAACCTGAAGTGAATCATCGGAATCTAAAACTGGACTCACAGGAGAGGTTCAAATCATAGAAAGTTAGAGTGTCAGTCCTCTTGTACTTAAGTCGGCATTGTGCCTTTTGTATTAAATTCGAATGCAATTTCTGTGTTTCATCGTCAATAAGAAGGTCCAAGAGATACAGTAAACCTGAAGTGAAGCATCGGAATCTAAAACTGGACTCACAGGAGAGGTTCATATCATAGAAAGTGAGAGTGTCTGTCCTCTTGTACTTAAGTCGGCATTGTGCCTTTTGTATTAAATTCGAATGCAATTTCAGTGTTTCATCGTCAATATGAAGGTCCAAGTGATACAGTAAACCTGAAGTGAGGCATCGGAATCTAAAAATGGACTCACAGGAGAGGTTCAAAACGCTGAAAGTTAGAGTGTCAGTCCTCTTGTACTTAAGTCGGCATAGTGCCTTTTGGATTAAATGCGGATGCAATTTCTGTGTTTCATCGTCAATAAGAAAGTCAAAGGGATACAGTAAACCTGAAGTGAAGCATCGGAATCTAAAACCGGACTCACAGGAGAGGTTCAAATCATAGAAAGTGAGAGTGTAAGTCCTCTTGTACTTAAGTCGGCATTGTGCCTTTTGTATTAAATTCGGATGCAATTGCTGTGTTTCATCGTCAATAAGAAGGTGCATGGTATACAGTAAACCTGAAGTGAACCATCGGAATCTAAAACTGGACTCACAGGAGAGGTTCAAATCACAGAAAGTGAGAGTGTTAGTCCACTAATAATTAAGTCGGCATTGTGTCTTTTGTATTAAATTCGGATGCAATTTCTGTGTTTCATCGTCAATAAGAAGGTGCAAGGTATACAGTTAACCTGAAGTGAAGCATCGGAATCTAAAACTGGACTCACAGGAGAGGTTCAAATCATAGAGACTTAGAGTGTCAGTCCTCTTGTAATTAAGTTGGCATTGTGCCTTTTAAAATTAATTCCGATGCAATGTCTGTGTTTCATCGTCAATAAGAAGGTGAAAGGTATACAGTAAACCTGAAGTGAAGCATCGAAGTCTAAAACTGGACTAACAGGAGAGGTTCAAATCATAGAGACTTAGAGTGTCAGTCCTCTTGTAATTAAGTCGGCATTGTGCCTTTTGATGTTAATTCCGATCAAATTTCTGTGTTTCATCGTCAATAAGAAGGTGCATGGTATGCAGTAAACCTGAAGTGAACCATCGGAATTCAAAACTGGACGCACAGGAAAGTTTCAAATCATAGAAAGTGAGAGTGTCAGTCTTCTTTTACTTAAGTCGGCATTGTGCTTTTTGTATTAAATTCGGATGCAATTTCTGTGTTTCACCGTCAATAAGAAGGTCCAAGGGATACAGTAAACCTGAAGTGAAGCATCGGAATCTAAAACTGGACTCACAGGAGAGGTTCAAATCATAGAAAGTTAGAGTGTCAGTCCTCTTCTACTTAAGACGGCCATGTGGCATTTGTACTAAATTCGGATGCAATATCTGTGTTTCATCGTCAATAAGAAGGTGTAAGGTATACTGTAAACCTGAAGTGAAGCATCGGAATCTGAAACTGGACTCACAGGAGAGGTTCAAATCATAGAATGTGAGAGTGTCAGTCCTCTTGTACTTAAGTCTGCATTGTGCCTTTTGTATTAAGTTCGGATGCAATTTCTTAGTTTCATCGTCAATAAGAAGGTCCAAGGGATACAGTAAACCTGAAGTGATGCATCGGAATGTAAAACTGGACTCACAGGAGAGGTTCATATCATAGAAAGTGAGAGTGTCTGTCCTCTTGTACTTAAGTCGGCATTGTGCCTTTTGTATTAAATTCGAATGCAATTTCAGTGTTTCATCGTCAATATGAAGGTCCAAGGGATACAGTAAACCTGAAGTGAGGCATCGGAATCTAAAAATGGACTCACAGGAGAGGTTCAAAACGCTGAAAGTTAGAGTGTCAGTCCTCTTGTACTTAAGTCGGCATAGTGCCTTTTGGATTAAATGCGGATGCAATTTCTGTGTTTCATCGTCAATAAGAAAGTCAAAGGGATACAGTAAACCTGAAGTGAAGCATCGGAATCTAAAACCGGACTCACAGGAGAGGTTCAAATCATAGAAAGTGAGAGTGTAAGTCCTCTTGTACTTAAGTCGGCATTGTGCCTTTTGTATTAAATTCGGATGCAATTGCTGTGTTTCATCGTCAATAAGAAGGTGCATGGTATACAGTAAACCTGAAGTGAACCATCGGAATCTAAAACTGGACTCACAGGAGAGGTTCAAATCACAGAAAGTGAGAGTGTTAGTCCACTAATAATTAAGTCGGCATTGTGTCTTTTGTATTAAATTCGGATGCAATTTCTGTGTTTCATCGACAATAAGAAGGTGCAAGGTATACAGTTAACCTGAAGTGAAGCATCGGAATCTAAAACTGGACTCACAGGAGAGGTTCAAATCATAGAGACTTAGAGTGTCAGTCCTCTTGTAATTAAGTTGGCATTGTGCCTTTTAAAATTAATTCCGATGCAATGTCTGTGTTTCATCGTCAATAAGAAGGTGCAAGGTAAACAGTAAACCTGAAGTGAAGCATCGAAGTCTAAAACTGGACTAACAGGAGAGGTTCAAATCATAGAGACTTAGAGTGTCAGTCCTCTTGTAATTAAGTCGGCATTGTGCCTTTTGATGTTAATTCCGATCAAATTTCTGTGTTTCATCGTCAATAAGAAGGTGCATGGTATGCAGTAAACCTGAAGTGAACCATCGGAATTCAAAACTGGACGCACAGGAAAGTTTCAAATCATAGAAAGTGAGAATGTCAGTCTTCTTTTACTTAAGTCGGCATTGTGCTTTTTGTATTAAATTCGGATGCAATTTCTGTGTTTCACCGTCAATAAGAAGGTCCAAGGGATACAGTAAACCTGAAGTGAAGCATCGGAATCTAAAACTGGACTCACAGGAGAGGTTCAAATCATAGAAAGTTAGAGTGTCAGTCCTCTTCTACTTAAGACGGCCATGTGCCATTTGTACTAAATTCGGATGCAATATCTGTGTTTCATCGTCAATAAGAAGGTGTAAGGTATACTGTAAACCTGAAGTGAAGCATCGGAATCTGAAACTGGACTCACAGGAGAGGTTCAAATCATAGAATGTGAGAGTGTCAGTCCTCTTGTACTTAAGTCTGCATTGTGCCTTTTGTATTAAGTTCGGATGCAATTTCTTAGTTTCATCGTCAATAAGAAGGTCCAAGGGATACAGTAAACCTGAAGTGATGCATCGGAATGTAAAACTGGACTCACAGGAGAGGTTCAAATCATAGAAAGTTAGAGTGTCAGTCCTCTTGTACTTCAGTCGGCATTGTGCCTTTTGAATTTACCTTCGATGCAATATCTGTGTTTCATCGTCAATAAGAAGGTGCAAGGTATACTGTAAACCTGAAGTGTAGCATCGGAATCTAAAACTGGACTCATAGGAGAGGTGGAGAGTGAGAGTGTCAGTCCTCTTGTATTTAAGTCGGCATTGTGCCTTTTGTATTAATTTCGGATGCAATTTCTGTGTTTTACCGTCAATTAGAAGGACCTAGGGATACAGTAAACCTGATGTGAAGCATCGGAATCTAAAACTGGTCTCACAGTAAAGGTTCAAATCATAGAAAGTTAGAGTGTCAGTCCTCTTGTACTTAAGTCGGCATTGTGCCTTTTGTATTAAATTCGGATGCAAACACCGTGTCTCATCGTCAATAAGAAGGTCCAAGGGATACAGTAAACCAGAAGTGAAGCATCGGAATTTAAAACTGGACTCACAGGAGGGGTTCAAATCATAGAAAGTGAGAGTGTCAGTCCTCTTGTCCTTAAGTCGGCATTGTCCCTATTGTATTAAATTCGGATGCAATTTCTGTGTATCATCGTCAATAAGAAGGTCCAAGGTATACAGTAAACCTTAAGATAAGCATCGGAATCTAAAACGGGACTCACAGGAGAGGTTCAAATGTTAGAAACTTAGAGTGTCATTCCTCTTTTACTTAAGTCGGCATTATGCCTTTTGAATTTAATTCCGAAGCAGTTTCTGTTCTCATCGTCAATACGAAGGTCCAAGGGATACAGTAAACCATGAAGTGAATCATCGGAATCTAAAACAGGACTCACAGGAGATGTTCAAATCATAGAAAATTAGAGTGTCAGTCCTTTTGTACTTAAGTCGGCATTGTGCCTTTTGAATTAAATTCGGATGCAATTTCTAAGTTTCATCGTCAATAAGAAGGTCCAAGAGATACAGTAAACCTGAAGTGAAGCATCGGAATCTAAAACTGGACTCACAGGAGAGATTCAAATCATAGAAAGTTAGAGTGTGAGTCCTCTTGTACTTAAGTCGGCATTGTGCCTTTTGTATTACATTCGGATGCAATTTCTGTGGTTCATGTCAATAAGAGGGACCAAGGGATACAGTAAACGTGAAGTAAAGCATCGGAATCTAAAAGTGGACTCACAGGAGAGGTTCTAATCATGGAAAGTTAGAGAGTGTCAGTCTTCATGTACTTACGTCGGCATTGTGCCTTTTGAATTTAATTCCGATGCAATTTCTGTGTTTCATCGTCAATAAGAAGGTGCAAGGTATACAGTAAACCTGAAGTGAAGCATCGGAATCTAAAACTGGACTCACAGGAGAGGTTCAAATCATAGAGACCTAGAGTGTCAGTCCTCTTGTAATGAAGTTGGCATTGTGCCTTTTGAATTTATTTCCGATGCAATTTCTGTGTTTCATCGTCAATAAGAAGGTGCAATGTATACAGTAAACCTGAAGTGATGCATCGGAATCTAAAACTGGACTCACAGGAGAGGTTCAAATCATAGAAAGTTAGAGTGTCAATCCTCTTGTACTTAAGTCGGCATTATGCCTTTTGAATTTAATTCCGATGCAATTTCTGTGTTTCATCGTCAATAAGATGGTGCAAGGTATACAGTAAACCCGAAGTGAAGCATTGTAATCTAAAACTGGACTCACAGGAGAGGTTCAAATCATAGAAAGTTAGAGTGTCAGACCTCTTGCACTTCAGTCGGCATTGTGCCTTTTGTATTAAATTCGGATGCAATTTCTGTGTTTCAGCGTCAATAAGAGGGTCCAAGGGATACAGTAAACGGGAAGTGAAGCATCGGAATCAAAAACTCGACTCACAGGAGAGGTTCTAATCATAGAAAGTTAGAGTGTCAGTCCTCTTGTACTTAAGTCGGCAATGTGCCATTTGTATTAAATTCGGATGCAATATCTGTGTTTCATCGCCAATAAGAAGGTGTAAGGTATACTGTAAACCTGAAGTGAAGCATCGGAATCTAAAACTGGACTCACAGGAGAGGTTCAAATCATAGAAAGTGAGAGTGTCAGTCCTCTTGTACTTAAGTCGGCATTGTGCCTTTTGTATTAAATTCGGATGCAATTTCTGTGTTTCATCGTCAATAAGAAGGTCCAAGGGATACAGTAAACCTGAAGTGAAGCATCGGAATCTAAAAGTGGACTCACAGGAGAGGCTCAAATCATAGAAAGTTAGAGTGTCAGTCCACTTGTACTTAAGTCGGCATTGTGCCTTTTGTATTAATTTCGGATGCAATTTCTGTGTTTTACCGTCAATTAGAAGGTCCAAGGAATACAGTAAACCTGATGTGAAGCATCCGAATCTAAATCTGGTCTCACAGGAAAGGTTCAAATCATAGAAAGTGAGAGAGTCAGTCCTCTTGTACTTAAGTCGGCATTGTCCCTATTGTATTAAATTCGGATGCAATTTCTGTGTTTCATCGTCAATAAGAAGGTCCAAGGTATACAGTAAACCTGAAGATAAGCATCGGAATCTAAAACTGGACTCACAGGTGAGGTTCAAATCTTAGAAAGTGAGAGTGTCAGTCCTCTTTTACTCAAGTCGGTATTGTGCCTTTTGAATTACATTCGGATGGAATATCTGTGTTTCATCGTCAATAAGAAGGTGTAAGGTATACTGTAAACCTGAAGTGAAGCATCGGAATCTGAAACTGGACTCACAGGAGAGGTTCAAATCATAGAATGTGAGAGTGTCAGTCCTCTTGTACTTATGTCTGCATTGTGCCTTTTGTATTAAGTTCGGATGCAATTTCTTAGTTTCATCGTCAATAAGAAGGTCCAAGGGATACAGTAAACCTGAAGTGATGCATCGGAATGTAAAACTGGACTCACAGGAGAGGTTCAAATCATAGAAAGTTAGAGTGTCAGTCCTCTTGTACTTCAGTCGGCATTGTGCCTTTTGAATTTACCTTCGATGCAATATCTGTGTTTCATCGTCAATAAGAAGGTGCAAGGTATACTGTAAAACTGAAGTGTAGCATCGGAATCTAAAACTGGACTCATAGGAGAGGTGGAGAGTGAGAGTGTCAGTCCTCTTGTATTTAAGTCGGCATTGTGCCTTTTGTATTAATTTCGGATGCAATTTCTGTGTTTTACCGTCAATTAGAAGGACCTAGGGATACAGTAAACCTGATGTGAAGCATCGGAATCTAAAACTGGTCTCACAGTAAAGGTTCAAATCATAGAAAGTTAGAGTGTCAGTCCTCTTGTACTTAAGTCGGCATTGTGCCTTTTGTATTAAATTCGGATGCAAACTCCGTGTCTCATCGTCAATAAGAAGGTCCAAGGGATACAGTAAACCAGAAGTGAAGCATCGGAATTTAAAACTGGACTCACAGGAGGGGTTCAAATCATAGAAAGTGAGAGTGTCAGTCCTTTTGTCCTTAAGTCGGCATTGTCCCTATTGTATTAAATTCGGATGCAATTTCTGTGTTTCATCGTCAATAAGAAGGTCCAAGGTATACAGTAAACTTTAAGATAAGCATCGGAACGTAAAACGGGACTCACAGGAGAGGTTCAAATGTTAGAAAGTTAGAGTGTCATTCCTCTTTTACTTAAGTCGGCATTATGCCTTTTGAATTTAATTCCGAAGCAGTTTCTGTTCTCATCGTCAATAAGAAGGTCCAAGGGATACAGTAAACCTGAAGTGAATCATCGGAATCTAAAACAGGACTCACAGGAGAGGTTCAAATCATAGAAAATTAGAGTGTCAGTCCTTTTGTACTTAAGTCGGCATTGTGCCTTTTGTATTAAATTCGGATGCAATTTCTAAGTTTCATCGTCAATAAGAAGGTCCAAGAGATACAGTAAACCTGAAGTGAAGCATCGGAATCTAAAACTGGACTCACAGGAGAGATTCAAATCATAGAAAGTTAGAGTGTCAGTCCTCTTGTACTTAAGTCGGCATTGTGCATTTTGTATTACATTCGGATGCAATTTCTGTGGTTCATGTCAATAAGAGGGACCAAGGGATACAGTAAACGTGAAGTAAAGCATCGGAATCTAAAACTGGACTCACAGGAGAGGTTCTAATCATAGAAAGTTAGAGAGTGTCAGTCTTCATGTACTTACGTCGTCATTGTGCCTTTTGAATTTAATTCCGATGCAATTTCTGTGTTTCATCGTCAATAAGAAGGTGCAAGGTATACAGTAAACCTGAAGTGAAGCATCGGAATCTAAAACTGGACTCACAGGAGAGGTTCAAATCATAGAGACTTAGAGTGTCAGTCCTCTTGTAATGAAGTTGGCATTGTGCCTTTTGAATTTATTTCCGATGCCATTTCTGTGTTTCATCGTCAATTAGACGGTGCAAGGTATACAGTAAACCTGAAGTGATGCATCGGAATCTAAAACTGGACTCACAGGAGAGGTTCAAATCATAGAAAGTTAGAGTGTCAATCCTCTTGTACTTATGTCGGCATTATGCCTTTTGAATTTAATTCCGATGCAATTTCTGTGTTTCATCGTCAATAAGATGGTGCAAGGTATACAGTAAACCTGAAGTGAAGCATTGTAATCTAAAACTGGACTTACAGGAGAGGTTCAAATCATAGAAAGTTAGAGTGTCAGACCTCTTGTACTTCAGTCGGCATTGTGCCTTTTGTATTAAATTCGGATGCAATTTCTGTGTTTCATCGTCAATAAGAGGGTCCAAGGGATACAGTAAACGTGAAGTAAAGCATCGGAATCTAAAACTGGACTCACAGGAGAGGTTCCAATCATAGAAATTTAGAGTGTCAGTCCTCTTGTACTTAAGTCGGCAATGTGCCATTTGTATTAAATTCGGATGCAATATCTGTGTTTCATCGTCAATAAGAAGGTGTAAGGTATACTGTAAACCAGAAGTGAAGCATCGGAATCTAAAACTGGACTCACAGGAGAGGTTCAAATCATAGAAAGTGAGAGTGTCAGTCCTCTTGTACTTAAGTCGGCATTGTGTCTTTTGTATTAAATTCGGATGCAATTTCTGTGTTTCATCGTCAATAAGAAGGTCCAAGGGATACAGTAAACCTGAAGTGAAGCATCGGAATCTAAAAGTGGACTCACAGGAGAGGCTCAAATCATAGAAAGTTAGAGTGTCAGTCCTCTTGTACTTAAGTCGGCATTGTGCCTTTTGTATTAATTTCGGATGCAATTTCTGTGTTTCACCGTCAATTAGAAGGTCCAAGGAATACAGTAAACCTGATGTGAAGCATCCGAATCTAAAACTGGTCTCACAGGAAAGGTTCTAAGCATAGAAAGTTAGAGTGTCAGGCCTCTTGTACTTAAGTCGGCCCTGTGCCTTTTGTATTAAATTCGGATGCAAACTCTGTGTTTCATCGTCAATAAGAAGGTCCAAGGGATACAGTAATCCTGAAGTGAAGAATCGGAATCTAAAACTGGACCCACAGGAGAGGTTCAAATCATAGAAAGTGAGAGAGTCAGTCCTCTTGTACTTAAGTCGGCATTGTCCCTATTGTATTAAATTCGGATGCAATTTCTGTGTTTCGTCGTCAATAAGAAGGTCCAAGGTATACAGTAAACCTGAAGATAAGCATCGGAATCTAAAACTGGACTCACAGGTGAGGTTCAAATCTTAGAAAGTGAGAGTGTCAGTCCTCTTTTACGCAAGTCGGTATTGTGCCTTTTGAATTACATTCGGATGCAATTTCTGTGTTTCATCGTCAATAAGAACGTCCTAGGGATACAGTAAACCTGAAGTGAAGCATTGGAGTCTAATACTGGACTCACAGGAGAGGTTCAAATCATAGAAAGTTAGAGTGTCAGTCCTCTTGTACTTAAGTCGGCACTGTCCCTTTTGTATTAAATACGGATGCAAACTCTGTGTTTCATCGTCAATAAGAAGGTCAAGGGATACAGTAAGCCTGAAGTGAAGCATCGGAATCTAAAACAGGACTCACAGGAGAGGTTCAAATCATAGAAAGTGAGAGTGTCAGTCCTCTTTTACTTATGTCGGCATTGTGCCTTTTGAATTTAATTCCGATGCAATTTCTGTGTTTCATCGTCAATAAGAAGGTGCAAGGTATACAGTAAACCTGAAGTGAAGCATCGGAATCTAAAACTGGACTAACAGGAGAGGTTCATAACTTAGAAAGTTAGAGTGTCAGTCCTCTTGTACTTAAGTGGGCATTGTGCCTTTTGAGTTCAATTCCGATGCAATTTCTGTGTTTCATCGTCAATAAGATGGTGCATGGTATACAGTAAACCTGAAGTGAAGCATTGGAATCTAAAACTGGACTCACAGGAGAGGTTCAAATCATAGAATGTGAGAGTGTCAGTCCTCTTTTACTTAAGTCGGTATTGTGCCTTTTGAATTAAATTCGGATGCATTTTCTGTGTTTCATCGTCAATAAGAAGGTCCGAGGGATACAGTAAACCTGAAGTGAAGCATCGGAATCTAAAACTGGACTCACAGGAGAGGTTCAAATCATAGAAAGTTAGAGTGTCAGTCCTGTTGTACTTAAGTCGGCATTGTCCCTTTTGTATTAAATTCGGATGCTAACTCTGTGTTTCATCGTCAATAAGAAGGTCCAAGGGATACAGTAAACCTGAAGTGAAGTATCGGAATCTAAAACAGGACTCACAGGAGAGGTTCAAATCATAGAAAGTGAGAGTGTCAGTCCTCTTTTACTTAAGTCGGCATTCTGCCTTTTGTATTAAAATCCGATGCAATTTCTGTGTTTCATCGTCAATAAGAAGGTGCAGGGAATACAGAAAACCAGAAGTGAAGCATCGGAATCTAAAACAGGACTCACAGGAGAGGTTCAAATCATAGAAAGTGAGAGTGTCAGTCCTCTTGTACTTAAGTGGGCATTGTGCCTTTTGAGTTCAATTCCGATGCAATTTCTGTGTTTCATCGTCAAGAAGAAGGTCCAAGGTATACAATAAAACTGAAGTGAAGCATCGGAATCTAAAACTGGACTCACAGGAGAGGTTCAAATCATAGAAAGTGAGAGTGTCTGTCCTCTTTTACTTAAGTCGGCTTTGTGCCTATTGAATTAAATTCTGATGCAATTTCTGTGTTTCATCGCCACTAAGAAGGTCCAAAGGAAACAGTAAACCCGAAGTGAAGCATCGGAATCGAAAACTGGACTCACAGGAGAGGTTGAAATCATAGAAAGTTTGAGTGTCAGTCCTCTTGTACTTAAGTCGGCATTGTGCGTTTTCTATTAAATTCAGATGCAATTTCTGTGCTTCATCGTCAATAAGAACGTCCAAGGGATACAGTAAACCTGAAGTGAAGCTTCGGAATCCAAAACTGTACTCACAGGAGAGGTTCAAATCATAGAAAGTTAGAGTGTCAGTCCTCTTGTACTTAAGTCGGCATTGTGCCTTTTGTATTACATTCGGATACAATTTCTGTGTTTCGTCGTCAATAAGAAGGTCCAAGGGATACAGTAAACCTGAAGTGAAGCATCGAAATCTAAAACTGGACTCACAAGTGAGGTTCAAATCATAGAAAGTTAGAGTATCAGTCCTCTTGAACTTATGTCGCCATTGTGCCTTTTGAATTTAATTCCGATGCAATTTCTGTGTTTCATCGTCAATAAGAAGGTGCAAGGTATACAGTAAACCTGAAGTGAAGCATCGGAATCTAAAACTGGACTCACAGGGGAGGTTCATATCTTAGAAAGTTAGAGTGTCAGTCCTCTTGTACTTAAGTGGGCATTTTGCCTTTTGAGTTCAATTCCGATGCAATTTCTGTGTTTCATCGTCATAAGAAGGTCCAAGGTATACAATAAAACTGAAGTGAAGTATCGGAATCTAAAACTGGACTCACAGGAGGGGTTCAAATCATAGAAAGTGAGAGTGTCTGTCCTCTTTTACTTAAGTCGGCATTGTGCCTTTTGTATTAAATTTGGATGCAATTTCTGTGTTTCATCGTCATAAGAAGGTCCAAGGGATACAGTAAACCTGAAGTGAAGCATCGGAATCTAAAACTGGACTCACAGGAGAGGTTCAAATCATTGCAAGTTAGGGTGTCAGTACTCTTGTACTTCAGTCGGCATTGTGCCTTTTGTATTAATTTCGGATGCAATTTCTGTGTTTCATCGTCAATAAGAAGGTCCAAGGGATACAGTAAATCTGAAGTGAAGCATCTCAATCTAAAACTGGAATTGCAAGAGAGGATCAAATCATAGAAAGTGAGAGTGTCAGTCCTCTTGTACTTAAGTCAGCATTGTGCCTTTTCTATTAATTTCGAATGCAATTTCTGAGTTTCATCGTCAATAAGAAGGTGTAAGGTATCCTGTAAACCTGAAGTGCAGCATCGGAATCTCAAACTGGACTCACAGGAGCGGTTCAAATCATTGGAAGTTAGGGTGTCAGTACTCTTGTACTTAAGTCGGCATTGTACCTTTTGTATTAAATTCGGATGCAAATTCTGTGTTACATCGCCAATAAGAAGGTCCAAGAGATACAGTAAACCTAACTGAAGCATCGGAATCTAAAACTGGACTCACAGGAAAGGTTCAAATCATAGAAAGTGAGAGTGTCAGTCCTCTTGTACTTAAGTCGGCATTGTGCCTTTTGTATTAAATTCGGATACAAACTCTGTGTTTCATCGTCAATAAGAAGGTCCAAGGGATACAGTAAACCTGAAGTGAAGCATCGGAATCTAAAACTGGACTCACAGGAGAGGTTCATATTTAAGAAAGTTAGAGTGTCAATCCTCTTTTACTCAAGTCGGCATTGTGTCTTTTGAATTTAATTACGATGCAATTTCTGTGTTTCATCGTCAATAAGAAGGTCCAAGGTATACAGTAAACCTGAAGTTAAGCATCGGAATCTAAAACTGGACTCACAGGAGAGGTTCAAATCATAGAAAGTTAGAGTGTCAGTCCTCTTGTAGTTAAGTCGGCATTGTGCCATTTGTATTAAATTAGGATGCAATTTCTGTGTTTTACCGTCAATTAGAAGGTCCAAGGAATACAGTAAACCTGATGTGAAGCATCGGAATCTAAAACTGGTCTCACAGGAAAGGTTCAAATCATAGAAAAGTAGAGTGTCAGTCCTCTTGTACTTAAGTCGGCATTGTGCCTTTTGTATTTAATTCGGATGCAAACTCTGTGTTTCATCGTCAATAAGAAAGTCCAAGGGATACAGTAAACCTGATGTGAAGCATCGGAATCTAAAACTGGACTCACAGGAGAGGTTCAACTCATAGGAAGTGAGAGTGTCAGTAATCTTTTACTTAAGTCGGCATTGTGCCTTTTGAATTAAATTCGGATGCAATTTCTGTGTTTCATCGTCAATAAGAAGGTGCTAGGGATACAGTAAACCTGAAGTGAAGCGTCGGAATCTAAAACTGGACTCACAGGAGAGGTTCAAATCATAGGAAGTTAGAGTGTCAGTCCTCTTGTACTTAAGACGGCATTGTCCCTTTTGTATTAAATTCGGATGCAAACTCAATGTTTCATCGTCAGTAAGAAGGTCCAAGGGATACAGTAAACCAGAAGTGAAGCATCGGAATCTAAAACAGGACTCACAGGAGAGGTTCAAATCTTAGAAAGTGAAAGTGTCAGTCCTCGTTTACTTAAGTGGGCATTGTGCCTTTTGAGTTCAATTCCGATGCAATTTCAGTGTTTCATCGTCACTAAAAAGGTCCAAGGTATACAATAGAACTGAAGTGAAGCTTTGGAATCTAAAACTGTACTCACAGGAGAGGGTCAAATCATAGAAAGTTAGAGTGTCAGTCCTCTTGTACTTAAGTCGGCATTGTGCCTTTTGTATTACATTCGGATACAATTTCTGTGTTTCGTCGTCAATAAGAAGGTCCAAGGGATACATTAAACCTGAAGTGAAGCATCGAAATCTAAAACTGGACTCACAAGTGACGTTCAAATCATAGAAAGTTAGAGTATCAGTCCTCTTGAACTTATGTCGGCGTTGTGCCTTTTGAATTTAATTCCGATGCAATTTCTGTGTTTCATCGTCAATAAGAAGGTGCAAGGTATACAGTAAACCTGAAGTGAAGCATCGGAATCTAAAACTGGACTCACAGGGGAGGTTCATATCTTAGAAAGTTAGAGTGTCAGTCCTCTTGTACTTAAGTGGGCATTGTGCCTTTTGAGTTCAATTCCGATGCAATTTTGTGTTTCATCGTCATAAGAAGGTCCAAGGCACACAATAAAACTGAAGTGAAGCATCGGAATCTAAAACTGGACTCACAGGAGGGGTTCAAATCATAGAAAGTGAGAGTGTCTGTCCTCATTTACTAAAGTCGGCATTGTGCCTTTTGTATTAAATTCGGATGCAATTTCTGTGTTTCATCGTCAATAAGAAGGTCCAAGGGATACAGTAAACCTGAAGTGAAGCATCGGAATCTAAAACTGGACTCACAGGAGAGGTTCAAATCATTGAAAGTTAGAGTGCCAGTACTCTTGTACTTAAGTCGGCATTGTGCCTTTTGTATTAATTTCGGATGCAATTTCTGTGTTTCATCGTCAATAAGAAGGTCCAAGGGATACAGTAAACCTGAAGTGAGGCATCGGAATCTAAAAGTGGACTCACAGGAGAGGTTCAAATCATAGAAAGTTAGAATGTCAGTCCTCTTGTACTTAAGTCGGCATTGTGCCTTTTGTATTAAATTCGGATGCAATTTCTGTGTTTTATCGTCAATAAGAAGGTCCAAGAGATACAGTAAATCTGAAGTGGAGCATCTGAATCTAAAACTGGAATTACTAGAGAGGTTCAAATCATAGAAAGTGAGAGTGTCAGTCCTCTTGTTCTTAAGTCGGCATTGTGCCTTTTCTATTAATTTCGAATGCAATTTCTGTGTTTCATCGTCAATAAGAAGGTCAAAGGGATACAGTAAAAATGAAGTGAAGCATCGGAATCTAAAATTGGACTCACAGGGGAGGTTCATATCTTAGAAAGTTAGAGTGTCAGTCCTCTTGTACTTAAGTGGGCATTGTGCCTTTTGAGTTCAATTCCGATGCAATTTCTGTGTTTCATCGTCAATAAGATGGTGCAAGGTATACAGTAAACCTGAAGTGAAGCATTGGAATCTAAAACTGGACTCACAGGAGAGGTTCAAATCATAGAATGTGAGAGTGTCAGTCCTCTTTTACTTAAGTCGGTATTGTGCCTTTTGAATTAAATTCGGATGCATTTTCTGTGTTTCATCGTCAATAAGAAGGTCCGAGGGATACAGTAAACCTGAAGTGAAGCATCGGAATCTAAAACTGGACTCACAGGAGAGGTTCAAATCATAGAAAGTTAGAGTGTCAGTCCTGTTGTACTTAAGTCGGCATTGTCCCTTTTGTATTAAATTCGGATGCAAACTCTGTGT
This sequence comes from Schistocerca americana, assembly GCF_021461395.2. Lineage (NCBI taxonomy): Eukaryota > Metazoa > Arthropoda > Insecta > Orthoptera > Acrididae > Schistocerca > Schistocerca americana. The sequence continues at coordinate 58,360,289 of NC_060125.1, read as the reverse complement.
TTCATCGTCAATAAGAAGGTCCAAGGGATACAGTAAACCTGAAGTGAAGTATCGGAATCTAAAACAGGACTCACAGGAGAGGTTCAAATCATAGAAAGTGAGAGTGTCAGTCCTCTTTTACTTAAGTCGGCATTCTGCCTTTTGTATTAAATTCCGATGCAATTTCTGTGTTTCATCGTCAATAAGAAGGTGCAGGGAATACAGAAAACCAGAAGTGAAGCATCGGAATCTAAAACAGGACTCACAGGAGAGGTTCAAATCATAGAAAGTGAGAGTGTCAGTCCTCTTGTACTTAAGTGGGCATTGTGCCTTTTGAGTTCAATTCCGATGCAATTTCTGTGTTTCATCGTCAAGAAGAAGGTCCAAGGTATACAATAAAACTGAAGTGAAGCATCGGAATCTAAAACTGGACTCACAGGAGAGGTTCAAATCATAGAAAGTGAGAGTGTCTGTCCTCTTTTACTTAAGTCGGCTTTGTGCCTATTGAGTTAAATTCTGATGCAATTTCTGTGTTTCATCGCCACTAAGAAGGTCCAAAGGAAACAGTAAACCTGAAGTGAAGCATCGGAATCGAAAACTGGACTCACAGGAGAGGTTGAAATCATAGAAAGTTTGAGTGTCAGTCCTCTTGTACTTAAGTCGGCATTGTGCGTTTTCTATTAAATTCAGATGCAATTTCTGTGCTTCATCGTCAATAAGAACGTCCAAGGGATACAGTAAACCTGAAGTGAAGCTTCGGAATCCAAAACTGTACTCACAGGAGAGGTTCAAATCATAGAAAGTTAGAGTGTCAGTCCTCTTGTACTTAAGTCGGCATTGTGCCTTTTGTATTACATTCGGATACAATTTCTGTGTTTCGTCGTCAATAAGAAGGTCCAAGGGATACAGTAAACCTGAAGTGAAGCATCGAAATCTAAAACTGGACTCACAAGTGAGGTTCAAATCATAGAAAGTTAGAGTATCAGTCCTCTTGAACTTATGTCGCCATTGTGCCTTTTGAATTTAATTCCGATGCAATTTCTGTGTTTCATCGTCAATAAGAAGGTGCAAGGTATACAGTAAACCTGAAGTGAAGCATCGGAATCTAAAACTGGACTCACAGGGGAGGTTCATATCTTAGAAAGTTAGAGTGTCAGTCCTCTTGTACTTAAGTGGGCATTTTGCCTTTTGAGTTCAATTCCGATGCAATTTCTGTGTTTCATCGTCATAAGAAGGTCCAAGGTATACAATAAAACTGAAGTGAAGTATCGGAATCTAAAACTGGACTCACAGGAGGGGTTCAAATCATAGAAAGTGAGAGTGTCTGTCCTCTTTTACTTAAGTCGGCATTGTGCCTTTTGTATTAAATTCGGATGCAATTTCTGTGTTTCATCGTCAATAAGAAGGTCCAAGGGATACAGTAAACCTGAAGTGAAGCATCGGAATCTAAAACTGGACTCACAGGAGAGGTTCAAATCATTGCAAGTTACGGTGTCAGTACTCTTGTACTTCAGTCGGCATTGTGCCTTTTGTATTAATTTCGGATGCAATTTCTGTGTTTCATCGTCAATAAGAAGGTCCGAGGGATACAGTAAATCTGAAGTGAAGCATCTCAATCTAAAACTGGAATTACAAGAGAGGATCAAATCATAGAAAGTGAGAGTGTCAGTCCTCTTGTACTTAAGTCGGCATTGTGCCTTTTCTATTAATTTCGAATGCAATTTCTGAGTTTCATCGTCAATAAGAAGGTGTAAGGTATCCTGTAAACCTGAAGTGCAGCATCGGAATCTCAAACTGGACTCACAGGAGCGGTTCAAATCATTGGAAGTTAGGGTGTCAGTACTCTTGTACTTAAGTCGGCATTGTACCTTTTGTATTAAATTCGGATGCAAATTCTGTGTTACATCGCCAATAAGAAGGTCCAAGAGATACAGTAAACCTAACTGAAGCATCGGAATCTAAAACTGGACTCACAGGAAAGGTTCAAATCATAGAAAGTGAGAGTGTCAGTCCTCTTGTACTTAAGTCGGCATTGTGCCTTTTGTATTAAATTCGGATACAAACCCTGTGTTTCATCGTCAATAAGAAGGTCCAAGGGATACAGTAAACCTGAAGTGAAGCATCGGAATCTAAAACTGGACTCACAGGAGAGGTTCATATTTAAGAAAGTTAGAGTGTCAATCCTCTTTTACTCAAGTCGGCATTGTGTCTTTTGAATTTAATTACGATGCAATTTCTGTGTTTCATCGTCAATAAGAAGGTCCAAGGTATACAGTAAACCTGAAGTTAAGCATCGGAATCTAAAACTGGACTCACAGGAGAGGTTCAAATCATAGAAAGTTAGAGTGTCAGTCCTCTTGTAGTTAAGTCGGCATTGTGCCATTTGTATTAAATTAGGATGCAATTTCTGTGTTTTACCGTCAATTAGAAGGTCCAAGGAATACAGTAAACCTGATGTGAAGCATCGGAATCTAAAACTGGTCTCACAGGAAAGGTTCAAATCATAGAAAAATAGAGTGTCAGTCCTCTTGTACTTAAGTCGGCATTGTGCCTTTTGTATTTAATTCGGATGCAAACTCTGTGTTTCATCGTCAATAAGAAAGTCCAAGGGATACAGTAAACCTGAAGTGAAGCATCGGAATCTAAAACTGGACTCACAGGAGAGGTTCAACTCATAGGAAGTGAGAGTGTCAGTAATCTTTTACTTAAGTCGGCATTGTGCCTTTTGAATTAAATTCGGATGCAATTTCTGCGTTTCATCGTCAATAAGAAGGTGCTAGGGATACAGTAAACCTGAAGTGAAGCATCGGAATCTAAAACTGGACTCACAGGAGAGGTTCATATTTAAGAAAGTTAGAGTGTCAATCCTCTTTTACTCAAGTCGGCATTGTGTCTTTTGAATTTAATTACGATGCAATTTCTGTGTTTCATCGTCAATAAGAAGGTCCAAGGTATACAGTAAACCTGAACTTAAGCATCGGAATCTAAAACTGGACTCACAGGAGAGGTTCAAATCATAGAAAGTTAGAGTGTCAGTCCTCTTGTAGTTAAGTCGGCATTGTGCCATTTGTATTAAATTAGGATGCAATTTCTGTGTTTTACCGTCAATTAGAAGGTCCAAGGAATACAGTAAACCTGATGTGAAGCATCGGAATCTAAAACTGGTCTCACAGGAAAGGTTCAAATCATAGAAAAATAGAGTGTCAGTCCTCTTGTACTTAAGTCGGCATTGTGAATTTTGTATTTAATTCGGATGCAAACTCTGTGTTTCATCGTCAATAAGAAAGTCCAAGGGATACAGTAAACCTGAAGTGAAGCATCGAAATCTAAAACTGGACTCACAAGTGACGTTCAAATCATAGAAAGTTAGAGTATCAGTCCTCTTGAACTTATGTCGGCATTGTGCCTTTTGAATTTAATTCCGATGCAATATCTGTGTTTCATCGTCAATAAGAAGGTGCAAGGTATACAGTAAACCTGAAGTGAAGCATCGGAATCTAAAACTGGACTCACAGGGGAGGTTCATATCTTAGAAAGTTAGAGTGTCAGTCCTCTTGTACTTAAGTGGGCATTGTGCCTTTTGAGTTCAATTCCGATGCAATTTCTGTGTTTCACCGTCAATTAGAAGGTCCAAGGGATACAGTAAACCTGATGTGAAGCATCCGAATCTAAAACTGGTCTCACAGGAAAGGTTCAAATCATAGAAAGTTAGAGTGTCAGTCCTCTTGTACATAAGTCGGCACTGTGCCTTTTGTATTAAATTCGGATGCAAACTCTGTGTTTCATCGTCAATAAGAAGGTCCTAGGTATACAGTAAACCTGAAGATAAGCATCGGAATCTAAAACTGGACTCACAGGAGAGGTTCAAATCTTAGAAAGTTAGAGTGTCAGTCCTCTTGTACTTAAGTCGGCATTATGCCTTTTGAATTTAATTCCGATGCAATTTCTGTGTTTCATCGTCAATAAGATGGTGCAAGGTATACAGTAAACCTGAAGTGAAGCATTGGAATCTAAAACTGGACTCACAGGAGAGGTTCAAATCATAGAATGTGAGAGTGTCAGTCCTCTTTTACTTAAGTCGGTATTGGGCCTTTTGAATTAAATTCGGATGCAATTTCTGTGTTTCATCGTCAATAAGAAGGTCCTAGGGATACAGTAAACCTGAAGTGAAGCATCGGAATCTAAAACTGGACTCACAGGAGAGGTTCAAATAAAAGAAAGTTAGAGTGTCAGTCCTCTTGTACTTAAGTCGGCATTGTCCCTTTTGTATTAAATTCGGATGCAAACTCTGTGTTTCATCGTCAATAAGAAGGTCCAAGGGATACAGTAAACCTGAAGTGAAGCATCGGAATCTAAAACAGGACTCACAGGAGAGGTTCAAATCATAGAAAGTGAGAGTGTCAGTCCTCTTTTACTTAAGTCGGCATAGTGAGTTTTGTATTAATTTCCGATGCAATTTCTGTGTTTCATCGTCAATAAGTAGGTGCAGGGTATACAGAAAACCAGAAGTGAAGCATCGGAATCTAAAACTAGACTCACAGGAGGGGTTCAAATCATAAAAACTTAGAGTGCCAGTCCTCTTGTACTTAAGTCGGCATTGTGCCTTTTGAATTTAATTCCGATGCAATTTCTGTGTTTCATCGTCAATAAGAAGGTGCAAGGTATACAGTAAACCTGAAGTGAAGCATCGGAATCTAAAACTGGACACACAGGGGAGGTTCATATCTTAGAAAGTTAGAGTGTCAGTCCTCTTGTACTTAAGTGGGCATTGTGCCTTTTGAGTTCAATTCCGATGCAATTTCTGTGTTTCATCGTCATAAGAAGGTCCAAGGCATACAATAAAACTGAAGTGAAGCATCGGAATCTAAAACTGGACTCACAGGAGGGGTTCAAATCATAGAAAGTGAGAGTGTCTGTCCTCATTTACTTAAGTCGGCATTGTGCCTTTTGTATTAAATTCGGATGCAATTTCTGTGTTTCATCGTCAATAAGAAGGTCCAAGGGATACAGTAAACCTGAAGTGAAGCATCGGAATCTAAAACTGGACACACAGGGGAGGTTCATATCTTAGAAAGTTAGAGTGTCAGTCCTCTTGTACTTAAGTCGGCATTGTGCCTTTTGAATTTAATTCCGATGCAATTTCTGTGTTTCATCGTCAATAAGAAGGTCCAAGGTATACAATAAACCTGAAGCGAAGCATCGGAATCTAAAACTGGACTCACAGGAGAGGTTCAAACCATAGAAAGTGAGAGTGTCAGTCCTGTTGTACTTAAGTCTGCATTGTGCCTTTTGTAATAAATTCGGATGCAATATCTGTGTTTCATCGTCATTAAGAAGGTGTAAGGTATCCTGTAAACCTGAAGTGAAGCATCAGAATCTAAAACTGGACTCACAGGAGCGGTTCAAATCATTGGAAGTTAGAGTGTCAGTACTCTTGTACATAAGTCGGCATTGTACCTTTTGTATTAAATTCGGATGCAAATTCTGTGTTACTTCGCCAATAAGAAGGTCCAAGAGATACAGTAAACCCGAAGTGAAGCATCGGAATCTAAAACTGGACTCACAGGAGAGGTTCAAATCATAGAAAGTGAGAGTGTCAGTCCTCTTGTACTTAAGTCGGCATTTTGCCTTTTGTATTAAATTCGGATACAAACTCTGTGTTTCATCGTCAATTAGAAGGTCCAAGGGATACAGTAAACCTGAAGTGAAGTTTCGGAATCTAAAACTGGACTCACAGGAGAGGCTAAAATCATAGAAAGTTAGAGTATCAGTCCTCTTGAACTTATGTCGGCATTGTGCCTTTTGAATTTAATTCCGATGCAATTTCTGTGTTTCATCGTCAATAAGAAGGTGCAAGGTGTACAGTAAACCTGAAGTGAAGCATCGGAATCTAAAACTGGACTCCCAGGGGAGGTTCATATCTTAGAAAGTTAGAGTGTCAGTCCTCTTGTACTTAAGTGGGCACTGTGCCTTTTGAGTTCAATTCCGATGCAATTTCTGTGTTTCACCGTCAATTAGAAGGTCCAAGGGATACAGTAAACCTGATGTGAAGCATCCGAATCTAAAACTGGTCTCACAGGAGAGGTTCAAACCATAGAAAGTTATAGTGTCAGTCCTCTTGTACTTAAGTCGGCACTGTGCCTTTTGTATTAAATTCGGATGCAAACTCTGTGTTTCATCGTCAATAAGAAGGTCCAAGGGATACAGTAAACCTGAAGTGAAGAATCGGAATCTAAAACTGGACCCACAGGAGAGGTTCAAATCAAAGAAAGTGAGAGAGTCAGTCCTCTTGTACTTAAGTCGGCATTGTCCCTATTGTACTAAATTCGGGTGCAATTTCTGTGTTTCATCGTCAATAAGAAGGTCCAAGGTATACAGTAAACCCGAAGATAAGCATCAGAATCTAAAACTGGACTCACAGGAGAGGTTCAAATCTTAGAAAGTTAGAGTGTCAGTCCTCTTGAACTTAAGTCGGCATTATGCCTTTTGAATTTAATTCCGATGCAATTTCTGTGTTTCATCGTCAATAAGATGGTGCAAGGTATACAGTAAACCTGAAGTGAAGCATTGGAATCTAAAACTGAACTCACAGGAGAGGTTCAAATCATAGAAAGTGAGAGTGTCAGTCCTCTTTTACTTAAGTCGGTATTGTGCCTTTTGAATTAAATTCGGATGCAATTTCTGTGTTTCATCGTCAATAAGAAGGTCCTAGGGATACAGTAAACCTGAAGTGAAGCATCGGAATCTAAAACTGGACTCACAGGAGAGGTTCAAATCATAGAAAGTTAGAGTGTCAGTCCTCTTGTACTTAAGTCGGCATTGTCCCTTTTGTATTAAATTCGGTTGCAAACTCTGTGTTTCATCGTCAATAAGAAGGTCCAAGGGATACAGTAAACCTGAAGTGAAGCATCGGAATCTAAAACAGGACTCACAGGAGAGGTTCAAATCTTAGAAAGTGAGAGTGTCAGTCCTCTTTTACTTAAGTCGGCATTGTGCCTTTTGTATTAAGTTCCGATGCAATTTCTGTGTTTCATCGTCAATAAGAAGGTGCAGGGTATACAGAAAACCAGAAGTGAAGCATCGGAATCTAACACGAGACTCACAGGAGAGGTTCAAATCAAAGAAAGTGAGAGAGTCAGTCCTCTTGTACTTAAGTCGGCATTGTCCCTATTGTATTAAATTCGGATGCAATTTCTGTGTTTCATCGTCAATAAGAAGGTCCAAGGTATACAGTAAACCTGAAGATAAGCATCAGAATCTAAAACTGGACTCACAGGAGAGGTTCAAATCTTAGAAAGTTAGAGTGTCAGTCCTCTTGAACTTAAGTCGGCATTATGCCTTTTGAATTTAATTCCGATGCAATTTCTGTGTTTCATCGTCAATAAGATGGTGCAAGGTATACAGTAAACCTGAAGTGAAGCATTGGAATCTAAAACTGAACTCACAGGAGAGGTTCAAATCATAGAAAGTGAGAGTGTCAGTCCTCTTTTACTTAAGTCGGTATTGTGCCTTTTGAATTAAATTCGGATGCAATTTCTGTGTTTCATCGTCAATAAGAAGGTGTAAGGTATACTGTAAACCTGAAGTGAAGCATCGGAATCTAAAACTGGACTCACAGGAGATGTTCAAATCATAGAAAGTGAGAGTGTCAGTCCTCTTTTACTTAAGTCGGTATTGTGCCTTTTGAATTAAATTCGGATGCAATTTCTGTGTTTCATCGTCAATAAGAAGGTCCTAGGGATACAGTAAAACTGAAGTGAAGCATCGGAATCTAAAACTGGACTCACAGGAGAGGTTCAAATCTTAGAAAGTTAGAGTGTCTGTCCTCTTTTACTTAAGTCGGCATTGTGCCTTTTGTATTAAATTCGGATGCAATTTCTGTGTTTCATCGTCAATAAGTAGGTCCAAGGGATACAGTAAACCTGAAGTGAAGCATCGGAATCTAAAACTGGACTCACAGGAGAGGTTCAAATCATTGAAAGTTAGAGTGTCAGTACTCTTGAACTTAAGTCGGCATTGTGCCTTTTGTATTAATTTCGGATGCAATTTCTGTGTTTCATCGTCAATACGAAGGTCCAAGGGATACAGTAAACCTGAAGTGAGGCATCGGAATCTAAAACTGGACTCACAGGAGACGCTCAAATCATAGAAAGTTAGAGTGTCAGTCCTCTTGTTCTTAAGTCGGCATTGTGCCTTTTGTATTAAATTCGGATGCAATTTCTGTGTTTCATTGTCAATAAGAAGGTCCAAGAGATACAGTAAATCTGAAGTGAAGCATCTGAATCTAAAACTGGAATTACAAGAGAGGTTCAAATCATAGAAAGTGAGAGTGTCAGTCCTCTTGTACTTAAGTCGGCATTGTGCCTTTTCTATTAATTTCGAATGCAATTTCTGTGTTGCATCGTTAATAAGAAGGTCAAAGGGATACAAAAAACCTGAAGTGAAGCATCGGAATCTAAAACTGGACTCACAGGAGAGGTTCAAATCTAAGAAAGTTAGAGTGTCAGTCCTCTTTTACTTAAGTCGGCATTGTGCCTTTTGAATTTAATTCCGATGCAATTTCTGTGTTTCATCGTGAATAAGAAGGTCCAAGGTATACAATAGACCTGAAGCGAAGCATCGGAATCTAAAACTGGACTCACAGGAGAGGTTCAAATCATAGAAAGTGAGAGTGTCAGTCCTCTTGTACTTAAGTCTGCATTGTGCCTTTTGTAATAAATTCGGATGCAATATCTGTGTTTCATCGTCAATAAGAAGGTGTAAGGTATCCTGTAAACCTAAAGTGAAGCATCGGAATCTAAATCTGGACTCACAGGACCGGTTCAAATCTCTGGAAGTTAGAGTGTCAGTACTCTTGTACTTAAGTCGTAATTGTACCTTTTCTATTAATTTCGGATGTAAATTCTGTGTTACATCGCTAATAAGCAGGTCCAAGAGATACAGTAAACCCGAAGTGAAGCATCGGAATCTAAAACTGGACTCACAGGAGAGGTTCAAATCATAGAAAGTGAGAGTGTCAGTCCTCTTGTACTTAAGTCGGCATTGTGTCTTTTGTATTAAATTCGGATTCAAACTCTGTGTTTCATCGTCAATAAGAAGGTCCAAGGGATATAGTGAACCTGAAGTGAAGCATCGGAATCTAAAACTGGACTCACAGGAGAGGTTCAAATCTAAGAAAGTTAGAGTGTCAATCCTCATTTACTCAAGTCGGCATTGTGCCTTTTGAATTTAATTACGATGCAATTTCTGTGTTTCATCGTCAATAAGAAGGTCCAAGGTATACAATAAACCTGAAGTGAAGCATCGGAATCTAAAACTGGACTCACAGGAGAGCTTCAAATCATTGAAAGTTAGAGTGTCAGTACTCTTGTACCTAAGTCGGCATTGTGCCTTTTGTATTAAATTCGGATGCAATTTATGTGTTTCATCGTCGATAAGAAGGTCCAATGGGATACAGTAAACCTGAAGTGAATCATCGGAATCTAAAACTGGACTCACAGGAGAGGTTCAAATCATAGAAAGTTAGAGTGTCAGTCCTCTTGTACTTAGGTCGGCATTGTGCCCTTTGTATTAAATTCGGATGCAATTTCTGTGTTTCATCGTCAATAAGAAGATGAAAGAGATACAGTAAACCTGAAGTGAAGCAGCGGAATCTAAAACTGGACTTACAGGAGAGGTTCAAATCATAGAAGGTAAGAGTGTCAGTCCTCTTGTACTTAAGTCGGCATTGTGCCTTTTGTATTACATTCGGATACAAACTCTGTGTTTCATCGTCAATAGGAAGGTCCATGGGGTACAGTAAACCTGAAGTGAAGCATCGGAATCTAAAACTAGACTCACAGGAGAGGTTCAAATCATACAAAGTGAGAGTGTCAGTCCTCTTGTACTTAAGTCGGCATTGTCCCTATTGTATTAAATTCGGATGCAATTTCTGTGTTTCATCGTCAATAAGAAGGTCCAAGGTATACAGTAAAACTGAAGTGAAGCATCGGAATCTAAAACTGGACTCACAGGAGAGGTTCAAATCTTAGAAAGTTATAGTGTCAGTCCTCTTTTACTTAAGTCGGTATTGTGCCTTTTGAATTAAATTCGGATGCAATTTCTGTGTTTCATCGTCAATAAGAAGGTGTAAGGTATACTGTAAACCTGAAGTGAAGCATCGGAATCTAAAACTGGACTCACAGGAGATGTTCAAATCATAGAAAGTGAGAGTGTCAGTCCTCTTTTACTTAAGTCGGTATTGTGCCTTTTGAATTAAATTCGGATGCAATTTCTGTGTTTCATCGTCAATAAGAAGGTCCTAGGGATACAGTAAAACTGAAGTGAAGCATCGGAATCTAAAACTGGACTCACAGGAGATGTTCAAATCTTAGAAAGTGAGAGTGTCAGTCCTCTTTTACTTAAGTCGGTATTGTGCCTTTTGAATTAAATTCGGATGCAATTTCTGTGTTTCATCGTCAATAAGAAGGTGTAAGGTATACTGTAAACCTGAAGTGAAGCATCGGAATCTAAAACTGGACTCACAGGAGATGTTCAAATCATAGAAAGTGAGAGTGTCAGTCCTCTTTTACTTAAGTCGGTATTGTGCCTTTTGAATTAAATTCGGATGCAATTTCTGTGTTTCATCGTCAATAAGAAGGTGTAAGGTATACTGTAAACCTGAAGTGAAGCATCGGAATCTAAAACTGGACTCACAGGAGATGTTCAAATCATAGAAAGTGAGAGTGTCAGTCCTCTTTTACTTAAGTCGGTATTGTGCCTTTTGAATTAAATTCGGATGCAATTTCTGTGTTTCATCGTCAATAAGAAGGTCCTAGGGATACAGTAAAACTGAAGTGAAGCATCGGAATCTAAAACTGGACTCACAGGAGAGGTTCAAATCTTAGAAAGTTAGAGTGTCTGTCCTCTTTTACTTAAGTCGGCATTGTGCCTTTTGTATTAAATTCGGATGCAATTTCTGTGTTTCATCGTCAATAAGTAGGTCCAAGGGATACAGTAAACCTGAAGTGAAGCATCGGAATCTAAAACTGGACTCACAGGAGAGGTTCAAATCATTGAAAGTTAGAGTGTCAGTACTCTTGAACTTAAGTCGGCATTGTGCCTTTTGTATTAATTTCGGATGCAATTTCTGTGTTTCATCGTCAATACGAAGGTCCAAGGGATACAGTAAACCTGAAGTGAGGCATCGGAATCTAAAACTGGACTCACAGGAGACGTTCAAATCATAGAAAGTTAGAGTGTCAGTCCTCTTGTTCTTAAGTCGGCATTGTGCCTTTTGTATTAAATTCGGATGCAATTTCTGTGTTTCATTGTCAATAAGAAGGTCCAAGAGATACAGTAAATCTGAAGTGAAGCATCTGAATCTAAAACTGGAATTACAAGAGAGGTTCAAATCATAGAAAGTGAGAGTGTCAGTCCTCTTGTACTTAAGTCGGCATTGTGCCTTTTCTATTAATTTCGAATGCAATTTCTGTGTTGCATCGTTAATAAGAAGGTCAAAGGGATACAAAAAACCTGAAGTGAAGCATCGGAATCTAAAACTGGACTCACAGGAGAGGTTCAAATCTAAGAAAGTTAGAGTGTCAGTCCTCTTTTACTTAAGTCGGCATTGTGCCTTTTGAATTTAATTCCGATGCAATTTCTGTGTTTCATCGTGAATAAGAAGGTCCAAGGTATACAATAGACCTGAAGCGAAGCATCGGAATCTAAAACTGGACTCACAGGAGAGGTTCAAATCATAGAAAGTGAGAGTGTCAGTCCTCTTGTACTTAAGTCTGCATTGTGCCTTTTGTAATAAATTCGGATGCAATATCTGTGTTTCATCGTCAATAAGAAGGTGTAAGGTATCCTGTAAACCTAAAGTGAAGCATCGGAATCTAAATCTGGACTCACAGGACCGGTTCAAATCTCTGGAAGTTAGAGTGTCAGTACTCTTGTACTTAAGTCGTAATTGTACCTTTTCTATTAATTTCGGATGTAAATTCTGTGTTACATCGCTAATAAGCAGGTCCAAGAGATACAGTAAACCCGAAGTGAAGCATCGGAATCTAAAACTGGACTCACAGGAGAGGTTCAAATCTAAGAAAGTTAGAGTGCCAATCCTCATTTACTCAAGTCGGCATTGTGCCTTTTGAATTTAATTACGATGCAATTTCTGTGTTTCATCGTCAATAAGAAGGTCCAAGGTATACAATAAACCTGAAGTGAAGCATCGGAATCTAAAACTGGACTCACAGGAGAGGTTCAAATCATTGAAAGTTAGAGTGTCAGTACTCTTGTACCTAAGTCGGCATTGTGCCTTTTGTATTAAATTCGGATGCAATTTATGTGTTTCATCGTCGATAAGAAGGTCCAATGGGATACAGTAAACCTGAAGTGAATCATCGGAATCTAAAACTGGACTCACAGGAGAGGTTCAAATCATAGAAAGTTAGAGTGTCAGTCCTCTTGTACTTAGGTCGGCATTGTGCCCTTTGTATTAAATTCGGATGCAATTTCTGTGTTTCATCGTCAATAAGAAGATGAAAGAGATACAGTAAACCTGAAGTGAAGCAGCGGAATCTAAAACTGGACTTACAGGAGAGGTTCAAATCATAGAAGGTAAGAGTGTCAGTCCTCTTGTACTTAAGTCGGCATTGTGCCTTTTGTATTACATTCGGATACAAACTCTGTGTTTCATCGTCAATAGGAAGGTCCATGGGGTACAGTAAACCTGAAGTGAAGCATCGGAATCTAAAACTAGACTCACAGGAGAGGTTCAAATCATACAAAGTGAGAGTGTCAGTCCTCTTGTACTTAAGTCGGCATTGTCCCTATTGTATTAAATTCGGATGCAATTTCTGTGTTTCATCGTCAATAAGAAGGTCCAAGGTATACAGTAAAACTGAAGTGAAGCATCGGAATCTAAAACTGGACTCACAGGAGAGGTTCAAATCTTAGAAAGTTATAGTGTCAGTCCTCTTTTGCTTAAGTCGGCATTGTGCCTTTTGAATTTAATTCCGTTGCAATTTCTGTGTTTCATCGTCAATAAGAAGGTGAAAGAGATACAGTAAACCTGAAGTGAAGCAGCGGAATCTAAAACTGGACTTACAGGAGAGGTTCAAATCATAGAAAGTAAGAGTGACAGTCCTCTTGTACTTAAGTCGGCATTGTGCCTTTTGTATTAAATTCGGATACAAACTCTGTGTTTCATCGTCAATAGGAAGGTCCATGGGGTACAGTAAACCTGAAGTGAAGCATCGGAATCTAAGACTGGACTCACAGGAGAGGTTCAAATCATACAAAGTGAGAGTGTCAGTCCTCTTGTACTTAAGTCGGCATTGTCCCTATTGTATTAAATTCGGATGCAATTTCTGTGTTTCATCGTCAATAAGAAGGTCCAAGGTATACAGTAAAACTGAAGTGAAGCATCGGAATCTAAAACTGGACTCACAGGAGAGGTTCAAATCTTAGAAAGTTATAGTGTCAGTCCTCTTTTACTTAAGTAGGCATTGTGCCTTTGGAATTACATTGGGATGCATTTTCTGTGTTTCATCGTCAATAAGAAGGTCCTAGGGATACAGGTAACCTGAAGTGAAGCATCGGAATCTAAAACTGGACTCACAGGAGAGGTTCAAATCATAGAAAGTTAGAGTGTCAGTCCTCTTGTACTTAAGTCGGCATTGTCCGTTTTGTATTAAATTCGGATGCAAACTTTGTGTTTCATCGTCAATAAGAAGGTGTAAGGTATACTGTAAACCTGAAGTGAAGCATCGGAATCTAAAACTGGACTCACAGGAGATGTTCAAATCATAGAATGTGAGAGTGTCAGTCCTCATGTACTTAAGTCGGCTTTGTGCCTTTTGTATTAACTTCGGATGCAATTTCTGTGTTTCATCGTCAATAAGAAGGTCCAAGGGATACAGTAAACCTGAAGTGAAGCATCGGAATCTAAAACTGGACTCACAGGAGAGGTTCAAATCTAAGAAAGTTAGAGTGTCAATCCTCATTTACTCAAGTCGGCATTGTGCCTTTTGAATTTAATTACGATGCAATTTCTGTGTTTCATCGTCAATAAGAAGGTCCAAGGTATACAATAAACCTGAAGTGAAGCATCGGAATCTAAAACTGGACTCACAGGAGAGGTTCAAATCATTGAAAGTTAGAGTGTCAGTACTCTTGTACCTAAGTCGGCATTGTGCCTTTTGTATTAAATTCGGATGCAATTTATGTGTTACATCGTCGATAAGAAGGTCCAATGGGATACAGTAAACCTGAAGTGAATCATCGGAATCTAAAACTGGACTCACAGGAGAGGTTCAAATCATAGAAAGTTAGAGTGTCAGTCCTCTTGTACTTAGGTCGGCATTGTGCCCTTTGTATTAAATTCGGATGCAATTTCTGTGTTTCATCGTCAATAAGAAGGTGAAAGAGATACAGTAAACCTGAAGTGAAGCAGCGGAATCTAAAACTGGACTTACAGGAGAGGTTCAAATCATAGAAGGTAAGAGTGTCAGTCCTCTTGTACTTAAGTCGGCATTGTGCCTTTTGTATTACATTCGGATACAAACTCTGTGTTTCATCGTCAATAGGAAGGTCCATGGGGTACAGTAAACCTGAAGTGAAGCATCGGAATCTAAAACTAGACTCACAGGAGAGGTTCAAATCATACAAAGTGAGAGTGTCAGTCCTCTTGTACTTAAGTCGGCATTGTCCCTATTGTATTAAATTCGGATGCAATTTCTGTGTTTCATCGTCAATAAGAAGGTCCAAGGTATACAGTAAAACTGAAGTGAAGCATCGGAATCTAAAACTGGACTCACAGGAGAGGTTCAAATCTTAGAAAGTTATAGTGTCAGTCCTCTTTTGCTTAAGTCGGCATTGTGCCTTTTGAATTTAATTCCGTTGCAATTTCTGTGTTTCATCGTCAATAAGAAGGCGAAAGAGATACAGTAAACCTGAAGTGAAGCAGCGGAATCTAAAACTGGACTTACAGAAGAGGTTCAAATCATAGAAAGTAAGAGTGACAGTCCTCTTGTACTTAAGTCGGCATTGTGCCTTTTGTATTAAATTCGGATACAAACTCTGTGTTTCATCGTCAATAGGAAGGTCCATGGGGTACAGTAAACCTGAAGTGAAGCATCGGAATCTAAGACTGGACTCACAGGAGAGGTTCAAATCATACAAAGTGAGAGTGTCAGTCCTCTTGTACTTAAGTCGGCATTGTCCCTATTGTATTAAATTCGGATGCAATTTCTGTGTTTCATCGTCAATAAGAAGGTCCAAGGTATACAGTAAAACTGAAGTGAAGCATCGGAATCTAAAACTGGACTCACAGGAGAGGTTCAAATCTTAGAAAGTTATAGTGTCAGTCCTCTTTTACTTAAGTAGGCATTGTGCCTTTGGAATTACATTGGGATGCATTTTCTGTGTTTCATCGTCAATAAGAAGGTCCTAGGGATACAGGTAACCTGAAGTGAAGCATCGGAATCTAAAACTGGACTCACAGGAGAGGTTCAAATCATAGAAAGTTAGAGTGTCAGTCCTCTTGTACTTAAGTCGGCATTGTCCGTTTTGTATTAAATTCGGATGCAAACTTTGTGTTTCATCGTCAATAAGAAGGTGTAAGGTATACTGTAAACCTGAAGTGAAGCATCGGAATCTAAAACTGGACTCACAGGAGATGTTCAAATCATAGAATGTGAGAGTGTCAGTCCTCATGTACTTAAGTCGGCTTTGTGCCTTTTGTATTAACTTCGGATGCAATTTCTGTGTTTCATCGTCAATAAGAAGGTCCAAGGGATACAGTAAACCTGAAGTGAAGCATCGGAATCTAAAACTGGACTCACAGGAGAGGTTCAAATCATTGAAAGTTAAAGTGTCAGTCCTCTTGTACTTAAGTCGGCATTGTGCCTTTTGTATTAAATTCGGATGCAAACTCTGTGTTTCATCGCCAATAAGAAAGTCCAAGGGATACAGTAAACCTGAAGTGAAGCATCGGTATCTAAAACTGGACTCGCAGGAGAGGTTCAAATCATAGAAAGTGAGAAGGTCAGTCCTCTTGTACTTAAGTCGGCATTGTCCCTATTGTATTAAATTCGGATGCAATTTCTGTGTTTCATCGTCAATAAGGAGGTCCAAGGTATACAGTAAACCTGAAGATAAGCATCGAAATCTGAAACTGGACTCACAGGACAGGTTCAAATCTTAGAAAGTAAGAGTGTCAGTCCTCTTTTACTTAAGTTGGCATTGTGCCTTTTGAATTTAATTCCGATGCAATTTCTGTGTTTCATCGTCAATAAGAAGGTCCAAGGTATACAATAAACCTGAAGTGAAGCATCAGAATCTCTAAACTGGACTCACAGGAGAGGTTCAAATCATAGTAAGTGAGAGTGTCAGTCCTCTTTTACTTAAGTCGGCATTGTGCCTTTTGAATTAAATTCGGATGCAATTTCTGTGTTTCATCGTCAATAAGAAGGTCCTAGGGATACAGTAAACCTGAAGTGAAGCATCGGAATCTAAAACTGGACTCACAGGAGAGGTTCAAATCATAGGAAGTTAGAGTGTCAGTCCTCTTGTACTTAAGTCGGCATTGTCCCTTTTGTATTAAATTCGGATGCAAACTCAATGATTCATCGTCAATAAGAAGGTCCAAGGGATACAGTAAACCAGATGTGAAGCATCGGAATCTAAAACAGGACTCACAGGAGAGGTTCAAATCATAGAAAGTGAGAGTGTCAGTCCTCTTTTACTTAGGTTGGCATTGTGCCTTTTGTATTAAATTCAGATGCAATTTCTGTGTTTCATCGTCAATAAGAAGGTGCAAGGTATACAGTAACCCAGAAGTGAAGCATCGGAATCTAAAACTGGACTCACAGGAGGGGTTCAAATCATAGAAAGTTAGAGTGTCAGTTTTCTTCTACTTAAGTCGGTATTGTGCCTTTTGTATTGTATTTCCGATGCAATTTCTGTTTTTCATCGTCAATAACAAGGTGAAAGGTATACAGTAAACCTGAAGTGAAGCATCTGAATCTAAAACTGGACTCACAGGAGTTGTTCAAATCTTTGAAAGTTACAGTGTCAGTCCTCTTGTACTTAAGTGGGCATTGTGCCTTTTGAGTTCAATTCCGATGCTATTTCATTGTTTCATCGTCAATAAAAAGGTCCAATGTATACAATAAAACTGAAGTGAAGCATCGGAATCTAAAACTGGACTCACAGGAGAGGTTCAAATCATAGAAAGTGAGAGTGTCATTCCTCATTTACTTAAGTCAGCATTGTGCCTTTTGTAATAAATTCGGATGCAATATCTGTGTTTCATCGTCAATAAGAAGGTGTAAGGTATCCTGTAAACCTAAAGTGAAGCATCGGAATCTAAAACTGGACTCACAGGACCGGTTCAAATCATTGGAAGTTAGAGTGTCAGTACTCTTGTACTTAAGTCGTAATTGTACCTTTTCTATTAAATTCGGATGCAAATTCTGTGTTACATCGCTAATAAGAAGGTCCAAGAGATACAGTAAACCCGAAGTGAAGCATCGGAATCTAAAACTGGACTCACAGGAGAGGTTCAAATCATAGAAAGTGAGAGTGTCAGTCCTCTTGTACTTAAGTCGGCATTGTGTCTTTTGTATTAAATTCGGATACAAACTCTGTGTTTCATCGTCAATAAGAAGGTCCAAGGGATACAGTAAACCTGAAGTGAAGCATCGGAATCTAAAACTGGACTCACAGGAGAGGTTCAAATCTAAGAAAGTTAGAGTGTCAATCCTCATTTACTCAAAACGGCATTGTGCCTTTCGAATTTAATTACGATGCAATTTCTGTGTTTCATCGTCAATAAGAAGGTCCAAGGTATACAATAAACCTGAAGTGAAGCATCGGAATCTAAAACTGGACTCACAGGAGAGGTTCAAATCATTGAAAGTTAGAGTGTCAGTACTCTTGTACTTAAGTCGGCATTGTGCCTTTTGTATTAAATTCGGATGCAATTTATGTGTTTCATCGTCGATAAGAAGGTCCAAGGGATACAGTAAACCTGAAGTGAATCATCGGAATCTAAAACTGGACTCACAGGAGAGGTTCAAATCATAGAAAGTTAGAGTGTCAGTCCTCTTGTACTTAGGTCGGCATTGTGCCCTTTGTATTAAATTCGGATGCAATTCCTGTGTTTCATCGTCAATAAGAAGGTGAAAGAGAAACAGTAAACCTGAACTGAAGCAGCGGAATCTAAAACTGGACTCACAGGAGAGGTTCAAATCTTAGAAAGTTAGAGTGTCAGTCCTCTTTTACTTAAGTCGGCATTGTGCCTTTTGAATTTAATTCCGATGCAATTTCTGTGTTTCATCGTGAATAAGAAGGTCCAAGGTATACAATAGACCTGAAGCGAAGCATCGGAATCTAAAACTGGACTCACAGGAGAGGTTCAAATCATAGAAAGTGAGAGTGTCAGTCCTCTTGTACTTAAGTCTGCATTGTGCCTTTTGTAATAAATTCGGATGCAATATCTGTGTTTCATCGTCAATAAGAAGGTGTAAGGTATCCTGTAAACCTAAAGTGAAGCATCGGAATCTAAAACTGGACTCACAGGACCGGTTCAAATCATTGGAAGTTAGAGTGTCAGTACCCTTGTACTTAAGTCGTAATTGTACCTTTTCTATTAATTTCGGATGTAAATTCTGTGTTACATCGCTAATAAGCAGGTCCAAGAGATACAGTAAACCCGAAGTGAAGCATCGGAATCTAAAACTGGACTCACAGGAGAGGTTCAAATCATAGAAAGTGAGAGTGTCAGTCCTCTTGTACTTAAGTCGGCATTGTGTCTTTTGTATTAAATTCGGATTCAAACTCTGTGTTTCATCGTCAATAAGAAGGTCCAAGGGATACAGTAAACCTGAAGTGAAGCATCGGAATCTAAAACTGGACTCACAGGAGAGGTTCAAATCTAAGAAAGTTAGAGTGTCAATCCTCATTTACTCAAGTCGGCATTGTGCCTTTTGAACTTAATTACGATGCAATTTCTGTGTTTCATCGTCAATAAGAAGGTCCAAGGTATACAATAAACCTGAAGTGAAGCATCGGAATCTAAAACTGGACTCACAGGAGAGGTTCAAATCATTGAAAGTTAGAGTGTCAGTACTCTTGTACCTAAGTCGGCATTGTGCCTTTTGTATTAAATTCGGATGCAATTTATGTGTTTCATCGTCGATAAGAAGGTCCAATGGGATACAGTAAACCTGAAGTGAATCATCGGAATCTAAAACTGGACTCACAGGAGAGGTTCAAATCATAGAAAGTTAGAGTGTCAGTCCTCTTGTACTTAGGTCGGCATTGTGCCCTTTGTATTAAATTCGGATGCAATTTCTGTGTTTCATCGTCAATAAGAAGGTGAAAGAGATACAGTAAACCTGAAGTGAAGCAGCGGAATCTAAAACTGGACTTACAGGAGAGGTTCAAATCATAGAAGGTAAGAGCGTCAGTCCTCTTGTACTTAAGTCGGCATTGTGCCTTTTGTATTACATTCGGATACAAACTCTGTGTTTCATCGTCAATAGGAAGGTCCATGGGGTACAGTAAACCTGAAGTGAAGCATCGGAATCTAAAACTGGACTCACAGGAGAGGTTCAAATCATACAAAGTGAGAGTGTCAGTCCTCTTGTACTTAAGTCGGCATTGTCCCTATTGTATTAAATTCGGATGCAATTTCTGTGTTTCATCGTCAATAAGAAGGTCCAAGGTATACAGTAAAACTCAAGTGAAGCATCGGAATCTAAAGCTGGACTCACAGGAGAGGTTCAAATCTTAGTAAGTTATAGTGTGAGTCCTCTTTTGCTTAAGTCGGCATTGTGCCTTTTGAATTTAATTCCGTTGCAATTTCTGTGTTTCATCGTCAATAAGAAGGTGAAAGAGATACAGTAAACCTGAAGTGAAGCAGCGGAATCTAAAACTGGACTTACAGGAGAGGTTCAAATCATAGAAAGTAAGAGTGACAGTTCTCTTGTACTTAAGTCGGCATTGTGCCTTTTGTATTAAATTCGGATACAAACTCTGTGTTTCATCGTCAATAGGAAGGTCCATGGGGTACAGTAAACCTGAAGTGAAGCATCGGAATCTAAGACTGGACTCACAGGAGAGGTTCAAATCATACAAAGTGAGAGTGTCAGTCCTCTTGTACTTAAGTCGGCATTGTCCCTATTGTATTAAATTCGGATGCAATTTCTGTGTTTCATCGTCAATAAGAAGGTCCAAGGTATACAGTAAAACTGAAGTGAAGCATCGGAATCTAAAACTGGACTCACAGGAGAGGTTCAAATCTTAGAAAGTTATAGTGTCAGTCCTCTTTTACTTAAGTAGGCATTGTGCCTTTGGAATTACATTGGGATGCATTTTCTGTGTTTCATCGTCAATAAGAAGGTCCTAGGGATACAGGTAACCTGAAGTGAAGCATCGGAATCTAAAACTGGACTCACAGGAGAGGTTCAAATCATAGAAAGTTAGAGTGTCAGTCCTCTTGTACTTAAGTCGGCATTGTCCGTTTTGTATTAAATTCGGATGCAAACTTTGTGTTTCATCGTCAATAAGAAGGTGTAAGGTATACTGTAAACCTGAAGTGAAGCATCGGAATCTAAAACTGGACTCACAGGAGATGTTCAAATCATAGAATGTGAGAGTGTCAGTCCTCATGTACTTAAGTCGGCTTTGTACCTTTTGTATTAACTTCGGATGCAATTTCTGTGTTTCATCGTCAATAAGAAGGTCCAAGGGATACAGTAAACCTGAAGTGAAGCATCGGAATCTAAAACTGGACTCACAGGAGAGGTTCAAATCATTGAAAGTTAAAGTGTCAGTCCTCTTGTACTTAAGTCGGCATTGTGCCTTTTGTATTAAATTCGGATGCAAACTCTGTGTTTCATCGCCAATAAGAAAGTCCAAGGGATACAGTAAACCTGAAGTGAAGCATCGGTATCTAAAACTGGACTCGCAGGAGAGGTTCAAATCATAGAAAGTGAGAAGGTCAGTCCTCTTGTACTTAAGTCGGCATTGTCCCTATTGTATTAAATTCGGATGCAATTTCTGTGTTTCATCGTCAATAAGGAGGTCCAAGGTATACAGTAAACCTGAAGATAAGCATCGAAATCTGAAACTGGACTCACAGGACAGGTTCAAATCTTAGAAAGTAAGAGTGTCAGTCCTCTTTTACTTAAGTTGGCATTGTGCCTTTTGAATTTAATTCCGATGCAATTTCTGTGTTTCATCGTCAATAAGAAGGTCCAAGGTATACAATAAACCTGAAGTGAAGCATCAGAATCTCTAAACTGGACTCACAGGAGAGGTTCAAATCATAGTAAGTGAGAGTGTCAGTCCTCTTTTACTTAAGTCGGCATTGTGCCTTTTGAATTAAATTCGGATGCAATTTCTGTGTTTCATCGTCAATAAGAAGGTCCTAGGGATACAGTGAACCTGAAGTGAAGCATTGGAATCTAAAACTGGACTCACAGGAGAGGTTCAAATCATAGGAAGTTAGAGTGTCAGTCCTCTTGTACTTAAGTCGGCATTGTCCCTTTTGTATTAAATTCGGATGCAAACTCAATGTTTCATCGTCAATAAGAAGGTCCAAGGGATACAGTAAACCAGATGTGAAGCATCGGAATCTAAAACAGGACTCACAGGAGAGGTTCAAATCATAGAAAGTGAGAGTGTCAGTCCTCTTTTACTTAGGTTGGCATTGTGCCTTTTGTATTAAATTCGGATGCAAACTCAATGTTTCATCGTCAATAAGAAGGTCCAAGGTATACAGTAACCCAGAAGTGAAGCATCGGAATCTAAAACTGGACTCACAGGACCGGTTCAAATCATTGGAAGTTAGAGTGTCAGTACTCTTGTACTTAAGTCGTAATTGTACCTTTTCTATTAAATTCGGATGCAAATTCTGTGTTACATCGCTAATAAGAAGGTCCAAGAGATACAGTAAACCCGAAGTGAAGCATCGGAATCTAAAACTGGACTCACAGGAGAGGTTCAAATCATAGAAAGTGAGAGTGTCAGTCCTCTTGTACTTAAGTCGGCATTGTGTCTTTTGTATTAAATTCGGATACAAACTCTGTGTTTCATCGTCAATAAGAAGGTCCAAGGGATACAGTAAACCTGAAGTGAAGCATCGGAATCTAAAACTGGACTCACAGGAGAGGTTCAAATCCAAGAAAGTTAGAGTGTCAATCCTCATTTACTCAAAACGGCATTGTGCCTTTCGAATTTAATTACGATGCAATTTCTGTGTTTCATCGTCAATAAGAAGGTCCAAGGTATACAATAAACCTGAAGTGAAGCATCGGAATCTAAAACTGGACTCACAGGAGAGGTTCAAATCATTGAAAGTTAGAGTGTCAGTACTCTTGTACTTAAGTCGGCATTGTGCCTTTTGTATTAAATTCGGATGCAATTTATGTGTTTCATCGTCGATAAGAAGGTCCAAGGGATACAGTAAACCTGAAGTGAATCATCGGAATCTAAAACTGGACTCACAGGAGAGGTTCAAATCATAGAAAGTTAGAGTGTCAGTCCTCTTGTACTTAGGTCGGCACTGTGCCCTTTGTATTAAATTCGGATGCAATTCCTGTGTTTCATCGTCAATAAGAAGGTGAAAGAGAAACAGTAAACCTGAAGTGAAGCAGCGGAATCTACAACTGGACTTACAGGAGAGGTTCAAATCATAGAAAGTAAGAGTGTCAGTCCTCTTGTACTTAAGTCTGCATTGTGCCTTTTGTATTAAATTCGGATACAAACTCTGTGTTTCATCGTCAATAGGAAGGTCCATGGGGTACAGTAAACCTGAAGTGAAGCATCGGAATCTAAAACTGGACTCACAGGAGAGGTTCAAATCATAGAAAGTGTGAGTGTCAGTCCTCTTGTACTTAGGTCGGCATTGTCCCTATTGTATTAAATTCGGATGCAATTTCTGTGTTTCATCGTCAATAAGAAGGTCCAAGGTATACAGTAAAACTGAAGTGAAGCATCGGAATCTAAAACTGGACTCACAGGAGGGGTTCAAATCTTAGAAAGTTATAGTGCCAGTCCTCTTGTACTTAAGTCGGCATTGTGCCTTTTGTATTAAATTCCGATGCAATTTCTGTGTTTCATCGTCAATAAGAAGGTCCACGGGGTGCAGTAAACCTGAAGTGAAGCATCGGAATCTAAAACTGGACTCACAGGAGAGGTTCAAATCATAGAGAGTGAGAGTGTCAGTCCTCTTGTACTTAAGTCGGCATTGTCCCTATTGTATTAAATTCGGATGCAATTTCTGTGTTTCATCGTCAATAAGAAGGTCCAAGGTATACAATAAACCTGAAGTGAAGCATCAGAATCTAAAACTGGACTCACAGGGGAGGTTCAAATCATAGTAAGTGAGAGTGTCAGTCCTCTTTTACTTAAGTCGGCATTGTGCCTTTTGAATTAAATTCGGATGCAATTTCTGTGTTTCATCGTCAATAAGAAGGACCTAGGGATACAGTAAACCTGAAGTGAAGCATCGGAATCTAAAACTGGACTCACAGGAGAGGTTCAAATCATAGGAAGTTAGAGTGTCAGTCCTCTTGTACTTAAGTCGGCACTGTCCCTTTTGTATTAAATTCGGATGCAAACTCAATGTTTCATCGTCAATAAGAAGGTCCAAGGGATACAGTAAACCAGAAGTGAAGCATCGGAATCTAAAACAGGACTCACAGGAGAGGTTCAAATCTTAGAAAGTGAGAGTGTCAGTCCTCTTTTACTTAGGTTGGCATTGTGCCTTTTGTATTAAATTCAGATGCAATTTCTGTGTTTCATCGTCAATAAGAAGGTGCAAGGTATACAGTAACCCAGAAGTGAAGCATCGGAATCTAAAACTGGACTCACAGGAGGGGTTCAAATCATAGAAAGTTAGAGTGTCAGTCCTCTTCTACTTAAGTCGGTATTGTGCCTTTTGTATTGTATTTCCGATGCAATTTCTGTTTTTCATCGTCAATTACAAGGTGAAAGGTATACAGTAAACCTGAAGTGAAGCATCTGAATCTAAAACTGGACTCACAGGAGTTGTTCAAATCTTTGAAAGTTACAGTGTCAGTCCTCTTGTACTTAAGTGGGCATTGTGCCTTTTGAGTTCAATCCCGATGCAATTTCATTGTTTCATCGTCAATAAAAAGGTCCAATGTATACAATAAAACTGAAGTGAAGCATCGGAATCTAAAACTGGACTCACAGGAGAGGTTCAAATCATAGAAAGTGAGAGTGTCATTCCTCATTTACTTAAGTCAGCATTGTGCCTTTTGTAATAAATTCGGATGCAATATCTGTGTTTCATCGTCAATAAGAAGGTCTAAGGTATCCTGTAAACCTAAAGTGAAGCATCGGAATCTAAAACTGGACTCACAGGACCGGTTCAAATCATTGGAAGTTAGAGTGTCAGTACTCTTGTACTTAAGTCGTAATTGTACATTTTCTATTAAATTCGGATGCAAATTCTGTGTTACATCGCTAATAAGAAGGTCCAAGAGATACAGTAAACCCGAAGTGAAGCATCGGAATCTAAAACTGGACTCACAGGAGAGGTTCAAATCATAGAAAGTGAGAGTGTCAGTCCTCTTGTACTTAAGTCGGCATTGTGTCTTTTGTATTAAATTCGGATACAAACTCTGTGTTTCATCGTCAATAAGAAGGTCCAAGGGATACAGTAAACCTGAAGTGAAGCATCGGAATCTAAAACTGGACTCACAGGAGAGGTTCAAATCTAAGAAAGTTAGAGTGTCAATCCTCATTTACTCAAAACGGCATTGTGCCTTTCGAACTTAATTACAATGCAATTTCTGTGTTTCATCGTCAATAAGAAGGTCCAAGGTATACAATAAACCTGAAGTGAAGCATCGGAATCTAAAACTGGACTTACAGGAGAGGTTCAAATCATTGAAAGTTAGAGTGTCAGTACTCTTGTACTTAAGTCGGCATTGTGCCTTTTGTATTAAATTCGGATGCAATTTATGTGTTTCATCGTCGATAAGAAGGTCCAAGGGATACAGTAAACCTGAAGTGAATCATCGGAATCTAAAACTGGACTCACAGGAGAGGTTCAAATCATAGAAAGTTAGAGTGTCAGTCCTCTTGTACTTAGGTCGGCATTGTGCCCTTTGTATTAAATTCGGATGCAATTCCTGTGTTTCATCGTCAATAAGAAGGTGAAAGAGAAACAGTAAACCTGAAGTGAAGCAGCGGAATCTACAACTGGACTTACAGGAGAGGTTCAAATCATAGAAAGTAAGAGTGTCAGTCCTCTTGTACTTAAGTCTGCATTGTGCCTTTTGTATTAAATTCGGATACAAACTCTGTGTTTCATCGTCAATAGGAAGGTCCATGGGGTACAGTAAACCTGAAGTGAAGCATCGGAATCTAAAACTGGACTCACAGGAGAGGTTCAAATCATAGAGAGTGAGAGTGTCAGTCCTCTTGTACTTAAGTCGGCATTGTCCCTATTGTATTAAATTCGGATGCAATTTCTGTGTTTCATCGTCAATAAGAAGGTCCAAGGTATACAGTAAAGCTGAAGTGAAGCATCGGAATCTAAAACTGGACTCACAGGAGAGGTTCAAATCTTAGAAAGTTAGAGTGTCAGTCCTCTTTTGCTTAAGTCGGCATTGTCCCTTTTGTATTATATTCGGATGCAAACTTTGTGTTTCATCGTCAATAAGAAGGTGTAAGGTATACTGTAAACCTGAAGTGAAGCATCGGAATCTAAAACTGGACTCACAGGAGATGCTCAAATCATAGAAAGTGAGAGTGTCAGTCCTCATGTACTTAAGTCGGCATTGTGCCTTTTGTATTAAATTCGGATGCAATTTCTGTGTTTCATCGTCAATAAGTAGGTCCAAGGGATACAGTAAACCTGAAGTGAGGCATCGGAATCTAAAACTGGACTCACAGGAGACGTTCAAATCATAGAAAGTTAGAGTGTCAGTCCTCTTGTACTTAAGTCGGCATTGTGCCTTTTGTATTAAATTCGGATGCAATTTCTGTGTTTCATTGTCAATAAGAAGGTCCAAGAGATACAGTAAATCTGAAGTGAAGCATCTGAATCTAAAACTGGAATTACAAGAGAGGTTCAAATCAAAGAAAGTGAGAGTGTCAGTCCTCTTGTACTTAAGTCGGCATTGTGCCTTTTCTATTAATTTCGAATGCAATTTCTGTGTTTCATCGTCAATAAGAAGGTCAAAGGGATACAAAAAACCTGAAGTGAAGCATCGGAATCTAAAACTGGACTCACAGGGGTGGTTCAAATCTAAAAAAGTTAGAGTGTCAGTCCTCTTTTACTTAAGTCGGCATTGTGCCTTTTGAATTTAATTCCGATGCAATTTCTGTGTTTCATCGTCAATAAGAAGGTCCAAGGTATACAATAAACCTGAAGCCAAGCATCGGAATCTAAAACTGGACTCACAGGAGAGGTTCAAATCATAGAAAGTGAGAGTGTCAGTCCTCTTGTACTTAAGTCTGCATTGTGCCTTTTGTAATAAATTCGGATGCAATATCTGTGTTTCATCGTCAATAAGAAGGTCCAAGGGATACAGTAAACCTGAAGTGAAGCATCGGAATCTAAAACTGGACTCACAGGAGAGGTTCAAATCTAAGAAAGTTAGAGTGTCAATCCTCATTTACTCAAGTCGGCATTGTGCCTTTTGAATTTAATTACGATGCAATTTCTGTGTTTCGTCGTCAATAAGAAGGTCCAAGGTATACAATAAACCTGAAGTGAAGCATCGGAATCTAAAACTGGACTCACAGGAGAGGTTCAAATCATTGAAAGTTAGAGTGTCAGTACTCTTGTACTTAAGTCGGCATTGTGCCTTTTGTATTAAATTCGGATGCAATTTATGTGTTTCATCGTCGATAAGAAGGTCCAAGGGATACAGTAAACCTGAAGTGAATCATCGGAATCTAAAACTGGACTCACAGGAGAGGTTCAAATCATAGAAAGTTAGAGTGTCAGTCCTCTTGTACTTAGGTCGGCATTGTGCCCTTTGTATTAAATTCGGATGCAATTCCTGTGTTTCATCGTCAATAATAAGGTGAAAGAGAAACAGTAAACCTGAAGTGAAGCAGCGGAATCTACAACTGGACTTACAGGAGAGGTTCAAATCATAGAAAGTGAAAGTGTCAGTCCTCTTGTACTTAAGTCGGCATTGTGCCTTTTGTATTAAATTCGGATACAAACTCTGTGTTTCATCGTCAATAGGAAGGTCCATGGGGTACAGTAAACCTGAAGTGAAGCATCGGAATCTAAAACTGGACTCACAGGAGAGGTTCAAATCATAGAAAGTGAGAGTGTCAGTCCTCTTGTACTTAAGTCGGCATTGTCCCTATTGTATTAAATTCGGATGCAATTTCTGTGTTTCATCGTCAACAAGAAGGTCCAAGGTATACAGTAAGACTGAAGTGAAGCATCGGAATCTAAAACTGGACTCACAGGAGAGGTTCAAATCTTAGAAAGTTATAGTGTCTGTCCTCCTTTGCTTAAGTCGGCATTGTGCCTTTTGAATTTAATTCCGATGCAATTTCTGTGTTTCATCGTCAATAAGAAGGTCCTAGGGATACAGTTAACCTGAAGTGAAGCATCGGAATCTAAAACTGGACTCACAGGAGAGGTTCAAATCATAGAAAGTTAGAGTGTCAGTCCTCTTGTACTTAAGTCGGCATTGTCCCTTTTGTATTAAATTCGGATGCAAACTCTGTGTTTCATCGTCAATAAGAAGGTCCAAGGGATACAGTAAACCTGAAGTGAAGCATCGGAATCTAAAACGGGACAAACAGGAGAGGTTCAAATCTTAGAAAGTGAGAGTGTCAGTCCTCTTTTACTTAAGTCGGCATTGTGCCTTTTGTATTAAATTCCGATGCAATTTCTGTGTTTCATCGTCAGTAAGAAGGTGCAGGGTATACAGAAAACCAGAAGTGAAGCATCGGAATCTAAAACTGGACTCACAGGAGAGGTTCAAATCATAGAGAGTGAGAGTGTCAGTCCTCTTGTACTTAAGTCGGCATTGTCCCTATTGTATTAAATTCGGATGCAATTTCTGTGTTTCATCGTCAATAAGAAGGTCCAAGGTATACAGTAAAACTGAAGTGAAGCATCGGAATCTAAAACTGGACTCACAGGAGAGGTTCAAATCTTAGAAAGTTAGAGTGTCAGTCCTCTTTTGCTTAAGTCGGCATTGTCCCTTTTGTATTAAATTCGGATGCAAACTTTGTGTTTCATCGTCAATAAGAAGGTGTAAGGTATACTGTAAACCTGAAGTGAAGCATTGGAATCTAAAACTGGACTCACAGGAGATGTTCAAATCATAGAAAGTGAGAGTGGCAGTCCTCATGTACTTAAGTCGGCATTGTGCCTTTTGTATTAAATTCGGATGCAATTTCTGTGTTTCATCGTCAATAAGAAGGTCCTAGGGATACATTAAACCTGAAGTGAAGCATCGGAATCTAAAACTGGACTCACAGGAGAGGTTCAAATCATAGGAAGTGAGAGTGTCTGTCCTCTTTTACTTAAGTCGGCATTGTGCCTTTTGTATTAAATTCGGATGCAATTTCTGTGTTTCATCGTCAATAAGTAGGTCCAAGGGATACAGTAAACCTGAAGTGAAGCATCGGAATCTAAAACTGGACTCACAGGAGAGGTTCAAATCATTGAAAGTTAGAGTGTCAGTACTCTTGAACTTAAGTCGGCATTGGGCCTTTTGTATTAATTTCGGATGCAATTTCTGTGTTTCATCGTCAATAAGAAGGTCCAAGGGATACAGTAAACCTGAAGTGAGTAATCAGAATCTAAAACTGGACTCACAGGAGAGGTTCAAATCATAGAAAGTTAGAGTGTCAGTCCTCTTGTACTTAAGTCGGCATTGTGCCTTTTGTATTAAATTCGGATGCAATTTCTGTGTTTCATTGTCAATAAGAAGGTCCAAGAGATACAGTAAATCTAAAGTGAAGCATCTGAATCTAAAACTGGAATTACAAGAGAGGTTCAAATCATAGAAAGTGAGAGTGTCAGTCCTCTTGTACTTAAGTCGGCATTGTGCCTTTTCTATTAATTTCGAATGCAATTTCTGTGTTGCATCGTCAATAAGAAGGTCAAAGGGATACAAAAAACCTGAAGTGAAGCATCGGAATCTAAAGCTGGACTCACAGGAGAGGTTCAAATCTAAGAGAGTTAGAGTGTCAGTCCTCTTTTACTTAAGTCGGCATTGTGCCTTTTGAATTTAATTCCGATGCAATTTCTGTGTTTCATCGTCAATAAGAGGGTCCAAGGGATACAGTAAACCCGAAGTGAAGCATCGGAATCTAAAACTGGACTCACAGGAGGGGTGCAAATCATAGATAGTTAGAGTGTCAGCCCTGTTGTACGTAAGTCGGCATTGTGCATTTTGAATTTAATTCCGATGCAATTTCTGTGTTTCATCGTCAATAAGAAGGTGCAAGGTATACAGTGAACCTGAAGTGAAGCATCGGAATCTACAACTGGACTCACATTAGAGGTTCAAATCATTGAATGAGAGAGTGTCAGTCCTCTGTTACTTAAGTCGGCGTTGTGACTTTTGTATTAAATTCGGATGCAATTTCTGTGTTTCATCGCTAATAAGAAGGTCCAAGAGATACAGTAAACCCGAAGTGAAGCATCGGAATCGGAAACTGGACTCACAGGAGAGGTTCAAATCATAGAAAGTGAGAGTGTCAGTCCTCATTTACACAAGTCGGCATTGTGCCATTTGTATTTTATTACGATGCAATTTCTGTGTTTCATCGTCAATAAGAAGGTCCAAGGTATACAATAAAGCTGAAGTGAAGCATCGGAATCTAAAACTGGACTCACAGGAGAGGTTCAAATCATTGAAAGTTAGAGTGTCAATCCTCATTTACACAAGTCGGCATTGTGCCTTTTGAATTTAATTACGATGCAATTTCTGTGTTTCATCGTCAATAAGAAGGTCCAAGGTATACAATAAACCTGAAGTGAAGCATCGGAATCTAAAACTGGACTCACAGGAGAGGTTCAAATCATTGAAAGTTAGAGTGTCAGTACTCTTGTACTTAAGTCGGCATTGTGCCTTTTGTATTAAATTCGGATGCAATTTCTGTGTTTCATCGTCAATAAGAAGGTCCTAGGGATACAGTAAACCTGAAGTGAAGCATCGGAATCTAAAACTGGACTCACAGGAGAGGTTCAAATCATAGGAAGTGAGAGTGTCTGTCCTCTTTTACTTAAGTCGGCATTGTGCCTTTTGTATTAAATTCAGATGCAATTTCTGTGTTTCATCGTCAATAAGTAGGAACAAGGGATACAGTAAACCTGTAGTGAAGCATCGGAATCTAAAACTGGACTCACAGGATAGGTTCAAATCATTGAAAGTTAGAGTGTCAGTACTCTTGAACTTAAGTCGGCATTGTGCCTTTTGTATTAATTTCGGATGCAATTTCTGTGTTTCATCGTCAATAAGAAGGTCCAAGGGATACAGTAAACCTGAAGTGAGGCATCGGAATCTAAAACTGGACTCACAGGAGAGGTTCAAATCATAGAAAGTTAGAGTGTCAGTCCTCTTGTACTTAAGTCGGCATTGTGCCTTTTGTATTAAATTCGGATGCAATTTCTGTGTTTCATTGTCAATAAGAAGGTCCAAGAGATACAGTAAATCTGAAGTGAAGCATCTGAATCTAAAACTGGAATTACAAGAGAGGTTCAAATCATAGAAAGTGAGAGTGTCAGTCCTCTTGTACTTAAGTCGGCATTGTGCCTTTTCTATTAATTTCGAATGCAATTTCTGTGTTGCATCGTCAATAAGAAGGTCAAAGGGATACAAAAAACCTGAAGTGAAGCATCGGAATCTAAAACTGGACTCACAGGAGAGGTTCAAATCTAAGAAAGTTAGAGTGTCAGTCCTCTTTTACTGAAGTCGGCATTGTGCCTTTTGAATTTAATTCCGATGCAATTTCTGTGTTTCATCGTCAATAAGAAGGTCCAAGGTGTACAATAAACCTGAAGCGAAGCATCGAAATCTAAAACTGGACTCACAGGAGAGGTTCAAATCATAGAAAGTGAGAGTGTCAGTCCTCTTGTACTTAAGTCTGCATTGTGCCTTTTGTAATAAATTCGGATGCAATATCTGTGTTTCATCGTCAATAAGAAGGTGTAAGGTATCCTGTAAACCTAAAGTGAAGTATCGGAATCAAAAACTGGACTCACAGGACCGGTTCAAATCATTGGAAGTTAGAGTGTCAGTACTCTTGTACCTAAGTCGTAATTGTACCTTTTCTATTAAATTCGGATGCAAATTCTGTGTTGCATCGCTAATAAGAAGGTCCAAGAGATACAGTAAACCCTAAGTGAAGCATCGGAATCTAAAACTGGACTCACAGGAGAGGTTCAAATCATAGAAAGTGAGAGTGTCAGTCCTCTTGTACTTAAGTCGGCATTGTGCCTTTTGTATTAAATTCGGATACAAACTCTGCGTTTCTTCGTCAATAAGAAGGCCTAAGGTATACAGTAAACCTGAAGTGAAGCATCGGAATCTAAAACTGGACTCACAGGAGAGGTTCAAATCTTAGAAAGTTATAGTGTCAGTCCTCTTTTGCTTAAGTCGGCATTGTGCCTTTTGAATTTAATTCCGATGCAATTTCTGTGTTTCATCGTCAATAAGATGGTCCAAGGTATACAATAAACCTGAGGTGAAGCATCGGAATCTAAAACTGGACTCACAGGAGACGTTCAAATCAAAGAAAGTGAGAGTGTCAGTCCTCTTTTACTTAAGTAGGCATTGTGCCTTTTGAATTACATTGGGATGCATTTTCTGTGTTTCATCGTCAATAAGAAGGTCCTAGGGATACAGGTAACCTGAAGTGAAGCATCGGAATCTAAAACTGGACTCACAGGAGAGGTTCAAAACATAGAAAGTTAGAGTGTCAGTCCTCTTGTACTTAAGTCGGTATTGTCCCTTTTGTATTAAATTTGGATGCAAACTTTGTGTTTCATCGTCAATAAGGAGGTGTAAGGTATACTGTAAACCTGAAGTGAAGCATCGGAATCTAAAACTGGACTCACAGGAGATGTTCAAATCATAGAATGTGAGAGTGTCAGTCCTCATGTACTTAAGTCGGCATTGTGCCTTTTGTATTAACTTCGGATGCAATTTCTGTGTTTCATCGTCAATAAGAAGGTCCAAGGGATACAGTAATCCTGAAGTGAAGCATCGGAATCTAAAACTGGACTCACAGGAGAGGTTCAAATCATTGAAAGTTAAAGTGTCAGTCCTCTTGTACTTAAGTCGGCATTGTGCCTTTTGTATTAAATTCGGATGCAAACTCTGTGTTTCATCGTCAATAAGAAAGTCCAAGGGATACAGTAAACCTGAAGTGAAGCATCGGTATCTAAAACTGGACTCACAGGAGAGGTTCAAATCATAGAAAGTGAGAGTGTCAGTCCTCTTGTACTTAAGTCGGCA
The DNA here is from genome assembly GCF_021461395.2 of Schistocerca americana. Taxonomy (NCBI): domain Eukaryota; kingdom Metazoa; phylum Arthropoda; class Insecta; order Orthoptera; family Acrididae; genus Schistocerca; species Schistocerca americana. The sequence continues at coordinate 58,327,833 of NC_060125.1, read as the reverse complement.
TTGTCCCTATTGTATTAAATTCGGATGCAATTTCTGTGTTTCATCGTCAATAAGGAGGTCCAAGGTATACAGTAAACCTGAAGATAAGCATCGAAATCTAAAACTGGACTCACAGGACAGGTTGAAATCATAGAAAGTAAGAGTGTCAGTCCTCTTTTACTTAAGTTGGCATTGTGCCTTTTGAATTTAATTCCGATGCAATTTCTGTGTTTCATCGTCAATAAGAAGGTCCAAGGTATACAATAAACCTGAAGTGAAGCATCAGAATCTAAAACTGGACTCACAGGAGATGTTCAAATCATAGTAAGTGAGAGTGTCAGTCCTCATTTACTTAAGTCGGCATTGTGCCTTTTGAATTAAATTCGGATGCAATTTCTGTGTTTCATCGTCAATAAGAAGGTCCTAGGAATACAGTAAACCTGAAGTGAAGCATCGGAATCTAAAACTGGACTCACAGGAGAGGTTCAAATCATAGGAAGTTAGAGTGTCAGTCCTCTTGTACTTAAGTCGGCATTGTCCCTTTTGTATTAAATTCGGATGCAAACTCAATGTTTCATCGTCAATAAGAAGGTCCAAGCGATACAGTAAACCAGAAGTGAAGCATCGGAATCTAAAACAGGACTCACAGGAGAGGTTCAAATCTTAGAAAGTAAGAGTGTCAGTCCTCTTTTACTTAGGTTGGCATTTTGCCTTTTGTATTAAATTCAGATGCAATTTCTGTGTTTCATCGTCAATAAGAAGGTGCAAGGTATACAGTAACCCAGAAGTGAAGCATCGGAATCTAAAACTGGACTCACAGGAGGGGTTCAAATCATAGAAAGTTAGAGTGTTAGTCCTCTTCTACTTAAGTCGGCATTGTGCCTTTTGTATTGTATTTCCGATGCAATTTCTGTTTTTCATCGTCAATAACAAGGTGAAAGGTATACAGTAAACCTGAAGTGAAGCATCTGAATCTAAAACTGGACTCACAGGAGTTGTTCAAATCTTTGAAAGTTACAGTGTCAGTCCTCTTGTACTTAGGTGGGCATTGTGCCTTTTGAGTTCAATTCCGATGCAATTTCATTGTTTCATCGTCAATAAAAAGGTCCAATGTATACAATAAAACTGAAGTGAAGCATCGGAATCTAAAACTGGACTCACAGGAGAGGTTCAAATCATAGAAAGTGAGAGTGTCATTCCTCATTTACTTAAGTCAGCATTGTGCCTTTTGTAATAAATTCGGATGCAATATCTGTGTTTCATCGTCAATAAGAAGGTGTAAGGTATCCTGTAAACCTAAAGTGAAGCATCGGAATCAAAAACTGGACTCACAGGACCGGTTCAAATCATTGGAAGTTAGAGTGTCAGTACTCTTGTACCTAAGTCGTAATTGTACCTTTTCTATTAAATTCGGATGCAAATTCTGTGTTGCATCGCTAATAAGAAGGTCCAAGAGATACAGTAAACCCGAAGTGAAGCATCGGAATCTAAAACTGGACTCACAGGAGAGGTTCAAATCATAGAAAGTGAGAGTGTCAGTCCTCTTGTACTTAAGTCGGCATTGTCCCTTTTGTATTAAATTCGGATGCAAACTTTGTGTTTCATCGTCAATAAGAAGGTGTAAGGTATACTGTAAACCTGAAGTGAAGCATCGGAATCTAAAACTGGACTCACAGGAGATGTTCAAATCATAGAATGTGAGAGTGTCAGTCCTCATGTACTTAAGTCGGCATTGTGCCTTTTGTATTAACTTCGGATGCAATTTCTGTGTTTCATCGTCAATAAGAAGGTCCAAGGGATACAGTAATCCTGAAGTGAAGCATCGGAATCTAAAACTGGACTCACAGGAGAGGTTCAAATCATAGAAAGTTAGAGTGTCAGTCCTCTTGTACTTAAGTCGGCATTGTGCCTTTTGTACTAAATTCGGATGCAAACTCTGTGTTTCATTGTCAATAAGACAGTCCAAGGGATACAGTAAACCTGAAGTGAAGCATCGGTATCTAAAACTGGACTCACAGGAGAGATTCAAATCATAGAAAGTGAGAGTGTCAGTCCTCTTGTACTTAAGTCGGCATTGTCCCTATTGTATTAAATTCGGATGCAATTTCTGTGTTTCATCGTCAATAAGGAGGTCCAAGGTATACAGTAAACCACAGATAAGCATCGAAATCTAAAACTGGACTCACAGGACAGGTTCAAATCTTAGAAAGTAAGAGTGTCAGTCCTCTTTTACTTAAGTTGGCATTGTGCCTTTTGAATTTAATTCCGATGCAATTTCTGTGTTTCATCGTCAACAAGAAGGTCCAAGGTATACAATAAACCTGAAGTGAAGCATCAGAATCTAAAACTGGACTCACAGGAGATGTTCAAATCATAGTAAGTGAGAGTGTCAGTCCTCATTTACTTAAGTCGGCATTGTGCCTTTTGAATTAAATTCGGATGCAATTTCTGTGTTTCATCGTCAATAAGAAGGTCCTAGGAATACAGTAAACCTGAAGTGAAGCATCGGAATCTAAAACTGGACTCACAGGAGAGGTTCAAATCATAGGAAGTTAGAGTGTCAGTCCTCTTTTACTTAGGTTGGCATTGTGCCTTTTGTATTAAATTCAGTTGCAATTTCTGTGTTTCATCGTCAATAAGAAGGTGCAAGGTATACAGTAACCCAGAAGTGAAGCATCGGAATCTAAAACTGGACTCACAGGAGGGGTTCAAATCATAGAAAGTTAGAGTGTCAGTCCTCTTCTACTTAAGTCGGCATTGTGCCTTTTGTATTGTATTTCCGATGCAATTTCCGTTTTTCATCGTCAATAACAAGGTGAAAGGTATACAGTAAACCTGAAGTGAAGCATCTGAATCTAAAACTGGACTCACAGGAGTTGTTCAAATCTTGAAAGTTACAGTGTCAGTCCTCTTGTACTTAAGTGTGCATTGTGCCTTTTGAGTTCAATTCCGATGCAATTTCATTGTTTCATCGTCAATAAAAAGGTCCAATGTATACAATAAAACTGAAGTGAAGCATCGGAATCTAAAACTGGACTCACAGGAGAGGTTCAAATCATAGAAAGTGAGAGTGTCATTCCCCATTTACTTAAGTCAGCATTGTGCCTTTTGTAATAAATTCGGATGCAATATCTGTGTTTCATCGTCAATAAGAAGGTGTAAGGTATCCTGTAAACCTAAAGTGAAGCATCGGAATCTAAAACTGGACTCACAGGACCGGTTCAAATCATTGGAAGTTAGAGTGTCAGTACTCTTGTACTTAAGTCGTAATTGTACCTTTTCTATTAAATTCGGATGCAAATTCTGTGTTGCATCGCTAACAAGAAGGTCCAAGAGATACAGTAAACCCGAAGTGAAGCATCGGAATCTAAAACTGGACTCACAGGAGAGGTTCAAATCATAGAAAGTTAAAGTGTCAGTCCTCTTGTACTTAAGTCGGCATTGTGCCTTTTGTATTAAATTCGGATGCAAACTCTGTGTTTCATCGTCAATAAGAAAGTCCAATTGATACAGTAAACCTGAAGTGAAGCATCGGTATCTAAAACTGGACTCACAGGAGAGGTTCAAATCTAAGAAAGTTAGAGTGTCAATCCTCATTTACTCAAGTCGGCATTGTGCCTTTTGCATTTAATTACGATGCAATTTCTGTGTTTCATCGTCAATAAGAAGGTCCAAGGTATACAATAAACCTGAAGTGAAGCATCGGAATCTAAAACTGGACTCACAGGAGAGGTTCAAATCATTGAAAGTTAGAGTGTCAGTACTCTTATACTTAAGTCGGCATTGTGCCTTTTGTATTAAATTCGGATGCAATTTATGTGTCTCATCGTCGATAAGAAGGTCCAAGGGATACAGTAAACCTTAAGTGAATCATCGGAATCTACAACTGGACTTACAGGAGAGGTTCAAATCATAGAAAGTAAGAGTGTCAGTCCTCTTGTACTTAAGTAGGCATTGTGCCTTTTGTATTAAATTCGGATACAAACTCTGTGTTTCATCGTCAATAGGAAGGTCCATGGGGTACAGTAAACCTGAAGTGAAGCATCGGAGTCTAAAGCTGGACTCACAGGAGACGTTCAAATCATAGAAAGTGAGAGTGTCAGTCCTCTTGTACTTAAGTCGGCATTGTCCCTATTGTATTAAATTCGGATGCAATTTCTGTGTTTCATCGTCAATAAGAAGGTCCAAGGTATACAGTAAAACTGAAGTGAAGCATCGGAATCTAAAACTGGACTCACAGGAGAGGTTCAAATCTTAGAAAGTTATAGTGTCAGTCCTCTTTTGCTTAAGTCGGCATTGTGCCTTTTGAATTTAATTCCGATGCAATTTCTGTGTTTCATCGTCAATCAGATGGTCCAAGGTATACAATAAACCTGAGGTGAAGCATCGGAATCTAAAACTGGACTCACAGGAGACGTTGAAATCATAGAAAGTGAGAGTATCAGTCCTCTTTTACTTAAGTAGGCATTGTGCCTTTTGAATTAAATTCGGATGCATTTTCTGTGTTTCATCGTCAATAAGAAGGTCCTAGGGATACAGGTAACCTGAAGTGAAGCATCGGAATCTAAAACTGGACTCACAGGAGAGGTTCAAATCATAGAAAGTTAGAGTGTCAGTCCTCTTGTACTTAAGTCGGCATTGTCCCTTTTGTATTCAATTCGAATGCAAACTTTGTGTTTCATCGTCAATAAGAAAGTGTAATGTATACTGTAAACCGGAAGTGAAGCATCGGAATCTAAAACTGGACTCACAGGAGATGTTCAAATCATAGAATGTGAGAGTGTCAGTTCTCATGTACTTAAGTCGGCATTGTGCCTTTTGTATTAACTTCGGATGCAATTTCTGTGTTTCATCGTCAATAAGAAGGTCCAAGGGATACAGTAAACCTGAAGTGAAGCACCTGAATCTAAAACTGGACTCACAGGAGTTGTTCAAATCTTTGAAAGTTACAGTGTCAGTCCTCTTGTACTTAAGTGGGCATTGTGCCTTTTGAGTTCAATTCCGATGCAATTTCAGTGTTTCATCGTCAATAAAAAGGTCCAAGGTATACAATAAAACTGAAGTGAAGCATCGGAATCTAAAACTGGACTCACAGGAGAGGTTCAAATCATAGAAAGTGAGAGTGTCATTCCTCTTTTACTTCAGTCGGCATTGTGCCTTTTGAATTATATTCGGATGCAATTTCTGTGTTTTATCTCAATAAGAAGGTCCAAAGGAAACAGTAAACTTGAAGTGAAGCATCAGAATCTGAAACTGGACTCACAGGAGAGGTTCAAATGATAGAAAGTGAGAGTGTCATTCCTCATTTACTTAAGTCAGCATTGTGCCTTTTGAATTAAATTCGGATGCAATTTCTGTGTTTCATCGTCAATAATAAAGTCCATGGGATACAGTAAACCTTAAGTGAAGCATCGGAATCTAAAACTGGACTCACAGGAGAGGTTCAACTCATAGAAATTTCGAGTGTCAGTCCTCTTGTACTTACGTCGGCATTGTGACTTTTGTATTATTTCGGATGCAATTTCTGTGTTTCATCGTCAATATGAAGTTCCAAGGGATACAGTATATTTGAAGTGAAGCTTCGGAATCTAAAACTGTACTCACAGGATAGGTTCAAATCATAGAAAGTTAGAGTGCCAGTCCTCTTGTACTTAAGTCGGCATTGTGCCTTTTGTATTAAATTCGGATACAATTTCTGTGTTTCGTCGTCAATAAGAAGGTCCAAGGGATACAGTAAAACTGAAGTGAAGCATCGGAATCTAAAACTGGACTCACAGGTGAGGTTCAAATCATAAAAAGTTAGAGTGTCAGTCCTCTTGAACTTAAGTCGGCATTGTGTTTTGAATTTAATTCCGATGCAATTTCTGTGTTTCAACGTCAATAAGAAGGTCCAAGGTATTCAGTAAACCTGAAGTGAACCATCGGAATCTGAAACTGGACTCACAAGAGAGGTTCAAATCATAAAAAGTGAGAGTGTCAGTCCTCTTGTACTTAAGTCATCATTGTGCATTTGTATTAAATTCGGATGTAATTTCTGTGTTTCTTCGTCAATAAGAAGGTCCAAGGGATACAGTACACCTGAAGTGAAGCATCGGAATCTAAAACTGGACTCACAGGAGAGGTTCAAATCATTAAAGTTAGTGTGTCAGTACTCTTGTACTTAGGTCGGCATTGTACCTTTTGTATTAAATTCGGATGCAATTTCTGTGTTTCATCGTCAATAAGAAGGTCCAAGGGGTTCAGTATACCTGAAGTGAATCATCGGAATCTAAAACTGGACTCACAGGAGAGGTTCAAATCATAGATAGTTAGAGTGTCAGTGCTCCTGTACTTAAGTCGGCATTGAGCCTTTTGTATTAAATTCGGATGCAATTTCTGTGTTTTATCGTCAATAAGAAGGTCCAAGAAATACAGTAAATCTGAGGTGAAGCATCGGAATCTAAAACTGGACTCACAGGAGAGGTTCAAATCATAGAAAGTGAGAGTGTCAGTCCTCTTGTACTTATGTCGGCATTGTGCCTTTCGTATTAAATTCGAATGCAATTTCTGTATTTCAACGTCAATAAGAAGGTCCAAGGTATACAATAAAACTGAAGTGAAGCATCGGAATCTAAAACTGGACTCACAGGAGAGGTTCAAATCATAGAAAGTGAGAGTGTCATTCCTCTTTTACTTCAGTCGGCATTGTGCCTTTTGAGTTAAATTCGGATGCAATTTCTGTGTTTCATCGTCAATAAGAAGGTCCAGGGGATACAGTAAACCAGAAGTGAAGCATCGGAATCTAAAACAGGTTTCACAGGAGAGGTTCAAATCATAGAAAGTGAGAGTGTCAGTCCTCGTTTACTTAAGTTGGCATTGTGCCTGTTGTATTAAATTCAGATGCAATTTCTGTGTTTCATCGTCAATAAGAAGGTGCAAGGTATACAGTAACCCAGAAGTGAAGCATCGGAATCTAAAACTGGACTCACAGGAGGGGTTCAAATCATAGAAAGTTAGAGTGTAAGTCCTCTTGTACTTAAGTCGGCATTGTGCCTTTTGTATTAAATTCCGATGCAATTTCTGTGTTTCATCGTCAATAAGAAGGTGAAAGGTATACAGTAAACCTGAAGTGAAGCATCTGAATCTAAAACTGGACTCACAGGAGAGGTTCAAAACTTTGAAAGTTAGAGTGTCAGTCCTCTTGTACTTAAGTGGGCATTGTGCCTTTTGAGTTCAATTCCGATGCAATTTCAGTGTTTCATCGTCAATAAAAAGGTCCAAGGTATACAATAAAACTGAAGTGAAGCATCGGAATCTAAAACTGGACTCACAGGAGAGGTTCAAATCATAGAAAGTGAGAGTGTCATTCCTCTTTTACTTCAGTCGGCATTGTGCCTTTTGAATTAAATTCGGATGCAATTTCTGTGTTTCATCTCAATAAGAAGGTCCAAAGGAAACAGTAAACTTGAAGTGAAGCATCAGAATCTAAAACTGGACTCACAGGAGAGGTTCAAATGATAGAATATTTGAGTGTCAGTCCTCTTGTACTTAAGTCGGCATTGTGCCTTTTGTATTAAATTCTGATGCAATTTCTGTGCTTCATCGTCAATAAGAACGTCCAAGGGATACAGTAAACCTGAAGTGAAGCATCCGAAACTAAAACTGGACTCACAAGAGAGGTTCAAATCAAAGAAAGTTAGAGTGTCAGTCCTCTTGAACTTAAGTCGGCATTGTGTTTTGAATTTAATTCCGATGCAATTTCTGTGTTTCAACGTCAATAAGAAGGTCCAAGGTATTCAGTAAACCTGAAGTGAACCATCGGAATCTGAAACTGGACTCACAAGAGAGGTTCAAATCATAAAAAGTGAGAGTGTCAGTCCTCTTGTACTTAAGTCATCATTGTGCATTTGTATTAAATTCGGATGTAATTTCTGTGTTTCTTCGTCAATAAGAAGGTCCAAGGGATACAGTACACCTGAAGTGAAGCATCGGAATCTAAAACTGGACTCACAGGAGAGGTTCAAATCATTAAAGTTAGTGTGTCAGTACTCTTGTACTTAGGTCGGCATTGTACCTTTTGTATTAAATTCGGATGCAATTTCTGTGTTTCATCGTCAATAAGAAGGTCCAAGGGGTTCAGTATACCTGAAGTGAATCATCGGAATCTAAAACTGGACTCACAGGAGAGGTTCAAATCATAGATAGTTAGAGTGTCAGTGCTCTTGTACTTAAGTCGGCATTGAGCCTTTTGTATTAAATTCGGATGCAATTTCTGTGTTTCATCGTCAATAAGAAGGTCCAAGAGATACAGTAAATCTGAGGTGAAGCATCGGAATCTAAAACTGGACTCACAGGAGAGGTTCAAATCATAGAAAGTGAGAGTGTCAGTCCTCTTGTACTTATGTCGGCATTGTGCCTTTCGTATTAAATTCGAATGCAATTTCTGTATTTCAACGTCAATAAGAAGGTCCAAGGTATACAATAAAACTGAAGTGAAGCATCGGAATCTAAAACTGGACTCACAGGAGAGGTTCAAATCATAGAAAGTGAGAGTGTCATTCCTCTTTTACTTCAGTCGGCATTGTGCCTTTTGAGTTAAATTCGGATGCAATTTCTGTGTTTCATCGTCAATAAGAAGGTCCAGGGGATACAGTAAACCAGAAGTGAAGCATCGGAATCTAAAACAGGTTTCACAGGAGAGGTTCAAATCATAGAAAGTGAGAGTGTCAGTCCTCGTTTACTTAAGTTGGCATTGTGAGTGTTGTATTAAATTCAGATGCAATTTCTGTGTTTCATCGTCAATAAGAAGGTGCAAGGTATACAGTAACCCAGAAGTGAAGCATCGGAATCTAAAACTGGACTCACAGGAGGGGTTCAAATCATAGAAAGTTAGAGTGTAAGTCCTCTTGTACTTAAGTCGGCATTGTGCCTTTTGTATTAAATTCCGATGCAATTTCTGTGTTTCATCGTCAATAAGAAGGTGAAAGGTATACAGTAAACCTGAAGTGAAGCATCTGAATCTAAAACTGGACTCACAGGAGAGGTTCAAAACTTTGAAAGTTAGAGTGTCAGTCCTCTTGTACTTAAGTGGCCATTGTGCCTTTTGAGTTCAATTCCGATGCAATTTCAGTGTTTCATCGTCAATAAAAAGGTCCAAGGTATACAATAAAACTGAAGTGAAGCATCGGAATCTAAAACTGGACTCACAGGAGAGGTTCAAATCATAGAAAGTGAGAGTGTCATTCCTCTTTTACTTCAGTCGGCATTGTGCCTTTTGAATTAAATTCGGATGCAATTTCTGTGTTTTATCTCAATACGAAGGTCCAAAGGAAACAGTAAACTTGAAGTGAAGCATCAGAATCTAAAACTGGACTCACAGGAGAGGTTCAAATGATAGAATATTTGAGTGTCAGTCCTCTTGTACTTAAGTCGGCATTGTGCCTTTTGTATTAAATTCTGATGCAATTTCTGTGCTTCATCGTCAATAAGAACGTCCAAGGGATACAGTAAACCTGAAGTGAAGCATCCGAAACTATAACTGGACTCACAAGAGAGGTTCAAATCATAGAAAGTTAGAGTGTCAGTCATCTTGTGCTTAAGTCTGCATTGTGCCTTTTGAATTAAATTTGGATGCAATTTCTGTGGTTCATTGTCAATAAGAAGGTCCAAGGGATACAGTAAACCTGAAGTGAAGCATCGGAATCTGAAACTGGACTCACAGGAGACGATGAAATCATTGAAAGTTAGAGTGTCAGTCCTCTTGTACTTAAGTCGGCATTGTGCCCTTTGTATTAAAATCGGATGCAATTTCTGTGTTTCATCGTCAATAATAAAGTCCATGGGATACAGTAAACCATAAGTGAAGCATCGGAATCTAAAACTGGACTCACAGGAGAGGTTCAACTCATAGAAATTTGGAGTGTCAGTCCTCTTGTACTTACGTCGGCATTCTGACTTTTGTTTTAATTTCGGATGCAAATTCTGTGTTTCAACGTAAATATGAAGGTCCAAGGGATACAGTAAATCTGAAGTGAAGCTTCGGAATCTAAAACTGGACTCACAGGAGAGGTTCAAATCATAGAAAGTTAGAGTGTCAGTCCTCTTGTACTTAAGTCGGCGTTGTGCTTTTGAATTTAATTCCGATGCAATTTCTGTGTTTCAACGTCAATAAGAAGGTCCAAGGTATTCAGTAAACCTGAGGTGAACCATCGGAATCTAAAACTGGACTCACAGGAGAGTTTCAATTCATAAAAAGTGAGAGTGTCAGTCCTCTTGTACTTAAGTCGGCATTGTGCCTTTTGTATTAAATTCGGATGCAATTTCTGTGTTTCATCGTCAATAAGATGGTGAAAGAGATACAGTAAACCTGAAGTGAAGCAGCGGAAACTAAAACTGGACTCACAGGAGAGGTTCAAATCATAGAAAGTAAGAGTGTCAGTCCTCTTGTACTTAAGTCGGCATTGTGCCTTTTGTATTAAATTCGGATACAAACTCTGTGTTTCATCGTCAATAAGAAGGTCCACGGGGTACAGTAAACCTGAAGTGAAGCTTCGGAATCTAAAACTGGACTCACAGGAGAGGTTCAAATCGTAGAAAGTGAGAGTGTCAGTCCTCTTGTACTTAAGTCGGCATTGTCCCTATTGTATTAAATTCGGATGCAATTTCTGTGTTTCATCGTCAATAAGATGGTCCAACGTATACAATACACCTGAGGTGAAGCATCGGAATCTACAATTGCACTCACAGGAGACGTTCAAATCATAGGAAGTGAGAGTGTCAGTCCTCTTTTACTTAAGTCGGCATTGTGCCTTTTGAATTAAATTCGGATGCATTTTCTGTGTTTCATCGACAATAAGAAGGTCCGAGGGATACAGTAAACCTGAAGTGAAGCATCGGAATCTAAAACTGGCCTCACAGGAGAGGTTCAAATCATAGAAAGTTAGAGTGTCAGTCCTCTTGTACTTAGGTCGGCATTGTCCCTTTTGTATTAAATTCGGATGCAAACTTTGTGTTTCATCGTCAATAAGAAGGTGTAAGGTATACTGTAAACCTGAAGTGAAGCATCGGAATCTAAAACTTTACTCACAGGAGATGTTCAAATCATAGAAAGTGAGAGTGTCAGTCCTCATGTACTTAAGTCGGCATTGTGCCTTTTGTATTAAATTCGGATGCAATTTCTGTGTTTCATCGTCAATAAGAAGGTCCAAGGGATACAGTAAACCTTAAGTGAAGCATCGGAATCTAAAACTGGACTCACAGGAGAGGTTCAAATCATAGAAAGTTAGACTGTCAGTCCTCTTGTACTTAAGTCGGCATTGTGCCTTTTGTATTAAATTAGGATGCAATTTTTGTGTTTTACCGTCAATTAGAAGGTCCAAGGAATACAGTACACCTGATGTGAAGCATCGGAATCTAAAACTGGACTCACAGGTGAGGTTCAAATCATAGAAAGTTAGAGTGTCAGTCATCTTGTACTTAAGTCGGCATTGTGCCTTTTGTATTAAATTAGGATGCAATTTCTGTGTTTTAACGTCAATTATAAGGTCCAAGGAATACAGTAAACCTGATGTGAAGCATCGGAATCTAAAACTGGACTCACAGGAGAGGTTCAAATAATAGAAAGTGAGAGTGTCAGTCCTCTTGTACTTAAGTCGGCATTGTCCCTATTGTATTCAATTCGGATGCAATTTCTGTGTTTCATCGTCAATAAGGAGGTCCAAGGTATACAGTAAACCTGAAGATAAGCATCGAAATCTAAAACTGGACTCACAGGAGAGGTTCAAATCATAGGAAGTTAGAGTGTCAGTCCTCTTGTACTTAAGTCGGCATTGTCCCTTTTGTATTAAATTCGGATGCAAACTCAATGTTTCATCGTCAATAAGAAGGTCCAAGGGATACAGTACACCAGAAGTGAAGCATCGGAATCTAAAACAGTACTCACAGGAGAGTTCCAATCTTAGAAAGTGAGAGTGTCAGTCCTCTTTTACTTAAGTTGGCATTGTGCCTATTGTATTAAATTCAGATGCAATTTCTGTGTTTCATCGTCAATAAGAAGGTGCAAGGTATACAGTAACCCAGAAGTGAAGCATCGGAATCTAAAACTGGACTCACAGGAGGGGTTCACATCATAGAAAGTTAGAGTGTCAGTCCTCTTGTACTTAAGTCGGCATTGTGCCTTTTGTATTAAATTCCGATGCAATTTCTGTGTTTCATCGTCAATAACAAGGTGCAAGGTATACAGTAAACCTGAAGTAAAGCATCTGAATCTAAAACTGGACTCACAGAAGAGGTTCAAATCTTTGAAAGTTAGAGTGTCAGTCCTCTTGTACTTAAGTGGGCATTGTGCCTTTTGAGTTCAATTCCGATGCAATTTCAGTGTTTCATCGTCAATAAAAAGGTCCAAGGTATACAATAAAACTGAAGTGAAGCATCGGAATCTAAAACTGGACTCACAGGAGACGTTCAAATCATAGAAAGTGAGAGTGTCGTTCCTCTTTTACTTAAGTCAGCATTGTGCCTTTTGAATTAAATTCGGATGCAATTTCTGTGTTTCATCGTCAATAAGAAGGTCCAAAGGAAACAGTAAACTTGAAGTGAAGCATCGGAATCTAAAACTGGACTCACAGGAGTGGTTCAAATCATAGAATATTTAAGTGTCAGTCCTCTTGTATTTAAGTCGGTATTGTGCCTTTTGTATTGAATTCTGATGCAACTTCTGTGCTTCATCGTCAATAAGAACGTCCAAGGGATACAGTCAACCTGAAGTGAAGCATCCGAAACTAAAACTGGACTCACAGGAGAGTTTCAAATCGCAGAAAGTTAGAGTGTCAGTCATCTTGTGCTTAAGTCTGCATTGTGCCTTTTGAATTAAATTTGGATGCAATTTCTGTGGTTCATCGTCAATAAGAAGGTCCAAGGGATACAGTAAAACTGAAGTGAAGCATCGGAATCTGAAACTGGACTCACAGGAGAGGTTGAAATTATTGAAAGTTAGAGTGTCAGTCCTCTTGTACTTAAGTCGGCATTGTGCCTTTTGTATTAAATTCGGATGCAATTTCTGTGTATCATCGTCAATAATAAAATCCATGGGATACATTAAAACTTAAGTGAAGCATCGGAATCTGAAACTGGACTCACAGGAGAGGTTCAACTCATAGAAATTTGGAGTGTCAGTCCTCTTGTACTTACGTCGGCATTGTGACTTTTGTATTAATTTCGGATGCGATTTCTGTGTTTCATCGTCAATATGAAGGTCCAAGGGATACAGTAAATCTGAAGTGAAGCTTCGGAATCTAAAACTGTACTCACAGGATAGGTTCAAATCATAGAAAGTTAGAGTGTCAGTCCTCTTGTACTTAAGTCGGCATTGTGCCTTTTGCATTAAATTCGGATACAATTTCTGTGTTTCGTCGTCAATAATAAGGTCCAAGGGATACAGTAAACCTGAAGTGAAGCATCGGAATCTAAAACTGAACTCACAGGTGAGGTTCAAATCATAGAAAGTTAGAATGTCAGTCCTCTTGAACTTAAGTCGGCATTGTGCTTTTGAATTTAATTCCGATGCAAGTTCTGTGTTTCAACGTCAATAAGAACGACCAAGGTATTCAGTAAACCTGAAGTGAACCATCGGAATTAAAAACTGGACTCACAGGAGAGGTTCAAATCATAAAAAGTGAGAGTGTCAGTCCTCTTGTACTTAAGTCGGCATTGTGCATTTGTAATAAATTCTGATGTAATTTATGTGTTTCTTCGTCAATAAGAACGTCCAAGGGATACAGTACACCTGAAGTGAAGCATCGGAATCTAAAACTGGACTCACAGGAGAGGTTCAAATCATTAATGTTAGTGTGTCAGTGCTCTTGTACTTAAGTCGGCATTGTGCCTTTTGTATTAAATTCGGATGCAATTTCTGTGTTTCATCGTCAATAAGAAAGTCCAAGGGATACAGTAAATCTGAAGTGAAGCATCGGAATCTAAAACTGGACTCACAGGAGAGGTTCAAATTATAGACAGTGAGAGTGTCAGTCCTCTTGTACTTAAGTCGGCATTGTGCCTTTTGCATTAAATTCGGATATAATTTCTGTGTTTCGTCGTCAATAATAAGGTCCAAGGGATACAGTAAACCTGAAGTGAAGCATCGGAATCTAAAACTGGACTCACAGGTGAGGTTCAAATAATAGAAAGTTAGAATGTCAGTCCTCTTGAACTTAAGTCGGCATTGTGCTTTTGAATTTAATTCCGATGCAATTTCTGTGTTTCAACGTCAATAAGAACGACCATGGTATTCAGTAAACCTGAAGTGAACCATCGGAATTAAAAACTGCACTCACAGGAGAGGTTCAAATCATAAAAAGTGAGAGTGTCAGTCCTCTTGTACTTAAGTCGGCATTGTGCATTTGTATTAAATTCCTATGTAATTTATGTGTTTCTTCGTCAATAAGAACGTCCAAGGGATACAGTACACCTGAAGTGAAGCATCGGAATCTAAAACTGGACTCTCAGGAGAGGTTCAAATCATTAATGTTAGTGTGTCAGTGCTCTTGTACTTAGGTCGGCATTGTGCCTCTTGTATTAAATTCGGATGCAATTTCTGTGTTTCATCGTCAATAAGAAAGTCCAAGGGATACAGTAAATCTGAAGTGAAGCATCGGAATCTAAAACTGGACTCACAGGAGAGGTTCAAATCATAGACAGTGAGAGTGTCAGTCCTCTTGTACTTAAGTCGGCATTCTGCCTTTCGTATTAAATTCGAATGCAATTTCTGTATTTCATCGTCAATAAGAAGGTCACAGGGATACAGTAATCCTGAAGTGAAGCATCGGAATCTAAAACAGGACTCACAGGAGGGGTTCAAATCATGGAAAGTGAGAGTGTCAGTCCTCGTTTACTTAAGTCGGCATTTTGCCTTTTGTATTAAATTCAGATGCAATTTCTGTGTTTTATCTTCAATAAGAATTTGCAAGGTATACAGTAACCCAGAAGTGAAGCATCGGAATCTAAAACTGGACTCACAGGAGGGGTTCAAATCATAGAAAGTTAGAGTGTCAGTCCTCTTGTACTTAAGTCGGCATTGTGCAATTTGTATTAAATTCCGATGCAATATCTGTGTTTCATCGTCAATAAGAAGGTGCAAAGTATACAATAAACCTGAAGTGAAGCATCTGAATCTAAAACTGGTCTCACAGGAGAGGTTTATATCTTTGAAAGTTAGAGTGTCAATCCTCTTGTACTTAAGTGGGCATTGTGCATTTTGAGTTCAATTCCGATGCAATTTCAGTGTTTCATCGTCAATAAAAGGGTCCAAGGTATACAATAAAACTGAAGTGAAGCATCGGAATCTAAAACTGGACTCACAATGGAGGTTCAAATCATAGAAAGTGAGAGTGTCAGTCCTCTTGTACTTAAGTCGGCATTGTGCCTTTTGTATTAAATTCTGATGCAACTTCTGTGCTTCATCGTCAATAAGACCGTCCAAGGGATACAGTAAACCTGAAGTGAAGCATCCGAAAATAAAACTGGACTCACAGGAGAGGTTCAAATCATAGAAAGTTAGAGTGTCAGTCATCTTGTGCTTAAGTCTGCATTGTGCCTTTTGAATTAAATTTGGATGCAATTTCTGTGGTTTATCGTCAATAAGAAGGTCCAGGGGATACAGTAAACCTGATGTGAAGCATCGGTATCTAAAACTGGACTCACAGGAGAGGTTGAAATCATTGAAAGTTAGAGTGTCAGTCCTCTTGTACTTAAGTCGGCATTGTGCCTTTTGTATTAAATTCGGATGCAAACTCTGTGTTTCATCGTCAATAATAAAGTCCATGGGATACAGTAAACCTTAAGTGAAGCATCGGAATCTAAAACTGAACTCACAGGAGAGGTTCAACTCATAGAAATTTGTAGTGTCAGTCCTCTTGTACTTACGTCGGCATTGTGACTTTTGTTTTAATTTCGGACGCAATTTCTGTGTTTCATCGTCAATATGAAGGTCCAAGGGATACAGTAAATCTGAAGTGAAGCTTCGGAATCTAAAACTGGACTCACAGGAGAGGTTCAAATCTTAGAAAGTTAGAGTGTCAGTCCTCTTGTACTTAAGTCGGCACTGTGCCTTTTGTATTAAATTCGGATGCAATTTCTGTGTTTCATCGTCAATAAGAAGGTCCAAGAGATACAGTAAATCTGAAGAGAAGCATCGGAATCTAACACTGGACTCACAGGAGAGGTTCAAAACATAGAAAGTGAGAGTGTCAGTCCTCTTGTACTTAAGTCGGCATTGTGCCTTTCGTATTAAATTCGAATGCAATTTCTGCATTTCATCGTCAATAACATGGTAAAAGGGATGCAGTAAACCTGAAGTGAAGCATCGGAATCTAAAACAGGACTCACAGGAGAGGTTCAAATCATACAAAGTGAGAGTGTCAGTCCTCTTTTACTTAAGTCGGCATTGTGCCTTTTGTATTAAATTCCGATGCAATTTCTGTGTTTCATCGTCAATAAGAAGGTGCAAGGTATACAGTAAACCAGAAGTGAAGCATCGGAATCTAAAACTGGACTCACAGGAGGGGTTCAAATCATAGAAAGTTAGAGTGTCAGTCCTCTTGCACTTAAGTCGGCATTGTGCCTTTTGTATTAAATTCCGATGCAATTTCTGTGCTTCATCGTCAATAAGAAGGTGCAAGGTCTACAGTAAACCTGAAGTAAAGCATCGGACTCTAAAACTGGACTCACAGGAGAGGTTCAAATGTTAGAAAGTTAGAGTGTCAGTCCTCTTGTACTTAAGTCGGCATTGTGCCTTTCGTATTAAATTCGAATGCAATTTCTGTATTTCATCGTCAATAAGAAGGTCAAAGGGATACAGTAAACCGGAAATGAAGCATCGGAATCTAAAACTGGACTCACAGGAAAGGTTCAAATCGTAGAAAGTTAGAGTGTCAGTCCTCTAGTATATAAGTCGGCATTGTCCCTTTTGTATTGAATTCGGATGCAAACTCTGTGTTTCATCGTCAATTAGAAGGTCCAAGGGATACAGTAAACATGAAGTGAAGCATCGGAATCTAAAACAGGACTCACAGGAGAGGTTCAAATCATAGAAAGTTAGAGTGTCAGTCCTCTTGCACTTAAGTCGGCATTGTGCCTTTTGTATTAAATTCCGATGCAATTTCTGTGTTTCATCGTCAATAAGAAGGTGCAAGGTCTACAGTAAACCTGAAGTAAAGCATCGGACTCTAAAACTGGACTCACAGGAGAGGTTCAAATGTTAGAAAGTTAGAGTGTCAGTCCTCTTGTACATAAGTGGGCATTGTGCCTTTTGAGGTCAATTCCGATGCAATTTCTGTGTTTCATCGTCAATAAGAAAGTTCAAGGTATACAATAAAACTGAAGTGAAGCATCGGAATCTAAAACTGGACTCACAGGAGAGGTTCAAATCATAGAAAGTTAGAGTGTCAGTCCTCTAGTACTTAAGTCGTCATTGTCCCTTTTGTATTAAATTTGGATGCAAACTCTGTGTTTCATCGTCAATAAGAAGGTCCAAGGGATACAGTAAACCTGAAGTGAAGCATCGGAATCTAAAACAGGACTCACAGGAGAGGTTCAAATCACACAAAGTGAGAGTGTCAGTCCTCTTTTACTTAAGTCGGCATTGTGCCTTTTGTATTAAATTCTGATGCAATTTCTGTCTTTCATCGACAATAAGAAGGTGCAAGGTATACAGTAAACCAGAAGTGAAGCATCGGAATCTAAAACTGGACTCACAGGAGTGGTTCAAATCATAGAAAGTTAGAGTGTCAGTCCTCTTGCACTTAAGTCGGCATTGTGCCTTTTGTATTAAATTCCGATGCAATTTCTGTGTTTCATCGTCAATAAGAAGGTGCAAGGTCTACAGTAAACCTGAAGTAAAGCATCGGACTCTAAAACTTGACTCACAGGAGAGGTTCAAATGTTAGAATGTTAGAGTGTCAGTCCTCTTGTACATAAGTGGGCATTGTGCCTTTCGAGTTCAATTCCGATGCAATTTCTGTGTTTCATCGCCAATAAGAAAGTTCAAGGTATACAATAAAACTAAAGTGAAGCATCGGAATTTAAAACTGGACTCACAGGAGAGGTTCAAATCATAGAAAGTTAGAGTGTCAGTCCTCTAGTACTTAAGTCGTCATTGTCCCTTTTGTATTAAATTCGGATGCAAACTCTGTGTTTCATCGTCAATAAGAAGGTCCAAGGGATACAGTAAACCTGAAGTGAAGCATCGGAATCTAAAACAGGACTCACAGGAGAGGTTCAAATCATACAAAGTGAGAGTGTCAGTCCTCTTTTACTTAAGTCGGAATTGTGCCTTTTGTATTCAATTCCGATGCAATTTCTGTGTTTCATCGTCAATAAGAAGGTGCAAGGTATACAGTAAACCAGAAGTGAAGCAATGGAATCTAAAACTGGTCTCACAGGAGAGGTTCAAGTCATAGAAAATTAGAGTGTCAGTCCTCTTGTACTTAAGTCGGCATTGTGCCTTTTGTATTAAATTCGGATGCAATTTCTGGGTTTCATCGTCAATAAAAAAGACCAAAGGATACAGTAAACCTTAAGTGAAGCATCGGAATCTAAAACTGGGCTCATAGGAGAGGTTCAACTCATAGAAAGTTGGAGTGTCAGTCCTCTTGTACTTACGTCGGCATTGTGACTTTTGTATTATTTTCGGTTGCAATATATGTGTTCCATCGTCAATATGAAGGTCCAAGGGATACAGTAAACCTAAAGTGAAGCTTTGGAATCTAAAACTGTACTCACAGGAGAGGTTCAAATCATAGAAAGTTAGTGTGTCAGTCCTCTTGAACTTAAGTCCGCATTGTGCCTTTTGAATTTAATTCCGATGCAATTTCTGTGTTTCATCGTCAATAAGAAGGTCCAAGGTGTTCAGTAAACCTGAAGTGAACAGTTGGAATCTAAAACTGGACTCACAGGAGAGGTTCAAATCATAAAAAGTGAGAGTGTCAGTCCTCTTGTACTTAAGTCGGCATTGTGCCTTTTGAATTTAATTCCGATGCAATTTCTGTGTTTCATCGTCAATAAGAAGGTCCAAGGTGTTCAGTAAACCTGAAGTGAACAGTTGGAATCTAAAACTGGACTCACAGGAGAGGTTCAAATCATAAAAAGTGAGAGTGTCAGTCCTCTTGTACTTAAGTCGGCATTGTGCCTTTTATATTAAATTCGGATGTAATTTCTGTGTTTCATCGTCAATAAGAAGGTCCAAGGGATACAGTAAACCTGAAGTGAAGCATCGGAATCTAAAACGGGACTCACAGGAGAGGCTCAAATCATTGAAAGTTAGAGTGTCAGTACTCTTGTACTTAAGCCGGCATTGTGCCTTTTGTATTAAATTCGGATGCAATTTCTGTGTTTCATCGTCAATAAGAAGGTCCAGGGGATGCAGTAAACCTGAAGTGAATCATCGGAATCTAAAACTGGACTCATAGGAGAGGTTCAAATCATAGAAAGTTAGAGTATCCGTCCTCTTGTACTTAAGTCGGCATTGTATCCTTTGTATTGAATTCGGATGCAATTTCTGTGTTTCATCGTCAATAAGAAGGTCCAAGAGATACAGTAAACCTGAAGTGAAGCATCTGAATCTAAAACTAGACTCACAGGAGAGGTTCAAATTATAGAAAGTGAGAGTGTCAGTGCTCTTGTACTTTAGTCGGCATTATCCCTATTGTATTAAATTCGGATGCAATTTCTGTGTTTCATCGTCAATAAGAAGGTCCATGTTATACAGTAAACCTGAAGTGAAGCATCGGAATCTAAAACTGGACTCACAGGAGAGGTTCAAATCTTAGAAAGTGAGTGTGTCAGTCCTCTTTTACTTAAGTCGGCATCGTGCGTTTTGAATATAATTCCGATGCAATTTCTGTGTTTCATCGTCAATAAGAAGGTCCAAGGTATACAATAAACCTGAGGTGAAGCATCGGAATCTAAAACTGGACTCACAGGAGAGGTTCAAATCATATAAAGTGAGAGTGTTAGTCCTCTTGTATTTAAGTCGGCATTGTGCCTTTTGAATTAAATTCGGATGCAATTTCTGAGTTTCATCGTCAATACGTAGGTCCAAGGGATACAGTAAACATGAAGTGAAGCTTCGGCATCTAAAACCGTACTCACAGGAGAGGTTCAGATCATAGGAAGTTGGAGTGTCAGTCCTCTTGTACTTAAGTCGGCATTGTGCCTTTTAAATTTAATTCCGATGCAGTTTCTGTGTTCCATCGTCAATAAGAAGGTCCAAGGCATACAATAAACCTGAGGTGAACCATCGGAATCTAAAACTGGACTCACAGGAGAGGTTCATATCATACAAAGGGAAAGTGTCAGTCCTCTTGTACTTAAGTCGGCATTGTGCCTTTTGTATTAAATTCAGATGCAATTTCGTTGTTTCATCGTCAATAAGAAGGTCCAAAGGATACGGTAAACCTGAAGTGAAGCATCGGAATCTAAAACTGGACTCACAGGAGAGGTTCAAATTATTGAAAGTTAGAGTGTCAGTACTCGTGTACGTAAGTCGGCATTGTGCCTTTTGCATTAAATTCGGATGCAATTTCTGTGTTTCATCGTCAATAAGAAGGTCCAAGAGATACAGTAAACCTGAAGTGAAGCATCGGAATCTAAAACTGGACTCACAGGAGAGGTTCAAATCATAGAAAGTGAGAGTGTCAGTCCTCTTGGACTTCAGTCGGCATTGTGCCTTTTGAATTAAATTCGAATGAAACTTCTGTGTTTCATCGTCAATAAGAAGGTCAAAGGGATACAGTAAACCTGAAGTGAAGCATCGGAATCCAAAACTGGACTCACAGGAGAGGTTCAAATTTTTGAAAGTTAGAGTGTCAGTCCTCTTGTACGTCAGTCGGCATTGTGCCTTTTGTATTAAATTCGGATGCAATTTCTGTGTTTCATCGTCAATAAGAAGGTCCAAGGGATACAGTAAACCTGAAGTGAAGCATCGGAATCTAAAACTGGACACACAGGAGAGGTTCAAATCATAGAAAGTTAGAGTGTCAGTCCTCTTGTACTTAAGTCGGCATTGTGCATTTTGTATTAAATTTGGATGCAATTTCTGTGTTTCATCCTCAATAAGAAGGTCCAGGGGATACAGTAAACCTAAAGTGAAGCATCGGAATCTAAAACTGGACTCACAGGAGTGGTTCAAATCATAGAAAGTGAGAATGTCAGTCCTCTTGTACTTAAGTCGGCATTGTATCATTTGTATTAAATTCGTATACAAATTCTGTATTTCGTCGTCAATGAGAAGGTCCAAGGGATACAGTAAACATGAAGTGAAGCATCGGAATCTAAAACTGGACTCACAGGAGAGGTTCAAATCATAGAAAGTGAGAGTGTCAGTCCTCTTTTATATAGTCGGCATTGTGCCTTTCGAAATAAATTCGGATGCAATTTCTGTGTTTTACCGTCAGTTAGAAGGTCCAAGGGATACAGTAAACTTGATGTGAAGCATCGGAATCTAAAACTGGTCTCATAGGAAAGGTTCAAGTCATAGAAAGTTAGAGAGTCAGTCCTCTTGTACTTAAGTCGGCATTGTGCCTTTTGCATAAAATTCGGATGCAAACTCTGTGTTTCATCGTCAATAAAGAGATCCAAGGGATACAGTAAACCTTAAGTGAAGCATCGGAATCTAAAACTGGACTCACAGGAGAGGTTCAAATCATAGAAAGTGAGGGTGTCAGTCCTCTTGTACCTAAGTCGGCATTGTGCCTTTTTATTAAATTCGGATGCAATTTCTGTGTTTCATCGTCAATAAGAAGGTGCAAGGTATACAGTAATCTTGAAGTGAAGCATCGGAACCTAAAACTAGACTCACGGGAGAGGCTCAAATCGTAGAAAGTTAGAATGTCAGTCCGCTTGTACTTAATTCTACATTGTGCCTTTTGTATTAAATTCGGATGCAATTTCTGTTTTTCACCGTCAATAAGAAGGTGCAAGGTATCCAGTAAACCTGAAGTGAAGCATCGGAATCTAAAACTGGACTCACAGGAGAGGTTCAAATCATAGAAAGTGAAAGTGTCAGTCGTCTTGTACCTAAACCGGCATTGTGCCTTTTGTGTTAAATTGGGATACAATTTCTTTGTTTCATCATCAATAAGAAGGTGCAAGGTATACAGTAAACCTGAAGAGAAGCATCGGAATCTAAAACTGGACTCACTGGAGAGGTTCAAATCATAGAGTGTTAGAGTGTCAGTCCTCTTGTACTTAAGTCGGCATTGTGTCTTTTGAATCTAATTCTGATGCAATTTCTGTGTTTCATCGTCAATAAGTAGGTGCAAGGTTTACAGTAAACCTGTAGTAAAGCATCGGAATCTAAAACTGGACTCACAGGAGAGGTTCAAATCATAGAATGTGAGAGTGTCAGTCCTCTTGTACATAAGTGGGCATTGTGCCTTTTGAGTTCAATTCCGATGCAATTTCTGTGTTTCATCGTCAATAAGAAAGTTCAAGGTATACAATAAAACTAAAGTGAAGCATCGGAATCTAAAACTGGACTCACAGGAGAGGTTCAAATCATAGAAAGTTAGAGTGTCAGTCCTCTAGTACTTAAGTCGTCATTGTCCCTTTTGTATTAAATTCGGATGCAAACACTGTGTTTCATCGTCAATAAGAAGGTCCAAGGGATACAGTAAACCTGAAGTGAAGCATCGGAATCTAAAACAGGACTCACAGGAGAGGTTCAAATCATACAAAGTGAGAGTGTCAGTCCTCTTTTACTTAAGTCGGCATTGTGCCCTTTGTATTAAATTCCGATGCAATTTCTGTGTTTCATCGTCAATAAGAAGGTGCAAGGTATACAGTAAACCAGAAGTGAAGCAATGGAATCTAAAACTGGACTCACAGGAGAGGTTCAAGTCATAGAAAGTTAGAGTGTCAGTCCTCTTGTACTTAAGTCGGCATTGTGCCTTTTGTATTAAATTCGGATGCAATTTCTGGGTTTCATCGTCAATAAAAAAGACCAAAGGATACAGTAAACCTTAAGTGAAGCATCGGAATCTAAAACTGGGCTCATAGGAGATTTTCAACTCATAGAAAGTTGGAGTGTCAGACCTCTTGTACTTACGTCGGCATTGTGACTTTTGTATTAATTTCGGTTGCAATATCTGTGTTCCATCGTCAATATGAAGGTCCAAGGGATACAGTAAACCTGAAGTGAAGCTTTGGAATCTAAAACTGTACTCACAGGAGAGGTTCAAATCATAAAAAGTGAGAGTGTCAGTCCTCTTGTACTTAAGTCGGCATTGTGCCTTTTATATTAAATTCGGATGTAATTTCTGTGTTTCATCGTCAATAAGAAGGTACAAGGGATACAGTAAACCTGAAGTGAAGCATCGGAATCTAAAACGGGACTCACAGGAGAGGTTCAAATCATAGAATATTAGAGTGTCAGTCATCTTGTACTTAGGTCGGCATTATGCCTTTTGTATTAAATTCGGATACAATTTCTGTGTTTCAACGTCAATAAGAAGGTCCAAGGGATACAGTAAACCTAAGTGAAGCATCGGAATCTAAAACTGGACTCACAGGAGAAGTTCAAATCATAGAAAATGAGAGTGTCAATCCTCTTGTGTTTAAGTCGGCATTGTGCCTTTTGAATTTGGTTCCGATGCAATTTCTGTGTTTCATCGTCAATAAGAGGGTGCAAGGTATACAGTAAACCTGAAGAGAAGCATCGGAATCTAAAACTGGACTCACTGGAGAGGTTCAAATCATAGAGTGTTAGAGTGTCAGTCCTCTTGTACTTAAGTCGGCATTGTGTCTTTTGAATCTAATTCTGACGCAATTTCTGTGTTTCATCGTCAATAAGTAGGTGCAAGGTTTACAGTAAACCTGTAGTGAAGCATCGGAATCTAAAACTGGACTCACAGGAGAGGTTCAAATCATAGAATGTGAGAGTGTCAGTCGACTTGTACATAAGTGGGCATTGTGCCTTTTGAGTTCAATTCCGATACAATTTCTGTGTTTCATCGTCAATAGGACAGTTCAAGGTATACAATAAAACTAAAGTGAAGCATCGGAATCTAAATCTGGACTCACAGGAGAGGTTCAAATCATAGATAGTTAGAGTGTCATTCTTCTAGTACTTAAGTCGTCATTGTCCCTTTTGTATTAAATTCGGATGCAAACTCTGTGTTTCATCGTCAATAAGAAGGTCCAAGGGATACAGTAAACCTGAAGTGTAGCATCGGAAACTAAAACAGGACTCACAGGAGAGGTTCAAATCATACAAAGTGAGAGTGTCAGTCCTCTTTTACTTAAGTCGGCATTGTGCCTTTTGTATTAAATTCCGATGCAATTTCTGTATTTCACCGTCAATAAGAAGGTGCAAGGTATACAGTAAACCAGAAGTGAAGCAATGGAATCTAAAACTGGACTCACAGGAGAGGTTTAAATCTTAGAAAGTTAGAGTGTCAGTCCTCTTGTACTTAAGTCGGCATTGTGCCTTTTGTATTAAATTCGTATACAAATTCTGTATTTCGTCGTCAATGAGAAGGTCCAAGAGATACAGTAAACATGAAGTGAAGCATCGGAATCTAAAACTGGATTCACAGGAGAGCTTCAAATCATAGAAAGTGTGAGTGTCAGTCCTCTTTTATATAGTCGGCATTGTGCCTTTTGAAATAAATTCGGATGCAATTTCTGTGTTTTACCGTCAGTTAGAAGGTCCAAGGGATACAGTAAACTTGATGTGAAGCATCGGAATCTAAAACTTTTCTCATAGGAAAGGTTCAAGTCATAGAAAGTTAGAGAGTCAGTCCTCTTGTACTTAAGTCGGCATTGTGCCTTTTGCATTAAATTCGGATGCAAACTCTGTGTTTCATCGTCAATAAAGGTCCAAGGGATACAGTAAACCTTAAGTGAAGCATCGGAATCTAAAACTGGACTCACAGGAGAGGTTTAAATCATAGCAAGTGAAAGTGTCAGTCGTCTTGTACCTAAGTCGGCATTGTGCCTTTTGTGTTAAATTGGGATACAATTTCTTTGTCTCATCATCAATAAGAAGGTGCAAGGTATACTGTTAACCTGAAGTGAAGCATCGGAATCTAAAACAGGACTCACTGGAGAGGTTCAAATTGTAGAAAGTAAGAGTGTCAGTCCTCTTGTACTTAAGTTGGCATTGTGCCTTTTGTATTAATTTCGGATGCAATTTCTGTGTTTCATCGTCAATAAGATGGTCCAAGGGTAACAGTCAACCTGAAGTGAAGCATCGAAATCTAAAACTGGACTATCAGGAGAGGTTCAAATCATAGAAAGTTAGAGTGTCAGTCCTCTTCTACTTATGTCTGCATTGTGCCTTTTGAACTTAATTCCGATGCATTTTCTGTGCTTCATCTTCCATAAGAAGGTCCAAGGGATACAGTAAACCTAAGTGAAGCATCGGAATCTAAAACTGGACTCACTGGAGAGGTTCAAATCATAGAGTGTTAGAGTGTCAGTCCTCTTGTACTTAAGTCGGCATTGTGTCTTTTGAATCTAATTCCGATGCAATTTCTGTGTTTCATCGTCAATAAGTAGGTGCAAGGTTTACAGTAAACCTGTAGTGAAGCATCGGAATCTAAAACTGGACTCACAGGAGAGGTTCTAATCATAGAATGTGAGAGTGTCAGTCCTCTTGTACTTAAGTCGGCATTGTGCATTTTGCATTAAATTCTGATCCAATTTCTGTGTTTCATCGTCGATAAGAATGTGCAAAGGATACAGTAAACATGAAGTGAGGCATCGGAATCTAAAACTGGACTCACAGGAGGGGTTCAAATCATGGAGAGTTTGAGTGTCAATCCTCCTTTACTTAAGTCGGCATTGTGCCTTTTGTATTAAATTCCGATGCAGTTTCTGTGTTTCATCGTCAATAAGAATGTGCAAGTCATACAGTAAACCTGAAGTGAAGCATCGGAATCTAAAACTGGACTCACAGGAGGGGTTCTAACCATAGAAAGGGAGCGTGTCAGTCCTCTTTTACTTATGTTTGCATTGTGACTTTTGTATTAAATTCGGACGTATTTTCTGTGTTTCATCGTCAACAAGAAGGTCCATGATATACAGTAAACCTGAAGTGAAGCATCGGAATCTACAATTGGACACACAAGAGAGGTTCAAACCATAGAAAGTGAGAGTGTCAGTCCTCCATTATTTATGTCGGCATTGTGCCTTTTGTATTAAATTCGGATGCAATTTATGTGTTTCATCGTCAATAAGAAGGTCCAAGGGTTACGGTAAACCTGAAGTGAAGCAAAGGAATCTAAAACTGGACTCACAGGGGAGGTTCGTATCATAGAAAGTAAGAGTGTAAGTCCACTTGTACTTAGGTCGGCATTGTGCCTTTTGAATTTAATTCCGATGCAATTTCTGTGTTTCATCGTCAATAAGAAGGTCCAAGGGATACAGTAAACCTGAAGTGAAGCATCGGCATCTAAAACTGGACTCACAGGAGAGGTTCAAATCATAGAAAGTTTGCGTGTCAGTCCTCTTGTACTTAAGTCGGCATTGTGCCTTTTGAATTTCATTCCGATGCAATTTCTGTGTTTCATCGTCAATAGGACGGTGCAAGGTTTACAATAAACCTGAAGTGAAGCATCGGAATCTGAAACTGGACTCACAGGAGAGGTTCAAATCATAGAATGTGAGAGTGTCAGTCGACTTGTACATAAGTGGGCATTGTGCCTTTTGAGTTCAATTCCGATACAATTTCTGTGTTTCATCGTCAATAGGACAGTTCAAGGTATACAATAAAACTAAAGTGAAGCATCGGAATCTAAAACTGGACTCACAGGAGAGGTTCAAATCATAGATAGTTAGAGTGTCATTCTTCTAGTACTTAAGTCGTCATTGTCCCTTTTGTATTAAATTCGGATGCAAACTCTGTGTTTCATCGTCAATAAGAAGGTCCAAGGGATACAGTAAACCTGAAGTGAAGCATCGGAAACTAAAACAGGACTCACAGGAGAGGTTCAAATCATACAAAGTGAGAGTGTCAGTCCTCTTTTACTTAAGTCGGCATTGTGCGTTTTGTATTAAATTCCGATGCAATTTCTGTATTTCATCGTCAATAAGAAGGTGCAAGGTATACAGTAAACCAGAAGTGAAGCAATGGAATCTAAAACTGGACTCACAGGAGAGGTTCAAGTCATAGAAAGTTAGAGTGTCAGTCCTCTTGTACTTAAGTCGGCATTGTGCCTTTTGTATTAAATTCGGATGCAATTTCTGGGTTTCATCGTCAATAAAAAAGACCAAAGGATACAGTAAACCTTAAGTGAAGCATCGGAATCTAAAACTGGGCTCATAGGAGAGGTTCAACTCATAGAAAGTTGGAGTGTCAGTCCTCTTGTACTTACGTCGGCATTGTGACTTTTGTATTAATTTCTGTTGCAATATCTGTGTTCCATCGTCAATATGAAGGTCCAAGGGATACAGTAAACCTGAAGTGAAGCTTTGGAATCTAAAACTGTTCTCACAGGAGGGGTTCAAGTCGTAGAAAGTTAGAGTGTCAGTCCTCTTGTACTTAAGTCGGCATTGTGCGTTTTGTATTAAATTCGGATACAATTTCTGTGTTTCGTCGTTAATAAGAAGGTCCAAGGGATACAGTAAACCTGAAGTGAAGCATCGGAATCTAAAACTGGACTCACAGGTGAGGTTCAAATCATAGAAAGTTAGAGTGTCAGTCCACTTGAACTTAAGTCCGCATTGTGCCTTTTGAATTTAATTCCGATGCAATTTCTGTGTTTCATCGTCAATAAGAAGGTCCAAGGTGTTCAGTAAACCTAAAGTGAACCATTGGAATCTAAAACTGGACTCACAGGAGAGGTTCAAATCGTAAAAAGTGAGAGTGTCAGTCCTCTTGTACTTAAGTCGGCATTGTGCCTTTTATATTAAATTCGGATGTAATTTCTGTGTTTCATCGTCAATAAGAAGGTCCAAGGGATACAGTAAACCTGAAGTGAAGCATCGGAATCTAAAACGGGACTCACAGGAGAGGCTCAAATCATTGAAAGTTAGAGTGTCAGTACTCCTGTACTTAAGTCGGCATTGTGCCTTTTGTATTAAATTCGGAAGCAATTTCTGTGTTTCATCGTCAATAAGAAGGTCCAGGGGATACAGTAAACCTGAAGTGAATCATCGGAATCTAAAACTGGACTCATAGGAGAGGTTCAAATCATAGAAAGTTAGAGTATCCGTCCTCTTGTACTTAAGTCGGCATTGTATCTTTTGTATTGAATTCGGATGCAATTTCTGTGTTTCATCGTCAATAAGAAGGTCCAAGGGATACAGTAAACCTGAAGTGAAGCATCGGAATCTAAAACGGGACTCACAGGAGAGGCTCAAATCATTGAAAGTTAGAGTGTCAGTACTCTTGTACTTAAGTCGGCATTGTGCCTTTTGTATTAAATTCGGATGTAATTTCTGTGTTTCATCGTCAATAAGAAGGTCCAAGGGATACAGTAAACCTGAAGTGAAGCATCGGAATCTAAAACGGGACTCACAGGAGAGGCTCAAATCATTGAAAGTTAGAGTATCAGTACTCTTGTACTTAAGTCGGCATTGTATCTTTTGTATTGAATTCGGATGCAATTTCCTTGTTTCATCGTCAATAAGAAGGTCCAAGAGATACAGTAAACCTGAAGTGAAGCATCTGAATCTAAAACTAGACTCACTGGAGAGGTTCAAATCATAGAAAGTGAGAGTGTCAGTCCTCTTGTACTTTAGTCGGCATTATCGCTATTGTATTAAATTCGGATGCAATTTCTGTGTTTCATCGTCAATAAGAAGGTCCATGTTATACAGTAAACCTGAAGTGAAGCATCGGAATCTAAAACTGGACTCACAGGAAAGGTTCAAATCTTAGATAGTGAGTGTGTCAGTCCTCTTTTACTTAAGCCGGCATTGTGCGTTTTGAATATAATTCCGATGCAATTTCTGTGTTTCATCGTCAATAAGAAGGTCCAAGGTATACAATAAACCTGAGGTGAAGCATCGGAATCTAAAACTGGACTCACAGGAGAGGTTCAAATCATAGAAAGTGAGAGTGTTAGTCCTCTTGTATTTAAGTCGGCATTGTGCTTTTTGAATTAAATTCGGATGCATTTTCTGTGTTTCATCGTCAATATGAAGGTCCTAGGGATACAGTCAACCTGAAGTGAAACATCGGAATCTAAAACTGGACTCACAGGAGAGGTTTAAATCTTAGAAAGTTAGAGTGTCAGTCCTCTTGTACTTAAGTCGGCATTGTGCCTTTTGTATTAAATTCGTATACAAATTCTGTATTTCGTCGTCAATGAGAAGTTCCAAGAGATACAGTAAACATGAAGTGAAGCATCGGAATCTAAAACTGGATTCACAGGAGAGCTTCAAATCATAGAAAGTGTGAGTGTCAGTCCTCTTTTATATAGTCGGCATTGTGCCTTTTGAAATAAATTCGGATGCAATTTCTGTCTTTTACCGTCAGTTAGAAGGTCCAAGGGATACAGTAAACTTGATGTGAAGCATCGGAATCTAAAACTGGTCTCATAGGAAAGGTTCAAGTCATAGAAAGTTAGAGAGTCAGTCCTCTTGTACTTAAGTCGGCATTGTGCCTTTTGCATTAAATTCGGATGCAAACTCTGTGTTTCATCGTCAATAAAGGTCCAAGGGATACAGTAAACCTTAAGTGAAGCATCGGAATCTAAAACTGGACTCACAGGAGAGGTTCAAATCATAGAAAGTGAAAGTGTCAGTCGTCTTGTACCTAAGTCGGCATTGTGCCTTTTGTGTTAAATTGGGATACATTTTCTTTGTTTCATCATCAATAAGAAGGTGCAAGGTATACTGTTAACCTGAAGTGAAGCACCGGAATATAAAACAGGACTCACTGGAGAGGTTCAAATTGTAGAAAGTAAGAGTGTCAGTCCTCTTGTACTTAAGTTGGCATTGTGCCTTTTGTATTAATTTCGGATGCAATTTCTGTGTTTCATCGTCAATAAGATGGGCCAAGGGTAACAGTCAACCTGAAGTGAAGCATCGAAATCTAAAACTGGACTATCAGGAGAGGTTCAAATCATAGAAAGTTAGAGTGTCAGTCCTCTTCTACTTAAGTCGGCATTGTGCCTTTTGAACTTAATTCCGATGCATTTTCTGTGCTTCATCTTCAATAAGAAGGTCCAAGGGATACAGTAAACCTAAGTGAAGCATCGGAATCTAAAACTGGACTCACTGGAGAGGTTCAAATCATAGAGTGTTAGAGTGTCAGTCCTCTTGTACTTAAGTCGGCATTGTGTCTTTTGAATCTAATTCCGATGCAATTTCTGTGTTTCATCGTCAATAAGTAGGTGCAAGGTTTACAGTAAACCTGTAGTGAAGCATCGGAATCTAAAACTGGACTCACAGGAGAGGTTCTAATCATAGAATGTGAGAGTGTCAGTCCTCTTGTACTTAAGTCGGCATTGTGCATTTTGCATTAAATTCTGATCCAATTTCTGTGTTTCATCGTCGATAAGAATGTGCAAAGGATACAGTAAACATGAAGTGAGGCATCGGAATCTAAAACTGGACTCACAGGAGGGGTTCAAATCATGGAGAGTTTGAGTGTCAATCCTCCTTTACTTAAGTCGGCATTGTGCCTTTTGTATTAATTTCCGATGCAGTTTCTGTGTTTCATCGTCAATAAGAATTTGCAAGTCATACAGTAAACCTGAAGTGAAGCATCGGAATCTAAAACTGGACTCACAGGAGGGGTTCTAACCATAGAAAGTGAGCGTGTCAGTCCTCTTTTACTTATGTCGGCATTGTGACTTTTGTATTAAATTCGGACGCATTTTCTGTGTTTCATCGTCAACAAGAAGGTCCATGATATACAGTAAACCTGAAGTGAAGCATCGGAATCTAAAATTGGACTCACAAGAGAGGTTCAAACCATAGAAAGTGAGAGTGTCAGTCCTCCATTATTTATGTCGGCATTGTGCCTTTTGTATTAAATTCGGATGCAATTTATGTGTTTCATCGTCAATAAGAAGGTCCCAGGGTTACAGTAAACCTGAAGTGAAGCAAAGGAATCTAAAACTGGACTCACAGGGGAGGTTCATATCATAGAAAGTAAGAGTGTAAGTCCTCTTGTACTTAGGTCGGCATTGTGCATTTTGAATTTAATTCCGATGCAATTTCTGTGTTTCATCGTCAATAAGAAGGTCCAAGGGATACAGTAAACCTGAAGTGAAGCATCGGGATCTAAAACTGGACTCACAGGAGAGGTTCAAATCATAGAAAGTTAGCGTGTCAGTCCTCTTGTACTTAAGTCGGCATTGTGCCTTTTGAATTTCATTCCGATGCAATTTCTGTGTTTCATCGTCAATAGGACGGTGCAAGGTTTACAATAAACCTAAAGTGAAGCATCGGAATCCGAAACTGGACTCACAGGAGAGGTTCAAATCATAGAAAGTGAGAGTGTCAGTCCTCCTGTACTTAAGTCGGCATTGTGCCCTTTGTATTATATTCGGATGCAATTTCTGTGTTTCGTCATCAATAAGAAGGTCCAAGTGATACTGTAAACCTGAAGTGAAGCATCGGACTCCAAAACTGGACTCACAGGAGAGATTAAAATAATAGAAAGTTAGAGTGTCAGTACTCTTGTACTTACGTCGGCATTCTGCATTTGTATTAAATTCGGATGAAAACTCTGTGTTTCATCGTCAATAAGAAGGTCCAAGGGATACAGTAAACCAGAAGTGAAGCATCGGAATCTAAAACTGGCCTCACAGGACAGGTTCGAATCATAGAAAGTGAGAGTGTCAGTCCTCTTGTACTTAAGTCGGCATTGTGCCTTTTGTATTAAGTTCGGATGCAATTTCTGTGTTTCATCGTCAATAAGAAGGTCCAAGGGATACAGTAACCCTGAAGTGAAGCATCGGAATCTAAAACTGGACTCATAGGAGAGGTTCAAATCATAGAATGATAGAGTGTCAGTCCTCTTGTACTTAGGTCGGCATTATGCCTTTTGTATTACATTCGGATACAATGTCTGTGTTTCAACGTCAATAAGATGGTCCAAGGGATACAGTAAACCTAACTGAAGCATCGGAATCTAAAACTGGACTCACAGGAGAAGTGCAAATCATAGAAAATGAGAGTGTCAGTCCTCTTGTATTTAAGTCGGCATTGTGCCTTTTGAATTTGATTCCGATGCAATTTCTGTGTTCCATCGTCAATAAGAAGGTGCAAGGTATCCAGTAAATCTGAAGAGAAGCATCGGAATCTAAAACTGGACTCACAGGAGAGGTTCAAATCATAGAGTGTTAGAGTGTCAGTCCTCTTGTACTTAAGTCGGCATT